>NC_045776.1:22130649-22834399 GCF_008692025.1 Phocoena sinus
GTTGACGTGGCTCTTTTTCTCTTTACTGACTCATAAATCTTGGCAAGGACACTCAATGGAAAGGAACAGTCCACGGAAGGAACTCTGGCTCAGAGACCCTTGGGAAGATGAAACCAGCCGACAGAAACCTGGCCCTTGTCTCCGGGGAAATTTACCTCAACCCTCTGAGGCTTGGGGAGGTTAAGAAAAATACTGCCTATACTAATAGAACACTTTATTCGTAGGGTGAATTTTCTCTTCAAGGATAAGACCAGTTTTGAAAGCTGGAAGGGCCAGAGTGGAGAAAACAAGCAGGGCCACTATATCTAGACTGTCACAAAGAATCTTTGTATTTCATTAGCTGGGGTGCCGGGGCAAGATGGCATTGGAGAAGCGATTCCTGCAGGTTGGATCCTTCCCAGGTGCAATAATTAAATTATTGTCCCCGCCTGCTATTCCACAGGGAATCAGAAAATACAAAATTCTGGCTCCTTCTTTTGTGAGCTTGAGGGGTTGACTTCCCCCTTGGGCTCAGTTTGCTGATCTGTAAACCAAGTGATGTCTACTAGATGAAACTCGAGGACTCCTTTCATTTGTAATGTGCCATAATCAACCGCCCTCGGCTCCCTGCCCGTAGATTACAACCACAGGGTAGTGTGGGGTGCAGGTGCCAGGGAAAGCGGGACCGGAAGCGTGGGAGGAAGGACAGTGAAATAGAGAAGGGGTCGAGAGGAAAGCTGGGTAGGGAAGCATGAAGAAAAAGAAAAGGAATAGCCTTCATTCCACAGCATGGGGGTTTCTATTACCCTCTTTCTACCATTAACATCTCAGAAACAATTTGACCCATGTCATGTTTTCAAGAAGTTTTTCAGAGGTCAAATAACGGATAGCATATTTGAGTAAGAAAAAAATAGAAAAATAGAAGTGATAGCTTGAGGGTAAGTTTCCTTTAAAATTAAAACTAAAAGAATGTGAAAAAGAATATGTATATATATGTATAACTGAATCACTCTGCTGTACAACAGAAACTAACATATTGTAAATCAACTGTACTTCAATAAAAAATAAAATAACAAATGAGACTATGAAAACTGAGGAAAAATCAATTTGAAATTCACATGAGAGTGCCATCTGCAGGATAACTACAGACATGTAATTTTCTCTCAAATCTTACCCCAAACACATAGGCAGTCAAGCACTCAACAAATATTTATTGAGCACCTATAATATGACAGCAGAATTCTAGACCTACATATATGGTTTTGTATATATGTTCATGGATCCCACATCATAATAAAAATCAAACAACTGATTTCCTATTATTCATTTACCAAAACAAACATTTTCTCACAACCCATGCATTTTGATATGAACATCCTTAGTATGGAATATCTACTGAATTTAGGATAGATGAAATATCTGACGGGTTTTGGGTATTAAAAATAAGCCCAGACAGGGCGAGAGAGAGTCATGGACATATACACACTAACAAACGTAGTAAGGTAGATAGCTGGGGGGAAGCAGCCGCAAGGCACAGGGATATTAGCTCGGTGCTTTGTGACGGCCTGGAGGGGTGGGATGCGGAGAGTGGGAGGGAGGGAGACGCAAGAGGGAAGACATATGGGAACATATGTATATGTATAGCTGATTCACTTTGTTGTAAAACAGAAACTAACACACCATTGTAAAGCAATTATACCCCAATAAAGATGTTAAAAAAAATAAAATAAAATAAAATAAAAAATAAAAAAATAAAAATAAGCCCAAGTATGGTAAGGTCACACTCTTCAAAAAGCTTCTATTATTATGGACTGGATGAAGAATTTATCTAATACTTAATTTGGAGAGTCAATCTCAGTGTCTGCGGTAGCCCCTCAGATTACAGGAATCAAGCTGAAGGAAAAAGTAACAAGAAGGGCATTCCTATTCAGTTCAGTTCAGCAAATATATATATATATATATATATATATATATATATATATATATTTTTTTTTTTTTTTTTTTTTTTTTTTTTTTTTTTTGCGGTATGCGGGCCTCTCACTGTTGTGGCCTCTCCTGTCGCAGAGCACAGGCTCTGGACGTGCAGGCTCAGCGGCCATGGCTCACGGGCCCAGCTGCTCCACGGCATGTGGGATCTTCCTGGTCCGGGGCACGAACCCGTGTTCCCTGCATCGGCAGGCAGACTCTCAACCACTACGCCACCAGGGAAGCCCTCAGCAAATATTTTTAAGCAGCTCTTCTATTTCAGGGGTTTGGGAAAGATACAAAGATGAAAGAGACACAAACAACTTTCCAGATTAGTAGGAGAAGGCTATTTCACAAATAATTAACGAGTTGGAAGATATGCTAAACTCTGTTAGAGATGCATACATAAAGGACCATGAGAGAAAATCAAGAAAAACCCTATATGCCTAGGGATGAGAAAACTTTGTGAAGTAAGTAGCATCTGCATTGAGCTTTGAAGGATGCTTAGAATTTCAAAGGGCAAAAAAAACATGGCGATGCTGGGAAGCAAAAGAAGGGTTAACACGTTGGATCCTATGGACATTTCCTGAGCACTTACCCTAATAAGGAACTGAATAGGATATTCTTTAAATCTCAATATCCTCGTAAAACAGGTGTATCATCAACTCTCTGTCAGGATCTAGTCAGGGAAACAAACTGCTTCTAATATTTATAACCAAGTACATGTAAAGTAGGAAACTGAGGCAGCACAAACATTAGCCGAAGCAGGAAAGCAATGAAGGACACAGAAGGGAAGGTGGGCTGACAGGAGCCTGAGGCCAGGGTTGTACTCTCTGAGGCAGTTAGAATCACAAAGGAGACTCGGCCACTCTAGAGAATGCACCTGAGAAAGACTGCATTCAGGTTCTCTTTCCTACCTCCTGTCTCCCACCAGCTCCTCCCTGTAGCCAAACCCAAGTCAGCAGCCAGCTGACCTGACCGCCTGGGAATCTGCCCCCTGCGGGGTGGACCCTTCCGATATGAAGAACATCAGAAATGCATCTGAGGCCACAGCTGACGCAAATTCCCTTTACCGATGAGAAATTCAAGTGCAGATAGATGGAGGCGACCTGACCCATATCACTCAGTAAATGGCAGAGCTGGTATTGAGGCCCAATGCCGCCTCCAAGTCTCATGTTTTCTGAATATCACAGTTGCCAATTCCATGCGTGCCCAGAGTACGCATCTGTGTCTGATAGAGTTGCTTTGGGGAAGGAATCAAAGGCCATTCCGAGGAATCGAAATTCCCCTGTATTGCTTGGGAATTTCATGGAGGAACAGAAGCTATGATTTGACGAAGAAGAAAACATACGTGAAACCTCCTAGTCAACGCGAGTGAAGAAGAAGCACATTCCTTTCCATAGGTCCCTAGGTCCCTTCACATACTGCTCTTCTTTTGCTCACTGAGCAGAAAAAGGAGAACGTAGGTAAAATGGATTCAAAAAAGAGTCAGTCAAGGCCCCAGGCAGGGCCTAGTTGGAAATGTCAGTGGGACCAAAGTAGCATCCATCGTCTCCATATCCAGATACCATTAAGACTGGGCCACCTGATGATGTTACCCAGGTCGGCTAGAGCTCCAAGGACTTCTTCCCCTCCTGGGCAAGTAACGACAACAGAATTTTACTCTCTCATGTTACTTTGCTTACTGACACCCATAGACAACCTAAGCTTGGTGTGTAGATCCTCCAAACGTTATCCATGGGGGAGCAAGAGGAAAAGAAAAGAAGCCTAATTTGCAGGTTAAGACCACCAGGCACTGAGAGGTTAAGTGACTTGCCCGGGGGTCCCACTGAGACCCGGCAAGGAGGAGAGAAAGGGAGGGCTCCTGATTCCTCCAGCTCAGAGCTCTCTTCTGCCCCTTCAGACAACCTCGTAGCGGGGAAAACAGTGCTCCTACGGAGAGGCTCAATTCCAGCAGCCCCTTGTTACAGCCAGGAGATAGATGCGAGGCTTATGAGAACTTCTCCCCGAGCACCTGCCCAACAGGAAGCAGGCAGGCTGGAGAGACACCTTGATCCTCAACAACCTGTTATCACTGGGTTTCATTCCACTTCTCTCTCTATAGATGATAGGATGTTAGACACAGAAAAACCTCAAGTTATCAAACTTCCCATGGATGAGAAAAACCACGCACCAACAAGGTAACTGCTGGAGATCATGTAACTACTAAGTGGATTATCATTTTACTCCCTCTGCCTGGAATATATTCATGCCCCCAAAGTTGAATAAATAGCTCTGAGCTGGGTGGAGGCGGGGACCCTGAACTGCAGCATTTGTTGATTTCCATGGCAAACTCCTACAACTATGATTTCAACCAAGGATTGGCCAATCTCTCGTGACACTTCTGAACGTTTAATAATTGGCTCTCGTGAGCCAGTAAGAGCTCGTTCCAGCACACCACAAACTAGCATACCCCAAGCCCCCAATCCCGTTTGCTGTAGATCTAAACTCACAACCTCTCTCAAGATCCAGCCTAAATGCCAAACACAGTGCCTAGAATGTGGTTGGTACCTGCCCAGTGTCTTTTCAAAAAGACAAATGCACAGAATGCCACCTAGACAAGGAGCCCTTCCCAAACTCTGCTCTGACAGCTAGAATTAAGTTCTGCCTCATGTAACCTTAAATAGCATTTATTTTATGTCACTTTTATGGAATTTTTGGGGTTTTTTTTTACCCTTTTTGACCTACATTATCCAACATTTATTCAACACTTACCTATCTGGTACCTATTTCATCTCCCGAGCTAGATGTTAAACTCCTTGAGGGTAGGAATCATGTTTTGTTCTTCCCCGTATCCGTGAAGGATCCTTGCCTGGGCCTTGCACACGATCAGCACTCGATAAAATTAAATGAATGAATTCTGATGAATCAAGGTTTGCCCTCAGCTGCTTATGGATTGAAAATAACTCAGTGCTGCTCTGTCTGAAACGGGAAACTGATATGTTAATGACTTAAGCTATGGTGTGCCTACAGGAAAAATGAACACAAGTTGCCTGTCTTGATGAAACTGCAGTCCTTACCAGAGCAAGATAGCAGAAGGAACTTTTCTTTAACAGGGAAAAGCATCCCAGGAGGGTTACTCTAGGGTGAGAAGGTATGACATGGCTCCTCCACTCCGTACTCTGCTGTCTCTTATTAGACACTTCTATGAGTGCCCCTCCCTTGGCTACTACCCATTTTTGAGTCTGCTGATAAGATGGCATGAAAGCAAGGTTGGGCAGGGGTTCAGAGCAGGTGTTGACCACAACACTGGTTCCAATGCTTCTGGCTGGGGAATGCAGACCAGGGCTCTGGTTGGAACAGACTGGTGAAATTTCAGTTTTCTAGGCTAACAGTAAGTCTATTGTAAGAATACTTTTTTATTAACATTTTCAGAATTATCGTATTCAATGTGAATTATACTTATTATTATTTTAGACATTATTCTTTAGATGAAGAGAAGTAAAGGAATGTTAAAGTTTTACAGAAAGCATTGAAATACTGAATAGTTGAAATGTTTGCAGACAGGCAAATCAATACAGTATAATTGATACCAAAAGAATCTGCTGGTACAAAACAAACAATCAAGTAAATTATTTTAATCTTCAAAACAGGAGTTATTGGTTAAAATTACAGTATTTCCTCCTTATTTGAATCTAAACTCTAGCATATGATGTTTTTCTCCTTAGCAAATTCTCTTCTTTGGAAATGATAGTACACAGTGTTTTATTTTTGTTTATATTATTTTCAACATTGTCTGGCTTCATATCATAAAATACACTATAAAGCCTCCATTTAATCTCTGCAGTTAGTCCTATTTCAAATTCTATGGAAGAGGCACTTCATGGTGTTGTAAATATTCTGCCATAGAATTCCTTCTGTCAATATACTTTCTTAGTTAAGAACATGATATCAAACCATATTTGCTGTGTCTCTGACAGTGGGTGTCCCATTTTTATCCAACACTCTTTACTCTGTGGAGTCATATCAACACTGAATGCAAGTCTGTGATATGGAACCACATGGTGTTTGAACTTATGAAACCTTTGGTGAGGTTGATGGTGGTGCTGGAATAAAAGGCTGTATGGGTGAGAAAAAGCAGAGAGCACAAGCAGAGACTAAGGGCAAAAGACAAGTTTTTGAGAAACTTGTTCAGGGACTTCCCTGGTGGTACAGTGGTTAAGAATCAGCCTGCCAATGCAGGGGACACAGGTTCGATCCCTGGTCTGGGAAGATCCCACACACCACAGAGCAGCTAAACCCGTGCCACAACTACTGAGCCTGTGTGCCCTAGAGCCCGTGTGCCACAACTATTGAATCTACGCTCTAGAGCCCACAAGCTACAACTACTGAGCCTGTGTGCCACAACTACTGAAGCCCGAGCACCTAGAGCCCGTGCTCCACAACAGAAGAAGCCACCGCAACGAGAAGCCCATGCACTGCAACGAAGAATAAGCCCCCTCTCGACACAACTAGAGAAAGCCTGTATGCAGAAATGAAGACCCAATGCAGCCAAAAATAAATAAATTTATTTTTAAAAAAAGAAAAAAAAAGATGTATTCTCTAAAAACAAACAAAACTTGGTCAGATGTGTCTCTCACACCCATGGCTTTGGTGAGAAAGCTTGCCAAGCGTAATGATAGCATATAATGTATGGGTGGTTTTTGCATTCAAGGGGCATCCACCTCTGTAGAAAGACTTTAAGTGAGTTTTATTTCTGGGTAACTACATTGATTCAATGTGTTCAGTGAAATGATGCTTATATGACGCCCTTGTCAATGCTATGAGTGCTGCCTAGTAGATATTGTCTTGTTTTTGATACAAAAATGGGGTTTGTGAATTGACACTGATGGAGGATTATGACTGAGAATATTGACTGAGTTTATAGCTGTCTTGAGCAGAGTCCACCAGTGATCTCAGACTGTGTCTCCAAGGAAGGAAGGAGTTCTAATGGCTGCGATACCCACAAGAATGCTGTTTGTGGCAGTTCTGAGTTTTGGACATGGATGCTTTTTATACGGTTGTTAATGTTGAACATTCTTTTTTTTTTTTTTAATAAAACTTACATTTTATTTATTTATTTATTTATTTTGCAGTACGCGGGCCTCTCACTGTCGTGGCCTCTCCCGTTGCAGAGCACAGGCTCCGGACGCGCAGGCTCAGCGGCCATGGCTCATGGGCCCAGCCGCTCCGCGGCACGTGGGATCTTTCCGGACCGGGGCACGAACCCATGTCCCCTGCATCGGCAGGTGGACTCTCAACCACTGCGCCACCAGGGAAGCCCCGTGAGGCACTCTTAAATGTTCGTTTAATAAATAAAATTGTTGAATGTGATGTGCCAGGACAGTGCAAATGGAGAGCATGAAAATAGGACACAGGATTTATCTTCACTGAGGGATGGTGGATCCAGATTGTACCCTGTTTCATGTCTAAGAGCTACTCAAATCTTCCCCTACCAGTTCTAGGCTCTTATAAGAGAAAAACAACATGCTCTGTAGAAATAAATGCAAAGGAGAAAACCTCTCCTGCATTTCCCAAATCTTTTGCAAGAGGCAGATGAAGCAGAAAATCGCGGAGTTATATCTGGCGCCTCTACATGCCTGCCGGTATCACACCTCCCTGCTCTTAATAATCCCTTACATTTATAAAGAGATTTATGCTTTTCAAAGTATTTTTGAAGTGCATCTCTAATATAGAATCGCAGGGTTGGAAGTTGTCTCGAAAGTCATCCCAACGGAACTCACGTGTTCCGTTTTACTCCATGTGTGTGACTCACTGTAACCCCGTGGGGTGGGAAGGACACAGGCTGGTGACCCCATTTCACATGTGAAGAAGCAGGACCTCTGGACAGCCAGTGGTAGTGTGTGGATGGGAGGACACGTCGCTGGAACCCTGAGGCAGGATTGGTCCTTCTCTAAAACCTCAGATCTCCATGTAGAGAGAAAAGCCAGTAACCTGGATTGTCTCTCCATCTTTACGAAAAATGTCCAGGGCCTCTCAGTCTCCTGAGAGTAGAGGGAGGAATCCCAAAACAGTACAAAGATGCTGATGGACAGTCCCTGCCCTTAATGCCCTTTGGCTCTGTCCTCTCTTCCCAACACATCCCACAGTCTGTGCCAAACAGAAGGCCTTGGAGCCCAGCAGTTGCCCTGGGCTTGAATTCCAGCTGCACCCCTCACCACTAGCCCTGGGACTTTGGGTCAGCCACTTTGCTACTGTCATTCTGTTCTCTCACCTATGAAATGTGGTCAAGGATGCCTACTCCACGGGCGATGATGAGAACCGGTGAGGGGAAGAATGTGATCACTTGCCTCCGGGCCTGGCACATACGAAGCACTCAGTAAACACAAGTACCTCCCCAGAGAAGCCCCTGGAGGGCTGGATTCGCCATCTCCAGCCTCAGAGTCGGAGGAAGTCGTGACAGAGGAGTGTGGGCAGGAAACCGCACAGCTTCAATTTCCTTTTAAATGATTGGCAAATAAGTGTTTTTCTAACTCCATTATTAATATCATGATTGAAATAAAATGTGTGGCAGTATCCTGTTACATTGTGCAGAGGCCGAACTGCTGCCCTCAAGGAGGAAAAAGGAGAGGTCGACAAGCACTGATAAAGAGGAACATCGGGATGGTGTTTAGTAGCTTTTTCTCCCCTTTGCCAATAAATAAAAGCTATTTTGTGAGGTTCCTCAATTCTAATCTTATATTTCTCACCATTCTTGTTGAGTTCTCAGAGGGGAGCCATCTTATTGTTGACAGTTAATAATGCCAAACAATAATCAAGGGCTCATTAGGCCAGAGGAGGCTGGGTGTGCAATGTCAGCTGCCTCTGGGTAGGGTCCCATTTAAACCATTTTATGGACGGGAGGCTCTATGCCATTTTTAAAGCTGTCCTGAGAAAGAAAAGCCACAGACTCTGCTCCAAATGTGAATCAAAGATGATGAAGATAGCGCTAATACATACAGCCTTGTGTACAGGCTAGGGAGGCTAAAGATAGGGGGAACTCAGAACTTGAACTTGACCTTAAAGGAAGGGTAAGATTCAGAGAGCTGCGGGGAAGCAAGGATGCATCTGTACTGGCGCTGAGTGAGGAAAATGTACATCCTGCTCAGGCCACAGCAAGTGGACTAAACAAGTTGCTCCTTGGGATTCCTTTTTTCCAGGGTAAAATATTTCTTTTGCTACAGAGGACAAAGGTTGAAATACGATTTTTCTCATTGGCAGAGGTGAAACGTATTCAAAGCTTTACCAAGTGGTATCCACACACCCTAACCCACACACTGCTGCCCTGTGTCTCTCTCCGCTCGAGGAAGGCGTCGGCACTGCCGGCCACACGGATATCTAATATCTGCATACCCTGCATCCCTAGACTAGGATTAGAAGAAAATATAGGATGGGTGTGAGTTGGCCTACGATCACGTATGGGTGCTCTACGGGTTGGCCTCCGATTCAGGGTAGGGTTAATAGGTCTGCGACTAATACTCAGAATAGAAGTTGGCTGAAGGGTCGGAATATTATGCTTCGTTGCTTAGATGTGTGGAGTATTGGGGTGAATATTAGGATTAGGATTGAGAGTAGTAGGGCTAAAACTCCCCCTGGTTTGTTGGGAACTGATCGTAGGATTGCGTATGCAAATCCTACGATTGCGTGCAGCCAATCACACTGGACTAAAACACTTAGGGGATTGGGGGCCTGTGTCGGTATTTAGGAAGCAGGGTTTCTGATAAACTGAATTTTCCACTCAACTCAGAGTTAACAAGTTCAATGCTTGACACCGAAAATCTTTCAAGTAATAATTAAGCCCACCCTTCCATCTCAATGGATAGGCTAGTGACGGGCACTGAATCCTTTCTTGGTGGTCTAGGAAGCCAGAGATCCTTAGGTTTATCATTCGTTTCAGTATCATGTTTTATTGCCTCACACCGGAGACGGAGAAAGAGAAATGACAGGAAACTGGACAGACTGAGAGCCGAGTCCATGGCAATCTCAAGAAATCAAGAGGGACTATTGCTTTTCCTTTTCCCTCTTTTTAAATCTAAATGTATGGTACCAATTTATTTTCTTGTGACCTGTCTCTTTCTTTGAAAGGCAGTAAAAGAGAAAAAATAGTTAACTATGATTTTTAGAAGTTGGAGCATGGTTAATCAAGGCTTTACTATATTTTACGATCTCGTCAAAAGCCAAGACCTTAATTTTATTTTCTAGGTATCCACCCACAATACATGGCAGAGTTGCGGGGAATAAATGTTACTTATTATAGCAATACTTCATTTATCTGATATATATGAGGATGACTTATTTTTTCAGATAAGTGAAACACCAGCACTTTTTTAAGTTGTGATGATTTTGACAAAAATTGTTTTAAATGCATCCTTTAATTTCCTGGTTTGTAGAGCAAGTTTCATTTATGCTATAAAATAGTGATACCTTGAAGAGGCTTCTTGATAGGTAGGGTAAGCCTCTCTACTCCCTCTTGGTCATTTAAAATATGCTACTGTATTGCAAAATGAAAAAAAAATTGATATCTAAGATTATATGAATTAAATACAAGAGTAAATTGTTGTTAATAAAAGACCTGAAAAGATCACATATGAATATGATGACCATATATTTAATGTCCAACATATTTAAAAGTGATCAATGAATAGATCTCCGGGCTAACAGGGTTACACCATAAAAATGGACAATGCATGTATACTTGTGCCCCAAAATTTCTTCTTTGAATTCTAGTCTGTCTCTTGACAGTATCCCAGATAGCTTGTTTGTTCATCCATTCTAAGGTAAAAGGCTTATTAGCTAAGCCCTTTCTATGTGTAAAGCTTTCTTCTAGGCACTAGAAGTATGTAAAATGGAAAATACACACACACATGCGCGCACACACACACATAGAAACACACACAGAAAGAGATCATAGAAGTTCAGGCTGCCAGAACTACTGAAGGGCTTTGATTCACCCTCCCAAACAGATCAGTTAACTAAAACTTTGGAACTGACTATGGGCTACAACCAGGATTCAAGGAGAGGGTTATCAGCTGAAGAAAATGTAATAGCAGCGATAGAGCTAGGAGACAAAATATTATTTGGGGGTGGGGAGGGGTCAGCAGAATTCTACCTTTCATTCTTAGGGGGTTTACATCAAACATCAAAGTCTTTGAGACAGAGGTCAGGTAATTGAGTGTTTCAAGCCTCATTAAAGAGTGTGACAATTATAGGAAGAGAGAGAAATGGACTAAACTGAAAATAGCCCAGGACACTTATCCCCAGACAAAAATGGCTATGTAGTTACCTCGACCTGTTAAAAAAAAAAAAATGTCATCCGGAGAAAAGACACTGTCATGGAAAGACGGCGTGCACAGTGAACCTGGCCAATGTTTGCAGAGAGGGCAGGATGAGGAAGGAAGCTTGAGAAGAGGACTCCATGAAGAGCCAGTATTCACTCTGCTAAGGACTCTCTGCATGGACCTGGGGGTCTGATTATCACCTCTTCTGAGAGGGTATCTTGCCAGGTCCTCCTTCAGAAGCTCATCCTCGCAACGCTGCCTTGGGCAGCTCGGAACTCAGTCACAGCCAGATGCTACAAGAGCCCCAAGATTAAGGGACCACTAGTGCAACTTAGGCTCATCTGCCTGACTGTGGTCATTGTGAATTGATTCCTTGAAACTTTTGCTGGAAGAAGATGCTAGACTAGACAGATGGCTTCCAATATCCCTATGCCTGCAACCAAGGGAGTTCCTTTGCCTATCCCAACATGCTGAGGAAATGGTGATGAGATGAGGGGTCTGGGGGCCACAGCAGGTCATCCTTTGTGACTTTTTTCTCAACTCAAATTCTGGAGCTGGTATGGTTGCTTCTGCCACCATTGCTTATAACTCCAGTGAGCTTACGTTTCCCTCTATACACATGTGTACCATTGCATGGAGAAATCACCTTTTGCTTTGCTCAGCTGAGACGGGCCTGGAGATTTTCTATGAAATGAAGAAGAAAACAAACCTGAAAGAATGAAATACCCCTAGAAGCAGAGAAACGAGTTAATTCTATAGAACTCAAGTCCCAACCATATGTCCACCGAATAACCTAGGGAACATAAATACATATTCCCAGACCGCTACACCAACCTATAAATTAAATTTTCAAGAGATAAGGCCTATGAATCAGTATTTTTATTTAAATCCTCAGATAATGCTAATTCATCAGCCAGCACTATCTTGGGACCAAACTTGGGAACCACTGTTCTAGTTTCTTGATCTTATCCAACTTAATCTAGCCAAATCATAATTGATGCAATTTTTTCTTACAGTAGCTGACAGCATCCATACCAACATCACAAAGGGATGCATGAATCTGTAGATCAGTTATTACAAGCCAAGTCCCCTTCTGGGTAAATTATAAAATATATCCTAACTCAAAACACATGTATTGATTGTCTCACCCTTATTGATGTTAAAAAAAGTGATAGAATTTCCACACTGGGAAGATTTTATACCCTAAAGTTTTATGTAGTGAAGAAAATTGTCATATAGCATTCCTGACTCTTGGGCATCTGGCTTCAATATGACTAGTTCAAGTATTCCTAATTTTATAATTTCAAAGATATCTCTATCCACCTATGAATAGCTCAACTTGATGAACTATTTTTTGTTATATTGAGTCTATATATCGCTTAAAACTTTCTCGTATTTGTCTTGTTTCTGCCTTCTGCAGTAAACCAGAACACATTGACCCCTCTATGGCAACTCCTCAAATGTTTGAAGACCACAGGTATGTTGCAATTTATCTTTTTAATCATCCCTTTCCCTTATAACCTTTTAATGAACTACTATCAAGCCATCCCTTACTCATCCGGAATTACTGAGTAAGGGATCTGAGTAACCTGAAGTATAATAAACACACCTTCTACAGAGGTTTATAAGACATTGATAAAAGTTTTGAACAGGAGAGGGCCATGGATAGAATTTGAGAACACTACCCCAGAGGCTTCTTTAATTTGATTTATCTTCTTTCGGCGAAGGGTGTTCTGTGTTGATAATATACAAAGCAATCAAGGCCAGGCCTAGATAAAATAATCTAGGACTTCCAAATTTCCCTTTCTTCACCTCATCCTCCCTAACTTCAGAGTCCATACAGAATCATATCACACAGAAAAAGCTCATAGGGTCTCCAGGGGGAAGCAACCAGCACATGGATACCAAAAGGAACCAAAAAAAGTTACCAGCCCTGTTAAACAGAAAACACTGAGTACAGTATGTTCTTTTGAAATTGGAGGTGTGATGGCCCGCTAGGCACTTTTTCCCATAGGGCCCCCGGGACCCCTCCTCTCTTCAGGCAGAATTGTTAACTGTTAACGATTTATATGAACCATTATCATGGTCACCAACAATTCTATGAGATCCTCAACATATCTTAGCTCATGTAATATGAACTAAGAAGTTCTTATTACTTCTAGAAGTGACAGCTAGAAGAGCCTTAGAGGTGGAATGTTTTAACTCCTTAAATCCAAACTCTAATGCATATACATACGCATATACACACACATACACAGTTCACCCATATACCAAGGCCCAGGGAACTGGGATTACCTAATTAGTTAATGGCACAATAGGACAACATCCAAGTCTCCTCATCCTTGTTGCCATGTTCTTTGCTCTTAACAGGTAAGGTGGTGATCACACCAGGCGATTCTCTACCACTCTGCCTTCAGTCGTGCTGTTTCTGCTGTCTAGAAGGATTCCCCTACACCTTTCTCTGTGAGGTGAGAGTCCACTCACCCTTTAAGATTCAGTGCTACCTGGTCAGCATAAGTTATCCATCATTTTATTACCCCTATATCCCTTAGCACAATATGGACTTAGGACGGCGCAAAATAAAAGGGAAAAAAATCTGCAAGAGTCTGAGTAGGCAGTATACAATTTTCACCACAGCTCACAAGCTAATTCTTCAGGGCTATTTTCAGCTCCAATGTGATAGCCATGTGAGCCCTGGAGAAAGTCTCTGACGCTCTCAAGACTGGACAGAGCGATAGCAGTGGTCTTATCAACTTTGTCCATCTGCCAAACAAGACAAATGAGAGAAATGTATCCTGAGTATACCAAGATCTGATTAATGCATCTCACTAAAGAAAGTCTCACTTGGTAAGATGGCTTTTAGAGTATTATTGCTATAAAACACTCTAGGAAATGGACTGTATGCACTCTGAATTCTCCCTAATGATCTTTAGTATTTGGAGGTGATATTTATTCTACTCCTTTTCTCAACCAGAGATTCCTAGAGGGTTTCTAAAAGTATCTACTGGTCAGTCTTCACTTAGAGAACTCAACTGTAGGTATCAATTAGGCCTGCCATTAGCCTGTGTTCAAATATTAATGACTCTCATGTTTCGTACTCTAAAAACGAAATCAGACATAGCCCCTTGTAAAATAAGAAATTTAAATTTATAAAAATAATTTAAAACATCATCATAGCACCCCAACAGGTACTCTCACAATTAGTAAGGTGTAAGTGCTACAGAGTTTAACCAAACTAGTTTTCCAGCACTTCCAATATAAGAGGCAAGATTCAGACTTAACAGACCAGCTACATTATTTTCAAGACAAAACAGAGCTCAATATCAAGATTTCTAAGTCTAAAAACTATTTTATATCACAGAATTTTAAGTAATACATGAAATATTACTAAATATCCTCATTTGTTTTACTTTTTGGCATCTAGCTTATAGAAAATTACTGTCTAAGATCTGTTATGAGTGGATATTTTAAAACAAATCTATAGCAGTGGAAACGAATGGGGTATGACATTCAGAGACACACCTTTCCAAATTTAAAGATTGTTTAGCTTACTGCTACTAACTAGTTTATGGCTCAAAACTGGGAAATATAGGAAATATATGATGCCAATAAAAATTAATTTGGTATTCAGAGAGTCTTTATACTTTCTGGATATTTCAACGGCCGGGTATTGTTAACTGGCCTCCATGCCATGGCTCTTTCCTTGAGGGACTTAAAATCTACTAGGCAAAGAAAGATACGTTCTGAAATTTGTATAAATGGAGACATATGTACAAAGGAATGAGGGCATGAAACACTCAGGTGTTTTAGGGAGCAGTTAGCACTTCAATCTGGCTAGACCACAGGATGAAAAGGAGAATAGAAAGAGATGAGGGTGGAGAATGGGACAAGGGGTTCATCACAGAGGGTCTTGGGCTGCCACATAAAAGCAACTGGACTTGATATTAAAAATGACAATGAACCCATAGAAGAGTTTTAAGGGGGAGAGGAGATATTATTAGATTTTAGGGGTTTTTTTATATAAATTTATTTATTTTATTTATTTATTTTTGGCTGCACTGGGTCTCCGTTGCTGCACACGGGCTTTCTCTAGTTGCGGCAAGTGGGGGCTACTCTTTGTTGTGGTGCGCGGGCTTCTCACTGTGGTGGCTTCTCTTGTTGCAGAGCACAGGCTCTAGGCATGCAGGCAGGCTTCAGTAGTTATGGCACGCAGTCTCAGTAGTTGTGGTTCGTGGGCTCTAGAGCACAGGCTCAGTGGTTGTGGCGCACAGGCTTAGTTGCTCCGTGGCATGTGGGAGATTCTTAACCACTGCGCCACCAGGGAAGCCCGATTTTAGTTTTTAAAAGATAACTTACCTATGGTATTCTAAATTGCTAAACTGCATACATACTATTATATCATTGATATAAACAAACCTCTATGTGTGTTTTGGTATATGGTTTGTTTGCATGGGAAAATGAGGATATTCAAAATGGACTCAGTAGTTATCACCAGGAAGTGGTTTTGCAGTGATGAGGGAGGACTGAACTTTATTAAGTATCATATTATTTAAATTTTCCCAACAAGCATCTCCTTACTTTTTAAATTAAAAAGAAAGTTCACTCTGGCAGCAGTGTTGATGTGTAAGATCAGCCTTCAAGAAACCAATTAAGAAGCTGTTGAAATTTAATTGTCCAAATGATAGACAATGAGAGTCTAAACAGAAGCAGCGGCATCAAGGAAAGCGAGAGGAGGAGGTGGATTTGAGCAATTTTAAGGATCTAGACTAAGGAACGTTGTGACATTGGCTGCGGCAAAATAGAAGGAGCAAGAGGACATTAAAATGACTTTCAGGTTTCCAGCTGGAGTGACTCAGTCACCAGCTTAGAACACACAGGGTGAAAAACAATTTGTGGAAACATATACCCTCAAGTTTGGAAATGTTTAAGACATCTGAAGGATATCCAGGCAAAAACGATCTAGTTATGGAATTGGATTTATATACCTGGAGCTGTAAGAAAAAGCTGGGCTTGTTAGTGGCAGAGCTGAGTGTAGACTCAAGTATGCTAGCCCTAACAGGTAGTTTACCAGCAAGCATCAGAATAAACCCCAGATGGTTCAAAAGCAGAGGGATTAATAATAGGAGTCCGGGAGAAGGGAACAAACCAGGTAAATGAATCACCCCGCAAATAGCCACAGTGGGGAGCTGCTACTGCTTGGACGGCCAAGGGAGCAAGGGGAAAAAAATAAGTACTAGTTACCACTGAGAAATGAAACCATGGAGGAGGGACACCAGCTCAAAATTTCAGTAGTTGAAAGACTCGGTGATGACAAAGTTGGCCCAAAGCAGAGATGAAGCATGGAATAAATACCCTGGCCTCTCTCTCCTCCATTTTCTTATCTCTATTTTCCTAATTCCCAATGGCCAGACCCAACCAGAAGGAAAACCAGGGTCAAGGGATTTCTGCATGATGCAGTTCACAGAAGCCAGCCTCCTGGGATACAGAGGTAGACAAAAATATAGAGAACAAGTCTAAGAAAAGTCATCATCATGCTGACTCCTGTTCAAGGATTTTCTCCAGGGACCTTACAGTGATCTGGGGGAGGGAGAACAAGCTGACATATATGAAATAATTACAAGGGAGCTAAAGGTAGCAATATTCTGTCCTGGAATAATCATCAAGACTTGGATTCCAATCCTTACTGTGCCGGTTACTGGCTGTGTAATTGTGGATAACTTAGCATATTTCTTTAAGCCTTCATCTGTAAAAAGAAGATAAAAACACTATTGAATTCGTGGAATTAAATTAGATATTTTGTTTATTAGCCCAATGCTCATTACAAAGTAAGTGCTTAGTGAATGTTAAGAGGAAGAGAGAATGATGACAAGGACTATGAATGGCAGTGGTCACTTGTTCAGATCCTAAAGAGATTAGTCTAAGCTGGCACAGATAGAGGTTTTCAAGGTACAGCTTGAATGATAGGTAAGATTTAGGGCCATGTATAGGGGGAATGCTTGACTGAGAATGTGGAGCTGAGAACAACGTAGTGTGTGCAGAGGACCACAGGAGAACTGATGAAGCTGGAAGGCTTATCACTCTCATGCCACCTCTGAAAGCCAGCACTGCAAGAAATAGACACCTCCCACACACATATCACCCTGATACCCTCCTGCCAGCTGTTCCTTGTGGCCATTAAGTCTCACTTATCTGTTAACAAATTATTTTTGAATATCTAAATAGGTCTGTGGTTTGAGGAGCTGAGTACAATTTTGCAAGCTGTTAAGTACCATGTTAAAAGGACAATCCTATAGAAGACATATTCTCCTACTCAAGTCAGAGCAGAGAATGCGGCAGAAAGAAGCTGAACCAAGACCTAATTTTCAGAAAGACTTCCGTGACAAAGAGCGGCTCCTGGTACTCTCTAAACACCTTTGATTTCCAAGAGCAAAATTTTTATCTACTCTTTATAACCTCAGGTCTCTTAGTATCTGCCTCATCTTATGTCCTAGTTATTGCAAGTATGTTCATGTTAACTTCCCTAACACAGCCTAAGGTCGTTAACAGAGGGACACATGCTCCTACTTCCTAATCCATTGCAGTTATGGCTCCCAAATGCAAATTTGTACCAGAAACACCCAGGACACTTGTTAAAATCGCAGACTCAAAGACCAGGTGCTTTAATTCTGTCAGTCTAGGATAAGACTCAGAGGTCTAATTTTGTTTATTTAATTTTCCAATGGGTTCAGCTACACATTCACTTTGAGGAACCTCTGATACTCAGCCAGTAGTGTCCTACACTGGGAGAGGAGATCCTCTCCCTGATCTACACCCAATGGCTAGTACAGAGGGGAGGGGAAAGAAGTGGCTCCATCAGAAGAAAGAATGAGTGTTCTTTCATGCCATGCTGAGATGTTTTCTTTTGTTCCGAAGACACAGAAAGGCTGAGAATGTTGAGGAAGGGAAGTGACATGGTAAGATAAATATTTTACATAAACCATTCTGGCTAACATAGGGATGGTGCCCTTCCAGAATTAGAGATCATTTCTGAGGCTGAGCAGTGATTATTGCAAACTGTGCAGTGGGTTTGAATTAAGGAGCAGTGAAAGTGGAGAGAAGGGAAGCGATGTGAACACCTTCAGCGACAAGAGACAGGATTGAATGATTAAGGGGATGTGGGGAGCAAAGGCGGGCAGGAGTGACAAATAACCACAGTATTTCTGACTTGAGTGCATGGGTGGGCAGAGATGCAGAGGGGAATACAAAAAGAGTAACAAATTTGGAGTTGGGGAAGTTGTTTGTAGGAAGGATATAGGCTGAACGATTGAGTTTCATGATCCAATATGATACCCAAGTGATTCTGTATCATTTGATACATGAGTCTAAGGAGAGCGATCTGGGTCCCAGGTTTAAATGTATACAGGTGTTAGGTGAAGCCACACGTGTACCAAGATACTCCAGGAAGTGTATGTTGATTGAAAGAGCACTAAGGAAGGAAGACACCTGTGGAAAAGGTTGAAGACAAAAGGCCACGACAGGAGACTGGAAAGAGTACACAGAAAAGCAAAAGAAAAGTGAATGCAAAGTTGTAAAATCATACATAATGAGCTCCCTATTATAGGAATCATTCATGCAGAAGACGTCATATTTGTACCTTTGTTGCATTAGGCACAGGGCTGAGTACAGTGTGGTGGGGAAAATATCAGTATAGAGCTCTAGGAGACAAAAATGAAATCAGAAGGATCCATTTTTCACCACTTACTATTTCAGTGACCTTGGATGAATTACATAATCTCTTGAAGTCTCAGGTTTTTCACTTTATGCTATAAGGTATCCATTACACAGGACTATCGTAAAGATTAAAAGGGTATGAAAGGAGTTCTTTAAATGTTCTTTTCCTCTTCTACTTTTAATCCATATACAAAAATTTCAACAGTGTGACAAAACTTCTCTTTCATTAGATAAATGCCCAAGCCTTCCCATTTTATAAGGCCCTGATGACTTCACACGACTTAAAATATATTTGTTCCCATTTTTTCCTATGTGGATAATGGGTATTTTTTGGATGGCGTAGAAGAGATTATTATGTTGGGAGAAGATTGAACAATACTTCTAAACCTAACATTCTTATTAATGCATTCAGAAGACGAGAGGAAATTGAAACTAAGCTTTTCCCCAGGCAGTTTGTAAAACCATTCTTTTTCTCTTTCTGAATTTTGGGAACGTTCCCCATCTGTTTCCTGGCATCTACCCCATTCTCCATGATTTCTAAAAGATTATCAGTAGGTTATATACAAACCATTATAATTTTTATAGCAGAAAATACCTTTCCCTCCTAGGTAAAACAACAAGCTTTCACTTCTTTTACATAAATGCCACTGAAGGAAAAAAGCCATTTAATTATTTGTTTCTCAAAACATGTTTTTCCATTGCATTTGCAGAGGTTTACAAGGAATACATCTAGTGCTTAGTTGCTTGTGGCTGGGGAATACAATTATTCTTCTGGAGTCTACCAAATATTTATTGTGATTGCCTCAGCCGAGGTTTCAGGCTCATACCACAAAGATTGAAACTAATTGAGCCCAAACCCCAAAGCTCTTAAATGATGGCAGATTCGTGTTGAAAAACAGGAGTAATGTCAAGCCTTTGACACTGGGGGGGTGGAAGGATTGTTAATGTATTTTCTGTGCTGCAAGAAAAACCTGATTGACAGAATTCATTCTTTGCCAACATAATTATCTACTTCTTTGTTGACCCATCTGGTCCCCTTAACCATGTGCTAATACCATCATAAAACAATCAGATTAAACTGGTTGTCTGTTGATCAACGGTTTCATACAAATTTTTCACAGACTGTGAAGCCTTCCCTATTAAAACTATAAAGAGAGCACTAGATATTGACAGGGCTTTTCCCAATATTTGGGTGTGTAGACTAGAAATCGTAAAGTATTTTGGCATCTTTTTGACAGACAACATCTTTTTACAGAGCACTGTTTAAACTTAAAGCCTCCTGGGTGACGCGTTGCTTTTATCTAACATTCATTACGAATATGAAATTGTCCATTCTGAGCTGTTTTTTCCACCCGGTCTCTACTTTTTTTTTTGCGGTACGCGGGCCTCTCACTGCTGTGGCCTCTCCCGTTGCGGAGCACAGGCTCCGGACGCGCAGGCCCAGCGGCCATGGCTCACGGGCCCAGCCGCTCCGCGGCATGCGGGATCCTCCCGGACTGGGCCACGAACCCGCGTTCCCTGCACTGGCAGGCGGACTCTCAACCACTAAGCCACCAGGGAAGCCCAACCCGGTCTCTACTTAAAACCACATGTGGCTGATTTGCTTTGTTGTGCAACAGAAACTAACAGTACTGTGAAGCAATTACACTCCAATAAAGATCTATTCAAGAAAACCAAAAACCAAAACACCACACAGAAGCTCTTATTATTAGAATAAAAATCTCACCAAGAAGAAAATAATTAAGGAATTCTAAAAGAAGTCAACAGCCACGGTTGTTAAGGAGAGAAGAAAGGGAAAGGTAGAATGAAACCAAGCAATTTTAGAGTTACAGAACTCAGCAGAAAAAGAGCCCTAAGTTGCCAAAGAGACAGCACTTTCCCACAGGAACCTCAGCTATTCTGTCTCCTACATGGCTCTTGATTTCCATTCTCGATACCCTGATTCAGAATCTCGTCCTCTACCTTACCCTGCAGACACTCCCTATCGACTCCTCTTCCTAAAACCCAGAGCTAATCATCTTGCTCCCCTCTAGCTTCTTTGACGATTTCCCATCGCCTATACAGTTCCAATTTCTAAGAAAGGCATAAAGGTCTTCCATATTCTTGTCCCTACCTACACTCATCTACTTAGTGCATCCTTCATACACTCAAAACTCTAGCCACTCCTAGGACACACTTTCCTATCTCTGTCCCTTCACCAAGAATTCTTTCCTGTCTCCACCTCTCTTACCCACAGTTTCTTTTGTTAAATCCTATTCAACCACCACTTTGGAGAACAGTTTGACATCACAAGGTAAAGTTAATCCTATGCATACCCTACGACCCAACAACTTCATGCTCAGATATGTACTCAAAAGAATGCACACGCCTGTAAACCAAAAAGTATGTAAAAAATATTCGTGGCATCATTATTTGTAAGCACCAAATGCTGGCAGAAACAATCAGTTTTCATTAAGAGTAGAGTGGATAAATTGTGGTATATATATATCATCAAGTGAAATACCATAGAGCAAGGAAAATTAATGAAAAGCTACAACATGCAACAACACTCACCGCACTGAGAAACTAAATGTCAAGCAAAAGAACCTAACATGAAAGAGTACATAGTGTGTGGTTCTGTTTATGTAAAACTGGTCTGTGGTGTTAAATGTCAGGACAGTGGTTACTTCTGGGGAGGAAGGAGGAATAGTGATTGAGAGGAGGCATAGATGGCTGCTGGATGCTTGAAATGTTTGCCTTCTACTTCAAAATAACTCATCCACCTGTATGCTTAAGGTTTGTGCACGTCTCTGTATGTATGATATGTATCGTGAAAAGCTTTTGTTCCTATTTATTTTTTAAAGTCAAGATCAATTACTATCTTTTCCATAATGTCTCAGCTGACCTCTCCCATTCAAAATTGGTCTTCCTCTTTTCTTTGAGTTCCCTATGGGCCTGATTTTTCTCTCAAGGCATTTGATTAACATGCCTTGAATTTTAGGCATGATGACTACACATGACATGGGTTAGGTAATTAAAAAGAAAGATGCTTTTAAAATGAAGCAAACCAATGGTGAAAATTGAACAATATAATGACTTAGTTCAAACTTAGGTTTTGGTTGACCCTTCAGCTTAACAATGGCACATAAACAATCATCCTGACTAGCTCCTTCTGCTGAAGGCAAATTCCTCTCCCTCCCACTTGCCCTTTATCCAACTATGCAATGGCATTTTTTATTTTGTTTTGTTTGGGGGGTGGAACAGGGTGCAATACGGTGTATGTTTCCAGATATTAGAAAGCAATGAGCAAAGCCACTTATCAAATGAAGCATGTTACTACTGATCCAAGGTTGTGCCTTCAAAATGTTTACCGGGACATGGTTCATGAAAACAAGCTTCGCCGTCTCCCAGAGCTCAGCAGTGACATTCAGTCCTTAACTCGAGTTTTCCATGGGCATGGAGTGAAGCTGTCAGCTTCATCTGTAGTTTGCAAACCCAGATCTGCAGGAACTCTTTCTATTGCCCATATCCTCAGAATCAGCCATACTTCTGCAGGAAAATCCATTTAACTGCCTCTTGCAATCCCACATGGCCAAGATACCAGCTTCCCAGGGAGCATTTGTGAATTGCCTTGAAGTCATTTTGTCTTGAACCTCTTTTCCCAGAGCAAAACAGTCCTCCTGAGACTGAGTTTTTCATAGTCATGGAGCAGACCTAGACGGCTGCATCCCTTAGCTCTCTGTGCTCCGGTCTGTCTTCCCCTCTATCCTGCACCCCTCTCAACACACACGTACTACGAGCTTACTAAGGATAATCTGTGTCACTCCCCACAGCACTCTGCCCATTGTAGATGATTGTTTCTTAACCAACAGGATGAAATATGCCACAGTATGGAAATCATTCCATTCCCCTGGCTAGTTTTTCAGAGTATGTGGAATGGGTCATTCTTTTGAGCCAGAAAGATGCTCTCAGCTTTTAAATGTCCCAATTGCACTTTTTCCTTTACTCAATTCCAAGTGGAAGGAAGGAAGGAAGGAAGGAAGGAAGGAAGGAAGGAAGGAAGGAAGGAAGGAAGGAAGGAAGGAAGGGAGGAAGAAAGGAAGGAAGGAAGGAAGGAGACTTTCAAAGTTGCTTTTAGCCATGCTCTCCCAAGCCTGGAAGCATGTTTTCATTGCCCAAGATGTGACCTTCAGATTATTTAATCTCAGGCTTTTAACAATATTGCCTTGTGCCTCTTGCTCCCTACTTTTGTACCACAAAGTCCTCTCTTTTACTGTCTACATCTTTTTAACAGATTTAAAGGCTATCTCGGTGTTTCCTCTCTTATTTTCACTCAGAAACACTATGGTTTGGAGTCCCACTTTTTAGACTAGGCTGGCTGTTTTGTTGTATTCTTATTTTTGGTTTTGCTTTTCGTTGAACTTTAATCTACTCTTTTGATAGAGCCTGCTGGTTGAAGTGTCAAGTTCCTAAGCGACTAAATCTTATAAATTTAATAAAGTTAATGTTTTTTTAAAGCACTAATTTCCAGTTTACTAGATGAAACAGACTTGCAGCATAATCTACATTTGTTTTTTTTTTAAAGAGACGTGGATCTAGTCTTCCCTTATACAGTAAAAACACTAGGCTTTTGTGGTCAGGCTGGCTGCTATAACAACCAGCCCCCAATTTTCAATGGCTTAACACATCCAAAGTTTATTTGATGCATATGTCAGTGTGTGTTGTATGTGGGAGTGACAGGTCAGTAAGCAGCTTTCCTCCAGGTAGTAATTCAGAGACCCATCCTGTTTCTGTCCTGGGAATATACAGTCCCCTGGGGCCTCGGAGACCTCTCTGCATCCAGTCAGTGGAAGGGGAAAGAGACTAGAGAAGGCACAATGTCTTCATTAAAACCAAAAGCAGGCCCAGAAACTACAGCATCCTCCTGTCCACATCCCTTTGGCAATGGAACTGGGAAATGTAGTCCAGGAGGGGTCACTGCCTCCTCATAAAAATTCCAGATTATGGAAGGGTAAGCATGAGATTTTGGTGGACAATTAGCTAACTCTACCATGATGCCCAAAAGGATCTCCTCAACTTCTTAACTGATTCATAACATTCTCCTCCCATGACGTCATTCATCATTTAATGAAACACTTTTTGGAAATTATTATATGCTAGAAACAGTACCAAGCCCTGGGAATATAAAAATGTGGTCCTTGCCCCCAGGGACCTCAGAGTTGGTCCTAAATAGAATACAGAGATTGGATCTGTAAAGGAATATATTTGAACACCAGTGGAAGAGAGACATTAATTATTAAATATATAATTACAAGTGATTTAAAGTAATGAGAAGGAGAACTGGGGGATATAGGAGGAAAACAGAAGGATTTATCTTAATTTGGAGGGGATATTGGGGGAGCAAAGGGTAGTGGACAGAAATGATTATTATGAGAAAATAATTCTCTATAGAAGGACCAATATTTTGGTTGACTGGTTTTCAATATTTTTTTCACTTTCCCTCAAAAATAATTTCGCATTGCTGTACACTCAGTCCCATCTTTAAGTTGGCATCTGAAGTTTTACATTGTAAGTTGACATGAGCAAGCTTTAACACTCAAATGATTTTCTTTTTTTCCACAGATTTACATTTTTCTTATTCAACTTCTTCCTTAGAATACAGGTGTTTTATGTTTGAAAGTTCTCTTCATTTCTCACCCTACAACATGTCTCTGCAAAAATATATTCATCTAAAGTAAAATTCAATTTTTAAAATATTTTATTTAAGTGTAAGACTAAGTTTTAATGGTTGTTTTATGTATTATGATACTATCAATACATAATTGATAGCGGTGGAAAACAGAGAAGCAGTTACCAAGGGTCAGACTGTGGGGCTTTTTTTTTTTTTTTTAACTACAAAAGAGAAGCTAGGACGGAATTTGGGTCGGATGAGGGGTATTGTTGTATCTTGACTTTGAGGCAGTTACACAACCCTATGTATTTATCAAAATTCCTAGAACTCAATACCAAAAAGAGTGAATTTTTCAAATAAATGTATACAAATTTTAAAAAAGGTATCATTGATGTCTGACCTTTTTTCTTCACAGCTATTCTTTTTCCTTCTGAATCTGCAAAGTTTGCATTTTAGCCAAATGTAATTTTTCTCTGAAGATATTTTTCCCCACCAATATTATCTGTGTTTTCCTCAAATCACTATCTCATCTTATTCAGAATCAGCAAATTTTGCAAAGTATTAACTTTGGATGCTGCCTAATTGAGAAGTTTACTTTCCTCCCATTTGACAGACTAACATTTGAAAAGAGACTAAACAGTATGAGTGACAGCAAAACATATGCCATAAAGAGAAAAAAATATCAAAGTATGCATAGATATTATCTTTATTGTTATTTTTTAGCAAATTATTCTTTTAATCATTTTTAAAAGCCTAAGCATTAGAGTTTGGACTCCAGATACTTTCTTCCAACAAAGATGAAAGCCTGTTTAAACCTCATTGCCCAACTTTTCTTTACACTTCTTTTTATACAGTTTATGCCTCAGAATTTTTAAAATAATTAAGAACTCCTTTCTCTGAGTTGTTACGCAGAGGTGGAAACAAATACTGTGGTTAGAAAACCTAATGTTGTAGAACTCAGCCTGATGGGTCAAGTATTTCACCATCAGACAGCCAATTCACCATCAGACATCCACATCAGTCAGCGGTTACTCCATAATCAAGATACTATCCAGCTGACTTGTACAACATACACTACCTAAATCTATTACTCCAACACTTTGGACTGACCGTATCATGTCAAAGTGGTAGCCTGGGTCCAGGTCTAGCACAGTCTACTACAGTTATGCAGGATAGTGAGAGCTGATTGGCTGGTATCCCATTTACCAGAGAGCTTAGTCCACAGCTCTGCAGACCTTCACGGCAAGAGGAGCCAGCTACCTACTACATGAAATGAACTGATGGGATCAGTAGAGCTTTTCTGACTACCGAAGCCTGATTTGCTGTTTAACACTTCCAACGGAAGCATTAGAGTTTAATTCCTTTATCTCAATGATACCCCTCTCTTGAGTTTGTGGCTTTTGTTGGAGATTTAGGTAGTTCTGTGCAGCAGGGCCCCAGGCAGGAGAGGCATCACCCAAGAGAGGGTAGTGCCCGGTTCTTAGATGGTGAGAGAAAGTAGACAAGAACGTTTGGTAAGTATTAATCAAATGAATAAGTAAGTGGGGATAAAGGAGGTAAAGCTTGTGGACACTGGGATATGAGATGGAGGCAGGAGAAGGTGGCGAGAGTGGATGAGTCGGGGGAGGAGGGACCTAATTAAAAACCTAAATAGGAAGAACCTGGCTTGAAGATAAACTTGGCAAATTCTGTAGTCAATTGTTGACTCACCTTAAGGAAACACAAAAATGATTCATTAAGGAGAGATTAGATACTTTTAATTTTTTTTTGCATCAAGTGAATCTTTTTGTCTCAAATTAGAAATTCAGGTGTGGAAAATAATGTAGTTCTCAATTCAGCATAATATTGGGTTAACTAGGTGCTGTGACTCCTGAGGGCCCGTGCTAATGGACGGTTCTGGGTTAAATCTGCAGGGATGCTTTCTCTGATCAACAGTGAGCTTTACAGTAGCAAATTATTTCCTCTCTTTTCCCTCCACTCTTTTCAACATGTTTCCATGTACCATTATTTTTCACAAAAATGACTCCACAAGAAAAGTTCCCTAAGAGGTTTTCCCCTTAGAAGCCTGAAAAAAAAAAAATCAAACATTGAGCACCTCTTTTCTTCATTTTTACCCTCATACCAAGAGCAGGTATGTATCCTCTCCTTCGACTTATCTTTTCGAGTTTCATCAATCTTTGCTGCATTTTTAACATGAACTTTAAGAAGGGAGTTCAGTATAATATGGGTTTGTCACCCGCTGCCTTCCAGATATATTGCACTGAATTATAAACCCCCAACTCTTTATTTGATAAGTTTATATTCTGAAAATAATATAGACCCTGCAGAAATATTAAATCATACTGAGGTTAAATTTGGTGTCAGTAAAGCTAGTTTAGACAAACCAGAGACTTAATGTATTAGTTTCATATTGTGGGTAGCAAGGCACATAAGCCTTGAGATGTGTAGAACAAGGGTGGGGACAGCGAAGAACACTGGCTGGCTTTAGAGTTGCCTCGTCCCCAGGAATAAAAGCCAATTTACATCACGGTTCAAAGAGTGGTGTTAGATCCAAGCTTCCCTGATGTTACTGAGGATCCCATCTGCTGGACACCAGGAGTCACCAGGCAAAGTTGATGCACAAAGTCAGGTGGGTGGCAGCCTCTGAGTTTTGGGTGGTCCATTTAATTTGGAACAAGACCTCTGTCAGTGGCTGGCACTAAGGGAGATAGCATCCAGCTGCCAAATTACCGGGAATGTCAAGTGTTAGGCATGTTGACAAGATACCAGTCAACTGGGCTGGCGTTCAAGGCAGGTCTCCAAATCCAACACATGGGAACCAAAGAATTAAGCAGAAATAAAGAGATGAAACCAATCATAGAGACTGTCCCACACAGCAGGCTAAGACTGGATGGACAGACAGCTGCTCACTACAGGGAAGCCAGACTTACGGACATAAGACCTCAGTGAAGTCCCCTCCGATCTCGCATATGATTTGATCAAAACTGGCAAAGGAACTTGGTGGGACAGAGCTGAGGGGAGGGGTGGTGAAAGCACAGACCACGCAGATGAATGGAGCTGTAGGAAGCAGAAGTAGACCCTTAAGAAATAAGAGCTGGATTCTGTCTCAACTGTAAAATTTAATCTTGTTCTTTGACATAGAGTCACTTGGGATTCTAAATTAACCAGTATATATATATATATATATATAACATCTTACAGAAAAACCTGAACAACTTTTTGGCCAACCCAATATATTCCAGCATCAGTAAAAGTAAAGTAAAACCGGCACTCTGGTATACTCTCTCCCTGATCAAGATGTGTCATTTCAAACCTGGCTGTGCATCTAAATGAATGCCCTGGAGAGCTTGTTAAAACCACACACTTCCAGGCCCTGCTCCATACCAAGAGTATCAGAATCTCTTTGAATGGGCCTGGGATGCAAGCGTTTTAAAAACTCCCCAGGTAATTCTGAGGCCACTAGCGTATGGACCATTGTTTACGATCCATCTTTTATGCTCCATCATAAATCTTACGATTTGTATCCTATTTGTGGTTAATAGACTTCTAAAAATCAAAGCTATGATAAAGCAATGAAGAGTTATATTAATAATAATCATACTCATACAGCCTTTGGGCTGCACCAGGTGACAAAGCTACAGCAAACTGAACCGATCCCTGTCTTTCCCCTTCTGTCCTGCTGGACTCGGTGCCAGTTGCGAAGACATGGCCCTTTGCAGGCAGGCCCGTTGTCACACCGATGTCTTGAGTGATGGTGATTGGCACACAGATTGTGCCAGCCTTCTTAGCATCTTAATTAACCTGCTTCAATTCTTAGGAAGCATTCTTCATAAGACATGTGAAGCAGGAATGGCAGGGAAATGTACTTCTTCCTCATTTCTTGGTTCTACTTTGCACCACTGGTAAGTGGTACAGTATATGATCCCCAAGGAGGCAGGGTCAAAGCTCATGCACAGGACCTTTCCTGCCCACTCCAGCCCACCTCGACCTACTCCTTCCTTTCTATCATATATTCTCTGTGCCACTCAACTTTGTCCTCTAAAAGTATCGTTATTCATTCAACCTTCATAGAAAGCAATTTTGCAAGGATATGTAACAAGAAGTTTAAAATGATTTATGTACTTGACTAAGGAGTTCTATTTTTAAGTATTTATCATAAGGAAATAATGAGTATTTTTTACGAGGAAAGGACACTTATTGCTACATTATATATATAACCTCTGATTATGGAAAAGGAATATGTAATGTTTATGTAAAAGGATATTTATTGCAACATTATTTATAATCCTCTTGAATTTAGAAACACCTTGATACTCAACCAATGGCTAATGGTTAAATAAAATCCCAACAGTTAGATGCTAGAAAACTGGGAAGATGTTAAGCTGTACGTTTTTGATTTATAAGATAGAAAAGGGAAATGTCCATAATAAGATTGGGGGCATAAAAAGTTGCGATGCAGTATCATTTCAATTTTGTTTAAACTAGTTGTGTGTGTGTTTTATAAATGACTTGAGGGAATATACCAAAAACTGGACAATCTGGGAGGTAGAATTAGGGTAATTTTTATTTTATCATTTTTTTCCCTTGGATTTCCTCTAATAGCATGTTACTTTTTCTGCTTAAAATATTTTAATTTAATTTTTATCTCAAAGTAATAATTAAACATAATAATGAATAAATGAAAATGACTGTCTCCTGAATTAACCCATGCTCACTCAGTCCTGCTCCCCCGAGGCAAACACTATGCCTTGTTCAGGTTTTTTCCTTCCCACAGTTACCTCTGTAATGCCAAATAATACTCATGTCATACTATTTATTGCTGACTAAATTGCAAATATTCTCTTTGTCTTATTAAAATAGATGTCTAATTTACATCTCTTATGCAATATACCTCATCTTGCCCCATCCTCGTAATGGAGATATGTCATTTTCAGTTGACATCATAAAAGGGTTTTTATTAGCGTAACTATGTCATTTTTATTTACTGCAGAGTGAAATAAGATGACCATGAATATATTACATTTCCTTTCTTATTTGATGTTTTCTTTTGTAACAGCAAGTTCCTTGTTGTCTTTTTATCTTTCTCCAATGTCTTTGAAATAATAATGTTTTCAGCTCCCTGACAGATATTGTATCAAGGTATTCTATCAGTGTCCCCATTTGTCAGTCTAATTAGACTGATTCATTATCGTCCCCAGAAACCTCCACTTGCATTCTGGTCTCTGTCTCTTTAGCTCCTATTGCTGTCCACCATTTAGAATATCCACCTCCTTCTAATCCAGTTATCGTATATAAATCTCATGTAGCTTTTAAGATGCCACTAAGCACATATCCTCTGATCTGCAGGAGGTAGGGTACACTTGGTCAGGGCATGAGGCCGAGTAGCCAGGGAGCAAAAGGCCCCAACTGGTGTAGAGGTTTTTAGCATTCTCATGGTGCTTGGGAGATAAAAAGTAGAGTTCGGAACCCATCATAAATGGAAACTCTAGGAAACCATCAGAATTCTCATATGAGTATGTGCTTGAAATAGGGACAATCCAGAAGTAGGCTGAGCTTTGCAGGGTGCAGATTGGCCTTGAGTTAACTCAATACAGATTCAACTGAGGCCGTTGTCCTTCTACTCTAATCTGGGTGGTTCATCTCTAGGCCTGTTCACTGCTGTTATCATTGGATGCTTTTTTCTAAATCCGAGGCCACCTGTTTGCTTGGATAAGTTCCTCGTTTGTTTAGTACATACTATCTTTCAAGGCAAGGGTCTATAAGAGATAAACGTTCTGAATTCTTATGGTTTAAAATGTTTTTATTATACCTTGACAATTGACAGTGTGGTTCAATTTCATTTTTTTGCTTTATGTCTTTGAGTTATTAGGAGCACACAAATTCAGGATTGTTAAGTTTTCCTGTTGGATTAAGCATTTTATTATGAAATGTCACTCTTTATATCTAATAATATGCAAAATTTACTTTTCCCCATATAAACATAGCTATACTCAGCTTTCATTCAGATGATGTTTACATGGTGTATCTTTTTTATCATCTTTTAACTATTACTTTTGGGTTCTTTTATTCAACATGTGTCTCTTTTAAGCAGCTTAGAGGGGGGTTTTTTTGCTTTTATTTTTAATCTAGTCTGATTGTTTTTTCTTAAATAGTCTATTTACATTTAATGAAATTACTGATATATTTGGGTTTAAATCTATATATCTATTTTTAAAAATTTGTCTCATCTGTTCTTTGTTAGGTTTTCCTTTTTTGTTTTCTTTAACAAGTATTTTCATTATTATAATTTTTCCTCTATTTTCTTCTTAGTCAAACATTTCTTAACTATTCTTTTGGTGGCTACATTGAAGATGACAACATATCTCCTTGACTTATAAAGCCTGCTATCTTGTAGGAAATTCTACTAAGAAGTTATAATAATGGTACATAGGCCACATTGTCTGAGTTGTCACTAAACAGACAATGCAAAATCCTTTAAAAACAATTTAGCCCCATTAACCATATTCTAGCCTTGTGTTTTTATTGTCCTGTATTTTAATTCTACATACACTGTAATCCTTAAGAATAATTATTATTATTGGTCATTTTCCTTCAACACTTTAAAAGTTATTTTAGGGAGTTCTCTGGCAGTCCAGTGGTTAGGACTCGGTGCTTTCACTGCCATGACCTGGGTTCAATGTCTGGTTGGGGAACTAAGATCCTGCAAGCCGTGCAGTACCCCCCAAAACAAAAATTACTTTAAATGTGTCATTATATAGTCTTCATTTCTATTGAGAATTTAGCTGTCACACTTGTTACTTTTCATTTAAAATTTAGGTTCTTTTTCCCCTTCTGGCTGTTTTTAGGATTTTATATTTTATTTTGGTTATTAGCAACTAGATAGCAATGTATCTACGTGTCCTTTTAAAATTTATCTTGCTTGGTGTTCACAGAGATTCTGGAATATGTGGCTTGGTATTTTTCCTTAGGTGTGGATTTTCTTAAATAGTATTCCCTCAAATGTTACTTTTTCCCATTATCTTTCTCTTTTCCTTCTGAAAACCTAATTCTCTGTATATTTTCAACAGATCCCTATGTCTTTTACTTCTTTGTCTATATTCTGCATCCTTTTTTTTCTCTCTGGGCATATTTTACTGACCTATCTTCCTATTTACTAATCTCTTAACTGTACCCAACCTGCTGTTAAACCAAGCTATTGGAATCCTAATGTCCATTATTAAGCTTTTCTCTTCTAGCATTTCAGTTTTGATTCCTTTTTTATAAAGTTGGGTAAAATCAAGATCTTTCCATCTATTTTACTGAATACATTACTTATAGTAATTTTAAAGACTGTGTCTGATAACTCCAACAGCTAGGTCACTTGTCGGTCTGATTCTATTGTCTATGTCTTCTCTTGCAGTCATTTTATTTATGCCTCGTAATATTGACTGAATCCTGTTTATGTACGAAAATTTATAGAAGCTCTGAATAAGTTTGTTTTCCTTCAGATAGGACTCATTCTCTCTTCTGGCAGTATTACCTCAGTTGAATCTATACTGACGTAACTCAAGGCCAATCTGCACCCTGCAAAGCTCAGCCTACTTCTGGATTGTCCCTACTTCAAGCACATACTCATATGAGAATCTTGATGGTTTCCTAGAGTTTCCATTTATAATGGGTTCCGAACTCTACTTTTTATCTCCCAAGCACCATGAGAATGCTAAAAACCTCCACACCAGTTGGGGCCTTTTGCTCCCTGGCTACTCGGCCTCATGCCCTGACCAAGTGTACCCTACCTCCTGCAGATCAGAGGATATGTGCTTAGTGGCATCTTAAAAGCTACATGAGATTTATATACGATAACTGGATTAGAAGGAGGTGGATATTCTAAATGGTGGACAGCAATAGGAGCTAAAGAGACAGAGACCAGAATGCAAGTGGAGGTTTCTGGGGATGATAATGAAGCAGTCTAATTAGAATGATGTGTGTGTCCTCAGAGATACTGGCAACAAAATTCTAGGAAGAGGAATAGGCATCAGTCTGGAGAAGATTTTGGAATCTAGAAAGGCATATCTGGATTCTATTTGGGAGGCAATAGAAAATCCTGAGAATCTTTATAATGGGTAAATGACATTGTAGAAGCAATATTTTAGAAAAATTATTTCAATAAACCTGCAAAAGTTAATATACATTGAGCAGATTTTTTTTAAAGCAGGGAGAAAATTTATAATTTTTAGATGGGCAAAAAAAAGTGCTAAATAGATGGGATGAATTGGGAGATTGGGATTGACATATATACACTAATATGTATAAAATAGATAACTAATAAGAACCTGCTGTATAAAAAAATAAATAAAATTCAAAAAAGTGTCAAATGGATAGTTTAGAAAATGTAATATCAACCAGAGTTAGGTAACATTTATATAGAATAAGGAAGTCATAGAACACAAATAAAGAAATTTATGCCTGAAGTTGAGGATAGTAATTATTTCCTAGAGGTTCTCTAGAAAAGAGTCTATCAAAGAAGAGTCTTTGCCTAAGATAAGGATCTTCAGAAGTCTAGCTCTCTTTCCCCCATATGCTCTGGCACAGTATGAGTATAAAGGACTTTATTCCTGTGCTATCAAGAGGGTGCTAATGATGGTTTTTTATTCCTCCCCTGCTTAGGGAAAACTAGCCAACTATTTATAATACTCAGGTACTTTATATGAATAAATCTATAGTGAAAGAAGATATTACCATGTTATTCAATCATTTGAAAATTATCTTCTCGAAACTTATCAAAGTCCAGAGTGCTATGAGTTATATATTTCAACACTAACACTTAGGAGCGTCTGTCCAGGATGGGGATGTATACTAATTGCCTTTGTTAACAGTTCTGTGTTTATGTGCTGCAGCAGGATGGAAGGAGGCATGAGACAGGGCCTACTCAAGAACACGGGGACCAGAAGAGCTATTCCAGTCACAGCATGGGAGTGCTGACAATCACATGGTGACGTGCAACCAAGATGTCTGATTAGGCTTCCTTGTGAGGAGAAAGACGTTTTAGTATGAAAATGAAGACCCTCTCTCTCTGATCCTCGCGGTCTCCTCCTTCCTATCCAGCCCCCCAAATCCGTAAATATTCCATTTTAAATATAGAGGGACAGAAATTGAGTCTGGTATTAGCTTCAACTCCATTATCTTGCTATAATTAAAGTTATATCTAATCTATCTAGTGATGTCAATTGCTTTCTGTGATCAACAAATGGAACATGGGGTTTCCTTTCTTGGTAGCAATCAAGCAGCCACGTATGGAACCAGTTATGGCTTCCAGCTCATTCTCCATTGGTGAATTCTTCCCTTGCATCTGGTTATGCCATTCTCTTTCTGCCACCTGGAAATAGTGAAGAGAATGGCTCCATCTCTCACTAGTGGATCATTAGTGCCCTTATTTTGTTGGTATAGTACTTTGGGATGCAAGATGCCTCCTTACGTACATTCAAGTTATGACTACTAATTGTCCAATTGATTTGCTATATTGTACATGGATAAAGATAATAGGTTCGCCTTGTTTGTCAAAATACCCCCGTAAGCACAGTTACACTGCAATGTCTGCGCAAAGGTGGTCCACATGCATCCTCAGGTAATTGTCACCAGAGAACGCTCCATATGCTAATGAGTTCTTTCTATCACTGAGAGACAAACATCCCTGCAAGACTTCTCTAAGGCACATTTATATATCAAGCTAACAATAGGCCCGGCCTCATCACAAGATGAGCTGGAATGCTCCAAGTGCTACATCATCATTTGCAGCTCATTTGCGGCATTAACATTTTGCTGTTATCATTTGTTTCCCTGTTTCGCATGCTGTGCGAAATAATAGATGTGCTGTGCCCTCAGGGTGCCTCCCACCCGCACACTCAGAGTATGTATGCCTCCAACACTGAGCCACAGATTACATGAAGGAAGGTACAGATTACAGCTGTAACTTCATTACAAGTATCTGCTGAGGTAGGTGCAGTAACGAGGTGTGAGCAGAGAGGACAGAGTGACCTCATGATGATGTGCTCTCACCTCTTTGGCTCTGGGTCCACAGCAGCGGCTAAGGTGCAGGTAAGAGGCATCTGATTCAGTACATTTCAGCGGGGAACTTCTCGCTGTCTGGTCACACAGGATATAGAATTTTATGTTAAACTGATAACAGTGTATTAGTCTCTCTGTATACCAGCTTATAGCACAATGACGCCAATTGAGTATGCCATTTGTGGTGGCCAGAGAGAACTAATTAGCTAAAAAGTAATATATAAATGATGATAATATCAGTGACAACCCCGTCTGTGTTTTGATAAAGCATTTGAACTGTGCACATCACTTGTATGAGCTGACGTCATCGGGTCTCCTGGCAATGCTGGATGACTGACTAGGCTGGCTTTGCATATGATTGTTTACATCTGTACTGAACTCCCTCTCTGTGTCAGACACTCCCCTAGGCACTCTGAGTATTAAAAATTCCTACCAAGAAGACTAAGCCTGGTAACTCTTCCGCTATGCCATGCTGCAGCAGAAGTTAAAGACCCCCAATCAACTTTGACTGTGATATCTGGGAAATGAATTGGTCACCTCCAGCTTAATGGTCTGTTCCTCTCTCCCTGCCCTGAAACAGACTCAGTAGCACCCAATATAGCCCCAGTAACGTATAGCTTAAGACTGTTGCTGATCACCCGATATGTCTGGATCATGTTCATTTCACCAGACTGTGGGCTTCTAGACAAAAACTAGCCTACAAGTCTTTTCAGCACTTTCCGTGCATGGCATAGTGTTGCATATACATCTTGTGTGCGTATTTTGACCAATGTTTTCCAAACATGGCTGTGAAACCAAATCACTAGGTGAACTGGTTAAAAGATAACAGTTTTCCAGGACACATTCCATATACTCTGAATCAGACTCAGGGATGAGAGCCTGGAATCTCTATTGCTTGTAAACATCACAAGTGATTATTGAGACACTGGGCTATGGCTAGAGAACCACTGATACCTGGATAAACATTTCCCATCTCTCGCATTCCATCATAAAATTCCTGACCCGTGTTCTATTTGTAGCTAATAATTTATTCATCAAAGCTTTGATAAAGTGAAAATGGATCATTATATTAGTCATAATCATAACCACCATCTTTTTACATATGGGTACAGATTTGTATTCATTGGGTTTATCCTGTTCCCTGGTCCTGGGCCCAGATGACAAGGGCTTGGCAAACTGATCTAATTAATTTCTTACAGTCCTTTTGGACTCTGCCCCAGTTGTACAAACACAGCTTTTGCAGGCAGGAACAAACACCAGCTAGTTACACCAAAATCTTGTGCGGTGCTAGTCTGCTCAGAAATTGTGGCAGCAGCTGGCATCTTAATTAACTTGCTTCATTGCTTTGGGAACGTTCCTCACAGGAAATGTTGAGGCAGAAAAAATTGCATGGGCAGAGTCTTCTCAATACTTGGTTTTACTTGGCATCACTGGTGAGTAGTACTGGGTGAAAGCCCATGTCAGGTCCTCCGTGAAGCCTGGCCACTTGAGCCCCCAGTATCTGCCTCCCTCTGTATAATTCTGTAAAGCAGACTCTCAGTACCACCCATTATGGACCCAATAATGCATTGCTTCTTACTGTTGCTGTTTGTTCTATGTGTTTGGAACATGTTCCTTTCATTAGTTTGTGGATTTCTAGACACAAGGACTAGCCTAGAAGTCTTTTAAATTATCTCAGTGCACAGGCAAATTATCATGATTTAAGCATGATTTCATTGCTTATATTTACTACTGCTCATTTATTTTATTAAAAGTGAACTCTTCTTTACCAATAACTTGAAATGTCCAGAAGGCCTCATTTGAAATGTACTCTATCTTTATGTTCAATCAACAGGAATTTCTGGTTATTAAGCAAGAGTTTGGGGGTATAATTGTTAATTTTGCTACCTGATATTCAAGATTTGGGGTGTGAATATTACATATTCCATACCCCTTAGTCTATATGTAAATGTAACCCCAGTTCAAATTTCCTGCCTGAGAAATGTTGATATAATTTATATCTGTTTGATAACGTTAAGCTCAACTAAAATATAGCTTTTTCTTTTTTTCTTTTTCTTGTTTTAAAGAGCAGTGCTGCTCACAGTGTGATCTCTGAACAAGCAGCACCTGGGAACCTGTTAGAAATGCAAATTCTCCAGCCCTACCCATACCTACTGAGTCAGATGTCCAGGTGAGTCTGCTGCACTCAAAGTGGACCATTGGCTCTAGAGAATAACTATTGTATCTTTGTCCATACTGAACACTATACTAAACATTTTGAGGTCAATTCCATTTTTAAATTGTCATATTAGTTGATGCTAAATGGTAATTTCTTTTTGGCCTGAAAATTGAATTCATCATCTAATTCCTGAGAATGGATTGGACCACCAACCTGCCAAGGGCCAATATGTCTGAACATAGAGCCTTCATTCATAAATCATTTAAATCATGAAACAGGAAACTCAACCGGAAGTAAAATTGTTCTCTCTCACAAAATGCATAGGATGGATTTTAAAAGATAATTCCAGCTGGATAACGTACCCACTGAAAAAAAGTTCAACTTACCAATATTCACACATACTTTCTCAAGAGTTCCAGAGATTTTCAGAGCTTTGCAGTGATTCACTCATTCACTCTAAATTCACACCTTTTTTCATTTGTTCTTCTCAGAGATGTATCAACTCAATGAAAAGGTAAAATGAGGTAAGCTCAAAATTGTCAGAAAGATGAGTTTATCTGGGAATAGCAATGGAATTGCAATTCAGGACATGCCAACTGTAGCAAGCTACAGGCAGGTCCGTTGAGGGTTTGGAATAGGCTGTATTTATGGGCAGGGCAGGTAGAGAGTAGAGAGTTTAGTCTGTTAACATCAAAACAAATAGAGACCAGCTTTGAAAATTCCCTGAGCAGACAAAAACAGTCTGCTACATACAATGTTCAATTCAGCTTATTTTCTGGGACCAACCCAACCTGGGTCATTCCTTGTGCATGCCTCTGGAAACCATAAGTGAAATTTCCCAAGGTTGAAATGAGGCAACCCTTGACTAGCTTCCTATTGTCTAAGAAAATTCCAATATTATCAGTTTTCTGTAAGTCAGTCTCTCAGTCCTTGAGTTTTGTTCTCCTGAGGGCACGTGCAAGAAATTTTCTATTCATATCCTCTGGTTCTATTTTAGACTAAAATTCTTTCACAGATGCAATGTGAGGCATAACGATAGCATGAATGAGCTCCTAACAAACATTCTAGAAATTGCACATCCAAAGGAGTGTCCGCACCTTCACCCTTTCAAATGGCTGCTTTGGAAGTCTGTTCCTACGTCCCCAGTGTTAAAATTGCAGCTGTCTGAGACCTAGTTTAGAAGAGGCCCTTCACCACCCCAAACACATTAGTTTAAATGTGTTTAAACTAATGGACCAGTGGACCAGTTCTTATATTTGAGGGGCAACTTACTTTTTTAAAAAATGACCATTTGATTATAATAATCCAAGCACGTTGAATAAGGTTAATGATGAAAGCCAGGTGACAGCACTCCAGCATTAGAGATTTTCTTGTTCTAAATGTGACTGGTTCTGTCTTGTATTTTGAAATCTGGATCTGAAGGTCATTCTGACGTCAGTTGGGCCAGGCCTAACTGTTAATGGTGACCCTTGGGTTTCTAAGTTTGGGTACGCTGGTGAAAATACACATGTATTTATTCTTTTAACAAGTCTTTGCTGAGCTTCTACACTGAACTTGATGCTGAGCTACAAGAGCAATCAGGATAGACACAGTACCTCTCCTGATAGAGCTTCTGTTATTTTAAGTAACACCTTTATCATTCTAATCTTCAGGTAGCCTGAGACTGCTGACATATTTTAGTGATTAATGGTGAAACTGTAATTGTGCAATTGTTGTCATCCCTCTTTAAGTTTCAAAAAAATGGTTATACCGCAGCCCCTTTTGCATCCAGTCATTACATACAGGTAGATTCAAGCAAATTGTCATTCTCAGCCTAGATGTCAAAGTAGTGAACAAGGATAGCAAGGTCCTTGCACACCCAGGTATCGTGCTAAACAATATTATGCTTAGCTTCCTAAATTGAAGCATAATCAAAAGGGATAAATATAAACAACACCAATATTATCTAAATGCATTGGATATTTTAATTAATTTAATCCTCACGATAACCCAAGGAGATGTGTGCTATTATGATCCTATTTTACAGATGGGGAAAGTGAGACATAGAGAGATGGGGAAGCTTGAGCTGAGGTCACATAACTAGACGGGGCAGAGCCAGGCTTCAAAACCAAGAAGTCTGACTCCAAAGTCAGTGCTCCTACCGATTACTCTCTATTTCCTTAATGAAATGACAATTAATGTAGTATGAACATAAATAAAACATTCATAACTAAAAGAGCTTGTATTACTGTATGTGCAATTAAACTAGGAAAAATCCCTCCTCACTCAGGGGACTGGCATCAGCGCTTGACCTTCTATGGGCCAAGGAGACCTAGGTCTGTCTACACCTTTGATTTTATTACCCCCTTCCCACTGATGGGTTCTCTTCAACGGCTTTAAAATGTAACTCCCATGTTCCTGAATCCTTGTTTTCCTGGTAAATTAGCTGTCACACCTTGGAGCCCCCTGTCTCTGTTTGAATTTGTTTTCTTGTTTGGGATCTTTAAAGCAAGTCTTCTGCTTACTCTACTTTCCACTTGATACTACCCACCTCATACACTATCCGGGACTGTGCCCTTTTCTTTCATTCTACTACTTTTTCCATTTGAATTCAGTGTATCAGGAGCTATATTTTCACCTCTCAGATAATCTCAACCTTCTGAAAGAAGAGGCTTGCTCACTGGGAGTCGTATTAGTAAGATCAGCCTCCTAAGAAACAAATTCTCAATGTCTATTGTCTCTGAATCCGGGAAACAGGAAAAGCGGGTTTCTTCACAAATGATCTCAAATTCCTAATCAAGAGCAAACAGAGATAGCACAATAACCTCAACCTTTTCTAGCCTATTAATATTCATGAATTCAATCCAATGCAATATTTTATCATATTATATGTGCAATTGTACAATATCACCATGGGAACTATCTTGCAGAGATCTTCATGGCTCGCTCCTTTATTTTCATCAGCTCTCTGTTCAGATGTTACTTATTCAGAGAAGACTTCCTTGTATAAAAATAAGGCACACCCCTCTCGAGTGACTGTCTAGACTCCCTCATCCTGTTTCTTTTTTTTTTTCATAGAATCTCTCACCGTTTGAATGTTTTTGTTTATTTATCACATGTCTTCAGCTCCTTGCAGACAGGGAATTTGTCCGTTTCATTTAGTTCTCCAGTGTCTAGAAAAATGCTTGGAACAATCGTTGGTCAATAGACATTTATTTTAAAATAAAGAAGATACTGCTCTAATTGTCAAGAAGGTTAAAAATCTCAACAAAATTAAGCTTTAAAACATATTTGCTGAGTGTTTATGTTCCTAACATTCATTTGCTGAGCATTTAAGAGGTAGAAATATGAAAAATTTATTTATACCTTAAGTCAATTTATACTAATTTATTTATCAATTAAACCACTTGAGTAATATATAAGTATTACAGGTGTTCCGAAATGGGATTAACATTGGTCAAGAATCCTTTCTTGTACTTTCTATGTAGCTAGTGAGATGCCCTCTCTTATTCAGAACCATTGGATTAAAAAAAAGAGGCGACTATACTTCTAAGGTCTGTATTCTATGAAATGTGATTCCAAACTTTGTGCTGAATTTCCTGCCCTCCAGTAAAGATAGCTTTAGAGAACATGTACTCTAACATTTAAAAAGTTCTTGAGCCAAAGGGCACTCACTCTTTAAAGCAACTCTGTGATGGGAGTAGCAACTCCTACATAGGGAACATGACACAGTAACAGACGCTGATGTTAAAGGTGAGAGACCTCAGATCTTATTCCAACTCTTTAGATGCTCAGACATACCAAATCCACAGCTCTTTAATAGCCCGTACCTGTGTGTGTGTGTGTGTGTGTGTGTGTCTCTCTGTCTGTCTGCTTCTCCCTCTCTCTTCCTCTCCCCTTTCTCATACACATACACACGATGATTATTAAAATAATTTGAGTTATATACTCAATAGCATGTGACTTATCCAGCCTATTAAAGAGTGGCTAAATTAGGTCCTCTGCAAGAGACAGAGACAATGCAATTTTGGATTAGAATTCTACATGCTGAAAATATATCATCTATTCCTTGTTTTGGTCTACCATCACTCTCTTTCAAGAACAAATTCAAGCTCCACAATTCAGTACTTTGCTGTACTCAGAATTCAGCGCCAAAGTATATAACATTGGCTTCTTCTTGAATTGTTTCTTTGTTAAATCAGAATACCTGTACAACAATTATGTGGATAAAGGGGGATTAATATAGCATCATTGACCTTAGAGTAGATGGTGGACCACAGAAATCACTAGCTCAGCATCCTCATTTTACAGAGAAGTTGAGGAACAAAGAGGTCCAGTGACTTGCTCACAGATCACTAAGCTAGAAAATGACAGACAGGATCATGACCTAAGTCATTAGCTATCTAAGGATGAGGTTTTGGTTTTAACCACAAAAGAATACTCAATCAAATGTGCTTAGGAATAATTTGACAAAGTAATTTCATATAAATTCACAGCATAATCATAACTCAGTTTGTTATAAACTAGATACTGTAGTTAAGCCTTAGAAAATGATTCGAAAGTCAGGAAGAACATTATTCCCACCATAACAAATAGAAAAAACCATTTAATCTGTAAAGTTACAAAAATTTTTTGAGTACGTCAGGGAGCTTGAGTTGTAGCGCAGGCAGTTAGCCAAAATATTATAAAGTCAAGCACTGGTTTATCTGTGGCAGAGCATAAGAGGAAGATGGGGCCACCATACAAGTGGACACAAAGAATTTGGCTCAAATTTTTAATGAATTGCTAGATGCTGAATGTGAAAAAGCATGAAGGTATAGAAACCCTGGTTGCAGGGAGCCACAAACACAACATGAACTGTCCATCTCAGGCTTTTCTTCCCAGGCCTCCATGAAGGCTCATGCAAAAGACTGAAGGCAATGTGGGAAAATCTTAGCCTCACTGTGAGCCTCAAGGAGGGGAAAGTCAGAAAAGCCCTGCTTGTATACTTTTCCCTTCAGAAAAAAGCGCTTTAAGCTGCTGGGGAAAGGCACCAAAGACTATGGCCCCAGGGCACAGTTGAAGATCCCTTGCAGCTGCCTGTGAAGAACAGAATGTATTGGAGACAAGTGAGAAACCATCCTGGGTTCAGATCATGGGTGGCCTACTTCTTGGGGAGAGGCAGGATCACTGAGACAAACATATTCCTAAGACTCGCACACTGGGCCTGATTGAGTCTGAGGCTGCACCAAGATTACCAGGAGGATTCCTTGCCCTAACTACCAGGCTATCAAGTACAAAGTAACAACCAACAGCACTCTGCTGGCAGAGGAAGGTCAGGAGCATAGACAGAGAGATTTTTTTGAGGAAGAAAGTGTATAGGGGAGGCCAAATTTGATGATCAGGAGGAACGCTGAGGAAAAACCTCCAGCAAACCAAACTCTATCCTAAGTAAAAAGTATTAAGAAACTTGAAGTCAATGTGCATGGAGGGTAAGAATAACAACAACAAAATCCAAATCCAGCTCAATTACTGACTAAATTGAGTCAACATCCTACCATAGTAGCGTAGCAGAAAAAGAGATGTGCCCAATAGAGGACATATATATTCTTACCTCCATCTCTATTCTTATACACAATATCTAACATTTGCTCAAAAAAAATAAGACATACAAAAAGCAAGTGCAAACAGCCCACTATCAAAAGGAAATAAAATAAAAAGAATCAGAATCACAAATGATCGTATGTTGAACTATTAAACATGGAATTAAAAAACAATTATTACCATAGTTAAATATAATTAATACGTTAGGGGGAAAAGTGGATATCGTGCATGAGGAAATGGGAAACTTTAACGGAAACAGAAACTATAATAAAGAGCACAATGAGGAAGATGGCGGAAGAGTAAGACGTGGAGATCACCTTCCTCCCCACAGATACACCAGAAATACATCTACACGTGGAACAACTCCTACAGAACACCTACTGAACGCTGGCAGAAGACCTCAGACCTCCCAAAAGGCAAGAAACCCGCCCCCACCCCCGCCACGTACCTGGGTAGGACAAAAGAAAAAAGAATAAACAGAGACAAAAGAATAGGGACGGGTCCTGCACCAGCGGGAGGGAGCCGTGAAGGAGGACATGTTTCCACACACTAGGAAGCCCCTTCACGGGCAGAGACTGTGGGTGGCAGAGGGGGGAAGCTTCGAAGCCATGGAGGAGAGCGCAGCAACAGGGGTGCGGAGGGCAAAGCGGAGAGATTCCCGCACAGAGGATTGGCGCCGACAGGTACTCACCATCCCGAGAGGCTCATCTGCTCGCCCGCCAGGGTGGCGGGGCTGGGAGCTGAGGCTTGGCTTCCGTCAGACCGCAGGGAGAGGACTGGGGTTGGCGGCATGAACACGGCCTGAAGGGGTTAGTGCGCCACAGCTAGCCGGGAGGGAGTCTGGGGAAAAGTCTGGAGCTGCCGAAGAGGCAGGAGACTTTTTCTTCCCTCTTTGTTTCCTGGTGCGCGAGGAGAGGGGATTAAGCGCGCTGCTTAAAGGAGCTCCAGAGACGGGCGCGAGCCGCGGCTAAAAGCGCGGACCCCAGAGATGGGCATGAGATGCTAAGTCCGCTGCTGCCGCCACCAAGAAGCCTGTGTGCGAGCACAGATCACTATCCAAACCTCCCTTCCAGGGAACCTGTGCAGCCCGCCACTGCCAAGGTCCCAGGACCCAGGGACAACTTCCCCGGTAGAACGCACGGCGCGCCTCAGGCTGCTGCGATGTCACGCCGGCCAATGCCGCCACAGGCCCGCCCCGCACTACGTGCCCCTCCCTTCCCGTGGCCTGAGTGAGCCAGAGTCCCTGAAGCAGCTGCGCCTTTAACCCCATCCTGTCTGATTGAAGAACAGACGCCTCCAGCGACCTACACGCAGAGGCAGGGCCAAATCCAAAGCTGAGGCCCTGGGAGCTGTGAGAACAAAGAGAAAGGGAAATCTCTCCCAGCAGCCTCAGGAGCAGCGGCTTAAAGCTCCACAATCAACTTGATGTGCCTGCATCTGTGGAATACCTGAATAGACAACGAATCATCCCACATTGAGGAGCCGTGTGGATGAAAGGCTCTTGGTGCTGCAGCCAGGAGTCAGTGCTGTGCCTCTGAGGTGGGGGAGCCAACTTCAGAACACTGGTCCACAAGAGACCTCCCAGCTCCACGTAATATCAAACGGCGAAAATATCCCAGATATCTCCATCTCAACACCAGCAGCCAGCTTCACTCAACGACCAGCAAGCTACAGTGCTGGACACCCTATGCCAAACAACTAGCAAGACAGGAACACAACCCCACCTAATTAGCAGAGAGGCTGCCTAAAATCATAATAAGTCCACAGACACCCCAAAACACACCAACAGACGTGGACTTGCCCACCAGAAAGACAAGATCCAGCCTCATCCACCAGAACACAGGCACTAGTCCCCTCCACCAGGAAGCCTACACAACCCACTGAACCAACCTTAGCTACCGGGGACAGACACCAAAAACAACAGTAACTACGAACCTGCAGCCTGCCAAAAGGAGACCCCAAGCACAGTAAGATAAGCAAAATGAGAAGACAGAAAAACACACAGCAGTTGAAAGAGCAAGATAAAAACCCACCAGACCTAACAAATGAAGAGGAAATAGGCGTTGTACCTGAAAAAGAATTCAGAGTAATGATAGTAAAGATGATCCAAAATCTTGGAAATAGAATAGACAAAATGCAAGAAACATTTAACAAGGACCTAGAAGAACTAAAGATGAAACAAGCAAAGATGAACAACACAATAAATGAAATTAAAAATACTCCAGATGGGATCAATAGCAGAATAACTGAGGCAGAAGAACAGATAAGTGACCTGGAAGATAAAATAGTAGAAATAAATACTGCAGAGCAGAATAAAGAAAAAAGAATGAAAAGAACTGAGGACAGTCTCAGAGACCGCTGGGACAACATTAAACACACCAATATTCGAATTATAGGGGTTCCAGAAGAAGAAGAGAAAAAGAAAGGGACTGAGAAAATATTTGAAGAGATTATAGTTGAAAACTTCCCTAATATGGGAAAGGAAATAGTTAATCAAGTCCAGGAAGCAAAGAGAGTCCCATACAATAAATCCAAGGAGAAATATGCCAAGACACATATTAATCAAACTGTCAAAAATTAAATACAAAGAAAATATATTAAAACCAGCAAGGGAAAAACAACACACAAGGGAATCCCCATAAGGTTAACAGCTGATCTTTCAGTAGAAACTCTGCAACCCAGAAGGGACTGGCAGAACATATTTAAAGTGATGAAGGAGAAAAACCTGCAACCAAGATTACTCTACCCAGCAAGGATCTCATTCAGATTTGATGGAGAAATTAAAACCTTTAGAGACAAGCAAAAGCTGAGAGAGTTCAGCACCACCAAACCAGCTTTACAACAAATACTAAAGGAACCTCTCTAGGCAAGAAACACAAGAGGAGGAAAAGACCTACAATAACGAACCCAAAACAATTAAGAAAATGGGAATAGGAGCATACATATCGATAATTACCTTAAATGTAAATGGACTAAATGCTCCCACCAAAAGACACAGATTGGCTGAATGGATACAAAAACAAGACCCTTATATATGCTGTCTACAAGAGACCCACTTCAGAACTAGAGACACATACAGACTGAAAGTAAGGGGATGGAAAAAGATATTCCATGCAAATGGAAACCAAAAGAAAGCTGGAGTAGCAATTCTCATATCAGACAAAATAGACTTTAAAATAAGGACTATTAAAAGGGACAAAGACGGACACTACATAATGATCAAGGGATCGATCCAAGAAGAAGATATAACAATTGTAAATATTTATGCACCCAACATAGGAGCACCTCAATACATAAGGCAAATACTAACAACCATAAAAGGGGAGATCAACAGTAACACATTCATAGTAGGGGACTTTAACACCCCACTTTCACCCATGGACAGATCATCCAAAATGAAAATAAATAAGGAAACACAAGCTTTAAATGATACATTAAACAAGATGGACTTAATTGATATTTATAGGACACTCCATCCAAAAACAACAGAATACACATTTTTCTCAAGTGCTCATGGAACATTCTCCAGGATAGATCATATCTTGGGTCACAAATCAAGCCTTGGTAAATTTAAGAAAACTGAAATTGTATCAAGTATCTTTTCCGACCACAACGCCATGAGACTAGATATCAATTACAGGAAAAGATCTGTAAAAAATACAAACACATGGAGGCTAAACAATACACTACTTAATAATGAAGTGATCACTGAAGAAATCAAAGAGGAAATAAAAAAATACCTAGAAACAAATGACAATGGAGACACAACGACCCAAAACCTGTGGGATGCAGCAAAAGCAGTTCTAAGGGGGAAGTTTATAGCAATACAAGCCCACCTTAAGAAGCAGGAAACATCTCGAATAAACAACCTAACCTTGCACCTCAAGCAATTAGAGAAAGAAGAACAAAAAAACCCCAAAGCTAGCAGAAGGAAAGAAATCATAAAAATCAGATCAGAAATAAATGAAAAAGAAATGAAGGAAACAATAGCAAAGATCAATAAAACTAAAAGCTGGTTCTTTGAGAAGATAAAATAGATAAACCACTAGCCAGACTCATCAAGAAAAAAAGGGAGAAGACTCAAATCAATAGAATTAGAAATGAAAAAGGAGAAGTAACAACTGACACTGCCGAAATAAAAAAAATCATGAGAGATTACTACAAGCAACTCTATGCCAATAAAATGGACAATCTGGAAGAAATGGACAAATTCTTAGAAATGCACAACCTGCCAAGACTGAATCAGGAAGAAATAGAAAATATGAACAGACCAATCACAAGCACTGAAATTGAAACTGTGATTAAAAACCTTCCAACAAACAAAAGCCCAAGACCAGATGGCTTCACAGGTGAATTCTATCAAACGTTTAGAGAAGAGCTAACACCCATCCTTCTCAAACTCTTCCAAAATATAGCAGAGGGAGGAACACTCCCAAATTCCTTCTACGAAGCCACCATCACCTTGATACCAAAACCAGACAAGGATGTCACAAAGAAAGAAAACTACAGGCCAATATCACTGATGAACATAGATGCAAAAATCCTCAACAAAATACTAGCAAACAGAATCCAACAGCACATTAAAAGGATCATACACCATGATCAAGTGGGGTTTATTCCAGGAATGCAAGGATTCTTCAATATACGCAAATCTATCAATGTGATAAACCATATTAACAAATTGAAGGAGAAAAACCATATGATCATCTCAATAGATGCAGAGAAAGCTTTCGACAAAATTCAACACCCATTTATGATAAAAACCCTCCAGAAAGTAGGCATAGAGGGAACTTTCCTAAACATAATAAAAGCCATATATGACAAGCCCACAGCAAACATCATCCTCAATGGTGAAAAACTGAAAGCATTTCCACTAAGATCAGGAACAAGACAAGGTTGCCCACTCTCACCACTCTTATTCAACATAGTTTTGGAAGTTTTAGCCACAGCAATCAGAGAAGAAAAGGAAATAAAAGGAATCCAAATCGGAAAAGAAGAAGTAAAGCTGTCACTGTTTGCAGATGACATGATACTATACATAGAGAATCCTAAAGATGCTACCAGAAAACTACTAGAGCTAATCAATGAATTTGGTAAAGTAGCAGGATACAAAATTAATGCACAGAAATCTCTGGCATTCCTATATACTAATGATGAAAAATCTGAAAGTGAAATCAAGAAAACACTCCCATTTACCATTGCAACAAAAAGAATAAAATATCTAGGAATAAACCTACCTAAGGATACGAAAGACCTGTATGCAGAAAATTATAAGACACTGATGAAAGAAATTAAAGATGATACAAATAGATGGAGAGATATACCATGTTCTTGGATGGGAAGAATCAACATTGTGAAAATGACTCTACTACCCAAAGCAATCTACAGATTCAATGCAATCCCTATCAAACTACCACTGGCATTTTTCACAGAACTAGAACAAAAAATTTCGCAATTTGTATGGAAACACAAAAGACCCCGAATAGCCAAAGCAATCTTGAGAACGAAAAAAGGAGCTGGAGGAATCAGGCTCCCTGACTTCAGACTATATTACAAAGCAACAGTAATCAAGACAGTATGGTACTGGCACAAAAACAGAAAGATAGATCAGTGGAACAGGATAGAAAGCCCAGAGATAAACCCACGCACATATGGACACCTTATCTTTGATAAAGGAGGCAGGAATGTACAGTGGAGAAAGGACAGCCTCTTCAATAAATGGTGCTGGGAAAACTGGACAGGTACATGTAAAAGTATGAGATTAGATCACTCCCTAACACCATACACAAAAATAAGCTCAAAATGGATTAAAGACCTAAATGTAAGGCCAGAAACTATCAAACTCTTAGAAGAAAACATAGGAAGAACACTCTATGACATAAATCACAGCAAGATCCTTTCTGACCCACCTCCTAGAGTAATGGAAATAAAAACAAAAATAAACAAATGGGACCTAATGAAACTTCAAAGCTTTTGCACAGCAAAGGAAACCATAACCAAGACCAAAAGACAACCCTCAGAATGGGAGAAAACATTTGCAAATGAAGCAACTGACAAAGGATTAATCTCCAAAATTTACAAGCAGCTCATGCAGCTCAATAACAAAAAAACAAACAACCCCATCCAAAAATGGGCAGAAGACCTAAATAGACATTTCTCCAAAGAAGATATACAGAATGCCAACAAGCACATGAAAGAATGCTCAACATCATTAATCATTAGAGAAATGCAAATCAAAACTACAATGAGATATCATCTCACACCAGTCAGAATGGCCATCATCAAAAAATCTAGAAACAATAAATGCTGGAGAGGGTGTGGAGAAAAGGGGACACTCTTGCACTGCTGGTGGGAATGTGAATTGGTTCAGCCACTGTGGAGAACAGTATGGAGGTTCCTTAAAAAACTACAAATAGAATTACCATATGACCCAGCAATCCCACTACTGGGCATATACCCTGAGAAAACCAAAATTCAAAAAGAGTCATGTACCAAAATGTTCATTGCAGCTCTATTTACAATAGCCAGGACATGGAAACAACCTAAGCGCCCATCATCGGATGAATGGATAAAGAAGATGTGGCACATATACACAATGGAATATTACTCAGCCTTAAAAAGAAATGAAATTGAGCTATTTGTAATGAGATGGATAGACCTAGAGTCTGTCATACAGAGTGAAGTAAGTCAGAGAGAAAAAGACAAATACCGTATGCTAACACATATATATGGAATTTAAGGGAAAAAAATGTCATGAAGAACCTAGGGGTAAGATAGGAATAAAGACGCAGACCTACTGGAGAACGGACTTGAGGGTATGGGGAGGAGGAGGGGTGAGTTTTGACAGGGCGAGAGAGAGTCATGGACATATACACACTAACAAACGTAGTAAGGTAGATAGCTGGGGGGAAGCAGCCGCAAGGCACAGGGATATTAGCTCGGTGCTTTGTGACAGCCTGGAAGGGTGGGATGGGGAGAGTGGGAGGGAGGGAGACGCAAGAGGGAAGACATATGGGAACATATGTATATGTATAGCTGATTCACTTTGTTATAAAGCAGAAACTAACACACCATTGTAAAGCAATTATACCCCAATAAAGATGTTTAATAAAAAAAAAAAAAAAAATAACTAAAAGTTAGGCCAACCATAGAGAAAGGAGTTATTCATTATTTTGTCAAATACTTAACAGAGAGATATGCATAGAATGAGTTAAATTATCCATAGCTACAAAGATATTGCATAGATATTGACTATACTGCTCCAAAACAATATTTCTAGGCTTTATCTAGTCTTCATTGCCTTTAACTATACCTGTTAGTATAAATCAACTATACTCTGATAAAAATTAATTAAAATATTTAAAAAAAAAAAAAAAAAAAAAGAAACAGGAAACATCTCGAATAAACAACCTAGCCTTGCACCTAAAGCAATTAGAGAAAGAAGAACAAAAAAACCCCAAAGGTAGCAGAAGGAAAGAAATCATAAAGATCAGATCAGAAATAAATGAAAAAGAAATGAAGGAAACGATAGCAAAGACCAATAAAACTAAAAGCTGGTTCTTTGAGAAGATAAACAAAACTGATAAACCATTAGCCAGACTCATCAAGAAAAAATGGCAGAAGACTCAAATCAATAGAATTAGAAATGAAAAAGGAGAAGTAACAACTGACACTGCAGAAATAAAAAAAATCATGAGAGATTACTACAAGCAACTCTATGCCAATAAAATGGACAATCTGGAAGAAATGGACAAATTCTTAGAAATGCACAACCTGCCAAGACTGAATCAGGAAGAAATAGAAAATATGAACAGACCAATCACAAGCACTGAAATTGAAACTGTGATTAAAAACCTTCCAACAAACAAAAGCCCAGGACCAGATGGCTTCACAGGTGAATTCTATCAAACGTTTAGAGAAGAGCTAACACCCATCCTTCTCAAACTCTTCCAAAATATAGCAGAGGGAGGAACACTCCCAAATTCCTTCTACGAAGCCACCATCACCTTGATACCAAAACCAGACAAGGATGTCACAAAGAAAGAAAACTACAGGCCAATATCACTGATGAACATAGATGCAAAAATCCTCAACAAAATACTAGCAAACAGCACATTAAACGGATCATACACCATGATCAAGTGGGGTTTATTCCAGGAATGCAAGGATTCTTCAATATACGCAAATCAATCAACGTGATACACCATATTAACAAATTGAAGGAGAAAAACCACATGTTCATCTCAATAGATGCAGAGAAAGCTCTTGACAAAATTCAACACCCATTTACGATAAAAAGCCCTGCAGAAAGTAGGCATAGAGGGAACTTTCCTCAACATAATAAAGGCCATATATGACAAACCCACAGCCAACATTGTCCTGAATGATGAAAAACTGAAAGCATTTCCACTAAGATCAGGAATAAGACAACGTTGCACACTCTCACCACTCTTATTCAACACAGTTTTGGAAGTTTTAGCCACAGCAGTCAGAGAAGAAAAGGAAATAAAGGGAATCCCAATCCCACCTAGAGGGGTGGGATATGGAGGGTGGGAGGGAGGGAGACGCAAGAGGGAAGAGATATGGGAACATATGTATATGTATAACTGATTCACTTTGTTATAAAGCAGAAACTAACACACCATTGTATTGCAATTATACTCCAATAAAGATGTAAAAGAAAGAAGCAAGAAAAGAGTAAAATGAGAATGCTAGGCATAAAAAAACATGGTAATAAATATTAAGAAGATTGCCACAGGCTCATCAGTGAACTCAAAACCAAGGAGAGAATCAGTGAACTTGACGATAGGTGAATAGAAACTGCAAACTCTAAAAGAGCAAACAGAGTAGGGGAAAAATCCAGAACACAGTATCTAAGTGCTGAGGGGCAATACCAAACACAAGTGTAATTCCAAGAGAAGAGAAAGAAAATGAAGAAATACTTGAAGGAATCATAGCTAAACATTTTCTAGAATCTCAGAGAACCACAAATGAGATAAATATCAAACAGGAAAAAGCTTAAAATGCTTCCTATTCCAAGTACTAAAAATCAAAGGTAACATTTTTGGAGGCAGCCAGAATTTCAAGCATGAAAGAAATATAAAAATTATAGCAGACTTGTCAAAAATTACACACTTTACAAGACAATGGCATAACTTCTTTATGGTGAGGAAAGAATTCCAAACTCAGTGAAAATATCTTTAAAAAATGAATAAACTCATTTTAGACAGAAATTTTTTTAAAGAGTTTATTACCTGGAGATCTGCATTACAGAGACAGGGATCTGTTAAAAAATAATAAAATTATTGTAAATATCTCAAAAGCAGGTAAATATAAAGGACCCATTTTTCTCATTTTTAATCATTCTAAAGATAATTAACTATGGCAAAAAATAATAGCAATGTATTTTGGGTATATGGAGTATATAAAAATGAAATGTATGATAAAAAAAGCAAAAATTAAGAAAGTGAGCAATTGGAAGTAAAATAACTTATAATATTATTTGAAGATAGGCTGTAAATAATAAAAACATATGTGGTATAGTTCCTTAGAAAACTAAAAATATAATTACCATATGAACCAGCAATCCCACTACTGGAAATATACCCAGAGAAAACCATAATTCAAAAAGACATAGGCACCCCAGTGTTCACTGCAGCACTATTTACAATAGCCAGGTCATGGAAGCAACCTAAATGCCCATTGACGAATGGGTAAAGAAGATGTGGTACATATATACAATGGAATATTACTCAGCCATAAAAAGGAACGAAATTGGGTCATTTGTAGAGACATGGATAGATCTAGAGACTGTCATACAGAGAGAAGTAAGTCAGAAAGAGAAAAACAAATAACATATATTAACACATATATGTGGAACCTAGAAAAATGGTACAGATGAACCAGTTTGCAGGGCATAAATAGAGACTCTGATGTAGAGAACAAATGTATGGACACCAACGGGGAAAAGTGGCGGGGGGCGGGGCATGGTGGTGGGATGAGTTGGGAGATTGGGATTAACATATATACACTAATATGTATAAAATGGATAACTAATAAGAACCTGCTCTATAAAAAATAAATTAAATTAAATTAAAAAAACATATGCAGTATACTCCAGGAAAATCACTAAAAGTTTTCCAACAGGTTTAATTAATGGGATAGTATCAAAGATAAGAGAATTATAAAAAATAATCAGTTAATCCATAAGCAGGCAGAAAAAGAGAAAAAGGAACAGCAAAGTCAGGTGGAACAAATAGAAAACAAACTGCAAGATGATCTATCATCTATATCAATAAATGCTGAAATATAGTTAAAAGACAGATTTTTTTCAGAATGAATAAAAATGCTGGCCCCAACTACAGACTGTCTACAAATAACATAAAGATATAAGATATAAATACATGTATAGTTTGTTAATAAAAACATAGAAATACATACACATATGTATACACATACATCAGAGTGTACACCATATTAACTCTATGTGAAACACATACAACAAGTAAATTCTATTGTCTGTATTAATTTCAAAGTGGATTTGTGAAACATACCTATGCTTGGAAGCCCAGAACAAATGTAACTTCTGTGACTCCTTCCCTATACTCACTAATTAGATTTTCTCTCTCCCTTGTCTGTCCTCTCACAATACCCAATTTGAAACTTTGTCATAGCTCTCACGACCGCTTTGTGGGAGGATGAGGGTCCAGAACTAAGTCTAGCCAATGAATTGTGAGCTGAAATAAGGCATGTGCCCCTTCTGGCTCTGAGCACTCAATTGCTAAGGCAAGTGAAAAGCCCTTTCCTTTCCCCTGGCACAGAAATAACCAATATTCAAGATGATCACAGCTCCATCCACCTGGATTTCAGAAAGCAATGTGGGGAAGAAACCAGTGACCCAAAATGGGTAAGTGGCATGAAAAAGAAATGTTTTTTTGTTTAAACCAAAAATCAGCAAACTATAACCCATGGGCCAAGTCAGGTCAGTTGCATGCTTTTGTAAATAAAATTTTGTTGGAACACGGCCATGTCCATTTATATGTTGTGTATGAGTGCTTTCGTGCTACATGGGCAGAGTTGAATAGTTCTGATGGGATTGTATGGCCTGCAAAACAGGCAATATTTACTAGCTTTACAGCAGAGCAAGGATTAGGGTGAGGCACGTAGGGTGCAAAATTTAAGGAGGCGCTCACTATCAGGGTCATGCAAGTACTAACTCTGCTCTTGTACTTGGTAAATGGAATTGTCAATTTCAAAGCAATATTTAGATTCAGAAATGAATAATGAATTGTACATACCATGTTTAAATTTTGTACACATAAGAACAAATCATATGGCAAAAATATTATATTTTAATTTCAATACACAATTCACTATGACTTATACCAGGATTTTCACTATGAATTAAAGCAATATCTAAGCCCACAGAGTAATGTAAAAATCAGTATTACGCTTCACGCACATTATATCTAAACTACCTTAAAACAACTTTAAATTAGAAATTATCCAAAACTGTAAAGTGTTCCTTTTCCCATCATGTTTAACTGTCAAGGATATTGTGTTAATCCTTGACTACTTCTAAAACTACAGATTAGAACATGAAGAGAAGTAAGAAAATGGACACTTGGGACTCCTGGAAAACGATGGTTCATTATTCAAGAATTTATTGCATTCATGCTGAAAGATTTGACAAACTAATGTCTTTTACTTACCACCTCTGCTCAAAATCCTTCCTGCATGCCAAAACAGAATCTATGACACCAGCCACGTCACAACCAATAAACCTTCAACTATTCCTTCGTAGTAACCTTTTGTTTTGAAGATACTGTGGAAGAGACGAGGAGAAAATTTTCCGCTGGGCTTGAACAGTGATAGTCAACGAATAGCTGTTTAGAATTATGGGTGTTGCTAGATCTTGAATGATAGCAGTAACAAAGTATTTAAAAATTTTTTTATTTCGTGGTTATTTGTGGAGCTCTCTTAAGTACAGGGGCCTGGGCATGTGCCCCTTTTGCCTGAGTTTAAGGATGTACTGGAAGAAGGGTGTGGTGTGAGCCCAGAACACTGAGTCTCACCAGTAGGAAAGGCTGGGCACCCACCAAGTAGCCAGAAGGAGCTGGACCCCTAGACAAGGACCCAAAGTCAGACAACACTGTTCAACAGACCTTGTCTCAGAAGGGTCTGGAAGTGGCCCTCGTGTAACCGGATGGACAGCCTCACTCACCATTCCAGACCTAGCTCTCTCCTGGGTTCATGTGCTCACGTGCAGTGGTGTCCTTCAAGACTCCACAGTGGAATGTAAATTGGTGCAGCCACTATAGGGAACAGTATGCAGGTTCTTTAAGAAACTAAAAATAGAGCTACCATATGATCCAGCAATCCCACTCCTAGGCATATATCTGGTAAAGATGAAAACTAATTCACAAAGATACATGCACCCCAATGTTCATAGTAGCACTATTTATAACAGCCAAGACATGGAAACAACATAAGTATCCACTGACAGATGAATGGATAAAGATGATGTGGTATGTATACATACACACACACACACACACACACACACACACACACACACACACACACACACACACACTGGGATATTACTCAGTCATTAAAAAAATGAAATGAAATAATGCCATTTGCAGCAACATGGATAGACCTAGAGATCATCATACCAAGTGAAATAAGTCAGAGACAAATATCATGACATTACTTATATGTGGAATCTAAAAAAATGATAAAAATTAACTTAGTTACAAAACAGAAACTGACTCATAGACATAAAGAACAAACCAAAGGGGAAAGGGGAAGAGGGATAAATTAGAAGTTTGGGATTAACAGATACACACTACTATATATAAAATAGATAAACAACAAGGTCCTCCTGTATAGCACAGGGAGCTATATTTGACATCTTGTCATAACCTATAATGGCAAAGAATCTGAAAAAGTGTATAATATTTATATGAATCATTTTGCTGTGTTAGTTTCAAGTGTACAGCATTGTAAACCAACTGTATTTCAATTTAAAAAAAGACTGCACAATGGAAAGCCCTCTCTGGCTCTGCTTTCTGCCCTTGTTCCTAAGTCTGACTACGCTCCTCCTTTCGCCCTGCTTCTGAAAAGGGGAGACATAGTTTCATTCATTCATTCATTCATTCATTCACTCATTCAATTTACTTGTTTTAGACAACAAGGACTTTTTTACTCTGTGCCTTTCATGTGGAAGGCTTAGATGAAGGTATTGAAAGGGAAAGGACATGGACAAATGTCATTTCTCTCTCCAGGGAGGACGAAGAGGAAGGAATGGGGAACAGACATTTCCTGAGCATATATTTTGCTGCTGCGTTGTGCTGTTTTAGTTGAATCCTCAGAGCAGCCCTGTCATCTCTACGTAAGGGAAATGAGAATCAGAGAGGTCAACACAGTTAATAAATACTAAGTCTTATGGCTGGACTTGAGATTTCTGACTCAAAGGTTATTTTTATTACATCATGTTTAACGTTTATTAAAAGAAAAAAAGGACACATATGCAAATACTGTAATAAAAATCTACCTGTGACTGTTGCGGGGTTTAGGAAAGAAAAAGGCATGTCTGCCTCACGGCAAATAATGAGAACAATCTGGGACCAAGCACTGGGTCTTAGTTCACCTTCTTAAGTGGGGAGCAAAGCGTCATTCCACATGTGATGTAGAAATGAATTCAATGCCAAAGGGCCAAAAGAAAAAGTAAATGGGCAGGAAGAAACACTGGAGACAGAAAGAGCTCTGGGGCTTGACGTCTTGGGGCTCAGCAAACAGAGAATGGACGATCATACAGAAGAAAATACCCCAGCTGGGCCCCAGGAGACAAACTATGTAGGTCAATGTCTCTCTCCACTCTCGTTCTGTGGTTTCAGTGGTGGAAAATCTGCAAAAGGCCCTTATTATATCCCTCCTTGCTTTTGGATGGAAGAAATCTCTTCAGGGACACGTCAGTTTATAAACAAGACCTCCCGTACTGAAAGAGCATAGAGCAGGGGGCTTATCCTGCTGAGCAACAGTTGATGAAGCCGATTGCCAGGAGGGTGACCTGGGGAGCCATGGGCAGGGTTAATTACAGAACAGTCAACTGTGTGCTTCTGTCAATCACCTGGGCAAGTTTGGAGAGCAGTTGTCTGGAGGTACGGGCAGGCAATCCCACTGTGAGCCGCGCTCCCAGGCCAGGCAGAATGCAGCCTTTGATCTAGAATTCTAGACAAGAGAACCGACTTCCCTGTCCAGCCACCCTTTGGGTCAGCTGGCTAGGGAAGCCACATTGCAGCTGGCTTCGGCCTCAGTTTTGGAATCCCGTGCTCAGTGTCATCTTTCTGCCCCTCCTTCCATTTTTCTGTCCTGTATTTTAGTTAAGTGTACACAGTTCAGGAGCCCCTACTATCTATTGAATCTATGGGGGAGAAGAAGTACAAATTCTGTGTCCTCTTCTCTATTTCCCTGTGTGAAGCCTAGCACGTGGCACATGGTAGACATTGAAGAATCGATTACTGAATGAATGAACTGCAATGTAGCCATCCTATTTTTCATAAAACTCAAGTCTTGTGGTACTTTCAAGGGTTACATTGTGGGGACGGGTGATACCTCATTATTTCAAAACGAAGAAAACAGTGGATAAAAACCCTGCTATCAATGCTGTGCTCAAACATAAAGACGAATTTCCCCAAAACTCAATAGCTTCCTCTCCCCTCTTCCTCTCAGAACAGGCTCCTTTGTCTAGTCCTCTATTATATGGGACTGCATGTGCATCTCATTATTTTCCAGGCCTTATCTGCCCAGGTCCCAATCCTGAGTCCAGGGGTAGCCAGGTAAAGACAGTACCCAGTGTGGTACTCAACGGTAAATGGGTTCAAGACTCCAGGTATCCATGACTGGAACAAAGTAGAGGGAGACAAAGTTCCAGCTGGGAACAAAATGTTGAATCTAATTCAAAGGCAACATGTAGACCTAGAAAAAAGAGGAGAGAGTTGGCATCTGAGAGTGTCAAGTGCAGATCGAGCTGTATGCTAAGAACAAGTGAAATAGAGCAGTTCTAGAATTTTGCCATGGTCAGTGAGGATGAACCAGGCTAGCCTCTGTTCAGAGCACACCTAGCAGATTTGAGGATGCTGATTAGGAATTTAGACCCAGATGAGTAGCATCTTTAAATCTGCCTGTGGTAGAGGCCTAGCTGACACTCACTCACTCTGCTCTTTTCTGCCCTGCTCCCAAACTATGCTGGAACCTCCGAATTGCCCCTTCAACTCCTGTGCTTAAAATGTTCACTGAGCACTTGCTAAATTCTGATACTCTCTTGCACTGGGAACACAGCAATGACCATGGCAGATGCAGTCTCTGATCTCTCAGATTCCATGGGATCGATGAACACTTTGTGCTCTTCTCACAGGCCTAAAGCATTGACCCAGCATGACATCACTCCATAAAGCTGTCTGTACACATTTTATTCCCAGAGTTTCCCATCCAACATTGGAGCCGGAATCTGACTCCCCGGTTCCCCTTCCATGAACTCAGCCCCTTCACTCTTTAAGGTTTTCCTGCCAACCAATCCTGTAAAATGCAACAGTTATTATTCTTGGCTTATAAAACACCCTTCTTTAGATGATATTTTATTGGAGTTTTACCTCTATATTAGATGCCTGTTTGGGACTTTATCATATGCCCTTCACTCCTTCAGACAGCTCCACCTTCTCCGTTGGAAGTTTTGGAAGGTCAAATTTTGTTCTCCTTCAAGGAGTCCAAGTACAAACCCTGGTGTCTCAGGGGGTAGTGTGTCCTCCCCTTCCCACCCTGTCCATTACTCCCTCCCCTCTCTTCTCCTCTCTGCTGGGTAGACCAGCTGAGCTCCTTTCTTCCAGACTCCACCCAGCTCGAGTAAATGAACAAAAATCAAAGTAGGTCATCTCTCAATGGTTTATAAGCCAAGTTACCGAGAGCTTCCAAAAGACTCCACTATTTTCTACTCCTCTGGGGAACATGTAAGGTCCTTTATTTCTTGAAACACATCTGGTGTTTGCACCTTCCCTGTCAGTTTCTCTGTGGGGCCTGAAGGAGGCAGCTACTCAACAAACCCATTGCTCCAGCGTGACCTCTACCCAGAATCTCCTCCTTGCTGTTCTCAGTCTCTAACCTACTGATGAATCTTTACATCCATGATAATTATTTAAATGCCCATCTCTCATGTTAGACTAAGGATTGTGTTTCTAGGTCTGTAGGGAATTGAATAGTGTCTCTCCCCTACCCCCGACAAAAAATTCCTTCCACATGGAATCTCAGAATGTATCCTTCTTTGGAAATAAAGGCTGTGCAGATATAATTAGTTAAGATGAGGCATCTGGATTAGGTGGACCCTAAATCTAAAGACGGGGGTTTTTATTAAGAGGAAGAAGAGAGTCACTCAGACACAGTAACACAGAAGACACACACACACACACAGGGAAGAATGCCTCATAAAGACAGAGGCAGAGACTGGAAGGACAGAGCTAGAGCCCAGGACCACCAAGGATGGCTAGCAACTGCCAGAAGCTGGGAGAAAGACATCAAACAGATTCTCCCTCAGAGCCTCTAGGAGGAATCAACCCTGTGAACGCCTTGATTGTAGACCTCCAGCCTCCAAGAAATATGAGAGAATACATTTCTGTTGTTTTAAGCCACCCGGTTTGCAGTAACTTGTTACAGTAGCCCTAGGAAATGAATACAATATCTAATTCCTAGTATCTAATAATGCTGGTGGGATCCACCATTTATGAGCAGTGTGACTTTGGACAGATCACATTATCCCCAACGCTAAAACAGGGATGAGAATGATGGCTCTCTTCAGAACTTCTGTGAGCACCAAATGTGGTGAAGTTATTTTAAAAAATGCTTTATGATCTAAAATGGATGCCATAAATATTAGCGGTTGGAATTATACTTATGATTTCAGTTATATTATCAGGAAAGAAGGAGGGAAGGAAGGAGGGAAGTTGAGTGAAAGCAAGGAAATGGAGGGGAATAAAGAAGCCAACTAATTTATTAATTCTAAGGTACAACTGTTTCTGTTAATCCCTTGAATCTTTTTATTATTTTAGAAGTTTATGACTTTCTTAATTCCAGATAATTAATTTTAGTTTCAAGACATTTAGAAAGGGAGCCAACCAAACACTGGAATAGAGTTGACGTTTTAGTGTCAAAGAGATAAAAATTAAGAGCCAAAGTCTACTAAATAATTTCTAGGCGCTAAAATCTTACTCAGCATTTTGCCTGCAACCATCTCATTTAACTCTCACAGCTCTATAATGTATGGACCATATATTCCATTACAAATGAGGAAAACAAAGGCTCCAAGAGGCCTCACCGTCTGCCCAAACTCACACAGTCAACCCATTCTCTCTGACTTCTGAACCTGTGTGCTGAACCCCAACCCAATCCTACTTTGGTCTCACAACCAGAAAAGCCAGGAAATACACCTGCCCCCTGCCAGGATCACTCCCAGCTGTGACACTTATACAACCCATTTTATGGTCTCCCTGTGAGGATTCATGCCCTTCCCCAAACTCCCAAGTTCAATGGCAGGTGCATCGCTGTCTGCTCACTCATGCGTACTTCAAGGCTGTTATTAACCCACTGGAATCTGAGCTGCCACCTCCTACTTGGGCAATTTTCCAACCATTTAGTGGTACAATCATCAGAGACAAGGATGTAAACATTTCCTCCCCGCAGCTTGGGAAGACGGCCAGAGGACTCAACCTTGGTGAGTTCCCCGTGGGAAGCTGCTCCTTGGGTAACTGTAGAATTGGGCTTATCCGGTGACAAATTTGGAGAGGCTGAAATGATTTCTTGCCCCCCGGCCGACTTCCCTATTTTATCAATAGAACCTATATTTAAAGTCGACACAGATTCGGCAATGAAGAGAAGCAAAACACGGTACACATTATAACATGGACGACCTCAAAAACATTATGCCCAATGAAAGAAACCAGACAAAAAAGGCCATGTATTACATAAATCCATTTATACGAAATGCTCCGAAAAGCAAATCTATAGAGACAGAAAGTATATTAGTGGTTGTCTGGGGCTGGGGGTGAAAAATGTAAACCACAAACAGGGACAGGGGATCTTAATGGGTTAATAAAAATGTCCTAAAACTGGATTATGCTGACAGTAGCACAACTTAATATATTTACTAAAAATCTTTGAATCATACACTTAAATGAAGTCAATGTTACGGTATGCAAATTATATCTCAATAAATGTGTCTTTTAAAAAAGTCAACTCAGGCTTTCTAAAATTCCTAAATTGCTTGCTAACTGGAAATTCTAGAAAAACAGCTCAGATGTCAAGCAATAAATATATATTCCAATATCCAAAAGGGGGTTTCTGATTTGGGAAGCCATGCTAATATAACAGAATTTTCTTCCAACTCTGGAAATGGAAAAAGAAGTATTTTCCATTTTACCCCACTGCATGATTCATCTGCTCCCTGACAATAAGACATTGACTTTTCCTTGGAATTGCATGGGAATCTTTGTAGTTGTTTGTAGTTCAAACTCTATCACTCGTTAGGTGAAAACTCTGGATGAGTTATTTTATCCCTCTGGACCTCATACTGTTCATCTGTAGGAGGAGGTTGGTCTACATTGTTAATTCTAAGATTCCTTCCAGTTCAGACACTGTATTATAATATTCACTACATGCCAGACACCATGCTAGGTAACATCTATGCTCATTTATTCTTCTCAACAACCTGAAGGAGGAAGAATTATTAATCCCATCTTACTGATGAAGAGACTGAGCCACGTGGTTGCATTCCTTACCCAAGATTTCACAACTACTAAATGGCAAAGCCAAGATTCAAGCTCTAAACCACAATGCTTCCCAATTCCCTTCCAATCTCAAAACAGAAAATGACACTATATCATTAGATTCCCCAGAGTAGGGGAGACTAAGAATGCTCTCTTTAAAATTTCATATGCCTGTCACATAGGCAAAAAATACAAATAATGCCTCTGAGAAGATACACACACTGCACTAAATACTATACAATGTTTCATAGGCAAATTAGAAGGCAAGTGCAACAGCACCCTAGACCAAGAATCCACAATCTAGGTGTAAAGTTGAAGTCCTACTAAAATGAGGTATCATCTCACACCAGTCAGAATGGCCATCATCAGAAAGTCTATAAATAATAAATGCTGGAGAAGGTGTGGAGAAAAATGAACCCTCCTACGCTGTTGCTGGGAATGTAAATTGGTGCGACAACTATGGAGGTTCCTTAAAAAACTAAAAACAGAGTAACCCTATGATCCAGCAATCCCACTCCTGGGCATATATCCAGAGAAAGCTCTAATTTGAAAAGATATATGCAGCCCAGTGTTCATAGCAGCACTATTTACAATAGCCAGGACATGGAAGCAACCTAAGTGTCCATCGACAGATGAATGGATAAAGAAGATGTCGTACATATATACGATGGAATATTACTCAGCCATAAAAAGGAGTGAAATAATGCCATTTCCAGCAACATGGATGGACCTAGAGATGAAAATACTAAGTGAAGTAAGTCAGACAGAAAAAAACAAATTTCATATGGTATTGCTTATATGTGGAATCTAAAAAAAATAATAATATGGAGCTTCCCTGGTAGTGTAGTGGTGAGGAATCCGCCTGCCAATGCAGGGGACACAGGTTCGAGCTCTGTCTGGGAAGGTCCCACATGCCACAGAGCAACTAAGCCCGTGTACCACAACTACTGAGCCTGCACTCTAGAGCCCATGAGCCACAATTACTGAGCCCACAAGCCACAACTACCAAAGTCCATGCACCTAGAGCCCATGCTCTGTAACAACAGAAGCCACTGCAATGAGAATCCCTGCTCCGCAACAAAAGAGTAGCCCCCACTTGCCACAACTAGAGAAAGCCCGTGCGCAGCAGCAGAGACATAACACAGCCAAAAATATAAAATAAAATAAATTAATTTTAAAAAATGATACAAATTAACTTATTTACAAAATAGAAAAAGACTCACAGACTTACTTAGAAAACAAACTTATGGTTACCCAAGGGGAAAGGGTGGGGAGGGATAAATTAGGAGTTTGGGATTAAAATATACACACTACTGTATATAAAATAGATAGCCAACAAGGACCTACTGTATAGCAAAGGGAACTATATTCAATATTTTATAATAACCTATAAGGGAAAATAATCTGAAAAAAAACCTATATATGTATATGTATGTGTATGACTGAATGACTTTACATCTGAAACTAACACAACATTGTAAATCAACTATATTTCAATAAATTTAAAAAAATAAAGTTGAAGTCCTATGATTAAATATGCACGTGTAAATATGAATATAAACCAATGCACGTATGTATGTAATATATATTTATAGGCATGTATAGCTAAAATTCGGGAATATAAGGCAATAAAGAGTTTTACTTTATTTCCTATAAGGTACAAAAGTTTGTTTGGAAGATACAAAAGGATGGCAAAATGTAAGAATTTTAAAGCTCTTCAGTTGATTTATTATGGACAGCCAGCAGGATTTTTTCACCCGTAATTGTACTGGAAAGGAATGTGGCCTCATAACTGTAGCTATGAAGTCCAAAAGAGGTATTTCTACCTAGTAAATGCGGAGTCACTCTGGTGCCTTACCTAAGGAAATTTCCTCTAGGGATTTTCTAAGAGTATCACAGTTATCACACTGGTAAGATCTCTCATATGCCAGCCCTGCGCCTGCCATGACCACCAATACAATTGTGACCACTCACCACCATCGTCACAACCACTCCACAGTGCTTACCCCACAAACTACTCCAATCCATCTAGTGCCAGTGTCTACTTCTGACCAGAGCACCTGTGTTTCTTTGATGAGAAGTGGTTCTTGCTGCCCTCTACCAGTCCCTGGATTTTTCAGGATAAATCCCAGTGGGCTACTGGGCTTTCAGTCACATGCAGGCTCAGTCCTTGAACCAATCAACATAAGCCAGATCAATCAACCCACTAGTAAGTTGGATCTGGAAATAGTCAAGGAGGTGGTTAGTTATTATGAGCCATTCTGTGCTGGACAGGTCCCGTGGGTACCGGTGAGGACATGATCCTGTGGCTGGCTCATTTCATGAGATGATGTGTCCAGACTGCCCACCTGGCCTTTTTCCTGAGCAATGGGTTCTCTTTATCTTTTAGGAAATTCAGTGATAAGAGGGGCAGCCAGTATTTCGGGCACAGACTCACTCTAGTCTTGACAATTTAAAGACAATCTACTCAGCTTTTCTGCCAATATCCTCTTTGAAGTTTCCACAAGTTTCCTTCCACTAAAAGTTTCCTCTTTTAGTTTCCTCTGAAGCTAAGGTCAGAATCTTTTGATTTGGGGCCAAATTCTCATATCCCTCACTATGTTCTCTACACTAGATCTTCAGACTCTTGAGATCTAACCCTCAAATCGTGAGCCAGGTTTGGCATGATTTGGATTTTACCCTTTCCTAACTGTATGACCTTGGACAAGTTAATTACATACCCTTTGAGACTCCATTTCCTATCAAGTGGAGATCGAACAGGGCTACTGAGAGGAGTAAATAAGAGAATGTGTGTAATGCCCCCCAAGTTCATAATGCATGCTCAATAAAAGCCTATGTCTCTCTTTCTCTGCCCTTTGGATTATACAGAGCCTGAGAGCAAGCAGTGAGTACTCTCTGGTGTGTTTTCCCTTAGTTCCTTATGATAGTCTAAAGAAGAAACGGATAAGTAATAGCAAAAGCATATTTGTTGAAGCAATAAATAGCACAGTGCCATGAAATGCAGCAAACTTAGCCTCTGTGAACCCAAAAGGACAATCTTAATTAAACTCCCAAGACACAAAGCAGCCATGCTGAAAGCTTTTATAAAGACATTTAGCATCCTTGTCCATTACCTGATTGTCATAGTACAGCTGTCGCTCATATTATATACAATGGGGCAGGTGGCACATCAAGAGCCGTAAAATAATTTTTACACTGTTCATAACTGTGGCCTGGTTCCCCGAATCTTCTAGAGATGCTATGGATTGCCTAGTATGTTTTAGTTAATTTGGGGGGGGGGGCTTAAGTTAGCATATATTGATTTATGGTGCTTGCAGTTAAGAAACCTGATCGATACAGGAAATAAGGCCTCAGGGAAAAGGGAAAATACGGCCTCAGGGAAACGATGATGTGTGAATGAGGCAGCTCATGACACTCAGTGCAGAAATTGAAGTTATCTCCTGTGGTCACTTGGAATGGTGTGTCCACTGAAGGCAAGGCTTAGGGAGAACTCCCTGGCCTCTATTTTTTTTTAAATGAAGAACTTCAGAAATTCCGGGATTGTAGAATTGGGGGATATGCTCCTAACAGTATTGGACAACTTAAAGAAATAGCATGACAAGTGCCAAATACTAAGTTCTTGGCTTAAGGCACAGGCCAAAAAAATCAGGAACTCTCTATGGATGTACTAAAATAATTTCTTATCTCTTATAGCTGCAGGGTTAAGATAGCTGAAAAATCACTCAGTGTTTGATCCTGCAGGTCAGTGAAAAATGTCAGATGAATTCATCAGGTCTCTTTAGGGAAGTTAAAATAGTAAGAAAGAAGCAAATATAGAGAATTTGGGATGGGGGAATATGGGAAGATATAGATGGAAAAATACCCTGACACTCCACACCTACCATGACTCCCCTGGCAGGAGACCTTTTCCCCTGCCATTTCAGTGGTTTCTTCCTTGCTTGGAGACCCTGTAATGACCCAGGTTGTAGCATCTGTCTTACAGAAGTGATGCAGTTCTCATCAGGCTCTACTCAAATGCCCCATGAGAGCTCCAAACAACTAGGATGACTCAGAGATATGACAAAAATCAGACCCTGGAGGAAAGGTTTAGTCAAAGAAACTTCTAGAATATTGATAATTTAAAATCTGGAGAACATGTATAGGAATAGGTTCTGAGGACACTAGACAAAGGGGTAGAAAGTTGATTTGAAATAGGGTGAATGCATCGATATTGGTGCAGTTATCAGACACTGGATTCAATGTGTTGGCAAAAACAACCGGGAGTGCCTCTAATTATTTGCTCAGTTGGTTGACCAAAACCTGGATTCAGTAGTAGCCCAGGGTAAATGAAGCTGAGATGCCATAAATTCCTTAACATACAATATACAAAAAGAATGCAGAATCAGAGAGATAGAAACGTTGGAGTGAATTTATTCTGTGTAAGCCACTCATCTCTTATATTCCCTAAGAGGACTCAGAAGACATTTTTTTTCAACAATGCATTGAAAATTACTTTATTGTGGAGATCACAAGAATCTTGGAAATTATTTCCTATATGCCAGAGATGCTGGGAAAAGTCATCACAATTAATGTTGGTGTCTTTATTTCAGAGGAGATGCTAGCACCCAACATAGGAGCACCTCAAAATATAAGGCAAATGCTAACAGCCATAAAAGGGGAAATTGACAGTAACACAATAATAATGGGGGACTTTAACACCCCACTTACACCAATAGGCAGGTCATCCAGACAGAAAATTAATAAGGAAACACGAGCCTTAGATGAGGCAGTAGACCAAATAGACTTAATTGACATTTTTAGGACATTCCATCCGAAAGCAGCAGAATACACTTTCTTCTCAAGTGCACATGGAACATTCTCCAGGATAGATGACATCTTGGGTTACAAATTAAGCCTCGGTAGATTTAAGAAAATTGAAATCATATCAAGCATCTTTTCCAACTACAACATTATGAGATTAGAAATCAATTACGGGGAAAAAAAAATCTAAGAAAACACAGAGGAAATGCTAGGATCCCTGTGTGGCGATGGCCAAGTACCATCACTTTTCTTCTAAAGGCAAGATAGGTTGGATAATGTAATGGGTGGCAGACCTGAGAAGTAACCATAGGTTCCATAGGTGATTTCCCACGGAAAAGACAGAAGGTGTACCACGCTTCACTATTTTTCAGGGTTATGTCAGCTATCTGGTTCTGGCCACACTTTAGTTTATGGGGGTCCTGGTCATCTTTCCATCCCTACAGGATATCAGTTTTGTCCAATAAAATGATAAGTTCATGCTGAGACATGCTAAGTAAACTGGAGTTAACAGTTCCTAAGTGACTTGGTACAATACCTACATGCCAGCAGGTAGGAGATGATTCAATAAAAATACAGTGGCCTGACATTTCAGCAGACTCTGGGGGAATGATCTGGTTGATGTCAAGAAATACACCCTAAAGAGAAAGACAAGTAACTCCCTGCCCACTCTACAATTGTAATATGTCTATTTGTATTATGATGGCAAAACTTAACACATCTGGACATGTTTTTCTGACCCATGTACCAGATGACAAAAAAGTTGACAACTTTGTGCTCTGGAACAGTGATTTTCAAACTTTAGCGCACATCAGAATCACCTGGAGAGTTTGCTTAAACAGACTTCTGGTTTAAAATTTTCTGATGCTCCCTACTCATAGGGTTTCTGTTTCAGTAGGTCTGGAGTGTGGCTCAAAAATGTGCATGTCTGAAAGTTTTCATGTGATATTGACACTGCTGGTCCAGGGATCAGAGTTTGGGAACCAATGTCATAAAACAACAAAAAGTTCTTCAGTTTGTTCAGTCTCTAATGTAAGTATCTTTGCTACTTCTGATCTAACACAGGGGTCCCCAACCCCTGGGTCACGGATATGCACTGGTCCATGGCCTGTTAGAAACCAGGCCGCACAGCAGGAGGTGAGTGACAGGCGAGCGAGCAAAGCTTCACCTGTATTTACAGCCACTCCTCATGGCTCACGTTACCACCTGAGCTCCACCTCCTGTCAGATCAGCGGCAGCGTTAGATTCTCATAGGAGTGTGAACCCTACTGTGAACTGCGCCTGTAAGGTATCTAGGTTGCGTGCTCCTTAGGAGAATCTAATGCCTGATGATCTGAGGTGGGGCTGAGGCGGTGCTGGGGAGCGGCTGCAAATACAGATTATCATTAGCAGAGAGATCTGGCTGCACAGAGACCATAATAAATCAGTTGCTTGCCGACTCATATCAGAACCCTATCAGTGAGTGTCAAGTGAAAACAAGCTCAGGGCTCCCACTGATTCTGCATTATGGTGAGTTGTATAATTATTTCATTATATATTACAAGGTAATAATAATAGAAATAAAGTGCACGATAAATGCAATGCACTTGAGTCATCCCGAAATCATTCCCCACCCTGTCCGTGGAGAAATTGTCTTCCATGAAACTGGTCCCTGGTGCCAGAAAGTTTAGGGACTGCTGATCTAACAGATCCAGTGATATTTTTTAAAAAAACTGTGACAAGTTATAATTCTGTATATAACCTGTTGCAAGCCACAATTGGAGAATCAAAAAGGTGGTTCCTAGAGTTTGGAGGTAAAACCATGTCTTCTTCAGCATTTACCATAGTTCTGCCATTGAAAGACAGCTCTTGGACCATGGTAATAACTGTGTACTTGACCAAAATAAACAAGGCCAGACAAGTTAAGTAACTTCATTTAAGTTAATAAGGAATAGAGTCAGGGCTTGATACCAAGCCTATGCCCTCATCAGTACCATCCCCTGCCCCCGCTAGGATTTTGCTAGGGCAAAATGCTGGGGTTGGCTTATACTCATGGTCGTAGTAAGATAACTGGTTCATATAGATATATTTGCCCGTAAAATCTTTTAAACTTTGAATAATTGCAAAGGGTTTATATCCTTGAAGCCAGATAAGAGTTTTAGCTCAGGCTCATGTTTGGGCTTTACTTTCCTTACCTGTAAAATAAAAAAGTCAAATTTAATAATTGCACATGTCCTAGCTCTAAATTTTTGTGAGTATACTTCTCAGGTCTTTCATATATACTATACCCTCACCCAATCAAAAAAATCTTATATTCCCTATCAATATTGCCAATATTTCTAAATGCTATAAAAGCACTTTACATTTCATTCTTGCTGTGTCATATTCAATAAGAGTGACAAACTATAAAATGAAAAAACAAAAGGAGGCTATTTTTCCTGTAGTTTTCAATTGCATTAATTACCTTTCTCTAAAAGCTCCAGTGAGATTTTTCTGTATTTGAGTTTAAGATAATTTATACTTCTTTTCCCATAGACTTCATATTTTAGTGCACTAAATCCATTACATTCTCTAGACTGCCACAAAAGACCTTCCCCACAAAATGAGCTAAACTTAATGCAACAATGACACGTTCTATTGAATGGGCTGTAAATAGTTCCAAAGTATTAACAAGAGCCTCAGATGTCTTGACTCAATAAGACTCAAGACAAATTCAGATGGTGACATTTTCCTGTGTAATTCTTTTATTTCTGTACCCATTTAAGTGATTTCCAGAGCCTGCTAAATGTCATCTAAGTAGGCTTGAGAGACTATTTTGAAGGGATTTTTAAAAATGCAATTATACCTCTATTTGACAACACCATCTGCTGCCAGCATCTCACTTTGTTGGCTTCTGGTTCTGTTAACTCCTTCGTCACTGCAGTTATCTGAGTACTGACACCTCTTTTCAACACAAACCAATGCAACTGTCAAATAGTTAGGGACATATATGCCCTCAGAGGGGTCAACATTATCATGGAGCTCCATAATACCAACTAATAGAAAGCCTAATATTTCTGCATCTAGTATAAGAAGATGCTAAATTAGATACCTGTTATTTAGTAATTATGACATGATTTTACTTCTGCATTATCTCGGGAGGTTGACGTATTAGTTGAAACAGGCCTAAGGGGAATACTATTCATCTCTGCAAGAGAACTACTAATAAAAATTTCTCTATCTTGTGTCTCTGATATTAAGTATAGCAGACTACCACTGTCACCATCACGATGAAGAGAGTAAATTCTCACTTCACAAAGGAGAAACAGGACCCAAAGTTCTGTTAGCCCCAAATATCTCTCCAGGACAAGGGATTTCTGAGTCTTCATCCAATCATAGGGGAGGTGCTAGGGCTTAGAAATCAGAATGCTAAATAGCACAGACCTGTGCTGGAGGCATTGTCTCTTACGTAGTCCTTGTTAACAACTTCACATTCTTTAAGTAAAAATATTTGTGAAATACCATAATTCCTCATGGACAGTTTCAGGAATGAAGATTACCTTTTAGAGAAAGTTTGAGGTTATACACTGCGAGATGAATATTGAGACAACATGACTTTGGGACTTAGTAGCAGGCTTAATTCCACAAGAAACTAACTCACATGCTTTGAAAAGCTGTAGATAGAAGTATGGCTTCACCAGGGGAGTTTAAGCTGCTCTAAAATGGATCTCAGACCCTAAGGCACCTTAACTTGTTGTATATAACCAAGTAACTGCCTTGGCACAAATGATGGGCCAAGTCTACATCACTGAGAAGATCACATATCACTTATTTAAACAAAAGAAGCACAACAGAAGTATCCTAAGAGATGAGAGAACTCTGAAAAGTAGCTTAATTATTGGAAATTTGCAAAGTACTACTAAGGGCTCTCAAATTATGGAGAAAGAAACATCAACAACTAGGACTCTGTAATATTAGAAAAATTCATCATCACAAAGCTGGTGAAAGCTCCAAATTATCCAGTTGGACCTCATTGGTGAGTCAGACACAAACAGGGGCCCCCCCAGATAGAAAACACTGACATTCCTTCTTCAGGATTACACAGCAATGACTTACACTGGCCATTTAAGGTCTAAGAAGGAGCAGCGAGAACTGAAAAAGTCCTGAAGTGCCCAAATCAAACGTTTGCATTTTCTTCAGATCTCCAAAAGACTTCAGCTAACTGGGTGTTCTCACTCATGCTGTTTTTAAAAAACAGAAACAAAAACAAAACTCTCTTCTTGTCTTCTTTCAACATGGCTAAACCTCTAGCCTATATTCTGTCTGAACCAATAGAGGATCACGGCCACCTAATTTTCTCTCACCGAAAGCTTATGTAAAAGTATAACCCAATAAGATGTGACCTCGAGGTATAGTCAGCCTGTCTCTCTGTGTCTCTGTCTCCCTCATAGTCCCTGGGAGTCTCCTCCAACAGCATGAAGTGAATAAGGGCCTTGGAGCCAGTCAGTTTAAATCCAACTCACAGCATATGATTGATTGCATGACCTTAATTTTTTTAGCCTATTTTCTCAACTGTAATATTCAACAGGGGCACCACTATGAGCCTTGATTAGATTTTGTTTTCTAAAAAAAAAATCTGAAACTTTTTTGGGAGGGGACAATCGGAGAATTTGAATATGGACTGGATGTTAGATGGTGTTGAGACATTATTGTTAATTTCCTTAAGGTACGATAATGGTAATGTAACTAGTTGGGGTAATGTCCCTATATTTAGGACATGTATCAGACATATTTAGGGATAAAGTACCATAATGTCTGTAATATATTTTTAAATGATTCATCAAAAGAATAAATGGCACGTGGGTGGGGAAGAGGGAGAGATGGAGGAAATGGAGGAGAAGAGAGAGAGAAAAACAAAATGTTAATTATTGATGTTAACAATTGTTAAAACTACTCTAGTGGGGTACACAAGGTAACAATTATGAAAACTGCACTAATCCTTCCCAAGAAGTATCATGTCTTCAAGATTATGTTCTATGCCATAGGCTAGGAAACCTACCACCCACATTCTGCACACCACACACTACTGACATTGTACTCCAAATGTGTAACCTATAGAAAGATATGTATTACTGCTACGAGTCTAGACCCGGGCATACTGAGACCTCATAGGCAAAAATGTTATATGTGGACTTGATCTCCTTACAGAGATCTAAATTTATTTGTTAAAATAGTGCAGAACTTCATCTTTTCTAACAACTTCTGGATGTTCAGTCTATTCAACATAGCCTAATACACAACTTATTAAAAAAATTTTAATAGCTATAATTTCTACCTAAATAGATTCCTTTAAAATGTATAATCTGTTTCAGAAAATGGAGGGAACTTAGAGGATGACAGGGATTTGTATACAGTATACCCCCCTTAGATATATCACAATATGTTCAGTTTCAATAATACAATATAGGTATTTCAGCATTTCATGAATAATGCATTCTTTGACCTTTTAGACTACTACATAATTGCATATCTAGAAGATATTTTGATGTATCCTGAGATCCTGAACAAAATATTGCTCATCTTTGCTTGGTATTGGCCTGTCCCCAAGAATGACGACTCTACAGCTAGCTTGAGAGATGTGTATTTGATCTAATGCAGATAGAATACTGAGACACTTCATCTTCTTTCAAGATTTCTAGATGAATTCACAAAATGTCAACACCATCTTCAGTTGACATCCCTCTCTTCCCCTCTTAGGGACGTTCAATCCTTCGTGAGAGTTTTCAGGACATAACTATTGCTTTACTGTATATTTTTCCAACTTCACCACAATTGTAACTAACTTGTTTAAAACGAAGCACATCATTGATCTAAAGAATAAGGTCTTCAAACACCTTAAATGCCAATTTATGACAGCGACACTTGTAATATTCTATATATACAGTTATACTTTACCATGTATATTTATACTACACTGTCTATACTTCTATAGAGTGGGAATCATGTCACCCCAATGAGGCAAAGACTCTTAAGCACCATGGTCCGGTGGTATTCTGGTAAACTAGTACCGCTCAAAAGAAAACAAAAAATAAGCTTATATTTATAGATAGTATTTGTCAATTTTGTGGTGCACATACTTTCCGTTACCAACTGTTTAATCACCAGAAGGCAAAATTCCTGAATATTTAACAATTGCCTTTCCCAAGGTGATACAAGATAGGTCTAGTAACCAACTAATCCTGACCTTATTGCTCATATGATTTTCATCAATACACAATCAAACCATAAAATTTAGAATGTTCTCATTAAATATCAAAACCATATTTTATATATGTCTACAACACCCAGGAAGACTCAGGCACCTCAATCTATATTCATTCAATCCTTTGTTCATTCTGTCACTTAACAAATATTTACTGAGTCTTTGGATCCCAATATAATTAGCATTAGTAACCAAAACAGAATCTCTGTGTATCATAAGAAAATCTGTGATAGATACAGGATTTTTTTTACTTTTCCCTGAGAAGTTCCATATGTGAAAGTTAAATACTTAAGTAGCCTCAGACTCAGTTTTACCATATGTAAAATTAAATATATTAGGACTAATTACAGAAAGATAAAATGGACTAGAAGAGTACATATCTTCGAAATATGGCCACAGCATACCCCATGCCACATGCTGTTCTATAGTGTGATCATTCCACTCAAGATCACATCATCAATATGTAAAGCCTTTGTCCCCTCCTCTTGTTTCTGAGCAGAGCTGAGAGCTGCATAAGCCAACAGAATATAGTGGAAGTGACACTGTACAGTAGCCTCTGCTTGGGTTTTTATTACTTCACTTTTCTTCATGTTCATCATCATAGCTTTTTGACCATAAAAGAGACTTAATGGTTATACTGATAAGTAGCCAAAAGATATAAAAATCCTTTCTGTGAGACTCCAAGTAAGTAGCTGTTAAGTATTGAAATGACTCCACTTTTAAGGGACTGTTTGCCACCTGACCCTAAAAGATTATAGGCTAGTTTGAGAGTGCTTGTCCTTTGAGGTCTAGAGCATCATGGGACAAGATGGCACATGCCATGTTAACCATCATATCCCTAGGGTTTAGCATTATTCCTGGCACTTAGTAAGCACTTAGGAAATATTTTTGGTGAATAAACAAGTGAGAACAACATAGACCCAGGAAGTAGATTCCAATAGTATAGACCTACACTGCCCAAGATAAGAATAATGCTTTTTTTCATTATAACTCACTTTGTAGGAGCTCTCCTTGGTGCTGAAAACTACATCTTGCCGGCAGTACTGATAACTATCATTATCAGTAGGGGCTTAGGGGTACATGGAAGAGATCCCTGCCTCCAAACACGAGTGGAAGTGTAGAATTCTTATTGTAGGGAGGTTTTGCGCCGTTGTCAATCCAACCACCTAATGCAATTGTGGATGCGTAAGGGAGGGAGACTGACTAAACAATGAGACCTTTCTCCTCACCCAGAGACAAAGAGAGGCTAGAAACTGGGTAAAAGCAGTATAATCTTCAAGCAAGGAAGACCAACATCCAGAAACAGAATATTTCATTTCTAGTGTAAACACCATTGACTAGAAGACCATTATGTGTGCCTAAATTTGAACGTTATGGTTACCCTTTCCTTTCCTCAACAAAAGTACTCTGATGCCATACTCAGGACCTTGAATAACATGCATCTAGCATTAAGGTATTTTCCTTATATTCTTTGGTAATATGTCTTCAATCATAAAAGGAGAAAAATCTCTGATCGCTCACAAAAGAGTCGTGACCATATTTAGCCAACACAATTCTTCTGCCTGAAATATAAAAAAGTTCCTGCTGTGCTTGTTTAATACAAACTAATTCAAAGAAAAAAGAAATAATAACATATCTTTTATAGGGACCTGATTTTTTCTACTTATATAATTTAAATCACCCTAAGCTACAATCATATCCTAGGACTTACACCTCCATCCCCAAGCTTATGACTCCACCAACTTTACCACAAGTCTTCCAAAGTTGAAAATTATGTGCTGAGTTTTTTCATACTCTGAAAGTATCTTAGAACTTCAAGCACTGAGATCGTAAGGACTGTATGAAACACTAGTAAAGGAGGAGAACAGATATCAAAGGAAAAACAACACAAGAAAAACAACACAGGAAAAACAACAAGACTCTAAGAAATAAAGGGATTAAGGACACCAACAAGAATAGAAAGAGCAACCACTCAATGAACACACACTATGTGCAGGCTTTTGCCCAGGACTCTGTATACATTACTGCATGTATCCTCAGAACAAATCTACAAAGTAATCTTATACCTATCTACAAATAAAGAAACTGAGCAATAGAGAAATCAAATAATGTGGCCCTTTTCCACTTATCTAGTGAAAAGGGGAATAAGTTTTAGAACCAGGCACTCTGATTTTAAATTCTGTGCCTTTCACCAGGAAGCCTTGCCATAATGAATCAATATGAAATTCAAATTTCCAAGACAGACAGCCAACAGTTTTCTATCACTTTTTCCTTTTTGATTTATCCAAGTAGAATTTAATTCCAAAATTAATGGTTCTTGTTTCACACATCTGATCTATTTCTCTAGGCACACTAATTGGTTTGAAAGCAGGTCAGGATTGTTCTGTGCCCACATTAGTGTCTAGAACTATACACATATGGCCCCTGATGCGTGCTCAAATATTGATTCAATTAAATTCTTAACCAGGTTTGAGTCTAAGCATTTTTTCATTCTGATTTTTAGAACAAGGATTCACTCGGAATTTTAAATTTAACATTGCAGATCTGGGGAAGACCTGAGAGAATAGCCAGTTACAAAAAGAAGACATGATTTGCTCAAGGTCACAGAGCCAGTTACTCTCAGAGCTAGGAAAATCAGTGGGGGAATCAGGCCACTTTGGTAGGAGATGAACAATTTCTCCCCCTGCAGAGAGTGAGAGGAGGGTTGGGAGAGCATCGGGGCAAAGAAGTAAGCAAGAAAATAAGTGGTTACAACTGGGAGCAACTGAGGACAGACGAAATGGGGGCCCGGAGGGAATGTCTGATAGTTGGTATGTCCCTGTCATGGAAGCAGTAAAGTAGCACAAGGAGCCCTGGTGGGAGGCAGCTGGCACACGTTTTTCCTGAACTGTAGCTTCAATGATCACTGCCGTTCTTGTCAGAATGGTCTAGTGTATTCAGAAAGCAGCAGTCCTCAGATTTCTAGTGGGGGAAGAGGTATGTCCTAAGTTGAACTGATACAGATGGCTGAGAGAGAAACCTTGGAGGGTCAGACTAGAAGATTTCCACATGGATTCAGCAGCAGGGACTGGGGGGAAGGGAACTACTGTGTGGATGTCACAGATGAGCAGAAACCAACTTACCACAGATAAGAATGTTCTGGCAACTGCAATATCCATCACCAGAAAGGACTGCCTTAAAGAAGAGCGGAGTAACCCCCAGCCACTTGCAGCATCCAAGCAGAGGCTAGATGTCAGGGATGGGCTGAAACAAATTTAAATACCAAATTTAAATTTAGGCTTATTTTAACTTTTATATTCTTTACAAATCCACAGATTCTAATATTTTAAATTAGCTTATAATTCACAGTGCATCTCAAAGTTATCCAGGGGAATGCCACCCCACTCTCTTGAATTCAAGGCAAAGTTCTGCTCTAGAATCACCTGAGACCATAGCCTAGAAATAATAACATCTCATATTTGTGTATAGCACTTTAAGAGTTTATGAAGCTCTTTCATTTCTAGGACTTTATATGACCCCACACATACACACAGAGAGAACCCTAAGGAAAGTAAAGCAAAGGCAGTACTGTCATTTCCCATTAGGTCCAAGGAAATGGGGGTCATTCAATTACCTAATGGGTTATTAAATTTCCACTACATGGTAAGCACCTTTCTAGGCACTGGGGATACAGAGGTGGAAAAACAGTCCTAGACTCTATCTCATGAAGCTCACATTTTTAAGAGAGATACAGGCAATGAAAAGTAAATCAATATATATTATATTCTGAAGTGATAAATGCTATAGATAGCAATGATTTAGGGTAAGCGTAGGTGAAGATTAAGGGTATGAGAGGTGCTACTTTATAAAGTGCTGTGAGGGAAGACCCGAGACTTTTAGGAGACGATGGAGCAAGACTTGAGGCTGCCTTTAAAAAAAAGACATTATAGGTCCTGAAATAAGGGCATTTGGGGCATTTTCAAAGAACAGAAAAGAAGTGAGTATGGTTGGACTGAAGTGAACAAAGCAGGGAAAGCTAGGAGACTAATCAGGTCGTGCAAGGCACTGCAGATCATTTAATAAACTTTGGCTTTTGCTCTCACTAAGGCGAAAAGCCATTGAACGTTCTGAGCATAGAAGCACATAACCTAACAGCTTAAAGGGATAACTCAGATTTCTATGCAGATTAGAGGCTGGGGGATGAACAAGGATAGGAAGAGTGTGAACTGCTACAGGCTATTGCAAAAACTCTGGCAAGAAGAATGATGTTTTGGAAAAGGCCAGTAGTGGTACGGATGGTAGGAAGTGATTGGATTTAGGATTTATTTTGAAGGTAGAATAATGGAATGAATGCTGGATGAATGAACATTATAATACAAGCCTTTCCATTTTAATCTAAATGGCATAATGCAATCATTGACCTTGGGCAAGTCATTTAACTCGGCATCATCTTCATCAGTTTAAAATCCAGACGCTTTTAACACTTGCAAACTCAGTACAGTACTCTTTCCAGTTTAACACGTTTAAGTGCTAGCTCTGGAGCCTCTTCTTGTACAGTATAAGGATGAGGGCACTGGCGATATCTTACTACACAAGACCTGCTTCTTAGACGTGTACAAACCCCTGCCTGTTTAGAAAGATGGTAACACCTCCCACCGTGGCACATATATGCAGTTAGTCACACAACTACACAGAGCTCCCTACGTGTTCTTGGCATTGAGGTTGCCTGCTTTTGTCTAAATGTGTATCTGTAATACTCACAGGATCCCTGGGAGGTAAACTGGCTCATGGAGAGACCGAGGCAATGAGACGTAAATGGCTGGCCTTCAGTCACTGAGATCTCAGTGGGATATGGTTTTGGTCTCATTTTCAGTACAATCCTTTCTTAGTCATTGAGCAGTGCTTTTCCTAAAATGCTCCAAAAAATATTCATGGAGAGAGCCAGATGCAAAGTGACATTTTGGAGGTTTAAGAGTAAGAGAGACAATTTACATGTTCCATAAAATGAGGGGGCAGTGGACTCGCCTTGCTGGTGGCAATTTGCTTTCTATGCAATTAGAAATTGTTTTTGTTCCTGCAAGTGAGATTTACAGTCTGTACTTCTGAACATAGTTTCAAAAAATTATGCAGGCCCCAGTGCAACTTAGAGCCCATGTTAGAAAACTGGCAGACGGAGGTTTTCACTGGGTGGTTGACTGCGTCTTCTATCCCCTTCTATGAAGGCCACTCAGGAGAATATACTCTCAGCAAAACCTTTATCCAAACTACAAAATAAACTGAAACTTGTGTTCAATTCCTTCCCTCTCATCTGCCCTTTTTTGTGTCTCATTTTCACCTCCTGTCTTCTTTCAAGACTCCTGGTTTGCTGTACCCCCAGAATAAATGACCCCAAAACGCATCCATTCACAAAAAGTCTTTCCTACTTTTTGACTGTTAAAATTGGACTCTGGACAGAGTGATTCTAAATCTAAAAGAATATATCTTAAGTGGTGCGTGTAATGTCCTGTGACCTTATTTGGAAATAAGGTCTTTGCAGATGTAAATAGTTAAGGATTTTGAGACAAAACCATCCTAGATTTAGGGTGGGCCCTGAATCCAGTGACTGGTGCCTTAGAGGAAGAGAAGAAGACAGAGAAGAAGGTCATGTGAAGGTGGAGGCAGAGACTGAGTGACGCTGTTGTAAGTCACAGAACACCAAAGGCCATCAGAAGGTAGAAAAGACAAGAAAGTCCCCTGGAGCCTCCAGAGGAAGTATGCCCCGAATGACATCTGATTTCCAAATTCTATCCTCCAGAACTAGGAAAGAACAAATGTGTTTTAAGCTACCAAGATTGTGGTAATTTGTTATGGGAACCCTAGGAAACCAATATGGTGGATTTGAACCATCATGACACTTGCACAGGGAGAAAGTTATGGGCAGGTGGCCTTCACCCAGCCCATCAAGTCACATCATGGTGTACAGAACTACCCATATGCCTACATTCAGGGACTCCCAGAAATCTCTAGTTAATAGTATAGTTTCTGTTGGCTGACTGCCTGGATTGAACCCCAGCCCATCACTCCCTAAATGTGGGGCTCTGGGCAAATAACATCTGTACTCCTTAGTTTTCCATCTATAAAATGGAGCTTAAGACTATACCTTCCTCAAAAAGCCCTTGTGAAGATGAAGTGAGATTGCATGTTAAACTCTCAGAACAGTGACTAACACATACTAAGGGCTCAAAAATATCAGCTAATTTTTATTAAAAGAGGCTAGGCACGAGCCACTATGGAGAACAGTATGGAGGTTCCTTAAAAGAACTAAAAATAGAGTTACCATATGATCCAGCAACCCTACCCCTGGGCATATACCCAGAGAAAACTCTAAATCAAAAAGATACATGCACCCTAATGTATATAGCAGCACTATTTACAATAGCCAAGACATGGAAACAACCTAAATGTCCATCGACAGATAAATGGATAAAAAGATGTGGTACATATATACAATGGAATATTACTCAGCCATAAAAAAGAATGAAATAATGCCATTTCCAGCAACACAGATGGACCTAGAGATGAAAATACTAAGTGAAGTAAGTCAGACAGAAAAAGACAAATTTCATATGAAATTGCTTATATGTGGAATCTAAACAAATCTAAACTTACTTACAAAACAGAAACAGACTCACAGACACAGAAAACAAATTTGTGGTTACCAACAGAGAAATGGGGGAGGGATAAATTAGGAGTTTGGGATTAATGGATACACACCACCACAAATAAAATAAATGAACTAAATGTATGTATAAAATAAATGAAATAAATATATAGCACAGAGAACTATATTCAATATCTTTTAATAACCTACAATGGAAAATAATCTGAAAAAGAATATATATATATATGTGTGTGTGTGCATATATTTGTGTGTGTGTAACTAAATCACTACGTTGTACACCGGAAACACAACATTGTAAATCAACTATACTTCAATGGAAAAAAAAAAAGAGAGAGAGGCAGTTGCCCCCAGTCTCCGCAGTCGCTTTAGGCGTCAGCTCTATTGCAGGCGCCTCTGACTGAGCTTCTCCTGGTGTACTGACAGACAGACGGACGGACGGACTGACGCGAGGCCGCGCTCCCACCGGCCTCCTCCGACCGCCCAGCGGCCAGCGAACACCACGGGCAACGCTGCCGAGCCCCAGCCCGAAGGCAAGCAGCCTGGCGAAGACTTTCAAGATTTTTCTCCCTGTTGTAGGACTTATGGTTAAAGTTCCTGTGAGGTTGTATTTGTCCTGTAAATTACTGCTTTTCCAAAGCCTCCTGTTAATGTCCCCTGATGACGGTGGCTTTTACGCGACCATTGTCGCGGGGGCGAGGCTGCGTGCGGTGTTGGCGGTGTTTGTGTTCATCGCGTGGAAGGAGGGGATGCCTGACTGCCGGGAAGAGAAAAACGAGGAGCGCAGCCCTTGCTTCCAAGCTGCAGGCGTGGCCGGGAAGCCCTGAAAGAGGTTTTCTTTTTTTTCTTGTCTGTGTTTAAAAAAAAAAAAAGTGTGGGTTTTTTGTTTGGGGGGATTTTTTCTGTTTAAGTGGGGTGGACAGTGGCGGGGAGGGAAATTAACTATTTATTGCAGCTTATACTTTGGTAAAAATGCGGGGCGGGGTGGAGGGCTGACATTTTTCTCGACTGCCTGTTACGTGCCAAGTGCTTTTCGTTCTGGACAAAATGCTTTTGACTGAGATCATGTTTGACCCATGCAAATATTAGTGTCAAAATAGAAGCTAGGATAAAGTAACACTAATTAGTAGGTTTAGAATTTACTTCACATTAAAATACGTGTCCTGAGGTAATTTTCATGGCTTGGCTCAGGCAACAGTTTTAAGAGTACACCTTCATTGATGCTACTCACAGAGGTGTGGACATGCTGTTGCTGCTTTCTACCTCTGCCTACTACGTAGCCTATTATGACGATGAAGTTGACAAAGTAAACCAGTATCAACGACTAGGTCCAGAAGACCTGGAAAAAACTGAAATAGGTCCTGAACCCACTCTTTTCGGTAAGGCAAAGTTCTCCTGCATGCGACTGCACTACAGATCTAAAGAAGCAAGCGGCTATTTCCACACCCTGAGAGCTGTAGTGCACAATCCAGTAGAGGACGGAAAAGATACCCTTCAACATCTTTTCTGCAGATACTGCAGAGATGCTGCAGATCACCAAGCAAGCCATGGGATCAGATGTACCTATAACAGAGAGAAAGCTTGAGAGGAGGAGCAGTAAACCTCATGAAAACATCATTGGCATCAGATCTCAAAACCAAGGCTCTTTGGCCCAGGGGAAAATAAATTTAATGAGCAAATTTTCATCTCTAAATCAAAAAGTGAAACAGACCAAATCCAATATAAATATTGGCAATCTACGAAAGCTAGGGAACTTTACAAAACCTGAAATGAAAGTTAACTCTCTAAAACCAAACTTAAAGTAAATCTTTGGGAGTCTTGAAATCATGGAAAACACTAGTATGATGGATAAGAAAGCCCAGGCAGTCAGATGGGGAAATGTCTTCAGATAATGACTCATACCACTCTGATGAATTCCTTACTCTGATGAATTCCAAGTCTGATGAAGACAGGCAGCTAGCTAACTCTCTAGAGAATGCAGGGCCAGTAGACTATGTGCTTCCTAGCTGTGGTAGTATTGCTTCAATACCTCGATTAGGCAGTCGATCCCAGTCTATGAGCGACACTGATATTAGCATTCATGTTCCTTCAGTGGTTATTATTGCTCATGAAAGTGGTCCTGGAAAAGGCTATGAGTCTCCTCTGAAGAAAAGTCCTTCGGCTGACAACATAAACAACACTGACTGGCTTTGCCAAGCCCATGGATATTTATTGCCACAGATTTGTCCAAGATGCACAAAACAAAATGAGCCAGCTGTCAGAAACCAGGTCTGTTTCTCAGGCTAGTGAGGGAGGAAATCACATGACCAATCAAGTTTCTAACGAAGACACTCAATTTGAATCAATGGAACAGATACCTTCTCTACCGTCTCAATTAGATGTGTCTTTTGCTGCAACAGGCCCACAGCTTTTGTCAGTTGAACCAGTGCATTCAGTTGTATCTCAAAAGACCCCCGGCTCCGAATCTGGCACACTTGAACTTGAGAGAGGGCTTCATGTAACTCCTTCTCCTTTAGAGAGCTGTAGCAGCAGAGCAGTCTCTCCCTTTGCAAAGATTTGAAGTTCCATGGTCCAGGTTGCTACTATTACCCAAGCTGGATTAACCCAGGGGATAAGCTTTGCCATGGCAAGGGTTCAGAAGAGCCCTGCAGAACCTGAAGTAGTTAATGAAGTCCAGCAGAATGAACTTAAAAATATGTTTACTCAATGCAGACACACATAATTCAGATTTAGTTTTTAGCCACTCAGAATCCTGTCGCTTTTATTTAATCCAAAAAAAAAAGGAGGTGTCATGTAACCTGTACTGTCTTTGAATCTAGGGATCACAAATTCTGTTTATTTGGAAAGGCTTTAAAAGGAGACTGAACCTGAGGAGATTTCCAAATTTGAGAGCTAGGACAATGGAAGTGCATCATTCTAGAATGTGTAGACCTGAGTAGCTTATACACTACAGAGCAGTTTGTCTCTTTAAAAGTAATTCAGGAATAGATTACTTTGGGACATAATAACCTGAACCTATTTTGGAGTTGTGTGGGTGGGTAGAATGTATGAAGCAGACACAAAGGGTGGACGTGGATCCATTTAGGTGATCGGCATTTTTCATAATTTGTTTTTGTTCTGTTTGTCAGTTCATTTCAAGGTAAATACTTAGTTTTTAGTGACTTCAAAGTGTTACTAGTATGGAGAAGCATTTTCATATAAAAACTATTGGTTTAGTTTTTGATGGCTTAACCATTCCCTATAAAGAGCTAACTGAGGGCTAATGGTGCTACAGTCAAGAAATGAATGCCCATTTAATCCTAATTTTCCCCACATTCTACTTAAATTTAAAATACTGCTACCTTGTACACCTCAAAGTCCAGGAGCATTAAGACTTGTCAGTCATAAAACCTGAGATGTCAGATGTGAATACCAGCACCTATTAATTTTGCCCTCTTTTCAGAAATGTTAAGAATGTATATATATCGGATACCGGTAATGCTTGAAAGAAGTCTTTCAAGTTGTCATTTTTTGCAGGGGGCAGTCCATGACATCCTGTGTAGACAAGCACAACTGTTGAAAATTTAGTCTGAAGCACAACTGTGCTAAAACTTTAGGTTTTATGACTGTAACCTTGATCACGTGGAACCAGGGCCTTGTCTGTAAGCCTATATACAGTAAGAAAGTCGCACACCTTATTCCAAACAAGTATTGGTTTGTCTGATATCTTTCGAGTCTTACTCTGTTGAAGTGATTCTCAGCTAAACACTGTCTGTTGTAACTTTGATATTTCCACTTTTGTTATTTATTAGTGGTATCTTTTTTTGAAGTGTCAGATGTTGTGACTATTTAAAATAAAATATCATTGTAATTTAAAAAGAAAAAAAACAGAAAGAAACTAGGCAGTAATATTTCAACTACTAGTTTCCTTTCTGCATTCACCTTATTTGGAGTGAAACATTATTATAGAAATGTACTCTTTTCTTTCTTGAATAGATCTTTATTGGAGTATAATTGCTTCACAGTACTGTGTTAGTTTCTGTTGTACAACAAAGTGAATCAGCCACATGCATACATATGTCCCCATATGCCCTCCCTCTTGCATCTCCCTCCCACCCTCCCTATCCCACCCTTTGAGATCATCACAAAACACCAAACTGATCTCCCTGTGCTATGCTGCTGCTTCCCACTAGCTATTTTACATTCGGTAGTGTATATATGTCGATGCTACTCTCACTTCGCCCCAGCTTCCCCCTCCCACTCCATGTCCTCAAGTACATTCTCAATGTCTACGTCTTTATTCCTGCCCTGCAACTAGGTTCATCAGTACCATTTTTTTTTTTAGATTCCATATATACGTATTAGCATACGGTATTTGTTTTTCTCTTTCTGACTTCACTCTGCATGACAGACTCTAGGTCCATCCACCTCACTACAAATACTTCAACCTCGTTTCCTTTTATGGCTGAGTAATATTCCATTGTACATATGTGCCACATCTCCTTTATCCATTCATCTGTCACTGGACACTTAGGTTGCTTCCATGTCCTGGCTATTGTAAATAATGCTGCTATGAACACTGGGGTCCATGTATCTTTTCAAATTAGTGTTTTTCTCTCTTTTCAGATATACACCCAGGGGTGGAATTGGCGGTCATATGGTAGTTCTTTTAGTTTCTTAGAAACCTCCATACTGTTTTCCATAGTGGCTGCACTAATCTACATTTCCACCGTGAGTGCAGGAGGGTTCCTTTCCTCCCAGGTGTGATATTCTTTATAGTCAGTGCCTTCACATACATTATTTCATTACACTCCCTTAACAACCTTATAGGTCACACAGAGAAGAAAAATTGTCTTCTTTTAAAGATGAAGAAACTGGGAATCAGAGATATAAGTTCTCACCAAGATCACACAGCTGTGGCACAGGGAAGAATAAAATCCAGGTTTCCCGGCTCCATTCTACACCTGTTTGCATAATGTTTATATATAGACAAGGGGACTCACTGAATCAATGCAGGAATCCTTAAAGGATTGTCAGAGTTCTCAAGACATAGTCCTCGGTTACTGTAATTTGTCTCATTTTTTTGGCTTAGACCACAAAGGTACCCACTAAATCACTTGTCACCTTGCAAAGGGGAGGACAAGGAAGAGTAGCCACTTCCTCTCTGACCCTCACCTTCTAACACCAATCACTCTGTTAGACTAGTTATGTTGTCACCTTGTGTGCTTCAAAGAGTGAGAGAAACACACTCCTTCACCAAGGTCTTGGGTAAAGGCAGTATGGGGGTCTATCACAAAGGAATACATCAGAGGTAAGTAAGACCCCAAAGACAGATGGTCAGAGAAGGACCCTGTTTTGAGGGAGGGCCAGGAGAGGGTAAATGCCACAGTAGAACCTCAGTGTTCTCTCTGATCTGTGAACAGCCCTGTTGGGGAAAGTTCCAAAGTAAATTATAGACCTTCTCTCCCCATCCCCAGGGCCATGAGCATAAGTTCTCTAAATATTAAATTTTTATATTTAATTCTATTAGTTACTACCTATATTTGTGTGTATGTAAATATTTAATATCTTCTTACAGAGGTAGCACCCAAGAAACAGAGAGGTTAAGTACCTTGTTCAGGTGCATTCAGCATATTCAGTGGTATAGCAATAAGGACTTCTGTGCCTAGCAACATTATTTATTATAAGTTGTTTATATTATTATACTGTCTCCCCAGTGATCTTGCAGGGTCTTTAATGCCAGGGTCTGGATCGTATGCATCTGTCCCATACTGCCTTGCGAGTTATTAGACAAAGAAGAGATCTCAGTGGAGTTAGAATAACTAGGCTCCAATTGTGTCCATGGGCCAAGCAGGTCCCCCTGTGGACCTTCACTTCATCATCTCCAAAGTGATTAGACTCAGTTCATGGGACCTCTTCCAGCTCCAACATTCAATGATCCTATTATGCCCTGTCCCTCCATTCCTCCCCGATTGCAGAGCACAGCAAGAAATAAGCTTCCTTCCAAATAACGACTTGGGGCACCTCCACCCCTGTCCGCGCAGCCCCAGCACAGTGCTCCGGTAGACCAGGAGACGGTTTAGGCCCCTGCCTCCCCCTCGCTGCTCCCTCTTCCCCGCCCCCCCTGCACTTTCCCCCTACACACCTGTCTCCAGACCTTGGCTTCCTGGGTCACAGTGGGAAACTCCCACCTACCAGCTGCGTTGGTTTTATTCTTGAGAAAAGAGAACAGCTGGGTGATTTAAAGATGGAACTTACGACCCACTTAACTAGTCAACTCTAGTTGTCAAGCCCTGAAGCTGCATTTAAGGACTGGAGCTGTGGATGTGACATGAAAGCCAAGAGGCCCAGATGCTTTGTTCCCAACCCTCCCCTGCCAGCAGGAGGGACTGCATACTTTATGAGATTTTTTCCAAAGAGCTTCTGCTGGGTTGCTTTGGTCTTTTTCTTTTCTTTTTAAAAGGTATTTACTAGTGTATGGTCTTTTAAGCCTTTTGGCTTAGGGAAGAAAGAGGGTCAGCACATTAACAAATTAGACATGTTCCCCCTGGCCAGGCCATCGAAAGCTAATTTTTACTTGGACCCATCTTTAGCTCCTGACAGTATCTAAATGATGGAAAGCTTTGTTCAAATTCATAAAATATTTTACAGAGGAGTAAAACAGATCTTACAGACCCGTTTCTCATTAAAAAGTCAATGCCGGGAACATCTGATGCTATAGAACTGTCTGATTCAACTTGGCAGGTCAAGCCTGACTAATCCTATCTTCTGACGGGTGAATTTATTTCGCCTGAAAATGATTTTCTCACAAGCTGACAGATTATATACTCTAAACTTATACTTTTATAAGACATTACTAGAATGTTGATCAAACCTAATTCATCAACTAAACAAAATGCAGGGAAAAAATCTACACTGCAAATTAATACTTAGAAGCCATAAGCAAGGAATTCTAAGTCCTATTAGAAATTGCATGGTGTCCTCAGCCAAAGAGCAGAGTCAGAAAGAACACTTGGAAGAAAACCTTTTTCAAGTTTACATAGTCTGAGTCCATAGCTATTATAGTTGGAAAACATGAGAACCTACTTTTTCAAACTTTCCTTAGAATCAGTAAATTAAGACAAATACTACTATATGACATAAAGACCACTGGACCCAGAATCAGAACTGGGCTCTATGTTTAGTTCTGCCTCTTACTCATTTTGGAATACTAGGGGGAAAAAACACTTCCCCTGTCTGGACCCCAGTGACTTCATCTATTAGTGTAGGTTTCAAACTTGTCTTTCTATTGCATCCAACAGTTTTATTCTTTGGCTCTCAATTTAAGTGTTAATTACAGAGACAAACTTCTAATGTGGGCCCTAAATATTTAGGCCTCTTTTCCAAGGTCAAATCCACACTCACCTTGTTAACCCTCACTTCATCTTTAGAAATGCCTGAAACGGTCTCTCATTTTAGAGTGCTGCTTTCAGAAATGTATCTTTAGCTAATGTGTCTTTTTAGCTATTTTTATGTGTAATTCTTAGTGTTTTTTCTGGGTAAACTGTTATCCTAATACCCAAAACACGACTTCCCATGTGTTCTCCAAATGTCCCCATTTTTCTTTCTGGGCAGAGCTAAGATTACGTGTCTCTGCCACCTTTTTTCTTTTTTTTTTTTTTTTAACATTTTTATTGGAGTATAATTGTTTTACAATGGTGTATTAGTTTCTGCTATATAACAGAGTGAATCAGCTATATATATACATATATCACCATTTCTCCTCCCTCTTGCGTCTCCTTCCCACACTCCTTATCCCACCCCTCTAGGTGGTCACAAAGCACCGAGCTGATCTCCCTGTGCCATGCGGCTGCTTCCCACTAGCTATCTATTTTACATTTGGTAGTGTATATATATCCATGCCACTCTCTCACTTTGTCCCAGCTTACGTTCTCCCCTCCCTGTGTCCTGAAGTCCATTCTCTATATCTGCGTCTTTATTCCTGACCTGCCCCTAAGTTCATCATAACCAATTATTTTTCTTTTAGATTCCATATATATGTGTTAGCATATGGTATTTGTTTTTCTCTTTCTGACTTACTTCACTCTATATGACAGACTCTAGGTCCATCCACCTCACTACAAATAGCTCAATTTCGTTTCTTTTTATGGCTGAGTAACATTCCATTGTATATATGTGCCACATCTTCTTTATCCATTCATCTTTTGTTGGGCACTTGGGTTGCTTCCATGTCCTGGCTATTGTAAATAGAGCTGAAATGAATATTATGATACATGACTCTTTTTGAATTATGGTTTTCTCAGGGTATATGTCCAGTAGTGGGATTGCTGGGTCGTATGCTAGTTCTATTTTTAGAATTTTAAGGACCTCATACTGTTCTCCATAGTGGCTGTATCAATTTACATTCCCACCAACAGTGCAAGAGGGGTCCCTTTTCTCCACACCCTCTCCAGCATTTATTGTTTGTACATATTTTGATGATGGCCATTCTGACTGTCGTGAGGTGATATCTCATTGTAGTTGTGATTTGCATTTCTCTAATGATTAGTGATGTTAAGCATCCTTTCATGTGTTTGTTGGCAATCTGTATATCTTGTTTGGAGAAATGTCTATTTAGGTTTTCTGCCCATTTTTGGATTGGGTTGCTTGTTTTGTTGATATTGAGCTGCATGAGCTGCTTGTATGTTTTGGAGATTAATCCTTTGTCAGTTGCTTCATTTACAAATATTTTCTCCCATTCTGAGGGTTCTCTTTCATCTTGTTTATGGTTTCCTTTGCTGTGCAAAACTTTTAAGTTTCCTTCGGTCCCATATGTTTATTTTTGTTCTTATTTACATTTCTCTAGTAAATGGGTCATATAGGATCTTGCTGTAATTTATGTCACAGAGTGTTCTGCCTGTTTTCCTCTAAAAGTTTGATAGTGTCTGGCCTTATATTTAGGTCTTTAATCCATTCTGAGTTTATTTTTCTGTACAGTATTAGGGAGTGTTCTAATTTCATTCTTTTACATGGACCTGTCCAGTTTTCCCAGCACGACTTATTGAAGAGACTGTCTTTTCTCCATTGTATATTCTTGCCCCCTTTATCAAAGATAAGGTGACCATACATGTGTGGGTTTATCTCTGGGCTTTCTATCCTGTTCCACTGATCTATATGTCTGTCTTTGTGCCAGTACCATACTGTTTTGATTACTCTAGGTTTGTAATATAGTCTGAAATCCAGGAGCCCGATTCCTCCAGCTCCGTTTTTCTTTCTCAGGAATGCTTTGGCTATTCTGGGTCTTTTGTGTTTCCATACAAATCGTGACATTTTTTGTTCTAGTTCTGTCAAAAATGCCAGTGGTAGTTTGATAGGGATTGCATGGAATCTGTAGATTGCTTTGGGTAGTATAGTCATTTTCACAATGTTGATTCTTCCGATCCAAGAACATGGTATATCTCTCTATCTTTTGGATCACCTTTAATTTCTTTCATCACTGTCTTATAATTTTCTGCATACAGGTCTCTTGTCTTCTTAGGTAGGTTTTTTCCTAGATATCCTCTTTGTTGCAGTTGTTAATGGGAGTGTTTTCTTAATTTCACTTTCAGATTTTTCATCATTAGTGTATAGGAATGCAAGAGATTTCTGTGCATTAATTTTGTATCCTGCTACTATACCAAATTCATTGATTAGCTCTACTAGTTTTCTGGTAGCATCTTTAGGATCTTCTCTGTAAAGTATCCTGTCATCTGCAAACAGTGACAGTTTTAATTCTTCTTTTCTGATTTGGATTCCTTTATTTCTTTTTCTTCTCTGATTGCTGTGGCTAAAACTTCCAAAACTATGTTGAATAATAGTGGTGAGAGTGGGCAACCTTGTCTTGTTCCAGATCTTAGTGGAAATGGTTTCAGTTTTTCACCATTGAGAATGATGCTCGCTGTGGGTTTTTCATATATGGCCTTTGTTATGTTGAGGTAAGTTCCCTCTAGGCCTACTTTCTGCATGGTTTTTATCATAAATGGGTGTTGAATTTTATGAAAAGATTTTTCTGCATCTACTGAGATGATCATATAGTTTTTTATCCATCAGTTTGTTAATATGATGTATCACATAGATTGATTTGCATATATTGAAGAATCCTTGCATTCCTGGGATAAACCCCACTTGATCATGGTGTATGATCCCTTTAATGTGCTGTTGGATTCTGTTTGCTAGTATTTTGTTGAGGATTTTTGCATCTATGTTCATCAGTGATATTAGCCTGTAGTTTTCTTTCTTTGTTACATCTTTGTCTGGTTCTGGTATCAGGGTGATGGTGGCCTCATAGAATGAGTATGGGAGTGTTCCTCACTCTGCTGTATTTTGGAAGTTTGAGGATAGGTGTTAGCTCTTCTCTAAATGTTTGACAGAATTCACCTGTGAGGCCATCTGGTCCTGGAGTTTTGTTTGTTGGAAGATTTTTAATAACAGTTTCAATTTCAGTGCATTCAAATTTCAGTGCTTGTGATTGGTCTGTTTATATTTTCTATTTCTTCCTGGTCCAGTCTCGGAAGATTCTGCTTTTCTAAGAATCTGTCCATTTCTTCCAGGTTGTCCATTTTATTGGCATAGAGTTGCTTGTAGTAATCTCTCATGATCCTTTTTATTTCTGCAGTGTGAGTTGTTACTCCCCTTTTTCATTTCGAATTCTATTGATTTCAGTCTTCTTCCTTTTTTTCTTGATGAGTCTGGCTAACAGTTTATCAATTTATCTTCTCAAAGAACCAGCTTTTAGTTTTATTTATCTTTGCTATAATTTCCTTCATTTCTTTTTAATTTATTTCTGATCTGATCGTTATGATTTCTTTCCTCTGCTAACTTTGGGTTTTCTTGTTCATCTTTCTCTAATTGCTTTAGGTGTAAGATTAGGTTGTTTATTTGAGATGTTTCTTGTTTCTTGAGGTAGAATTGTATTGCTATAAACTTCCCTCTTACAACTGCTTTTGCTTCATCCCATAGATTTTGGGTCGTCGTGTTTTCATTGTCATTTGTTTCTAGGAACTTTTTGATTTTCTCTTTGATTTCTTCAGTGATCACTTCGCTATTAAGTAGTGTATTGTTTAGCCTCCATGTGTTTGTAGTTTTTACAGATATTTTCCTATAATTGATATCTAGTCTCATAGCATTGTGGTCGGAAAAGATACTTGATACAATTTCAATTTTCTTAAATTTACCAAGGCTTGATTTGTGACCCAAGATACAGTCTATCCTGGAGAATGTGACATGAGCACTTGTGAAGAAAGTTTATTCTGTTGTTGTTGGATGGAATGCCATACAAATATCAATTAAGTCCATCCTGTTTAATGTATCATTTAAAGCTTGTGTTTCCTTATTTATTTTCATTTTTGATGATCTGTCCATTGGTGAAATGGGGTGTTAAAGTCCCCTGCTATGATTGTGTTACTGTCGATTTCCCTTCTTATGGTTGTTAGTATTTGTATTATCTATTGAGGTGCTCCTATGTTGGGTGCATAAATACTTACAATTGTTGTATCTTCTTCTTGGATTGATCTCTTGATCATTATGCAGCGTCCTTCTATGTCTCTTGAAATAGTCTTTATTTTAAAGTCTGTTTTGTCTGTAATGTGAATTGCTACTCCAGCTTTCTTTTGATTTCCATTTGCATGGAATATCTTTATCCATCCCCTCACTTTCAGTCTGTATGTGTCCCTAGGTCTGAAATGGGTCCCTTTTACACAGCATATATATGGGTCTTGTTTTTGTATCCATTTAGCCAGTCTATGTCTTTTGGTTGGAGCACTTAATCCATTTACCTTTAAGGTAGTTATTGATGTGTATGTCCCTGTTATCAATTTCTTAATTGTTTGGGGTTTTTATTGTAGGTCTTTTCCTTCTCTTGTGTTTCCTGCCTAGAGAAGTTCCTTTAGCATTTGTTGTAAAGCTGGTTTGGTGGTGCTGAATTCTCTTAGCTTTTGCTTGTCTGTAACCGTTTTAATATCTCTGTCAAATCTGAATGAGATTCTTGCTGTGTAGAGTAATCTTGGTTGTAGGTTTTTCCCTTTCATCACTTTAAATATGTCCTGCCACTCCCTTCTGGCTTACAGAGTGTCTGCTGAAAGATCAGCCATTAACATTATGGGGATTCCCTTGTATGTTATTTGTTTCTTTTCCCTTGCTGCTTTTAATATTTTTTCTTTGTATTTAATTTTTGATAGTTTGATTAATATGTGTCTTGGCGTGTTTCTCCTTGTATTTATCCTGTATGGGACTCTCTGTGCTTACTGGACTTGATTGACTATTTCCTTTCCCATATTAGGGAAGTTTGCAACTATAATCTTTTCAAATATTTTCTCAGTCCCTTTTTTTTTCTCTTTTTCTTCTGGGACCCCCATAATTCGAATGTTGGTGCATTTAAGGCTGTCCCATAGGTCTCTGAGACTGTCCTCAATTCTTTTCGTTCTTTTTTCTTTATTCTGCTCTGTGGTAGTTATTTCCACTATTTTATCTTCCAGGTCACTTATCCGTTCTTCTGCCTCTGTTACTGATTCCTTCTAGAGAATTTTTAATTTCATTTATTATGTTGTTCATCATTATTTGTTTGCTCTTTAGTTCTTCTAGGTACTTGTTAAACGTTTCTTGCATTTTCACCATTCTATTTCCAAGATTTTGGATCATCTTTCCTATCATTACTCTGAATGCTTTTTCAGATAGGTAGCCTATTTCCTCTTTATTTGTTTAGTCTGGTGGGTTTTTAACTTTGCTCCTTCATGTGCTGTGTATTTCTCTGTCTTCTCATTTTGCTTAACTTACTATGTTTGGGATCTTTTCACAGGCTGCAGGTGTGTAGTTTCCATTGTTTTTGGTGTCTGCCTCCAGTGGGTAAGGTGGGTTCAGTGGATTGTGCAGGCTTCCTGGTGCAGATGACTGGTGCCTGTGTTCTGGTGGATGAGGCTGGATCTTGCCTTTCTGGTGCGCAGGACTGCATCCGGTGGTGTGTTTTTGGGTGCCTGTGAACTTATTATGATTTTAGGCAGCCTCTCTGCTAATGGGTGGGGTTGTGTCCTGTCTTGCTAGTTGTTTGGCATAGGGTGTCCAGCGCTGTAGCTTGCTGGTCATTGAGTGGAGCTGGGTCTTAGCGTGGAAATGGAGATCTCTGAGAGGGCTTTTGCTGTTTGGTATTACATGGGGCCGGGAGGTCTCCGGTGGACCAATGTCCTGAACTCAGTTCTTGCACCTCAGAGGCTTAGGCCTGACACCTGGTTGGAGCACCAAGACCCTGTCAACCACTCGGCTCAGAAGAATAGGGATAGGAAGGAAGGAAGGAAGGAAGGAAGAAACTAAACTAAAATAAAATAATTAAGATAAAAAGTATTAAAAATAAAAAAATTATAAAGTATTAAAAAGAAAAGAAAGAGGGGAGCAACCAAACCAAAAAACAAATCCACCAATGGTAACAAGCGCTAAAAGCTATAATAAAAAAAAACAAAAAAGGTACAGAGAGAACCCTAGGTCAAATGGTAAAAGCAAAGCTATACAGACAAAATCACACAAAGAAGCATACAAATACACACACAAAAGAGAAAAAGGAAAACATATATATATATTAGAAAAAACAGAGGGGAGCAACCAAATCAATAAACAAATCTACCAATGATAATAATGTCTAAGCACTAAACTAAAATAAACATAAAACCAGAAACATATTAGATGCAGAAAGCAAATCCCGAGTCTACAGTTGCTCCCAAAGTGCACTGTCTCAATATTGGGACGATCCGTTGTCTCTTCATGTATTCCACAGGTGCAGGCACATCAAGTTGATTGTGGAGCTTTAATCCGCTGCTCCTGAGGCTGCTGGGAGAGATTTCCCTTTCTCTTCTTTGTTCGCACAGCTCCTGGTGTTCAGTTTTGTATTTGGCCCCGCCTCTGTGTGTAGGTCGCCTGGGGGCGTCTGTTCTTCGCTCAGACAGGATGGGGTTAAAGGAGCAGCTGCTTCGGGGGCTCTGGCTCACTCAGGCCGGGGGGAGGGAGGGGTATGGAGTGCAGGGCAAGCCTGCGGCGGCAGAGGCCGGCGTGACGTTGCACCAGCCTGAGGCGCGCCATGCGTTCTCCCAGGGAAGTTGCTCCTGGATCGTAGGACCCTGGCAGTGGTGGGCTGCACAGGCTCCCGGGAGGGGAGGTGTGGATAGTGACCTGTGCTTGCACACAGGCTTCTTGATGGCTGCAGCAGCAGCCTTAGCATTTTATGCCCGTCTCTAGTGTCTGCGCTGATAGCTGTGGCTCGTGCCTATCTCTGGAGCTCGTGTAGGCGGTGCTCTGAATCCCTTCTCACGCATCCCGAAACAATGGTCCCTTTCCTCTTAGGCAGTTCCAGACTTTTTCCTGGACTCTCTCCCGGCTAGCTGTGGTGCAGTATTCCCCTTCAGGCTGTGTTCACACAGCCGACCCCAGTCCTTTCCCTGGGATCTGACCTCCAAAGCCCAAGCCTCAGCTCCCAGCCCCCACCCGCCCCAGAGGGTGAGCAGACAAGCCTCTCGGGTTAGTGAGTGCCGGTCGGCCCCGATCCTCTGTGCGGGAATCTCACCGCTTTGCCCTCCGCTCCCCTGTTGCTGTGCTCTCCTCCACGGCTCCGAAGCTCCTCCCTCCCATCACCCCCGTGTCCGCCAGTGAAGGGGCTTCTAGTGTGTGGAAACATTTCCTCCTTCACAGCTCCCTGCCACTGGTGCAGGTCCCATCCCTATTCTTTTGTCTCTGTTTTTACTCCCCAGGTACATGGGGAGTTTCTTGTCTGGGGAAGTCTGAGGTCTTCTGCCAGCATTCAGTAGGTGTTCTGTTGGAGTTGTTCCACATGTAGATGTATTTCTGATGTATTTGTGGAGAGGAAGGTGATCTCAACGTCTTACTCCTCTGCCACCTTGAAGGTCCCTCTCTGTCTCCTTGAAATAGGCATGATCTTAAAACATGCTTTAGCCAGTGAAATGTGACCAGTGATGACAGAGCTAGTCTATAACTTTCTACATTATTTTCCCCTCTGGCACAGATACTGACAATATTGTTGACAGTGGCTGCTCTAATACCTTGAGTTTGGGAGTAGACAAATCAGAACCGAACCTAGTCAACCAACAATCAACATAGTCCATGAGTATGAAGTAAATATTTGGCTGGTTAAACCGCTGAGACGTGACTAACAGAACTCCACTATGATAAGGACTATCATTACGGCAGGCTGGTTAGAAGGAGTAAAGGACTAGGCAAGAAATGTATATTCTAATTATCTGAAACAGAGTACTGTGTTATTAAGGGATTATGTTATGATATTGCTTTGTAAGTGTTTGCCCAACAGCAACAAGGATGAAGGCTCTGGGTTTTGCAAAATCAAGTACCTGAGAGAGATCAGGCTTGAGTCCAGAAAGGATGACAATTAGGGAGACATCAAACAGTAAAACCATAGTAGCTCAGTAACAAGAAAAAATTTAGGTACAAAAAGAACTGATTCTAAGGTGCTCAAAAGGCAAATTACAAAGGGAGGCCCAGAATGAATGCTGAGAACAAAGAAATCCCACCGTGGGTTTGTTTCACTGTTCCATTCCACCCATGTGCAGCTTTGCCATGCCTCAGTAAAGTGATCATAATTTTTGGTTCCTTTCTGTCACCTGTAACCCACTGGGCAGTCTTAGGAAGCAGTCATGCATAAAACTAGCTAGAAGGGGGCAAGTCAAGCTCATCAGAAGATATGTTCTTGATTACTAACCTAAATATTTCTTATCCTTACTTTGTGTTTCATAACAATGCAATAGCATTAATTTTCCCTCACCAGTGTAAACATCATTAATTTCTAAGTTAAGCAAAGAAACACCATTAATTCCTAAAGTCAAAACAGAGGAATCAACAAGACGTAGAGGCACTGCTTTCCTTACCAAAGTCAGCACCAAGGACAGTGCAATGAAGGATATGGGCTGCTTCTGTCAGCAGCTTCCAAGTCACCACCCTTCAGTATCTGTGGCCTACTTTGTATTTACCAAGCTATGGATCCTTGTGAACTATAACCAGGGTTATGATTCAGTTTGTGAGAGGGAAAAACTTGGGGCAGGTGTGTAAGTGATATTCCTGCATCAGACACATGAAATTAGTACCAAGTTCCCTGGCCTGCAAAATGAGGCCATATGATCTAAATTTTAGATTTCCCCACCTGCTTCCCATGCAACACTGAAGGTGTAACTTTCCATTACTGCCATGCATTTTCAGTTCCTAAAGAACTGTTCTATGAACCAGAGAATAAGGACACTGCTAGGACTGTGGGTCTCAAAGTTGGCTTCATATTAGAATTATCTGGGGAGCTTTTAAAACCCCTGCCTTCCAGTCACACCCAAGGTCAATTACTTCAGCATTTATGGGAGTGTGATCCAGGCCATCAGTATTGCATTGCTTATATTATATAAGCCTCATCTGCCAAGTGATTACGGTTTTAAAAATCTAGTTCTGGGTCTTTTCCCTAGAGATTTTGCTTTAATCAGTGCAGGGAGCAGCCTAAGTATCAAGATTTTCTAAAAGCTCCACCGGATGACTCTAATATACAACCATTTTTGAGAACCACTGCTATGGAAGACAGAGACAAAGAAAAGTTGAAAGTGTTACCTCTCTAACCCTTGCTTCTGAAGGTGAGGGATAAAAGGCCCTTGAAGTGGTTACAAAAGCAGAGTGTTTGAATTAACTCATTGGATAAATTTATTAATTCCAAGCATTTACCAGGATATAAGTATGGGCCAAACACTAGTCCCAGGAGATACAAAATACTTTTAAAAACCAAATTCCTGGAGCTCAGAATCTAGCTCAAGTATTATAATAATGTTTAATAAGTGTGATAGAAGGGGTAAATGATAGTTATCATAATGAAACACTGCCTCTACCTGAGAGGAGAGTCAGGATAAGTTTAACCCAAGCATAAGATACTTAGATCTCTAGAAGAATCAGGAGCAAACCAGTTAGAGTATGGCACTCCAAGCTGTAGGAACAGAGCGTGCAAAGTCACTGGAGTATAACTTGGCCGAGGCAGTTTTGTTTCCAAGTAGAAAACCTGATTCAAAAGTAGCTTGAGAAAGAAAGGAAATATATGGGGAAGGAGGAATATAGGATTGAATCATGAAACCCAAAGAAAAGAAGAACTTCAATTGTCTCCTGTCTCTGTTTGTCCAAACCAAAGTATTTTCTCTATTATTCTTGCATTGGCTCAACTTGGCTATCCCAAAAGGGTAGTTTGCTCCTGACTTGACATGTTCTCACTTCTAGCAATCAGCTCAAACCAGCTGGTATCTTTGAATCTCAGGTCCAAGTTCCTGGGAAAGAGGAAATGACTGGTCCAACTTAGGTCAGGTGCCTGCCGTTGGTCCAATCAGCTATAGCCAGGGTCATATAGTACAAACATGGCTGTCAAGGCCTTAACCCACTTGGGAGAAATGAGGATACAATTCTTAATGAGTTGGGCATTTGGTGGGCTAAGGAAACACCCCAAAATTTGTCTGACAAGATGTGAGGCAGTAAGTCCAGATTAGGAAACTAAAAGCACTGCAGAAAGACCAGAGGATGGATTGCACAGTGGAAGACAAAATTAAAGAGGAGTTGACCTCAACCAAGTATTGCTAAATTAAAGCTGGGAACATCAAGGATCACACATCATGACCAAGTGGGTTTTATCCTGGTAATGTAAGACTGATTCAAAATTCTTTTTTAAAAAATTCACTAAATGTAATTCATCATATTATCACACTAAAGAAGAAAACCATGTGATCATTTCAGTAGATGGAGACAAATGTTCTGACAAAATTCAATAAACATTCACGATTTAAAAAAAATAATCTCTAACTAGGGATTAAAGGAAACAATCAACTTTATACAAGTAATATACAAACTTTATACAACTTTATACAAGTAATATACAAAAAGAATCTACAGCTAACATCATATTTAATAGTGAAAGCCTGAATGCTTTTCCCCTGAAATGGGAAACAAAGCAAGGATGCCTTCCTTCCACTCCTATTCAGCATCACATTGGAGGTTGCAGTCAGTGCAATAAGAGGTAAGAAAAAGAAATTAAAAACATACATATTAGAAAAGAAATAAACCCATCTCTATTAATAGACAACACAATTATCAATACGGAAAAATCGCAAGAAATCTGCTAAAAACTATAAAACTGAATTTGCAAAGTTGCAGGATTTCATTACATAAAATTCAATTGTATTTCTATCTGTTGGCAATAACTAATTAGAAACTGAAAATTTAAGAATACAATACCATTTACTAAAGCATAAAAAATACACAATTCTTAGGAATAAATGTAACAGAAATATGTGTAATGTTTGTATTCTGAAAACTCCAAAACATTGTTGAGAGAAATCAAAGAAGATCTAAATACCGTGTTCATAGATTAGAATACCTACTATTGTTAACATGAGAATTCTTCTCAAATTGGTCTCTACATTAAAAGCAATACCAATCAAAATTCTAGTAGGCAGAGTTGTAGAAATTGACAGATTCCAAAATTTATATGAAGGAGAACTAGAATAGCCAAAACTGTTTCCAAAAAAAAAAAAAAAAAGGAAAGTTGAAAAACATCAACTGCCTGATTATGAAGACTTTTTTCAAACTACCATAATCAAGAGAGTGTATTATTGGTGAAAGGACAAATACCCGAACGCATGGAACAGGATAGAGAGTCTAGAAATACAACTGTGTGTGTGTGTGTGTGTGTGTGTGTGTGAAACTGATTTTTGCAAAGGTGTAGTCTCTTCAATGAATTCTGCTGAAATAATTGAAATTTGTAGACAAAAAGGAAAACAACACATGCATTGTACCTTGTACAAATGTTAACTCAAAATGGATCAGAGATCTAAAAGTAAAACCTAAAACTATAATACTGCTAGACTAAAATACAGGAGAAAGTATTTGTACCCTTGGATTGGGCAAAGACTTCCTAGATATAACATCAAAAGCATTATCCATAAAACAAAAATATTAACTTTGATTTCATCAAAGCTAAAAATTACTGTTATTTGAGAGATGCTGTTAGGAAAATGAAAAGTCAACCTACAGACTGGGAGACAATATTTGTAAAACACATATCTGTTAAAAGATTATATCCAATACCCATAAAGAGCTCTCACAACTCAATGACAAAACTTATTATTTTTTTAAAATGGGTAAACAATTTGAATAGATACTTCAAAGAAGAGATGATGGATAGAAAAATAACCACATAAAAATGCTCAGTGTCACTACTCATTAGAGAAATGCAAGTTAAAACCACAATGAGATACCATTATTTACCTATTAGAATGGCTAAACGTTTAAATGTCAGGTAATTCCAACTGCTGCTGTGGATATGGAGCAACTAGAACTTCATACACTGCTGGTGGGGATGTAAAATAGCACAGCCACTTTGGAACAGTTTGTCATTTACTTAGAAAGTTAAACTAACCATATGACTCAGCAACCCCACTCTTAGATATTTATCCAGAAGAAATAAAAATATAGGTCAATACCCACACTTTATTTGTAATCACCCAAAACTGGAAACAACCAGCCCATATTAGTTTTCTATTGCCGTTACAACAAATATGACAAGTTGACACAAATTTAATGGCTTTTAAAAATGCACATCTGTTATCTCAGTTTCTGCGGGTCTGGAGTCCATGCATGGCTTAGCTGCTTAGGTTCTTGCAAGGCTGCAATCTCACTTCAAGGCTTGACTGGGGAAAAATTTGCTTCCCAGCTCACTTACACTGCGGCACCCCAGCTTTTTGCTGCCTGTTAGCTGGAGGCTGTCTGTAGCTCCCAGAGGCCACTCTCAGCTCTTTGTCATGTGGACTTCCTTAGTATGACTGCTTACTTTCTCAAGCCAGCAAAGGGACTTTCTAAAGTGAGTTTTCTAAGATAATCTTATATAAGGTAACATAATCAGGTCAGTGACATTGCACTACCTTTGCCATATTCTATGGGTTAAAAAGAAGTCACAGGTCCCACCTGCACTTATGGGGAGGAGATTAATCAAAGGCATGAACACAGGAGGCAGGGACCGTGGGGACCACCTCAGAGTCTATCCACCACACCATGCGTCCACCAGCTAGAGAACGGGTCAGCACACTGTGGCATATGTACACATGTACTCATGAAGTGTGAAATATACTCCTCAGCAAGAAAAAGGAATAAAGTAACGCGTGCACGACGTGGGCAGCTCTGAAATGCATCACACCAAACGACAGCGGCTGAAGTCAAAAGACTACCCGCTGAATCATCCCATTTATGTGAGGTTATAGAAAAGGCAGTACAAGAGCAGACCAAAAGATCAGGGGCTCGAGGTGTGGGGAGGGGATTGACTACAAAGAGGCATGGGGGAACTTTTCTGAGTAATGGGAATGTTCTCTACCTTGATTACGGTGGGTAGTTAAACAAATGTACACATCCTTCAAAACACATGGAACTATGCAACTAAAGGGTGAATTTTACTGCATATAGATTAGACCACAATAAACCTGACTTTAAAAAAACAAAGGGACAGAGTGATAGAGAAGCTGGCAACAGACAGAAAATGTCCCTTTGATCTGGTTCCCAGTGCATAGTGCCCTGGGAGAAATTTCCAGAAGGCCAATAATAATGTGTTAGTACTATTCTAAAAAGTTTACTAACAGGAGAACTGCTTATTTTAGGTAAGATTCAAATGCTTTCATTATTAAAAGCACATTATATATGGACAGTATGACATTGCCTAAAATGAAAGGGTTGATGCTCTGATGAGCCCAACTATTAAAATGAAAGTCAATTAGACCACCAAGAAACAAAACTATTCAGAATTAACTTCATCACACAAGTTACGACAGAGGCAGACAGAAAAGAGCCTCAACTCAAGTCATCTGCATGGCATCCTATCCCTGTATGCAGGGTTAAAAACCCCAACTCTGCCTGGTACATTTCCCTACCAGGAGGGACAGGAAAAAAACTGGGGTGGAGGCGTTATGTTCCTGGACTCCGATCATCCCTCTGATCAAATGTCTGTTAATAACGCCCTGAATTTGCAAGCAATGTTGAGAATTTACCTATTCTATCAGCTACAAAACAAACTGAGACACATCAGAGAGAGGAATTTTTTTTTTTTTTTAACATCTTTATTGGGGTATAATTGCTTTACAATGGTGTGTTAGTTTCTGCTTTATAACAAAGTGAATCAGCTATACATATACATATGCTCCCATGTGTCTTCCCTCTTGCGTCTCCCTCCCTCCCACTCTCCCCATCTCACCCCTCCAGGCTGTCCCAAAGCCCCGAGCTAAAATCCCTGTGCCTCGCGGCTGCTTCCCCCTAGCTATCTACCTTACTACATTTGTTAGTGTGTATATGTCCATGACTCTCTCTCGCCCTGTCAAAACTCACCCTTCCCCCTCCCCATATCCTCAAGTCCGTTCTCCAGTAGGTCTGCGCCTCTATTCCTGTCTTATCCCTAGGTTCTTCATGACATTTTTTTTCCCTTAAATTCCATATATATGTGTTAGCATACGGTATTTGTCTTTTTCTTTCTGACTTACTTCACTCTGTATGACAGACTCTAGGTCTATCCATCTCATTACAAATAACTCAATTTCATTTCTTTTTAAGGCTGAGTAATATTCCATTGTGTATATGTGCCACATCTTCTTTATCCATTCGTCCGATGATGGGCGCTTAGGTTGTTTCCATCTCCGGGCTATTGTAAATAGAGCTGCAATGAACATTTTGGTACATGACTCTTTTTGAATTTTGGTTTCAGAGAGAGGAATTTTGACTTACTCCGAAAAAGCAATGATGGCCGTCAAAGGCGTATAAACATGGGGATGGCAGAAAAAAGATTTGTGTTTTAGGAAAGATGACACTTCAAACAGGATGGATGCTGGCCTTCAGGGGGCAGCACTAGAAGCAAGGAGGGCAGTTACATGACTCCAGAAAAGATAAACAAAGGTTGCTGCAATAGGAGGAGAAAGGAAGGGATTTTTGCAGCATTACTTGGGAAGTAGAGTTAAGAGACGATAGTGAAAGAGAGATGATGAAAGCTTATGCACATGGCTTGAGTAACTTCATAGATTCTAGAGGAATAAAAGGGAATGAGGGAGTGAGAAATTCATGTTGGAGGCTCTGAGTGTGAGGTGCATTCGATGAAAGTTTCCGGTAGGCAGGCAGATATGGTCTGGAGTCCAGGTAAAAAGACTGGGTTAAAGAAAGCTTGGTGCTAATGTACAAGGGCAAGTGGAGACTATGGGAGACCACCTATCATAAAGGGCACAAGCTATACTGAATAGATTAGGTAGTGAATGTAGAATAAGGAAATGGAAGTAATTGTGAACAAAGGAAAAGGGCTCTGCTAAAAGCCTTCTTCATCATTTCACTGAACATTGGCAGATTTTTTTTTTCCCTCTTGATTTTTTTGATTCAAGAAAACACAGAAGCACTGAGGAAAAGAGGAGAACATATGATAAGAAAGTGCTGTTCATATCCAAGTGGAGACAGAAATTACTCCAACTGGGAGAAGGTAGAAGAACGATCCAATAAGAAGAGATCAAAGGTCCTCATTCAGAGAGCCACAGCACAGGGCCAAGAGGACCTCCGTTAACAGGTCAGAGTCACACCTTTGCCTGGTGGCTGTAAGAATGCTAACGTAACACTCAAGTTAACTAAAACCTGGAAGTCATCTAAATGTCTCTAAGTCGATTAAAGTTTGCTGTTGGTTCTCTTTCTTTTATAACCTTGTGGTACTTGCAAGTGAGGGCACTGCTCATTTACTGGTGAGGAAAATGACAGTCTTTGCAGAAATTTTCCAGCTGGCCTCAGCCCCCTGTGCCAGAAGGGGACTTGGTCAACCATCCAGTTCATCCCTCTGTCTCCAAGGGAAAACAGCATGGCTACCAAGGCACGTACAACACAAGTCAATGGTCAGAAAAACTGCTGTGAAATGTTGCGTGGTGGGTAAAGCACTAATCTGATAACCTTGAGGAGGTCCTGGGTGGTCAGCACAAGTCTGCCACTGGCTGGGCGAGCTTGAACAAGTCACTGACCTTCTCTGGCCTCAGATTCCACATCCACTAGGAAGAGGCTTGGCTGGTTTTGATAATAACTAGCTTTTTTCTGGATCTAAAATTTAATTACTTGAATTATTTTTAGTTGCTTGCCTTATGGGTTTTAATATCTCCACCTTTAAGATGACTGAAGCAGAGGAGATCTAAATTCCCAGCCTCTCTCTCTCTCTCTCTCTCTCTCTCTATCTATCTATATATATGCCAAAATAGCTTAAGGGCGTCGTTTGGGAAACTTTCATGATATCTAAGCTAATAAACCAGGGTGGAATCAAAAAGTAGGAAGTAGTGACCCATGCATATTTTACAATGAGAACAGCCAAGAGAACTTTGCATTATCAGTGATTCATTAGGAAAAACTGGTTCCTAGCTGGCCCATTTTGTGGTATTCATATTTGTTAATTATACATATCATGTCCACTTAACAATAATGTTGCAGGCACGGGACACTGTGATGGAGTATTTCTGGTAACTGAATAGTTGTATATAACAGTTCCCTGTGTATTAGAATAAAATTAACACCAGACGAAACACAGAGATACTATGAGAATACAGAAGATTAGGATTCTGACACAAGCCTTCTGAAAAAAAGATTGATTTAGCGATAAATATTTATTGAGTGTTAAAGATACACATATATCTTTGTGGTAGGTATTACAGGGTTTCAAGTTTTTAGCTTGTTTGATCTCGAATGGACATTTTAATACATTTTGACTTTTCAAATTGGGACCATTCCCATGCCTACCATGGAAGGTAAATTCTGTTCCATTATCAAGAAGTACCATGAGCAGTAAGGATCCCCTTACACTTAGATGACTCTTTGATAATATGTTAGACATTCTTATTCAAAATACTGTTTTTTTTTAAACTCAGCCATTCAATTTCTATTTATTCCTGTTTCCTTTTTTTTCTATAAGCATATATAAGTTTTAGATGACTGTAATAAAAATATAGAAAAAACCTGCATTCTTTCCAAAAGGACTTCATGTTTCAAAATGCGCTTTATCAGCAAAACAAAATAAAAACAAGCACTTCGAATTTCCCCTTGAATACTTTCTCCTTGAGCTAACGGTTTGTGCCTGTGCTTCCTTTTGGGGTGGCTTCATTCTTCAGGGCTGTGGTGACATTTGCTTTTCATGCAGTGGGCAAGTCTCACTTGCTAACTGTCTGGTTTTGCTGCCTCCCATCAAAGCCCTGCAGGCCGACACCCATAAAAGTTATAACCGCAGTTAAGTAATTAGACGGATGCCACTGCCCAGGCTCCTGGCATCACCCCAGCGACAGTCTTCTTAGCAACTGCCTGAACTTTCTGAAATGTTTGAAAATTGCTCCTCGGCCTGGCCTCACTGGTGACTCCCCAAGTAGAAGGTATTGCTCTGAGCTTTGTGGTGACGCTTATCCCTCGGAGGCCTACTCCCCACGCCCAATCAGGTTTGACCCCTTGTCAGCCCAGCCTCACTGTCCAAGGCTGCCCAGGGCTCTCAGCGGCCTCCACCAACCAAGGCTGCAACCTCCCCTCCCAAACGAGAAGGCAATTTCGTGCATGGATAAATATTTGGGGAGTAGGACTTTCTCTAAAGAGCTGTACAAGATTCTAAACTGCTCTTTTTAATGTTTGAATCCTTAGCACACACCTGAATAAACACTGGTGTAACAGCTTAAAAAACACAAGAACCAAAGACCTCTCCTTCAACAGAACATTGCTCACTCCTTATGCAACTATTTGAAACTCTCAATGAGTAAATAAAATCTTCTGGTCTTTAAACCCCCATTTCTTGGCATTTAGATGATTACAACTCTACTTTGGGGAAAGCATAAATGTTAACAAGTCTTTTCTAGAGTTAGTTCTAATAAATGGTGTCATAGAAGGAGGATCAGACTTGGACTCTGAAAGACCCAGGTGTGATTCCCATTCCTACTTCTTGCCAGTTGTACGTATGGGTGAGGCTCAATTCATCTCTCTGGTACTTGGTTTACCTAGCTCTAAAATGGGGACAGGGCTGCTGTAGAAATTAAGATAATGCCAGAAGCATAGTAAAACCTGATACATATGCCAAGTCAGAAAAAACATTTCCTGACCAGCCCAGTTGCAAGGGAGCTGTGTAGCCCTAGTCTCCTGCCACTCTTCCCCTCTCCCTCTCCTTTGGAACTCTCTCTGGGGCCTCACAGGTCGAGCATCACTTTGTGTGTGTGTGTTTCTCTTCTTCCACTACATTATGATCAGTTTGATCTTCTTTGTTGTTGTTCACTTCCCATAGCGCCAAGTGCAATCCTTGCACCCAACAGGCATTCAATAAATAGTAATTGGCTGATTGATTAAACTTGAATTTTAACATCTTCTCAGCACCTTCCTCAACTAGAGAAACACTTAAGTAAACACTAAAGCCATTTACCCAGCAAACATGAGTTTTTAGGAAAACTGCTTCTGTACAAAGAGCGTTGACTCTGGAAAGGAAAACACTTGGGTTGACATTCTGGTTTTGTCACATACTGAGTGATCTTTGCAAAGTTACTCAAACTGAGTCTTAGTTTCTTCATCTTAAATGTAGGCAATAACACCTATTTCACCAATTGCTGTAAGGATTAAATAGAATAACCTATTGGAAAGTGTCTGGTACATCACTGATGTTAAAAATTGTGAGAGTCTATGAAAAATATCATAAATAAATAATATGTAAATACCAAAAAGAAATTGCTTCTAATCTCTCATGGGTAAAACAATTTTAATTAAAGTAAGACATATTACTGATATCCACACATCCACGTCAAAAGTGCCTACAGCTCGCAATAGATAGCGGATTGAAGGTGGGTAGGCAGACTACATTGGATATGCCTACCAACTATACAAGCCAGCAAGAACACTGACTACTGTCAACAAGTGTTTCCTTTGGGGGGAGAAGCTTAGGAACCTGAAAAATCATGTGGCAATCAAGACTCAATGTCTGCAGAGTAATCTTTAACCCTAAAGAATTCCAAAGAATGGAATTTCTGAATTGAGAAGGAAAGAAAATGGAGGATTTATTGGCTATCTGCTCTCTGATCATTGTTCTAGATACATAAAGCTCTCTTTCCTTAGTTGATTTCTTGTATTACAGTAAAAGAACTGAGATCCAAAGAGTTATTAAGACTTGCCTGATACCACAGTGAGAGTTACTATCAGGGCCAGGATTAGAAACCAGAGGCTGGTAATGAAGTCTTAGGCCCACATTGTTTTCACAGTCATTTCTTACTCATCAAGCAGGAAAAGTCCTGTTTGGGCGAACTCCTGCCAGACCATGCGGAAAGAAGATGGTTCCTCCCTTCATCAGCATCATGAAAGGGTCCTGAAAACTGCCATCTCCCACTCATGCCCCCACCTCCATGGGTCTGCAGAAGGTGCTACAGAGCACTTGATGAAATTTTAAAATACAGGGCGTTGAAAAAAATGACAAGGAACAAAAAGATCTAATCGCATGCTTTCATTTTACACTGGAAAAGACTTGAGACCCAATAAAACTAAGTAATTAGCCCAAAGTCACAAAAAAAGACAGGAGAAATATGACTCCTATTCTAGGGCCCACATTCCAGGGTATTACAGGCAAGAGACCAAGAGTTCTATTTTTTCCGTTATCTTTTATGTTTTGGAAACTATAGGTCAGTGGTTCTCAAACCTAAGCAAATGTCAAAACCATCTGGATAGGGCTTCCCTGGTGGCGCAGTGGTTGAGAGTCCGCCTGCCGATGCAGGGGACACGGGTTCGTGCCCTGGTCCGGGAAGATCCCACATGCCGCGGAGCGGCTGGGCCCGTGAGCCATGGCCGCTGAGCCTGCGCGTCCGGAGCCTGTTGCTCCGCAACAGGAGAGGCCACAACAGTGAGAAGCCCGCGGACCGCAAAAACAAAACAAAACCATCTGGATAGCTTCTTAAAGGATAGAAGAAGGGATCACATCCCAGAGTGGCTGATTCAGAGGTCTGAATTGGGGCCCAAGTTTCTGCCTTTCTAACAAATTTCCAGTGATGCCGATTCTGCTGGTCCAAAGACCCCATTCTGAGGACCCCCTTTGTAGAACTGATGCTGGTTTCAATACTTTCATGTTCAGTACCAAAGTTCCTCCTTCCACTCTGGTGGCAAAAGGAGTATAAATTCTTATCTGACTTCCTTGGGATTGCAAATGTGGAAACAAATACTCCTGGACCAGTGTAGTAATGGTATGGACTCTTACTGGGAAACTTTTGGACATAACCTGCGCCATCAGTGACAGGGCCTCGGTGACCAAGGGATTCTTCATTTTGTCTACTCCACATTCTTTCAGAGCAGCTACTAGCAACCTGTCCATCTGAGCAGTGCTTCTCAACCTTTTCCATGTTAGCATGTACCTAAAAAAGGTTAATGTTTGTACAGCACTGCAGTGAAAATATAGGCTCTATGTGGCCAGAAGCAGCCTGCCAATGTGTTCTGGACACCCCAGACTCCATGGCTAAAGGGATGAATATTTTTTTCTACCTGAACTGATTCATGGCACATGGTTGGGAAGCTCTGTTATATAATCACAGCAAGCAGGACAGCTGAGGCTTCAGTACTAAGATAACACATTTTAAACATAGAAGACCTACCAATATTACTAGTCCCCTTCTTATTAATGATAGCAATGGAATCCCAATTATCAGAAGTAATTAAAATACAAGAATCTTAAGCAAGGATTAAGAAAGAGTCATTCAGAGGATGAACATCTTTGCTACATAGTAACTAAGGATATTAGAAATTGGGATTCCTTCCCAGTTCTTAAACTCTGTGCCCAAATCTTAAGGTATTGTGTCTTTTTTTACTGTATGAGAATTTTGACTCATTTTTTCATGTCATTAAAACCCCCTTGATGCTGATTTCACTGAATATAAGAAAGCACTGCATGTTAGATGTACCATTACAGGATGTATCACTAAGAAATAATTCTGCCAATAAAAGAACATGGTCCAATGCTTCTGTATCATCTAAAAGCAGAAGTTTATAGAAGGAGCTCTTTTAAGCTCACTTAAACTTAGCCAGTTTCCATACATCACTCTGGGCATCCAGCAAGAGGAAAAATAAGCCAATTCTATCACTACTTCACATTCTGCATCTGACTCTTAACAGTCACTTCATGCCTCCTCCATCACAGGTGTTCATTTCTACTCTGTGCCATGACTCAGTTCATCAAAATTCATTTTTAAATTGATGAACTGTTATCTCTAGGATATTCTGCCAGGTCCCTAACATGCATTCATTCTGCAAGTTCTGATGTCCATGCCTGCCGCAAAATGACCACTAGAGCCCAATATCACTGGCCTATTATGATTGCAAGATGTACCCTAATTCATACATGTAAAAGTATTTCTTAAATGTGTCTCGGAGTTGATGAAATATGGAAATTTCATTTACTATTGCTGAGAGTTCACAGGAAAGCAATGCCCCGAGTTTAAGGACAACCACACTTTTGTTTACAGAAGGGCACCCTTTCTCAATGTAACAAAGCCCTTTTATGAGAGTAAAAACCTTGTTTTATTAAAAAAGTTTTGGAGTGTACTTTTGAAGGAAACTCTCCTTTTGAGAGCGAAGGAAACCACACCTCGAAATCCTGAGCTGCTCACACTGATGCTGCCTCAGGAAGATTCCTGCCATAGATGATTCTAGTCAACTGCTTGGGGAGCATACAAGGCTCAGCAAACTCAGCCTTCTGAACGTATGAGACTTATTTTTTGATATGCAGTGTAATATTTATGTGTCAAACTTTTTCACCTGAGCCTACAAGGTTGGAATAAAACCCTTCCACCTCAGCTTACTTCCAACAGGACTCCTGACTGAGAGCGATGCTAGAGCCTATCCCAGGTTGGAATAAAACCCTTCCATCTCAGCTTACTTCCAACAGGACTCCTGACTGAGAGCGATGCTAGACAGTCACCATGGGAAGCACTCTTTTCTGAGTGAAATAAAAATCCAGGCTGCTACCCTACTAAAATAGTCTTCATTCAACAAGTACCTTGCCTGGGGAGTAACTTCCATGTGCTCAGAACCCTATTTATTTTTATTTTTATTTTATTTATTTATTTTTTTTGCGTTACGCGGGCCTCTCACTGCTGTGGCCTCTCCTGTTGCGGACACGCAGGCTCAGCAGCCATGGCTCACGGGCCCAGCCGCTCCGCGGCATGCGGGATCCTCCCGGACCGGGGCACGAACCCATGTCCCCTGCATCGGCAGGCGGACTCTCAACCACCGTGCCACCAGGGAAGCCCCCAATCAGCACCCTTTTTAAGTCAGAGTTGCTGAGGAGTGAGGGTTACAGATTATTATAGTAAAGACAGGGAGTCCTTCCATCAAGGAGCTGATGCTTTGACAGAGAAAACAAGGCTTGCACACAGGAAATAAAGAAAAGTCTAAGATTTATATCCATCTCAAATCTCCAATCAAACGTGAAGAAGTTGTACAGATGCCAAGCAGTAAACAGTGTGAGTGCAGTACTGACTGGAGTTATCAGGAAACATTCTGCAGTGAGCATGGGCAGAGCCAGCTCCTGAAGGATGCACAGAATTCAGTTACACAGAAGGACAGCTCAAAGGAAACAAACAAATTTCGGAGATGGGGACACTGGACAGACATTTACAAATGGAGTTTGGTAGACATATGCAGAAAATCCAGTTTGCACATGTGTTATCCTAAGCAAAACAAGTATGGAAGTGTAAAAAATTAACATGGAGATTATTCCACAGACAGAAGAATCTTTATCATCCTGGCCAGAAGGGTTGGCAAGGCTATGGAATAAAGTCTAAAACACAAGTGTCATAAAAACACAATAGAGGAGCTTCAAGATGGCGGAAGAGTAAGATGTAGAGATCACCTTCCTCCCCACAAATACATCAGAAATACATCTACACGTGGAACAACTCCTACAGAACACCTACTGAATGCTGGCAGAAGACCTCAGACCTCCCAAAAGGCAAGAAACTCCCCATGTACGTGGGTAGGGCAAAAGGAAAAACAGAGACAAAAGAATAGGGACGGGACCTGCACCAGTGGGAGGGAGCTGGGAAGGAGGAAATGTTTCCACACACGTGGAAGCCCCTTCGCGGGCGGAGACTGCGGGTGGTGGAGGGGGGAAGCTTCGGAGCCGCGGAGGAGAGCGTAGCCACAGGGGTGCGGAGGGCAAAGCGGAGAGATTCCCGCACAGAGGATCGGCGCCGACCGGCACTCACCAGCCCGAGATGCTTGTCCGCTCACCCGCCGGGGCGGCCGGGGCTGGGAGCTGAGGCTCAGGCTTCGGTCGGATCCCAGGGAGAGGACTGGGGTCGGCTGCGTGAACACAGCCTGAAGGTCCTAGAGTGCCACAGCTAGCTGGGAGGGAGTCTGGAAAATTGTGGAACTGCCGAAGAGGCAAGAGACATTTTTTTGCCTCTTTGTTTCCTGGGGCACGAGGAGAGGGGATTAAGAGTGCTGCTTAAAGGAGCTCTGGAGACGGGCGCGAGCTGCGGCTATCAGTGCAGACCCCAGAGACAGGCATGAGATGCAAAGGCTGCTACTGCCGCCACCAAGAAGCCTGTGTGCGAGCACAGGTCACTCTCCACACCTCCCCTCCCGGGAGCCTGTGCAGCCCGCCATGGCCAGGGTCCTGTGATCCAGGGACAACTTCCCAGGAGAACACATGGCAGGACTCAGGCTGCTGCAACGTCACACGGGCCTCTGCCGCCGCAGGCTCACCCCGCATCACGCCCCTCCCTCCCCCCGGCCTGAGTGAGCCAGAGCCCCCGAATCAGCTGCTACTTTAACCCCATCCTGTCTGAGCGAAGAACAGACGCCCTCAGGTGACCTTCACGCAGAGGCGGGTCCAGATCCAAAGGTGAACCCCAGGAGCTGTGCAAACAAAGTAGAGAAAGGGAAGTTTCTCCCAGCACCTCAGGAGCAGCGGATTAAATCTCCACATTCAACCTGATGTACCCTGCATCTGTGGAATACCTAAATAGACAAGGAATCATCTGAAATTGAGGAGGTGGACTTTGGGAGCAACTATATACATATTTTTTCCCTTTTTCTCTTTTTGTGAGTGTGTATGTGTATGCTTCTGTGTGTGATTTTGTCTGTATAGCTTTGCTTTTACCATTTGTCTTAGGGTTCTGTCTGTCCGTTTTTATTTTTTTAGTATAGTTTTGGTGCTTGTTATCATTCATGGATTTGTTTTTTGGTTTGGTTGCTCTCTTCTTTCTTTATTATTACTTAAAAACTTTTAATAATTATTTTTTATTTTAATAACTTTTTATTTTATCTTCTTCTTTCTTTCTTTCTTTTTTCTCTCCCTTTTATTCTGAGCCGTGTGGATGACAGGCTCTTGGTGCTCCAGGCAGGTGTCAGGGCTGTGCCTCTGAGGTGGGAGAGTCAGTTTCAGTACATTGGGCCACAAGAGACCTCCCAGCTCCACGTAATATCAAACGGCAAAAATCTCCCAGAGATTTCCATCTCAACGCCAAGACCCAGCTCCACTCAACGACCAGCAAGCCACAGTGGTGGACACCCTACGACAAACAACTAGCAAGACAGGAACACAATCCCACCCATCAGCAAAGTGGCTGTCAAAATTCATAATAAGGTCACAGACACCCCAAAACACACCATCAGACGTGGACCTGCCCACCAGAAAGCCAAGATCCAGCCTCATCCACCGGAACACAGGCATTATTCCCCTCCACCAGGAAGCCTACACAACTCACTGAACCAACCTTAGCCACTGGGGGCAGACACCAAAAAAAAAAAAAGGTAAATACAAACCTGCAGCCTCTGAAAAGGAGACGCCAAACACAGTTAGTTAAGCAAAATGAGAAGACAGAGAAACACACAGACGATGAAGGAGCAAGAGAAAAAATTACCACACCTACAAATGAAGAGGAAATAGGCAGTCTACCTGAAAAAGAATTCAGAATAATGATAGTAAAGATGATCCAAAATCTTGGACATAGAATGGAGAAAATACAAGAAACGTTTAACAAGACCTAGAAGAACTAAAGAGCAAACAAACTGATGAAAAACACAATAAATGAAATTTAAAATTCTCTGGAAGGTATCAATAGCAGAATAACTGAGGCAGAAGAATGGATAAGTGACCTGGAAGATAAAAGAGTGGAAATAACTACTGCAGAGCAGAATAAAGAAAAAACAATGAAAAGAATTGAGAACAGTCTTAGAGACCTCTGGGACAACATTAAATGCACCACTATTTGAATTATAGGGGTCCCAGAAGAAGAGAAAAAGAAAAGGACTGAGAAAATAGTTGAAGACATTATAGTTGAAAACTTCCCTAATATGGGAAAGGAAATAGTTAACCAAGTCCAGGAAGCATAGAGAGTCCCATACAGGATAAATCCAAGGAGAAACACGCCAAGACACATATTAATCAAACTATCAAAAATTAAATACAAAGAAAAAAATATTAAAAGCAGCGAGGGAAAAACAACAAATAACATACAAGGGAATCCCCATAAGACTAACAGCTGATCTTTCAGCAGAAACTCTGCTAGCCAGAAGGGAGTGGCAGGACATATTTAAAGTGATGAAGGAGGAAAATCTACAACCAAGATTACTCTACCCCACAAGGATCTCATTCAGATTCGATGGAGAAATTAAAAGCTTTACAGACAAGCAAAAGCTAAGAGAATTTAGCACCAACAAACCAGCTTTACAACAAATGCTAAAGGAACTTCCCTAAGCAGGAAACACAAGAGAAGGAAAAGACCTGCAATAACAAACCCAAAACAATTAAGAAAATGGTAATAAGAACATACATGCCAAAAATTACCTTAAATGTAAATGGATTAAATGCTCCAACTAAAGAAATTGACTGGCTGAATGGATACAAAAACAAGACCTGTATATATGCTGTCTACAAGAGACCCACTTCAGACCTAGGGACACATACGGACTGAAAGGGAGGGGATGGAAAAAGATATTCCATGCAAATGGAAATCAAAAGAAAGCTGGAGTAGCAATTCTCACATCAGACAAAATAGACTTTAAAACAAAGACTATTATAAGAGACAAAGAAGGACACTACATAATGATCCAGGGATCAATCCAAGAAGAAGATATAACAATTGTAAATATCTGTGAACCCAACATAGGAGCACCTTGATACATAAGGCAAATACTAACAGCCATAAAAGGGGAAATCGACAGGAACACAGTCAGAGTAGGAGGCTTTAATAGCCCACTTTCACCAAGGGACAGATCATCCAAAATGAAAGTAAATAAGGAAACACAAGCTTTAAATGATACATTAAACAAGATGGACTTAATTGATATTTATAGGACATTCCATCCAAAAACAACAGGATATACTTTCTTCTCAAGTGCTCATGGAAAATTCTCCAGGATACATCACATCTTAGGTCACAAATCAAGCCTTAGTAAAGTTAAGAAAATTGAAATCCTATCACGTATCTTTTCCGACCACCACGCTATGAGACTAGATATCAAGTACAGGAAAAAATCTGTAAAAAATAAAAACACATGGAGGCTAAACAATACAATACTAAATAACCAAGAGATCACTGAGGAAATCAAAAAATACCTGGAAACAAATGAAAATGAAATCACCACGACCCAAAACCTATGGGATGCAGCAAAAGCTGTTGTAAGAGGGAAGTTTATAGCAATAAAATCCTACCTTTAGAAACAAGAAACATCTCAAATAAACAACCTAATCTTACACCTAAAGCAGTTAGAGAAAGAAGAACGAAAAAAAACCCCCAAAGTTAGCAGAAGGAAAGAAATCATAAAGATCAGATCAGAAATAAATGAAAAAGAAATGAAGGAAATGAAAGCAAAGATCAATAAAACTAAAAGCTGGTTCTTTGAGAAGATCAGCAAAATTGATAAACCATTAGCCAGACTCAACAAGAAAAAAAGGAAGAAGACTCAAATCAGCAGAATTAGAAAAAAATAAAAGGAGAAGTAACAACTGGCACTGCAGAAATACAAAGGATCATGAGAGATTACTACAAGCAACTATATGCCAACAAAATGGACAATCTGGAAGAAATGGACAAATTCTTAGAAATGCACAACCTTCCCATACTGAAGCAGGAAGAAATAGAAAATATGAACAGACCAATCACAAGCACTGAAATTGAAACTGTTATTAAAAATTTTCCAACAAACAAAAGCCCAGGACCAGATGGCTTCACAGGTGAATTCTATCACACATTTAGAGAAGAGCCAACACCTATCCTTCTCAAACTCTTCTAAAATATAGTAGAAGGAAGAACACTCCCAAACTCATTCTACGAGGCCACCATCACCCTGATACCAAAAGCAGACAAAGATGTCACAAAGAAAGAAAACTACAGGCCAATATCACTGATGAACATAGATGCAAAAATACTCAACAAAATACTAGCAAACAGAATCCAACAGCACACTAAAAGGATCATGCACCAGGATCAAGTGGGGTTTATGCCAGGAATGCACGGATTCTTCAATATATGCAAATCAATCAATGTGATACACCACATCAACAAATTGAAGGAAAAAAACCATATGATCATCTTAATAGATGCAGAGAAATCTTTTGACAAAATACAACACACATTTATGATAAAAACCCTGCAGAAAATAGGCATAGAGGGAACTCTCCTCAACCTAATAAAGGCCATATGTGACAAACCTACAGCCAACATCGTCCTCAATGTTGAAAAACTGAAACCATTTGCACTAAGATCTGGAACAAGACAAGGTTGCCCACTCTCACCACTATTATTCAACATAGTTTTGGAAGTTTTAGCCACAGCAATCAGAGAAGAAAAAGAAATAAAAGGAATCCAAATTGGAAAAGAAGAAGTAAAGCTGTCACTGTTTGCAGATGACATGATACTGTGCATAGAGAATCCTAAAGATGCTACCAGAAAACTACTAGAGCTAATCAATGAATTTGGTAAAGTAGCAGGATACAAAATTAATGCACAGAAATCTCTTGCATTCCTGTACACTAATGATGGAAAATCTGAAAGTGAAATTAAGAAAACATTCCCATTTACCACTGCAACAAATAGAATAAAATACCTAGGAATAAACCTCCGTAAGGAGGTAAAAGACCTGTACTCAGAAAACTGTAAGACACTGATGAAAGTAGTCAAAGATGACACAAACAGATGGAGAGATATACCACATTCTTGGATTGGAAGAATCAACATTGTGATAATGATTCTAATACCCAAAAGCAATCTACAGATTCAATGGAATCCCTATCAAACTACCACTGGCATTTTTCACAGAACTAGAACAAAAAATTTCACAATTTGTATGGAAACACAAAAGACCCCGAATAGCCAAACCAATCTTGAGAAAGAAAAACGGACCTGGAGGAATCAGGCTCCCTGACTTCAGACTATACTACAAAGCTACAGTAATCAAGACAGTATGGTACTGGCACAAAAACAGAAATATAGACCAATGGAACAGGATAGAAAGCCCAGAGATAAACCCACGCACATATGGTCACCTTAACTTTGATAAAGGAGGCAAGAATATACAATGGAGAAATGACAGCCTCTTCAATAAATGGCGTTGGGGAAACTGGACAGCTACATGTAAAAGAATGAAATTAGAACACTCCCTAACACCATACACAAAAATAAACTCAAAATGGATTAAAGACCTAAATGTAAGGCCAGAAACTATCAAACTCTTAGAGGGAAACATAGGCAGAACACCCTATGACATAAATCACAGCAAGATCCTTTTTACCCACCTCCTAGAGAAATGGAAATAAAAATAAACAAATGGGACCTAATGAAACTTAAAAGCCTTTGCACAGCTAAGGAAATCATAAGCAATATGAAAAGACAACCCTCAGAATGGGAGAAAATATTTGCAAATGAAGAAACTGACAAAGGATTAATCTCCAAAACAAACAAGCAGCTCATGCAGCTCAATATCAAAAAAACAATTAACCCCATCCAAAAATGGGCAGAAGACCTAAATAGACATTTCTGCAAACAAGATATACAGATTTCCAACAAACACATGAAAGAATGTTCACCATCACTAATCATTAGAGAAATGCAAATCAAAACTACAATGAGATATCATCTCACACTGGTCAGAATGGCCATCACCAAAAAATCTACAAACAATAAATGCTGGAGAGGTTGTGGAGAAAAGCGAACCCTCTTGCACTGTTGGTGGGAATTTAAATTGATACAGCCACTAAAGAGAATAGTATGCAGGTTCCTTAAAAAACTAAAAGTAGGGTTCCCTGGTGGCGCAGTGGTTGACAGTCCGCCTGCCGTTGCAGGGGACACGGGTTCATGCCCTGGTCCGGGAAGATCCCACATGCCGCGGAGTGGCTGGGCCCATGAGCCATGGCCGCTGAGCTTATGCGTCTGGAGCCTGTGCTCTGCAACGCAAGAGGCCACAGCAGTGAGAGGCCTGCGTACCGCAAAAAAAAAAAAACCACACAAAAAAAACTAAAAGTAGAACTACCATGCAACCCAGCCATCCCACTACCAGGCAAATACCCTGAGAAAACCATAATTCAAAAAGAGTCATGTACCACAATGTTCATTGCAGCTCTATTTACAATAGCCAGGACATGGAAGCAACCTAAGTGTCCATCAACAGATGAATGGATAAAGAAGATGTGGCACACATATACAATGGAATATTACTCAGCCATAAAAAGAAACAAAATTGCGTTATTTGTAGTGAGGTGGATGGACCTAGAGTCTGTCATACAGAGTGAAGTAAGTCAGAAAGAGAAAAACAAATACCATATGCTAACACATATATATGGAATCTAAATAAATAAATAAATTTCAAAAAAATGGATATGAAGAACCTAGGGGCAAGACGTGAATAAATATGCAGACCTACTAGAGAATGGACTTGAGGATATGTGGAGGGGCAGGGGTAAGCTGGGACAAAGTGAGAGAGTGGCATGGACATATATACAGTACCAAATGTAAAACAGCTAGCTAGTGGGAAGCAGCCGCATATGAAAGGGAGATCAGCTTGGTGTTTTGTGACCACCTATAGAGGTGGGATATGGAGGGTGGGAGGGAGGGAGATGCAAGAGGGAAGAGATATGGGGATATATGTATATGTATAACTGATTCACTTTGTTATAAAGCAGAAACTAACACACCATTGTAAAGCAATTATACTCCAATAAAGATGTTAAAAAAAACCCACAATAGTCCTCAGATAGTTTTCCCATCTTCCAGGGATGCGTGAGGCGTAACAACGGCTCGAGTGAAAACACACTGAATGAATATGTTCTATACAACCAAATGTAATTACTTTTAGTTGTGTACACCTAAACACAATCAACTAACTTATACCCATATTACCACAAGTAATCTTGTGGCATTCATACCTCAGGCACGTTTTCCACGTAAGTCAACTTTAGTCCCTCAACAAGAAGTTGTATTCTCCAAATGTTATCTCAATGTTTTGATGTCAGGCATCTCTTATTACAAAATATATACATATTTCAGTTAAGAATCTCCAATACTATCTCATTAGCCTCGTGGTTCTCAACCGGGAAGAATCCTGCCCCTCTCTGCTCCTTCCACAAGACATTTGGGAAGGTCTGGAGACGTTTTTGGTTGTCCCAACTGGGGAAAGAGATGCTACTGGCCAGGGATGCTGTTAAACATCTTACAACACACAGGACGGCCCCTCACAACAAAGAATCATCTGGTTAAAAATATCAACAGTGCCAGCTTTGAGAAACCCTGCTCAACTCCTAACAGTTTATATGCTAAAAAAATCAACCAGCCTCAAAAATGTAACTTCCTCCCCTTGCTCTCCCCTGGATATTTTAAGAAATTGCCGAGAAGTTATCTCAAATGTTTTTTTTTTTTTCCCCAAGCCAAGTATTTTCAAGTTCAAGTAGCAAGATATCTCATAAACCATGGTTTTAAAAATGAGAGTAAATTATTGTATATAAAAAGAAGGCTGCGAGGGGCTGGAGTCCAGGGCAGACCCTGCCCATGTCCGCCCCAGGCCGTGCTGCACCCCATACCATGCGGCCCCTACCTGTGGCTGCTCACATGGCATTGCGGCCCAAGTGACATCCTGAGGCCATGGGACCTCACCAAAACATGACAGTATGACCACTCTCGTGTCCAACTCTCCTCAGAGGAGCGTGGTATTGGTAAAGTGGGTCTGGCCAGCGGTTAAGCAGGCGAGGATGCTGACAGCCTCCGGAGCTGCGGACGGCATCGCCCGGCCCAGGTGGCATCCAAGCTGCGAGGCTCATGGACCAGCCCGGGCTCTCGCTGGAGAAAAGGGCCATCAGGGAGGCTTGGGAGGAGCGTGGCTACCACCTGGCCCTCTTTGATCTGATCAGCAACCGGGTAGCCACATCCAAGTCTGGCGTGGGACTGACTGCTCCAGCCAGAATACGTTCTCTGCAGAGGTGACACACGCTCCGTATGGCAGCATGGGGGGATAGGGTCGGGTGCCTGGCAGAGGAGGCTGAGCTCACTGAGGTGTGCACCTGCCCCTGGATGACGCCCAGGCCTGTACAGATAACCTGGATGTCCCCAAGACCCTTGGGGTCATCTTTGATGTTGGACGATTCCTCAACCATGTGACCCCTGAAGTCCAGTGGTAGCTGTATCCAAGGCTGCTTAACTCAAAAACTCAGTGGCATTAGGTTTCCAGAGAGGCTTCTAAGTGATTTTTTTTTTTTTTTTTGGCTCTATCCTCATAGTCACTGCAGCAAACGGAAAAACGTCCCCTCCCCACCCCCAAACTCACATCCTAATCCTTGAAACCTGGAACTATTACTCTATATAGTACAAGATGGTTTTTATAGATATGACTCAGTTAACTATCTTGACATGGGGAGATTTTCCTGGACTACCCAGGCGGACTCTACATGGACTCACATGTATCCTTATAAGAGGTAGGCAAAGGGAGATTTGACAATACATAGAAGAGAAGAAGATGTGAACACGAGCAGAGAAAGATTTTCAGATAATGACCGTGGAACTTGGAGTGATACAGCCATTAGCTCGGGAATGCTGACGGCCACCAGAACCTGGAAGAGGCAAGAATTCTCCCCTGGAGCCTCCAGGGGCTTGACTTTAGTCCAGTGATACTGATTTTGGACTTCTGGTCTTCTTAACTGTGAGAGAATCAATTTCTTTTTCTTCAGGCCTCCAAGTTTGTAGTAATTTGTTACAGCAGCTTTAGGAAACTAAGACAGTCTCAGGCCCAGGTATCACCACCTTCTCATACAACTGATTCTGAGAGAGAAAACCTCTTCTCCTGCAGTGATAATCCCCTTCCTTAAAAAGATAAAACTAGGTAGGAAAATCTTTCCCAGGAGCCTCCAGTGAATTTCTCCTTAGGTCTCTAGGGCCAGAATAATGTCATGTGCCTGCAGCTGAATCAATGACAGGAAGAGGAAAACAAGGTAACCGCAACTAGCTTAAATCAATTGTAGTGCATCAGTTATAGCCCAGGGGGGCCACTGTTTGCTGAGTGCATTGTTATCTGGTCCAGACAAGACTTTGAGACAAGGGAGACAGGTCAGACAGTGGTTGGTAGGCAACCAACAGTGTCTTCCCCTTGGGGCCCAAGCACCTGCCCCAGCCCCTTAACCCTGCCACATGTGGTCACGTCTATTGTGGGACCATGACTGCTCATGGAAGTGCGGCTGTTCTCACAGAGGTCCCCACCACTGCCACCACAGTGGGGCTCTGCAAGATGTCACTACCCTGTCCTCAGCTCCTCCATTTCAATCACTGAAATGCCTGCCCCTTTCATACAAGGGATGAGACCACTGTGTTAAGTCTTCGTGGTCAAGAAATAAAGTTCTCCTCTTCATAGGGGAGCTGCAATTTGAGATGAGGGTGATTTATCACCAGAAGAGAGGTGAGTGGGAAGTAAGATCAATACCTTATTTGGATTCACTTTTACTTATATCTTTTCTATAGATCTGGACTTTCACTGAAATTATTTTAGCAGCAGTGGTGACCCAATCTACACCAAGTTGACTTGGACTCTTTCCAAAGTTCTCTGTGTCTGGCAGAGCTTAAGATTGCATCTCTCTTTCCCCTTTAAGCCCCTTCATCATCATCCTTCACATTCTCACCGACAGCAGCAGCACAGCATCAAGAAAAGCCTAATATAGTGTGTTCTTACGTCTTGGCTTTGGTCCTAGACTAGGGGCGGCCAGGTCTAGGCTAGAGGATGGTGCAGTGTGACTCTCCCCCTACCCCTGCCACTGTTTTCCCCGTGCTGCACTATAAGGGTGTCTGGGCTGGAGGGCATGGGCAGAAGGCAGTAGGGAAGATACCCATCAAATGGCAAAAGCAACCTGCATTTCTAAGGTTACTGTTACCAAGGTTACTGTGACCTGGCCACAGTGAAGCAGTGCAGGGGAAAAAAAGACTTGTTTACAAGGCGATGGTTTATAGGCAAGAGACTAAGATGCTGTCAACATCTGTAGCATACCCATTTATTAACATCCATCATAATAGTATAGGACCTTTTGTGTGTTAAAAATAGTCTTGAAAATAGACTCCTGTGCTTAGGAATCTCTTTCTAGCATCACTATAATAATTAATGTCTCTTGCCAGATTTATCATTCTCTGAACATATGTTGAGCACCTTCTGTGTTCAAGGCACTGTGGCATGCACTGGGATGTGAAGAATCCTCTAGGAGTTCACAATTCACTGAGATGCTTCTTCGATTTTTATTCTGAAATACTTGCTATGTGCTATCATTGTAGACTATTTGTATATCCTCAAGAACATTATATCGAGGGATAATTTCAGCAATTTATTTTAGGAAAAACAATAGGAATACTGACTTTTTAAAAAGTATTTTGCCAAGCTTCATCCTCCCCAGAAGTCTCCCTGGGTGAAACGGGTTTGTTCCGGGAGCATCTGTGGTCTACGTGAGTTCATTCAAGCTATGATGCAATGAAGTAATTTTCCCCAGGTTACCACATGCTTGGGGGTCACCGCAGCACAGAGAATCTAGTAGGGCACACCCCCCCCCATTTCCCACCCTGCCTGAGGTTATTAGAACGCATTGTACTCTGGAGGACCCACATCCTTATTGCTAGACACTTGGCTTTCTGATCACTTCATATTCAGTGAGAGATCCACTTAAGTCCAAATTCGGCTAGACAAATGCAGGACAGTTCAGCAGAAGCAGTTTTAACAGGTGTCATTGCTTAAGGTCTTGAAGAACCTTCCATTTGTTCCATCCTGGAAAAGCATGTGTTATAGAAGAGCACTACCTCTGTCAACAGAGAGTCTGGGGGCATATCCTGGTTCTGTCATTTGACTGGCTGGGTTTGCTTGGATAAATTAATGTCTAAGCTTCATTTCCATCTTATGATTTCTTTATAAAATGGGAATCATCATCATATCTACAGCTGAACCCACTGCTTAAAGAACATTTGCAGATTACTATTAATCTCAAGTAGAAAGCCTGAAAGATCGTGAAGGACAGTTTATGCAGAGGAATCTTCTTTGCTTGAACCATTTACCCAGTGATAAACTTCACCTTTTTATTTCTCTCTCCAGATGCAATCTAGACCCCAGGAACCTTGTTCTATGTGTTCATCACTATGGCATGTTGGACATCACTATTTAGCTTCTTCAATACCAGAAAAGAACAAGAATTCTACCTCAATAGAAAGAATTCTTCTTTCCATATCATCAAGTCTGGTTCAACATGTAACAGAATGTGCAATGTTTTACTTATCTAACTCCTTAAAGTTTGCAAAACCCTTTTACATACATCTGTGGTTCTCAAATGTTAACATCCATCAGAATCACCTAGAGGACTTATTAAAGCACACATTATTGGCCTCACCCCCAGAGTTTGATTTATCAGTCTGGGATGGGGCCTGAGATTCTGCATTTCCAACAGGATTCCAGGAGATGCTGATGATCTGGAGACCACACTTTGAGAACCCTGACATATATCATAGAGAAGTGGCCAACTCCCTACCAGCAATTACAAGAGGCCATGAATAGCACCACTCCCCACTTATTTGTGTTCTTTGGCTGAATCACTCCTTTGGGTTTAAACAGCAAGAGTCCCACTAAAATGACAATGGGGTATCTGTGGTGAACAGTTCCACTAGTCATCATCACCACTGCCATTTTATCTCAGGTGTTTTTCCTTTACATTAGCTCGGGGATCAGGAAACTTTCTTAAAGGGCCAGAGAGTAAATATTTTTGGCTCCATGGGACATATACAGTCTCTGTTGCAACTACTGCAGTCTGCCTTTGCAGAACAAAAACAGCCATAGACCTTGGGCAAAGGAATGGATTCAGCTGTATTCCAATAAGGCTTTAGGCTGCCAGGCCACAGTTTGCCAAGCCCTAGATTAACTTCACACTTAGGGGCCTTAAGGAAGATACAGAAGGGCCTGAATCCTTTTTTAGATAGGAGACACTTAAATGGGAGCCTAAAAAGGGAAGTGATCCTTGGACCACCAATAAGCTTCTAAGGATGAGAACAGAGTCCCTCAGGGAGGTTGTAGAGAAGGATGGGAGGGTCTGAAAGAAAGAACTCTTCCCTCACTGACTTTAATTCCAGTGACCTACAATAGGAGGCTAGGAAGCTGTGAAGCTGCAGTTCTGCTTCAGGTCCATGCAGGTACAAGTCAAAAGGGAGAAGCCACCATGAACCCAAGCATAGCATGCAGCACCAGGTGATGGGAAGGAGGGGTCACTGTGGATAAGAGGACTCAATCATGTGGCCACCAGGGCAGCAGGAGAAAGATGAACCTAAAGCAGAACAATTAGCAGTGCTCTGGTAGCACTTCACTCTAACATGGGCACTTACAAGCAAACAACAGATAAGAAAAAAGCAGAATAAATACCTCTTTCAAATACTAAAGAGCCCTGAAGGATGTCTTACTGGGATAGATAAACAAACAAAAGAATTATTTGAGAACAGACAGCTGCGCAGAGAATCATTTCAGCCTTTTTTGGAGAAAGTATTCCAGCCCCAAACGCAGTCCAGAGCAATGGAGCCCGTTAAGGACCACAGAGGGGCTGAGCCTCTAGCATCACCAACGAGCATCCTATCCAGAGGGTCTCCATCAATGGGGGAGGTTTACCACCCTTGAGGAAATCATGCTGGTCCAGGGCCCATTAGATTTAGTTCTGGACTTGGAAATGTCTCATCAGAGCCTTCACTTGGTGGAAGGTCCAGAGACCTGATGGATTCAGGTGAAAAACACTGACTCACAAAGAATGTCATCTAAGGCCACTCAGCTGTGTGTGTCAGAGGTCAGATTTTCCCTTGAGTCTGTTCTGCCCCCAAAGCCTTCAGCCCTTCCACCATCCCATGCTGCTGAGGGATGGAGGCACACATTGTAATACTTAATACAATGTTTTAGCTTCATTTTAGATTTCCATTTCTTACTCAGTTAACTGACCTGAAAAGAATTACAGTATTTCTAATATAATCTAAACTGTCATTTGTTGAGTGTGCCACGGAAAGAATTTCAATTTTCTTTCAGATTAGTATTTTCCCACTGAATATTTAATGGAAAAGAGAAATTATTTTCTTTTTTGATCAGAAAAAGTTCAGAATGGTGCTGTGAGGAATTAAGAAAGGCATTCGTATTATCAAAATGCCTTGTCCCTGCCAAAGACTTAGATGAATATTAACCCCAAACTGAAAATGAATTCTTGACACCCTAATGGTTGTATTCTTAGAATGGAAAAATATATATTTGAGGTACATGGCATTCTAAATAGGGGTTTCAGAGTGAGTCTCTTAGATAAAGATGTTCAGGGACCTGGATGGCAAGTTTGAGGAAAAGACATTTGGTCACTCTGTCTCATATTTTAGAGGAGCCTTCATCTGTTACACAACTTTTAGATGTTTAATTTACACCTGAATCACCTCGCTCTAAGCACAGCTGAAATTAACAACAATGATCTCACTAAACTAAAGCCGGGAAAACTGACATAAGCCAAATTTTTATGCATACATACCTATACGAGAGAGAGAGAGAGAGAGAGGGAGAAAAGAATAGAGAGACAAAAAGAGATATACACATATAAGCTTTATGTTACATATATAAGCTACATATATGATATACAATGTATATAGAGATACAAATAGGGGAACATGATATAACCTCCATGTTACATAGACAGTAAAATAATCGTGACATAATTTGAAACAAGTATACTGAGGAGGGTAAACAGGAAATGCATATAAATTTTTACATTAATTGTATTCTCATATTTAACTGCAACTTATCTGCAACTGTGTGGAATAATCGCATTAATCAAATGGCATTTGCACCCCACACTGTATACATAGCAAGGCCTTGGGACTTAGGTATGCAGAGGAAAACACAAGGTCTGTTTGAGCGGCCGTAAAATAAAAATATAAAAAGCTCTGGGATGATCAGTCTTAGGAAAGTTGGGAATTGGAGGAAGAAGGACCTAAGGTGTTCCCTAGCTTGTCAGGATTCAAAAAATTTAGAAAATTAAGAAAAAGAATTTCCATATACCAGAAGATCAATTCCATTTTATCTTTCTGAAAATAAAAATAATTCTTTTTTTTTTTTCTCTTCGATGAGGTGCCTGTGAGATGTGTTGTACCTTAGCAGTCAAAAGTCGGGCTCTCTGCATGCTGGTGTGGATTTAATCGTCTTGTCTGATGTCTGTTTCTGTAGAATGACCGGTACTCCCGGTCCCACTTCTGGACAGATTTACTCTGTCATGGGGAGAAAGACCTTTACATAGCCGGCATGATTCAGCTGGTCTGTGTGGCTGCCTATCTGAAACCACATTCAAAGCAAGCTAGCTCTCAGCCCTCAGAATTTTGGATTTTTTTCCAGCTTTAATGAGGTAAAATTGACAAATAAATTCTATAAATTTGAGGTGTACAATGTGATTATATATATATATATATATATATATACACACACACACACATATATATATATAATGTTGTGAAATAAGTATCACAATCAAGTTAATACATCCATCATCTCACATAATTACCATTAGTGGAGGTGGGGGGCAAAAGATAAACTTTAAAGGAACCTTATATTACATGTTAGAAATTTTCAAAATATATGGACTCGCAGTTATTCTATGTCTAGGTCACACTGAGAAAATTGTTGGGGATGGAATGGGGATTGGGGGTGGAATGAATGGTCTAAAGAATGCCTTACTGACCAAAGTAAATGCATTCTTTCATTTACATGACTTCATGTAAGTTCAGAAAAAACAAGTACTCAAGTCAGATGGAGGAAAACCTGCTTGTCAGAAGTTCCTAGAAAGAAAAACAATCTGAGTTTTGTTTATCAGGGACTCTATGTGGGCCAAAAAAAAATTTTTTTTGACTTTTTTCCTTAAGGCCAGTGCCATTTTTTAGAGAGTCAGAAGTATGGCCTCCCAACAGGAATAAAGACGCTGACGTAGAGAATGGACTTGAGGACACGGGGAGGGGGAAGGGGAAGTTGGGATGAAGTGAGAGAGTGGCATGGACATATATACACTACCAAACGTAAATAGATAGATAGTGGGAAGCAGCCGCATCACACAGGGAGATCAGCTCGGTGCTTTGTGACCACCTGGAGGTGTGGGATGGGGGTGTGGGAGGGAGATGCAAGAGGGAGGGGATATGGGTATATACATATGCATATAGCTGATTCACTTTGTTATACAGCAGAAACTAACACAACATTGTAAAGCAATTATACTCCAATAAAGATGTTAAAAAAAAAAAAAAGTATGGTCTCCCAGTTTGAGGTGGCAATGGCCGAAATCTGTCCACATTCCCTCCTCCACCATCCCATTCCTCAAAACCCAGACACTAGTTTTCCCCAGTAGTTAAGCTCTATCTAGATCACTGTGTTGATTTACATGCATGTTTGAATGATCAGAACGAGTCTGGAAGATTAACCTGGGGGATCAAAACCTGGAAACCATGTCGTAGAGTGATGAAAACAATTAGCAGAGTTCATCTTGGAACAGAAAACCCTTAGTGGGGTGTGATGAATGTCTTTAAATACCTGAAAAGCTGCATTGCAGACAAAGCAGGAGATGTGCTCTGTTAGCACAGAGAGTAGAACGGGGGTCAGTGTGACGATGACTTTCATTTAATCAAGTATGATTAACTAGATTCATCTAGTAATAAAATAAGACAATTTTGTAATGTAGTGGGCACCATCTCACCAGGAATATCACAAGAGAGTGTGGGTAATGATCAATCACTGATGTTATAGAAAAGATCAAAACGTAGGTTTTAGGACTCAAAAATGTTCATTGTGGTTCAGCTTTACTTCTTATCTGGAATCCTCTCCACAAATCCCCTGCCAGGTGGTTACTCAGCTGATGAGCATACATGTCCACTGACAGAAAAGGCAACCCTTTGGGAGGAAGATGGAGCCAGACTTAGATTTGTCACAGCGTGGTTGCAGGCTGCCTGTCTCAGATTATTTGAACTGATTGTCAGAAAACATACAGATTCCTTGCTGCCCTCCGTTACCAATCTCTTGCACGAGAACGTCTGGGATGGCGCCAGGAATCTACATTTTCAGCGAACTCTTCAAATTATTCTGATGTACATTAGAGTTTGAGAAACACTGAACTAGATGAACATAAAGGTCTTTCTGATGCCAAGAGGCTAGGAAAAAGAACAGTAGGGTAGGATTCTCAGTTTCCCCGCGAGGATTAATTCAATTCAGGGCAATAAAGATATTTTGTGTGAATAGACATCTGCAAGCTTTGGGGGCATGACAGTCGAACATGTAACGAAGGAGTTGCTTCTTTCCATGGAACAGTCCACTTTTCTTCAATGCCAGTTCCCTTGACACGATTTCCAGGGATTGTGACAAACTGGGACATCTTACATGGACACATTCTTGGCCTCGTTCCAAAACAAAAAACATGGAGTATCACAAAATACTCGAGTATCATCGAGTATTGGCAAACGCTAATTTGCCTTCTTGGACCTTCAAATACAAGTTTAAAACTGGGAGATACCAAATTTTATAGAAATTTTATAGAGAAGCACCTGGTTGAATACACAGGGAGGATCAGGCCCATCCTAACCACATCATGGGGTCTTTTCAGTCAGGACATTTAAGGTCTTGGAGACTCTGAGCTGGACATCCCCTTCATCCTTACCTCCCATTTCCTCCCGTCACAAAGCTTATATACAGAATGACTTGACAGACATGAGAAACCACAATCATGTCCTGTGAATACTGAAGCCCCGCCTTGGGTAATGATGTGTGGGACAGTGGAGCTCAGATGCTAAGTGCTCTAAGTCAAGTTTACAAGGGTTTACTGAGAACACACTTTATACCTGGGATTATAATTTGAGAGTTTAAAGGAAGAAAGATAGTTGAATCAAACTTCAGGAAGAAAATGAGATTATTTGCTACTCATTCCTAGAATTTTCACCCTCAGGAGACCTCCTCACCAAGAAGCAGGAAGTAATTTTCATCCCTTACAAATGCTTCCTCATGAAGTTTCTTTTCTCAAAATTCTGCCCCTTATCCTTCAGTAAAAAAAAAAAAAAAAGACTAATATTTAGTCTACACAGAATAGCAGCTCCAATTTTCTGGGAACAGTCCCACTCCTAGGTTAAATGTGGGGTTCGAATATTTGGGTATCACCGTAGACTTACTGACAGTGCCCTGGGGTGACCACTGATAGCTCTGGGCCTTATTCCTCATCCAAGATGAGTCAATTTACAGTATTGCTCAATGCTTTTCACATTTGGATAGAAATTGACTTTCAGGCTCTCTGGAGAAGCAAAGTGAGAGATACAGGGCTTCAGAGCTGCCGGTGGCCAGGATTCCAGCTCTGTGGCAGAATGTAATTTGCATCAATGAAGCCAACATACAGAATGAAGCAGAGAAGAAAGAGGAGCTGCTGGTACTCACCCTATATTCAGTTGCACTGAAGCATGACTATACATGTGTCCTTCTAACACTGTGGTTAGGTACAGAAAATCTAGCAGGTTCCTTTCTGCATCCTAGTTTGAGCTGATTGCTCTTCCTTTCAACCAAGAAGAGTTTTACTAACCAACAGAGAATATAGAATTTCTAGTAACTGAAGTCCTGTTGTACACAGACCCATAATTCCCTCAAGTCTTATGCATTTGGTCATCTTTTCTGAAGACCGATGGAGAAAACCCTGTCAATCTGTAGATTCAGCCATAATGTTAGCTCAGTAACTAAGACCTGTAGCTAAGGGAATATTCTTGGAAATCATTAGAACTTGCAAAACACTCCTTATTTGTTTTTAAATGTAGATCAAAATAAAGGATTTTTAGAAATAGTTTGAAAATAAGAAGGGGTTAAAGATTAATACTCCAGTCAATGTTTTCTGTTGTAACTCAGAGATGCATATTCAAAGCCCTGTGATATAGTGGAATCTTATAAAATCCCAATTCTCTCCTAGGCTCTGTGCCCACGTTAAAAATCCATATCCTATTAAGATGTTTTCCTTACTGGGGGAAGAGTATCTTTAATCTTAACAACAACAAAAAACCTAAAGAAATTCACCACAGAAATGGAACACAATATCAGTATTAGTCCATAAACAAAGTGTTTTGGTATATGGTATATTTGTATATGGGGGTAGGTAAGAGGGGATGGCCAAGGATAGTAAAGACAATGCAAGGATAGGAAGGGTAAGAGGAAGTGAAGAGAAAGAAAAATCAGAAAACTTTTGGAAAGCAAATTAATGGTTAAAAGATACCTTATAGCTACCTGATGTTTACTGACACCCTGGAGGCTTATTTAATGCAAGATCTTTTTGATCTGGGTTTAAATATACACCAAACTAAATCAGAAGGAAAACCATGGATGGCTGGAAGGCATATAGCAACAGAATGGAATATAGACCTAAAACTAACATTAACAAGATAGATGAAGGAACTTTATCCCAGGGGGAAAAATATCAAATAGGAAGATTCAAGTTTCTTTCTTTCAGTCATCCATCCATCCACCTCTCTGCCAGTATTAAACACCTATTGTGCTTCAGACACTGGACTAAAGACTAAGGAGAATACAGCCATGGATCAGACAACCCCTGCCTGTAGCAACTACCCCCGAGTAGGAAAAAGAAGATGTGAACAAAAATAGCTCAAGACCTAAGACAGCGCGAGTGTCATGAGTGACCTAAAGTGTTCTCAGGATTTGGAGCAGCAAGAATCCATTTCCTGCTAACAACTTCACGGTGAAGGTAGCATTGGAATGGAACTTTACAGGATGAGTTCACTTTCACAGCCACTGATCCAAAAATAGGGGCCCCCAGAGCATGGAGTAAAATCCCTCTGTGCATTCTTGATGGCTCCTAATATTTTGAGAGCATTATAATTGACTTGTTTCCCTTCCATTTCCAGCTGTGAGGTCACGGATGTTTCATCTACTTACCACTCCCTCTGGTTTCTTCAGAAGATGGGATTGTTATAAATTGTGCTTTTCGAAAAATTGCTTTTATAGAAAGCAAGAGAGCTCAGCTCAGAGAGGAGGGATCTTTCCTGCATTTCGTGTGTATACATCAAGTCTCAGACACCAGACCCAGAATGTGAATTTCCTGAATAATTCTTTGAGTTGTCATGTTCTCTTGAAAACATGATCCAGATGGCATTCTGAGCCACAAGAGGTTCTAGACCACAAGCAGAGCTCCTCACGTTCTTCATAACCATCAGAATCTGGGCAACAGGAAGACGCCCTCCTCCTCTCCTACATCCCACTCATGCCTCTTTCCTCTGGGAGGGCCTCTAGGGCAGTAGAAATGCAGAGCAGAGGATGAGAGCTCCCAGATAAATGCCAAATGGATTTTTTTCCACGAACAAATAGAGAATTCCTTAAAATCAAACAAAATATTTATTGAAAAATAGATACTTGCCCTTAAGTTAAAGGAGGTGAGGGACTTCCCTGGTGATGCAGTGGTTAAGAATCCACCTGCCAATGCAGGGAACATGGGTTTGAGCCCTGGTCCGGGAAGATCCCACATGTCACGGAGCAACTAAGCCCGTGCGCCACAACTACTGAGCCTGCACTCTAGAGCCTGCCAGCCACAACTACTGAGCCCGTACTTCACAACTACTGAAGCCCGTGCACCTAGAGCCCATGCTTCGCAACAAGAGAGGCCACTGCGATGAGAAGTCTGGGCACCGCAATGAAGAGCAGCCCCCCCTCGCCACAACTAGTGAAAGCCCGCATGCAGCAACGAAGACCCAATGCAGCCAAAAAATAATTAATTAATTAATTGAAAAATAAATAAAGAAGGTTAGAGGCAGTTCTTTTCCTCCGCTGACACTCTCTCCACCATCACAAGATCCAAACTGTTAGTAGCAGTGAGGAGATAGACACAAAAGAGTAATGTGTGCTTATTATCTTTAAAAAATAAACCAAGGACAAGAGAAAAATCATATAAGCACAAATTTAGGGAATTCCCTGACAGTCCAGTGGTTAGGACTCAGCGCTTTCACGCCGTGGCCCCGGGTTCAATCCCTGGTCGGGGAACTAAGATCCCGCAAGCTGTGTGGTATGGTCAGAAAAAGAGGAGGAAAAAGCACAAATCTAAAGGAATCAAACTGGCATCATTCTGTTCATATGCAATCCTAGAAGCTTGAAGATCATGTGAAAAAAAAGAACTCAAGAGAGAAAAGAACAAGAACTCAAGAATTCTATACCTAGCAGAGTTACCATTCACCTATCAGAGTAAAATTAAGTTATTCAAGGATAAACAAGAACTCAGAAAGTATTTTACCTAAGTACCCTGAGGAAAATACTTGGGGGATGCTGGGAGGAATATTAATGAAACAACAAATGATCCAGCAGGGCTTTCAAAATGAGGAAAACTTAAGAGTAGAGAAAACTACAGTAGAGAATAAATAATATAATAGACAGATATGATTATATCTAAAAGGGTACAGGATAGGCCTTGTATCTGTGTAGAAGCATATTAGTATGACTCTCAGGGACAAATGTCTAAGGATTTTTAATACAATTTCACAACTCTGAGCTCAGAATGTACTTAGACCAGGATGCGTCAATTGGGGCAACAGTGAAAAATGAGAACTGGGTTAGTGGCTGAATGGACCTTGCTGTGCTGTTCTCTTTGTTCAAGTCTATACTGTATAAGAACAGGACTGAAGAGGTACATCCAAGGTGACCAACTCACTCTGGTTTTCCCAAGACCTTCCTGATTTTAGCACTGAAAGTACCATGTCTGAGGAATCTGCTCAGTCCAGACAAAGGAGATGGCTGGTCACCCTAGGTACATGTAACCCAGATGAAGCTGCCCTCACAAATAACCTATGCGTGGAGCTTCTAGGCCTGGAATAAGACAACTGTAGGTTTTAAAATGTATAAAGCAGATGTTAATTGGGGTTGGGGAAGCGTGGGGATTTTTCCCCACCACAGGACATTTGGCAACATCTGGAGTTATTTTTGGTTGTCACAACTGGAGGGGGATGTGAAAGCCATCTAGTGGGTAGAAGCCATGTGACACTGGTAAACAGTCTACAATGCATACGATAGTCTTCACAACAAAGAATTATTTGGCCCCAAATATCAGTAGTGCCCAAGTTGAAAAACTCTGATATAAAAAGCAAAATCAAGCATAAAAGTTCTAACATTAAACGAAAATATACTCAAATGCCCTATTGAAAGACAAACTGTCAGACTGGATTAAAAGCAGATCCTGACTATAGGCTATTTGGAGGAAAGAGCTATACAATAAACTGATAAAGAAGTGTGATATGAAGAAACGAACAAAGGGATACCAGTCCAGTGCAAACAATATGAAGGCAAAGGAGGCAAAATTAACGGCAAACAACTTGTTTCTAAAGATTAAAAACAATGAACAAGGTAAAAACTGTCAATTTAAATAGTAAACAAACAACTTTTAAAAAAGATACAAAAAAAAAATTAAAAAAAAGATACAAATGGTCCTAAACTTAAGTTGTGTAAATCAAATAATGTATTAGTTAAATATGTAAACCAAAAAGCATTAAAAAAGCAGGAATAATTTGATAACTGTAAAGTTCTACTGGGAAACAAAACTCTCTCCAGATTAGTCAATTCCACTAGATCAAAGCTAAAAAATATAAATGAAAGTAAAAATACAGTGGAATTAAGTGCTACAAAAGAACCTTAAATCTTTCAGAGAACATACTTTTTTATATATTCTTATAATATATAAAAAAATTACATATTTGAACACAAAGAAAACCTTAAACCTTACAGCAGACATTTGTAGGCCATATTCTCTGATAAGGCGATAAAATTAGAGAAAAAAAATTGTGACAAAAATATGTTAGCTGCTTCAAAAATTTGTTTTTTAAATACTCACATAGTTCTGGCTAAAATTAAAATGGAAATTATAATTTATCTATAAAGCAATTAATTAAAAAGAAAATACATTATAGCAAAACTTACAGTACACAAGGAAAAGAGTATTTAGGAGAAAATGGATAGCCTTAAAAAAACTTCATAATTAAAGAAGGAAGACAAAACTAGAACTAAGAACTTATTTTAAGAAATTTGGGGGAGAAAGGGGAACATTGATTGATTCCAGAAAGAGGGAAATAGAGTAAAGGCTGAAATTTCTGAAATGTGAAATAAAAAAGTAATAGAAAAAATAGAGATATCCAAACCTAGATCTTTGAAGGATTAATACATTATAAAAAGCCATTTGCAATCCTGATTGTGTAAAAAGAGCAAAAATAAAAATGTCTGGACCTGAGACTGCAGTTAAAAGCAGAGATAGCCACTGGACCACCAGGGAAGTCCCTAAGACTCCCAATGCAGGGGGCCTGGGTTTGATCCCTGGTCAGGGAACTAGATCCCGCATGCCGCAACTAAAAGTTCACATGCCACAACTAAAAAGATCCCGCACTCAGCAGCAAAGATCCCTAGTGCCGCAGCTAAGACCTGATGCAGCCAAATAAATAAATATTTTAAAAAATTTAAAAAGCGGAGATAGGAGAGGAATTCTATGTGCAATTGTGGGGCAGCAAATTTTGGGGTCCGGGAGAAAATGGATTGCTTCTTGGTCAAACATAAACTACCAACATTTATTAAGAACCATCAAAAGTGAGATTATATCAATAATTATAGAAAGAATTGGAAAGTCATTCGATATCTGTCTAACCTTTAGAAAATTAAGGAAAAAAAATGTTCTAAGCAAAAGATGGGAGTCTCTAATTCCGTTCTGAAATCAGCATGACTTTATTACCAAAAGTCAAAAAGATAGTATAAAAAAGAAAACTATGGACCAATTTCATTCATGAATATAGTGAAAATTCTAAGTACAAATTTATGAAACAGAGTCTGACAATACATGAAACACAGTACACTATGAAGAAGCTGAATTTACTGCAGGGAAGCAATAGTGCTTTAATACCAGAAAACATATTAGCAGAACCCAAAACATAAAAATAGAGAAATAATTACACCTTCGGGTTCTGAGAAAGCATTTCACAAAATTCATCAGATATGCCAAACAAAAGATTATAAATAAATGACATATTTAATTAAGTTTGTTTATCAAAAACCACAAGAAGCATATGTAACAAAAATATTTCAATTAAAAATCAAGACTAAAAAAAAAAAAAATAAAGACTAGAGCAGAAATCCATGATCACTACTACTATTCAAAATTGACTTGGCAGTTTCAGTAAATTCAATAAAGTGAGAAAATTAAATAACATCTAAATATTAAAAGAAAATCTGTATAATTTTATAGAGAGAAATTCATGAGATGTCAGTAAAAAAAAATTAAAACCTTATCATGCTAAGGAGAGTTTTGTAAGATGAAGAGATACAGGACAAACATATAAACAGAAAATAGAGCAATGGAACAGAACCGAGCACCCAGAAATAAACTCATACATATGTGGTCAATAAATTTATGACAAAAGAGACAAGAATATACAACAGGGAAAAAAATTTTTCTTCACAAACTGCTAAGAAAACTGGACAGCCACAGGCAAAATAATCAGACTGGACCCCTATCTTACACCATACACAAAAGTTAACTCAAAATGGATTAAAGACTTGAGTGAGAGACCTGAAACCAGAAGACTCCTGGAAGAAAACATAAGAGTTAAGCTCCTTGACACGAGTCTTAATGATGACTTGTTCGGGGGGGGGGGGGGGGGCGGGGGGGGGTGGGTGGAGGGGGTAGAATTTGCCACCAAAATCAAAGGCAACAAAAACAAACAAGCGGACAAGTGGGACTACATCAAATTTAAATGTTCTGCACAGCAAAGGAAACCATCAACAAAATGAAAAAGCAACCTACTGAGTGGGAGAGAATATTTGAAAACCGTATCAGATAAGGGGTTAATATCCCAAATATATAAAAAATTCCAACAACTCAATAGCAAACAAACAAAACGGAACTATCTAATTAAGAAATGGGTGGAAGATCTGAATTAACATTTTTCCAAAGATGACAACCAGGTGGCGAACAGGTACATGAAAAGAGGCTCCGCCTCACTAACCATCAGGGAAATGCAAATCAAAAGTACAATGAGATATCACCTCATACATGTTAGCACAGTTATTATCAAAATGACAAGAAATAACAAACGCTGGCAAAGATGTAGAGAATAAAGGACCATTGTGCCCTGTTGGTGGGAATGTAAACTGGTGCAGCCACTATGGAAAACAGTATGAAAGTTCTTCAAAAGTTAGTAAGAAAAGGATCAACTATTTCATAAATAAGCTGGCACAGCTGGCTATCCAGAAAACAAAAATGAGCCCCCATTTTACATTAAAATTTTTACATGGATTTAAGGCTTAAATTTTATTTTATTTTATTTTTTTTGCAGTACGCGGGCCTCTCACTGCTGTGGCTTCTCCCGTTGCGGAGCACAGGCTCCGGACGCGCAGGCTCAGCGGCCATGGCTCACGGGCCCAGCCGCTCCGCGGCATGTGGGATCTTCCCGGACCGGGGCACGAACCCGTGTCCCCTGCATCGGCAGGCGGACTCTCAACCACTGCACCACCAGGGAAGCCCCAAGGCTTAAATTTTAAAACTAAGTATTTAATAAACATCATGAAGGAAATAAATCAGGAAGTCTATTATTGTACAATGTGGGGTTCAGAGAAACTTTGACTAAAAATTCAGAAGCTAAGAATTTAAAACATTTTTGGAAAATTAAAAGTTAAAGAAGGGTGCACGTAGAAAGATACCACAAATAAACTCAATATCATCTATGTGGAGGTAAAATTAACAGATGTAAGAAGAAAATTTTCCTTAATATATCCAGAACTCTTATAAATTACCAAGAAAGGCTATTCAGGAGGAAAAAAATTATGGATAAATGACATAAATGAAAATTTATGAACAAAAAACTAAATTGGACAAATATGTGAAAAGATTCTCATACTGATGAATATTGAGGTAAGTGCAAAATAAATAATAGATTGTCATTTTATTGACATCAGACTGATACATACTAAAAGGGACTATAGTACCTAATGTTGGTAGGGTTATGGGGAAAGAGGGCTCTTAAATTAGTAGTAGAACTTAAACTGCTGTGGCTCTTTTGGGAAACAATCCAATAATAGCTGTTAAATTGTAATATCGTCTTTACTCCAACACTTTCGAATTCTTCCTGGAAACCTACTGCAGAATTGTTAGGAATGGACAGAAACTGGAAATAAATTTTTGCCTACTACTAGAGAAGAGGCTGAACAATGTTTCACACTGTCACACTAGTGAATATTAGGTAGTCATTTTAAAAAATTAAAGCCACCAGATGAGAGATGTTGATGAAGTAGAGTACAAAAAGCTGTAGGAAAACATTGCTTATATCATTTAATTCCAAACAAAGACTCAAGGAAAAACCCAGTATGTACATATGTGAGTACAGGCTCCTTAGATGAGTAGGGGGAAAACATGAGAGGACACAGCAGATTGTGTTGCGAGTTATCGGAAGAGGAAGGAGATATTGATATTGATGTGTAGACTGGAGGGACAAAATCAAAGGAACAAAGTTTTAAAATGTAACAATTTGAAAAACACGATATGATGAATAAACTTATAAGTTTAATTTTATGTGAATAAAAGTAACATGAAATTTAAGGTTAAATGGCAAAGTGAAAAAAAAATAAACTTCTACTATTAGTCCTGCTACCTTTCCCCAGTAAGGTGACACAGTAATCACAGAAACAGAGAGAATGGCTCTACTTAGTAAATGAGGAAGTTTACCTTAGATCAGACAAAAATCCAATTTGACATTAGAAAAATCAAATCATGATTCACTTTGTTATTCACTTTGTTGTGAATCATTCACATGATTCACTTTGTTAAACAGAAACACACCATTGTAAAGCAATTATACTCCAATAAAGATGTTTAAAAAAAAAAACGTAAGAACATATAGGGAATGTTCCTTGACTTGTGTTTCTCACATCTCAGCAACTGCTTAACCTTCTATCTAAGATTTTTTCAATCTTCATATAAGAGCACTGGCATTTTTAAGAATTTGGGGGTCTGTCTGAAGCTGAGTTGCAGTATCTGGGTGAAATGGCTATTTTGTTTTGCAGATGAAGAGAGCGATTTGTAATCCACCTCGGATTACAGGCAACATAGAACGTGGACACTGTTTGGGAACATCAGGCTCCCAAACGAGCTCCTCCTTGTAGAAACTGACTAGTCTTCCCAGTTTATTCTAACCTGGGATGTATGGCCCCCTCCTCGCCTCACTCTTGTCCAGATCTAGCCCCTTAGCCACCTCCAGGTGCCCTTTTACTTGAAACCCTTGAATCCACTTCTTTTTTCTTATCATAATGGTGATTTCCACATAAATAATCAATCAGTCAGCCAAGCATTTGATCCCATTAACTGGCCAGGGCTGCCCCCACTACGAAATTTTGCTAAGCTGTATCTGACACATTCCTCTATAGAAGTAAATATATTTTTCCCAAAGCAATTATTAGACACTTTATTTTAGTTCCTTATTTAATCTTTTTTTTTTTTTTTTTTTTTTTTAGTTACAGAATCTAAGCAGTCTGACTGGAATTTCAAATGATTGTCACACTGAATCTGAAAGTCTTACACAGAATGTAACATTTTTCTTACATTTTAACCAAGTAGAGACAAAGGGAAGGTCCTTTTTATCTAGCTGAACGTATGTTCAATATTATTAATTCAGACAGAAAAAAGAATATCCCACATCTTTGACTCTTTCATAAGATTTTTCAGTCTTTTGTTAAGTTCTCACTTGCTCCCTCTCTCAAAATTTATACTGATTTCCCTCGCTTTCAGACCTGGTTTATTCTTAAGGGGTATGAAATCTCTGTTAGCACCTGCCAGAGCACACAAAAACTAGCTTGTTAGAAAGCAAGCAATTGCACCCTTTTATTTATTTGTTTGCTTGTTTATTTATAAATTTATTTCTAAACAAGAAAACGAGTTTGAGTTAAAAAAGAAAAAGCAAATCAAAGATTGTCACTATCAAGATCCATCGTGACAATTTCAAGAATGGGGTCTATCCCTTGTAACGCATAACCTAGTCCTAGACAGTATCTGGTGCAGTCTTCTCATTTGACAGTTGAGGAAATTAAGGTCCAAGGAGGTTTTAAGTAATATTTCCTAGTGACAGAACTTAACAGAGCAGAAATGGACCTAGAAGCTACTCCCTTCTCCAGGGTTTCCTCCAACACTCAGCCCTGTCCCCTATCATTCTACGAGGTCCCTGCCACCCCGGGTTTGGGAGAGTTCTTTCAGGGTGGGACCAGCATGAAGGAAAGAAGTGTAAATCAAGGGAATGCAAAGACCTTGCCCTCCTAGATGGAGGCATTTTCTTCGTAAGAGAGAACTGTGTCATCTTATTAAGAATTCTTGCACCAGACACAGTGGATCACAGGGTCTCCAGGAGCTCTGCCCATTGACCTGTGCAAGTCATGTCCCTACCAAACCTTTACACACCTACCAGTTGACCCTTACTTTTGTTCAAATGCTCAGGCCCCAATCCCAAAGCCAATTACTTCTTTAACTCAGAGTCGATACTTTTCACACATCCAACAATTGTCTACTATTTCTACATGAGTAATGAAATGCTCAAGTCAAAATATGTAAAATTCCTATATGGGAAAAGAATCTGAAAAAGAATAGAGATATGTATATGTATCACTGAATCCCTTTGCTGTACACCTAAAACTAACATAACACTGCAAATCAACTATACACCAATAGAAAATAAAAATTTTTTAAAGTACATGTAAAGTTACTCTCTCATCCCTTCATAAAGAAACAGACCCAGTTGACATGAGTTAGCTGCTTTACATAATGAATACAGGTCACAGACTCAAGGCCTGTAAGTTTTCCTGCAAGAGACTAAAATTTCAAACTTGGTTATCTATGTGCCTTCTTTAGCAAAAATATCAGGAAAGAGACTATGGATCTCTTGTTGCCAATACAGTATATCTCCCAGAGAAACAAAGTAGGTGGAAAGTGTAACTATTGCATGCCAAAGATGACATGTTTCCATTATGAGTTACATAGTAGAGATGTGAGGCTAACACACATGTCATCCAAGCTGAACAGTTCCCCGATAACTCCATCAACAATGATCAACTCATTATTCCAAGTAGTGGTACTGGATAGGGTCTACGTGAAGACTACAAATCTTAAAAGTTATTTAACTCCTTTGTGACTTTTTTCCTCATCTTCCTCATCATAAAATAGGTTGTTTTTGGCTCCAATAGAACATAGTTCATAAAGTGGTTAGCCTACTATCTGGCATATGCAAGCACTTTATTACTGAGGTAACACTGGTTTATAATATTACATGTTTCACGTATACAACATTATATTTCTACTTCTGTATAAACTACAGTGTGCTCACCAACAAAAATTTAGTTTCCATTTGTCACCATTCAGTTGACCCCCTTTACCCATTTTTGTTCCCCCAATTCCTTCCCCTCTGCTAACCACTAAGCTGTTTTCTGTATCTCTATCTTTGTTTTTGTTTGGTTTATCCATTTATTTTGAGAATTTTTGGTTTCTTTTTTAAAGTCTACATTTGCGTGAAATCATATAGTATTTGTCTTTCTCTGACTTATTTTACTTAGTATAACACCCTCAAGCTCCAACCATGTTGCAGCAAACGACAAGAGTCCATCTTTTTTATGGCTGGGTAGTATTCTTGTGTGTGAGTGTGAGTGTGTGTGTGTGTGTGTGTGTGTGTGTGTGTGTGTGTGTACCACATCTTTATCCATTCATCCATTGATGGGCACTTAGGTTGTTTCCATACCTTGGCTATTATAAATAATGCTGCAATGAACATGGAGGTGCATGTATCTTTTTGAATTAATGTTTTTGTTTTCTTTGACTAAATACCAAAGTAGAATAGCTGGATTATCTGATAATTCTATTCTCAATTTCTAATCTCCATCTTGTTTTCCATAGTGACTGCACCAATTCACATTCCCACCAACAGCGCATGAGGAATTTCCTTTTCTCCACATCCTTGACAACACTTGTTATTTCTTGCCTTTTTGATAATAGCAGTTCTAACAAGTGTGAGGTGATCTAATTGTGGGTTTGGTTTGCATTCCCCTAATAATTAGTGATGTTAAACATATTTTCATGTGCCTGTTGGCCATCTGCATGTCATCTTTGGAAAAATGTCAGATCCTCTGCCCATTTTTCAATCAGGTTGTTTGGTTTTTTTGTTGTTGAGTTGTATGAGTTCTTTATATGTTTTGGGTATTAGCCCTTTATTGAATATATAATTTGCAAATATATCCTCCCATTTAGTAGGTTGTCATTTTGTTTAGATTATTTTCTTTTATGTCCAGAAGTTTTTAGTTTGATGTAATGCCATCTGTTTATTTCTGCTTTTGTTTCCCTTGTCTGAGGAGACATATCCAGAAGTGAGAGCCCAGAAATAAACCCACACATCTGTAGACAAGAAATTTATCACAAAGGAGCAATGAACATATTCAATACAATAGAGAAAGGATAGTCTCTTCAATAAATTGTGTTGGGAAAACTGGGCAGCCACATGTAAAAAAGTGGAATGAGACCTCTATCTTATGCCATACATAAAAATCAACCCAAAATGGATTAAAGACTTGAATGTAAGACTTGAAACCATAAAACTGCTGGAAGGAAACATAAGCAGTATGCTCTTTGACATCAGTCTTAGCAATTCAAGCACTTTAATATAACTATTATCATTTATATGAAAAGTCTTTATGTTGTATGTTCAACCCTATGGGTAAGCATTGTTCAAATAAAAATACACGTAAGTATTACACACACACCTGGAAACAGAGACAATTGCTGAACTTAACATTATGTGGTGTGTATTCTGAGGTTTTTGTTTTGTTTTGTTTTTGTTTTTTGCGGTACGCGGGCCTCTTACTGTTGTGGCCTCTCCCGTTGCGGAGCACAGGCTCCGGATGCGCAGGCTCAGCGGCCGTGGCTCACGGGCCCAGCCGCTCCGCGGCATGTGGGATCTTCCCGGACCGGGGCACGAACCCGTGTCCCCTGCATCGGCAGGCGGACTCTCAACCACTGCGCCACCAGGGAAGCCCGTTTTGCTTTGTTTTGAACATTAGAAGGCAAGGAGGTAGATGGATGAACTGGAGTGATATATACATGTGTTACAAATCCATGGGTGAGAATCTCAGTTTCTTGGAGAGATCCTATAAGAAGAAGCTGTCCTGTGGTCATCTGAATCTTTTATGTGTGTGTCAGGTTTAGAAAAAGAAAGAACCATGGAAACTTTCTCCTCAGGAATTAAGAAAATAATTTTCACAGCTGAGTTGTCCACAGCAGTGGTTCTCAAACTAAATCAGAATCACCTAGGTGGCTCATTAAAGCTCAGATCACCTGGCCCTTCTCCAAGATTCCAAAGTCAGCAGATCTGAAATGGATCCCAGGGACTCAAATTTCTAACAAGTTCTCAGGTGCTGCGGATGCAACTGGTCTGGAAACCACATTTTGAGGACCACTGCTCTGGCTTATTTGCCTCAGTTTCCCAGTTTGCTTTGCTGATGAAGGTCTGAATAGGGAGAACTGGTCCTGAGTAGAGACAGTCCTAAGCACACCATTCTCACAAGCTTCTTCAAACCTTTCCTTGGTCAGTTACCAGGCTCTATGGCCTTCAAACGTTAAGTCAACAAACAGCTTTTTTGAAAAGATAGTGAGGGAGACAAATAGGATTAATCTCTTAATTTGGGGAATCTGGAGAAAAATGACTCCTGTGTTTTGCTATAGATTTTGACATGTAGTCAGAGTTTGGCTCTGAAAATGAGAGCGACATCTCTACTCCAGGAGCCACCCGAAGCCACAGTTAACGTTCAGACAGGCCCATTCAGACTCCACCAGCAGCCCAGATTCTTGTGCCCCCAGGAATATTGATCCAAAGAATCAATTTTGCTTATAAATTAAAGGGGGTGAAAAGATCTAATCATTAAAGCATATGAGGTTTGGTTTAAGTGCAGAACAATTATGCTATATGATATGATAGCTTGCAAATCAATCATTTGGAAATTTTTTTTTTTTATTTGAACCTGGGGAAACTTTAGTAACCAAAGAAGAGGTGACACATTCTAAGGGATTATGCACGCATTTCCAAAAATGGGCTGCAGGTTCAAGAAGTATATAAAGAAATGATGCAACATGGATTCTTTGTAATATTTGTGTGACCCAAAATGTCCATTATTTTAAGAACTTATTAAGAGTAGAACATCCCTCGACATAAAGGGCTGCCAGATATTTCCCGAGGTGTGGACCTCTTTACTAGTCTTTTGTCCCATTTTCCCACTCCATTTGTAGCTCCCACTTGTCCATCTCGGCTGCTTCCTGCAAAGCTCCTTTTAGATGATGAGCAACGGTCACTGGCGATAATAAAAAGAATTCCATTGTCCAGATAAGTACTGTTGCCTCTGGAAGCCCCCAAATCCCAGACTTTGGGGCTCCAAGTGCTGTGGACATCAGGAATAAGGGCTTTCTCCTTTCTCTACTCTGTGCCCCACTCTGCACCTACTTTGCTGACCCAAGAGCATCAGCTGAGCATAGCAGCTCTTGAACAAGAGCTAATTTATTAGTTTGCTCCAGCTGCCTGAACAAGATGCCAGAGACTGGGGGGCTTAAACAACAGACATTTTTTTTTTGTTCCCTAGCAGCTCTGGAGGCTACAAGTCCAAGATCAAGGTGTCGACAGATTTGTTTTCTTCTGAGGCTTCTCTACTTGGCTTGCAGCTGGTGCTCATAGGTCTTTTCTCCACGTACATATACCTCTGCTATCTCTTCCTCTTCTAATAAGGACACCAGTCATACTGGATTAGGGCCTCACACTAATGGCCTCATTTTAAAAACCTAATTATTCCTTTAAGGGCCTTATCTCCAAATACAGTTACATTCTGAGATACTGGGGATTAGAACATTAATATATGAATTGGGGGACAGGGGCTGGGGATGCAATTCAGCCTACAACAAATAGTATCAGCTTCCTTCTTTAATGCTTCATTCCATAGGAGTCCAAAGCCCATGTGAGGGACCTGGTCTGAGGGGCAAAGTCCTTATGCCTTTCTCTTCCCTTTTTCCATCGAAACACAACTCTCACCCTACTATAAAGTGAAATTCCCATAAAAGTGAAAGTAGAAAAATGGATTTTGGTGGAGGTGCGTGCTGGAGAGAGGGATATTGTCTGTATCATCCAAGAATGTAGTGTTATGTTGACTCAAGTCTGGATATCAGCCTTTGAAGATGAAGTCTCCCTGCCAGACTATCTAAACCCAACCCCTTCTCTTACGGACAAGGGAAAGCCCAGATTGATTAGGTGACTTTCTCAAGATCGCACCGCTAAACAGCGATAAATACGACTCTCCCAATTCCTAATACTCTGCTTTTTCCCCACCACACATAGTTTCTTTCTAGAAGATGCTGGGAGCACTTGCTCATGGAAGAACACCAGGGTCCCCTCTGCTCTCCTTGCAGCCCTCAGGGAGCCCTCTCAGGGAGAATTCAGGGTGTGATGTTTCTGAGGAGGCCTTCCATAAACATCACCCTCCCACAAGATGCCTCAAAGAGGCCAGGGTTTCAGGGGAATGAAAGGAGCCCCTAACCACGCACCCATAGGTTCCAGGTACCTGGATGACATAGATAAGAATTGTGGCTTACATACCTGAGAAAAACAACAGTGGCTCAGGTTTCCAATCAGAACCCAGTTAATCCATCATCACGTAGGCAACAGCCTTTGCCTATCAATTAGCTGTATCCAGTCACACACACAAAATATTGCTGTAATGTGAAATGTCTAGAGATTTGAGGCCGGGAAGTTATGTTTAACCTCAAGCTTTAGATAATTGCCTCAATTGTCCAATTACAGCAATCTCTTTTAAAAGACAGAGTCCGCAGCAACCCCCAATAGGCCGCCCATTAGCAATGACTGGGTCATACAGCCTTTTCACATCTGCAGCCCCCAGCCCCCAGCCCCCATTCCTGTGAATCAGCTGCCCTTTTCTTTCCTCAGATTAATACTCTGTATCGAACGACCAAGGGGTTCAGGCTGCTCAGCCAAGAACTGGAAGACCTGGGTAATGACAGCGAAATGGTTAGGTTAACATTATTGCTAACACCACAATCCTCAGATAGAGAGCCTATCTAAAACGAAGTGTATACACATTGTAAGCCACATAGGTATTGAGAAAAGTTTTCTAAATTAATGGCATCAGAGAGGACAAAAATTATACAGTCTTCTGTCCAGAAGCTATCAAAAAGCTCTATCAACTAATCAAAATCTTTTCAAAGATGCCTACTAGCACAGGGCTAGTAAAATCAGTAACTTTGAAATCCTTCTGAATAATGGCCTAAGACGAGTAGTTTGGCTTATGTTTTCTCTCTCTCCCCACCAGTTAGCAATGTCTTCCCCTCTTCCTCCCCTTCACCCAAGTCCTATTATTCTTCAGCATTAATTAATTCACTCATCTGATATTTAACGTACATCATGTACCAGGCATATTTCTCATCAGCTGGGACACGGTACTCTTACTTAGCTCAAAACACCCCCTTCCGATGTGTCTTAGGGTCTTTGTCATGCCCACAGCCTCCTGCTGAAGGATCTATTATGTACAAATGATTGTGGTTAATACCATAGGACCTCACCCACCGCCCTGCCTACAGCTGATGGAAACAGAGATCTCTGCGACTGTCTGGTAAGAGCCAGGGATATTCAGTATTGGAGAGTAATGTGCAAACTCAGTAAAAGGGGCTTTTAATGTTAGAGACACAGGTATGTATGCAAAAGATAGAAATGAAATTGGGGAGACACGTCAAGAGAAGATAGTCATCAGAAGCCACAAGACATTAGAAGTCACAATCCAACAGAGCCTTGACTAAGCAGAAGCCATGACATCGAGTTTCTAGCAGAGACAAGAAAAAGAGGCAGGTGAGAAAGAGAAGCAAAGATGGGGCCGCTGCTGAGTCACAAAAACAATGGTCTAGAAAAGTATTATTAATTCACAAGAGCTGCTACTGAACATCCAAAGTTATTGTAACCTACGTGATAAACAACGTTCGAGTCCTCCAGTAGGACTGCATCCACAATCACGGAGTATTTTCTTTGTCTTGTTATTCTCATAACCCTAAGGAAATCTGAGTGTGCCTCTTCTGCTCTTAAGGAGAACATAGAAGCTATCTTAGCAGGTAATGGAGGGAAACACAAATATACCAAATATTACAGTACAGGTTGTAAGTGGGTGTTTCAGGAGCATAGAGAGGGCCTTAAACCAGGGAGGTATTCTTTCTTGGGCTGAGTCTTGAAGGTCTGATAGGAACTGGAGACATGGAGAAAGGACACTTGAGGCAAAGATCATTGGGTACAGAGGAGCTGCGGCAGGAAATAGTCTGTTGGTTCAGGAAACTCCAAGTGTTTTGATCTGGCTGGAGTGCATGCTAACTTGTGGGTGTGTCCAGAGATGAGGTTGGGGGGAGTCAGGGGCTGAAAGACAGCCTGGTGATAAGGGGCTTGTTATTAACAAAGGCTATAATTAAGCCCTATTGACCATTGGGTTAAATTTTGCCTGACAGCTAATAGCCATCTGGAAAGGCACAGGGTACAAGACAAAGCCTAAGTTATTAAGATATCTCAGGCAGAGCCTCCCTATCTCCATTTCTTTCCCACCAAGAAAATCTGTTTCCATGACCCCTGACCTCATCCCAGCCATTCTCTCCTTGTTCACACCTTTACCGCTGCTAAAAATGGCCTATTTCTTCCACTCTGTTGAAGGTTTCCTTTCTTCACCGCCTTATTAATACTCAGCTAAAACTTTCCAGCCTGGATCTGAGTGATAGGTCCCAATTAAGGACTTTAATTCTATGAGACACCCACCATATTGGTTGACAACACTGGCATTGCTCTGGAAGCCTTCCAATGACCCATAGCAACTTATGAAGAATGAGACCCTGGAATTATCTACCCAGCAGTGTTTTGAAACTATCACTCCTGAGACTACTACTTCTTGGATACTCTGGGTGCCCTTACATTGAGTTGTTCTCTATTCCAGGATGTGTTTTATTCTCATACACTTATTTCAAGATACAGCTTAAAAGTCCCTTCGTCTGTGGAGCCTTCCCTGACAACTTCAAAAGGAAAGCTCTCTTATTCCTATGAGCTTCTTAATTATTTGTTGGTTCACTTGTAAATCATATACCAATTACCATATTGTGCAATATTTTTTACGTCATCACCTTATATTATTTAACATGCATCTTTTTGTTTCATGTTTCTTTTGTCTTGATGGGATCAATGGGAAACCCCAAAAGTCATGCTGTATGTCTTCCATATTCCCTACAGCCATGTAGAATGCCTCATACCTAACAGGTGCTAAGTAAATGTTTGCAAAGTTGACTTATTGCTTAATAAGATCATAAGCTGGGACTGCCTTGTGTGCAATGTCAGACTTTTAATTATAGTAACAGTGATTTCCAAAAGTTATTGAACATTAAAATCGCCTAGGAACTTTAAAAAATTAGGCTGAGAAGGTTGCACCCAACACCAATTAAATCTGAAAGTCTGAGAGTGGGAGCCAGACCTAAGTATTTATTAAAGATCCTAGGTGATTTCAATGCACAGTAATGTCTAGAAACAAGTATGTTAACCTCGATGACTGGAGCTAGCCCTCCATTTAACTGTGTCCCAACTTTCATTTCAATGAAGAGTTACAGAGCCCCAGCCAAGTGCTAGACATTGCATTTGGTGGTGGGTATATAGCGGTAGACAAAGCAGACATGGCCTCTGCATTCATGGAACAGACAATCGGGTGAGTCTAATAAATCTGTAGCCCTGTCTTTCACTAGCACTCCTTTAGTGTGTCAATGTCATAGATGACCTATTTTAGGATGTGTGTCATTTGCCTGTACCGACAGTTTTATCAGAATGATAATATACTTTCCCCTTTTGTTATAAACACTCTCTGGGCAAGCATGGGCTTCAATTTTCTTTGCAACTTCCTTCAAAGAACACAGAACAGCATTACTCACACAGCAGAAAATGGTCATCATAAAGAAGATGATGATGATGACGATGATTATGGTTGTGGTGTTGATAGAAGTGGTGATTTAAAAACATAAGAGCCACTAAATAGAAAAATTCTTTAAATTTCGGAGTCTAATTATATCTGTGTAAAAGAGAGAAAAGACCTAAGCCAAAGGTTATGAATTCCTTTTGAATTCCCCATAAAAGGAGATTCTTTCTTTACATTAAACCTTGAATTAAAGTAATGAGTATAATTTTATAAGCCTTTTTTACTACCCTTAAGAGGAAATGAATTAGATGGATCAATGCTGAATTGATACATCCAAATGTTTTGTGCCTTACTGATGCTGTGATGCAAGTATACTAATTGGAAGGCTGCGCTAAATGAATCTTCTGGAAAGACAAAAACTAAATTATATTAGCCTAAATGAGCAGATTTTTCTGATTTGGAGCCTTTCATCCCTCCTGATCCTTTGATTAATTCACCCACCTACAGCTCATTTTTATACTTCTGATTATTCTCCACTGCAAGTGTTCTTGAAGCCCATTTGAGATGCTCTCTGCTCCACAAGGGAGGCTGTGAGAACTGGAAGAAGAATCTGGTGCCAGATCATTTTGCTAATGGAAGATAATTATTGTGATTATCTCATCCTTGCTTAAAAGCTCTAATGGTAGCAGAGCAGCCTCCCTGACAGGGTGAAGTTTCAACCAAAATATGTTGACTCTCTTTGTGGAAAAACTTGTCATATTCTTCTGAGTGAGGAAAGACTACAGCTAATTCTTAGGGAGAGACTACTCAAGTCACAGAAAGGATGCACCTGGGTCATTATCAACCCAGGTGCCATGTAACCTTTAGTTCCTCCTTGTATTAGAAGGGGTACTGGGGGAAAAAAGCAGTGTAATGGGCACAAGCATTATTTGAAAAACATGGTGTGATCTTGTAAATTGATTGTACTCATTTATATACAAGTTATACATGAGGCAATTTTATAAATTTAAGGGATGTTATTGATATCTAGTATCTTATTCTGGAGCGAATGCTCCAGTCTCGATAAGTATTTCCTAATTCAGTGGACAAAAATCATAGCTCTGTTCTTTAACAGATGTATAACCTTGGGCAAGTTACTTCTTGTAGCGTCACTTTTGCCATCTTTACGATGGGAATTAGTTACTCCTACCATGGGAAAAAGGTTCAAATTCTTCTTGTAAAGGTAGAGTAAGATTGATACCAAAACTGGATAAATACAACTGCCCACACTTTCAGTAAAAACAAACAAACAAAAACCCCTCTTACCATTTTTACATATGAATATTGATTCCAATGAACAAGAAATTTAAAATATTAAATCTATAGTACATCAGAAGCATAAAACACAATGACCATATTCATTTGGTAAAGTAAATGTGATACAAGCCAGAAAAACGATAAGAAAAAAAAAGTTGGACTCTTTTATCCAAAAATAAAACGTTTTTAAAGTTAAAATAATTTTTAAAATTTTAGTGCTGGCTCAGGAAACCAGATAAATTGAACAGAACTGTAATGAATAGTCCAGATATTATCCAAAATGTAGAGAGGAACTTATAATATTGTAAAGATGATTTTTAAATAAGGCAGTGAGAAAATGACTCAAGAAATTATGTTCGAACACTTGTCCAGCTATCAATGGGAGAATTAGAACTTCAGTTGGATCTCAACCTCATTTCTTATATAGAAACATCTGAAAGCTTTTTCAGATAAATCAGAGACGCAAACATAAAAACAAATATACAAAAGCTTGATTGAAATTTTTTGTCGTTTTGGTAAGGGGAAAACCTTTTAGCATTTAAACAGATGCCATGAAATGTGTTTAAACTACTGGGGAAGAAATGAATGAAAAGTATATATAACAAGTTTGAGAAACATTTCTAAGGCATATGACAGAAAAGGGCCTAAGGTTTAATGTATAAAGAGATTTCATAAATCAAGAAAATAAAGAAGAATAACTCAGTAGGAAGAAAAAATACAAAACAAGTATACAAGGAGGTATTTCACAAAAGGAAATGAAATTGGCCAATGAATAAGAAACTTGTTCACCATCAAAAATTTTAAAAACTGAGGTCCATTTTTCTATTCACTTGCTGTAGATTTTAAAGGTTTAATGATATTCAGTGTTGACTATATTGTGAGTCATAAACCACAGAAGGAGATAGAATTGACAGAAAATATTTTTCCCACGTTGGTAGAAATGTAAATTAGTACAACATTTTAGGCGAATAATCTGGCCTTGTTATGACGTGATTTCTTTCTCGTTACGATTCCTACTCATCTTGGGTGAAACTTAAGATTTAAGCTATGTTAAGACATGGTAAGTAGTTCAAAATGGAGTCACACTGGCCAACATTAACTTTCATATTCATTGTTTTGAAACGTCAGCTGTAGGACAGAAAGTGCCTTAGAGGGATAAACTGTTACTTTAGGTAACACTCCAGACCAGACCAGAGACCACAGCTCCTGCTGAGAGGCCTCCTTCCTGAACTTCTCCTTGGACTGGTTCATCACCCCTCTTTCCCTACTTTGACTAACCTGTGTTGTGTTGTCAATTGTGCGCATACCAAATGATTTGTGAACAGAGCATGAGCTACTGTTTCATATTTCTCCAATCCCATGATTCTTAACCTGCCCTTCCTGCTGGGCCCTGACAAATAGGCCCTATTTATCAACATCAAAGTATGGATGTTCTACATCCCAGCAATTCTACTTCTAGCCATTTACTCTCTCGGTATTGGAAAGGACACTTAGGAAACCACTGTAGCTCTTATGAGTTGGTTTGGGGATGGATAGTAGTTGGGACTTTTCAGTTTACTCTTCAGTCTCCTTTGCAAACTTAGAATTCTCTGTATCATTTGATTATTTGTGTGTGTTTCTTATGTACAAAATGTGACTCTTCTGATAGTTTTTAAAGTGGTTAATGAAGACAATAGCACCTACTCTAAAGAGATGTCGTGAACATTACTGATAGTATGTACTGTGCCCCGAACATTTCTGGGCACATAGTAAATGTTCAAACAAAAGATGGCTTTCACTAGTATATAATTTTGTGAACAAGAAACATTCCAGCTCTTTTCCCCGACTCTGCCTTCTTTACTACCATCCTTCTTAGGTGACCATTTAGCAAAACCATAAAATATCCTCATTTCTCTTGTCTAAGCAATGTAACCACATTAAATCTGAGAAATGAACAGAATTACAGAATAGAGCATACTAGCACTAGAGGAATCTTAGAGAATGTTTGTTTCAACTCTTTTGTCCTATTGAAAGATAGATAAATAAGATGGTTAACACAGTTCCCAGGGAGGGGAAGTGACTTGAAGGACTCAGCCTTTGAAGGCTGGGTAGAACCAGAACATGCACCGACGAAATATCCTGTTAGTGTTTGGGAGGAATGTTTAAGAGTTTTTAAGAATATTCTGGAAAACAGAGAAGACTTATTTATGGGGAAGCAGGGACAAATGAAAAGAAATGCATATCTCCTACAAGTACCATGCATTAGTTCTGAAATGATAATTGTCACCACGTAAGAAGAAACCAACCTCAGGAGCCCAAAGGAAGTGCTCACTGTAGAGTGGGAATAAAGATGATGGCCTGCCAGGCCTCGCCACTTCTGCTTTTCTTCTTCAGAATCCATATGATAAAGGGCAAAGGGCACCGGAATAAGAATCCAGAGTCCACGGGCCCAGCTCTTTCTCAACTCCCAATTAGCTTTGGAGTTTTCTTAGTCACTTAACTGGAAAAAGAGCCGACATTTCTACTTCACAGTCCTGTTTCGAGTGTCAGATAAAAATAGTTTGTTCAAGGGACTTCCCTGGTGGTGCAGTAGTTAAGAATCTGCCTGCCAACGCAGGGGACACAGTTTGATCCCTGGCCTGGGAAGATCCCACATGCGGTGGAGCAACTAAGCCCGTGCACCACAACTACTGAGCCTGCGCTCTAGAGTACGCGAGCCACGACTACTGAGCCCGTATGGCACAACTACCGAAGCCCACATGCCTAGAGCCTGTGCTCTGCAACAAGAGAAGCCACTGCAATGAGAAACCTGCACACCACAACGAAGACCCAATACAGCCAATAATTAATTAATTAAATAGTTTGTTCAAGTGCTCTACGAAATCCAAGGATTGTTCCAATATAAGATACAGTTGACCCTTGAACAAAGGGGTAGGGATTAGGGGCACTGCCCCGCCATGCAGTTGAAAATCCACGTATAACTTACAGTCTGCTCTCCATATCCTGGGTTCCTTCGTATCTGCGGATTCAACCAGCTGCAGATGGTGTAGTATTGTAGCACATATTTATTGAAAAAGTCCACATATAAGTGGACCCGAGCAGTTCAAACCCGTGTTGTTCAAGAGTCAGCTGTACTGTCATTGGTTAGCTTTCTTTTCTGGTTATGTGTTGCTTTTACTGAACAACCTCATTTAAATGGCACAGAGAGATGCATTATAAGTGTTTTCATAAAAAGTGGATACACAGAACACACATAAAAAGTGGATACACAGATGCATTATGAGTGTTTTCATAAAAAATGGATACACAGAACACACAAACCAAGGGAAGACTGCCTATGGTGCTGAGGGTAATACCCCAAAGGAAGCAGGCTGTGAGCCCAGTAAAGGCTCTGATGTTACAGATTAACCCTGGGCGCTCTCAGCTGGCTGGCTGGCCATGCAGCTTCCCAGATTTGAACAGCCTATTGTCTTCAGTCCTCAGGGGTTGGTGTCCAAGAAGGGTGTGCAGTGATGCTCCCCAACATACAACACAGACTCTACTGAAGCTCCAGAAGTGAATTTAAGGGTTAGAGTCAAAAATCTTATTGCAATGAACTCAACAGCAACTTCCACAAGTCTTTGGTTGCACCTGAGGCAACAGCCTAAATCATTGGCCTAGAATTCAAGATCTACCTTGGGTTTCATTCATTTATTGTGCATTTATTCTATTTCATATATTTTATTTTGTGCTTACTGTGCTTACTTTGTATATCACTGAGATTGATCATCCTAGTAGCTTCCTAATTAAGACAGCATGGTAGACAATGTTTTAAGACCTTGCATGTTTGAGAAATGTCTATTTCTACTCACTTGAGGATCTGGAAATATAGAAATCTAGGTCTTCCGACCTGAATTGCTGTGATGGGTAAGCTCAATTTGATTCTAATTTCTGACCTTTTGCAGACAATTACTTTTGTTGAGTTTCTGTATTTGTACCTGTTTTTCATCTCTTGAAAACTTTAGGATTTTAGCATAACCTTTCATGCTCTGAAATTATACTGTGATGTGCCTTGTTAACTGTTTTCATATAATTTTGCTGGGTACTTGGTGAGCTCTTTAAATATGGAAACTCATGTTCCTTAGTCCTGGAAAATTTAATTATTTCTGGTAATTTGCTCCCATCAGTTTCCCTCTTCTCCCTGCCTGAGTCCCATTAGCCAGATGGTGGGCCCGTTTGAATGATCCTACTTTTCTCACCATTTCTCTCCTTTTAAGGACCTTTGTTAGGGTCATTGTTAATGCCCTGCTTCCTAAGAGATTCTCAACTTTATCTTATGTGTTTTTTTACTTTCCTGCTACTTTTAATTTTCAAAACCTTTTTACCCTCTGAAAGAATTGTTTTAGTGGAATCTTATTTGGGGTCATATATGCTGTACCTTCTAGCTCTTTGAGAATGCTAATAAAATTGTGTTTCTCTCTGTGCTTGCTTATGTGTGTGCCTGCCATCTGCCGTGTGATGTTGGCTTTGCTAGAAACATGACTGATGACTCTTGGTTGGCCTTTCATATGAAAGAGTGGGTCACTCAGAAACTAAATAATTAGATTATTTTCTCTTGTATTAATCAGATCCAAGAACATTTCAACCTCTGCATGAAGGCAATTAACCTAGCTGCAGGGAGGGAGCCTAGTGAGGGAAGGGATTTGGGAATTTCAAGGTTCCTAACAATACTTCTACATTATCTGGTAGTTATCAACTTGCTACCCCTACCCTTGATGTGATGAGTTCCCAACAGAGTCTAGGTATCCACTCTCCTGAGGATACTCCTCCACCCTTGTACCTGGGGTTGAGGAGGGAAGTCTTCCAGATGGAAAGAGTAATGATGTGGGATCTAAAATGCTTCTTCAGACTTTCAGACTTCAGACCTATCCTATTTTCAATCTCACTTTCGGGGGTACCTGATGGTGCCAATTGCTGTATCTTTTAGGGTTTCCAATACAAATCAAACTCTGCTCAGTCTCCCCCATGGCTGTCTTACAACCTGCCAAGACTGCTAAGTCATTTACCTCCTGTCCATAGATTACTCTCCTTCTGATACTTTGATGCTTTTGTCTTTCTTCATCTCTTTGTCCTTTAGGGTTGCAGTTGTTTTTATTTTTTATCCTTCTTGTTTTTTTAGTAAGATTCAAAGACAGCATAAAGATATATCTTTGTGCTTGATCATATTTATGTTTGAGCATATTTAACTAGAATTGGAAGAGAGGTTTTGAGGACACTAGAAGGGTGAGGGGAAGATCAAGCCTCCAGTGATTCATGAAATCCAAACAGCTTATAGGACACTCATTAAGCAGTCACTTTCTCTTTTAAATACCTCAATATGCTGCCCAGTTATCTATTTTAACATGCCCATGCAACACAGCCAAATTCTAGGTTTAAAGTACCAGAATCTTAAAGGAGATCATATTCAAATGAAGGTCATAAATAACGGCTTGTTGAGTTTTCCAGATACTCTGAGACGAAGTTAAAGAAAATAGTGCCTCTGAGCCAATAAACATTTAAAGGTACTATTAAAATGACTAAGTTCAAAATGCCATAAAAAATTACATCAAGATAGAAACAATTTCTCCCTAATTGTTGGACAGTGTGCTTTGAACAGTCTTTGGGTTTTAAATTAAGGGACAATGAAAATTTTAAAATGCAGTTAGTTATTTGAAAATGGGTCTTTAACGATTTTACCTTCTCACATTTAACAACAAACAGGTAGCGCTGGAACTTTTCATTTTTGTGGAGGAGCTGAACTTTCTTATTCATACTGAGATTGAAATATCAGAAACATAAGGGTGTACAAAAAAAGCCATTCTCATAGGCGACCTCACATTTATGAAACACCCCATCCAATATGGTGCTCTCTGGATCTTCGGGGATAATTCCAAGAATTAAGTTAAAACCACTGACTTCAGGAAATGAAATTTAAGTAAACAACATTAAACAGCCTTGACAGACATGGGGGAATTATTAGTTTGTTGTTGATTTCTCCCTAGCTTTTCCCTATCAAAAGCTTGGCATACACCTTCTACATTAATAAGAGATGAGAAAATATGGTGTATACAGAGAGCCTCTGATCTTATTAAATTGCAAGAGTATTGTTCATTTGGCCAAGGATTCAGGCCCTAAATCCTGTGGCTATCCAAATACCTAAGAATAGCTCCCACCAAATGATGTCCACACACAATCTGTCTTTCAGCTCCCACACAGCATGTTACAACATAAACGATGCCACCTCCTCCAGCACTGCATCCAGAACTCCAATAAGCAACACCTGCCAACCAAAGTAGCTCTTAAAGGGCCCCCACCTCTGGCCACCCATCATCAAGGCTGGAAAGAGCAGGGCCTCATCCTGTCAGGCTCCATTGCGCTACGAAATACTCTTCATGCTCTTGTTCTGTGATCACTCAACATCCACGTGAGGAAGTTGTGAGGAGAAATCTGTTTTGACGTGATGGTACTAATTGTCCCCAAAGTAAAATATTTTTACTATGACAGCTAATTTGAAGGACTGCTGAATGTGTCCTAGAATAGATAGGTAAAAAATCATTATTAGAATGAAAATTTTTATCCTATTTCTCCTTACAGAGAAATGTCATATGTAAGAGGCAACATCTTAAACAGACTCCTCCGAAAGTCAACATTATCTCTCAATGGAAGAATTGCTTAACAGGTAAAGAGCTCAGAAATGGCTGTTACCTGCTCACAAGGCTACTCAAAATCCCCCCACTTCCCATCTCTCTCACACACACATTGTAACATTAGCAGCGATGTTTATGAAAATAGTGAATACTACAAATGCTTACTTTTTTAACATGATTGATTATTTCTGGTGTACAGAGCAATGATATTCAAAAATATCTATAGCTACCATTTTCTCTTTTAGCTTTATTGAGGTATAGTCGACAACTAAAAATTAAATATATTGAAGGTGTACAACTTGATAGTTGGATATATGTAGCCATTGTGTAATCACCACAATCAAGCTGATTTACGTATCTATCGGCTCCAATAGTCATCATCTCCTCCTGAGTGTGGTGAGAACACTTAAGATGCACCCTCTTAGCAAATTTCAAGTATAAAACACAATATTGTTAACTATAGTCACAGTGTTTTCCTTTAGATCTACAGAACTTATTCATTTTGCATAACTAAAACTTTGTACCTTTTGTATCCCAATTTCCCCCTCCCCTCAGCTCCTGGCATCCACCATTCTACTCTCTACTTCTGTGAGTTTGACTATTTTAGGTTCCAAATATAAGTGAGATCATACTAAATTTGTCTTTCTGTGTCTGACTTATTCCACTTAGAATAAAGTCTTCCAAGTTCATCCATATCATCAAAAAGATCAGATTTCCTTCTTTTTAAGACTGAATAGTATTCCACTGTGTGTGTGTGTGTGTGTGTGTGTGTGTGTGTGTGTATAGTATTCTACATAGTATACTATTCTGATAATAGTATTCTAACAAGTGTAAGGTGATATCTCATTTTGGTTTTGATTTGTATTTTCCTGATTATTGAAGTTCAGCACCTTTTAATATACCTGTGAGCCATTTGCATGTCTTCTTTTGAGAAATGTCTATTAGCTCCTTTACCCATTTTTAAAATTTAATTATTTGGTTTTTTTGCTGTTGAGTTGTATGAGTTCCTCATGTATTTTGGATATTAACTGCTTACCAGATATATGATTTGCATATATTTTCTTCCATTCCATACGTTGTCTTTCCACTCTATTGATGGTTTTCTTTGCTGTGCAGAAGATTTTTAGTTTAATGCAATCCCACTTGTCTACTTTTTGCTTTTGTTGCCTATAGTTTTGGTGTCATATCCCCAAAACAGCATTGCTCAGACCAATGCCAAGAAAGTTAATCTTCTCTTTCACTATCATGCCTCATCCAGTATTTCCCTACATTTCCATTGCATTTCTCAAGTAATTTTCCTGACTCTATTCCATACCATATACTTAAAAATAATTCTATCATTATCAGACATTTCATATAAAATACTGGGACAAAACAATGTTTAGTTACTCTGAAAGCCAAGCACAAGAATACCTATATGGAATAGCACTAAGTAATTAAAGAATCACAACAAAAATCGAAAAAGTAACCACATTTTTTTAGGGCTCACACAGATTAAAAAATGAATGAGTACCTTGAGACAAATGAAAATGGAAATATAAGATACTAAAACTTGTGGGATGCAGCAAAAGCAGTTCTAAGAGGGAAGTTCACAGTGATACATGTCTACATTAAGAAACAAAAAAGATAATAATTAATCTAATTTTTCGATTCAAGGGACAGGAAAAGAGCAAACTAAGCCCAAATTTATTAGAAGAAAGGAAATAAAGAGCAAAGACAGAAATTACTGAAATAGAGACTAAAAAGACAATAGAAGAGACCAATAAAACTAAGAGCTGTGTTTTTAAAGAGATAAAATTGACAAGTCTCTAGCTAGAGTCACAAAGGAAAAGAAAAAAAAAGAGGACTTAAAATTAGACAAGAAAGAAGAGACATTATAACTGATACCACAGAAATACAAAGGGTCACAAGAGAATACTGTGACCAGTTATATGCCAGTAAGTTGGACAAGCTAGAAGAAATAGATAAATTCCTAGAAACATACGACCTACCAAGAGTAAATCATAAAGCAATAGAACATCTGAGTTGACCAATTCCTGATAAGAAGACTGAATCAGTAATCAAAAACCACCCAAACAAACAAAATTCCAGGACCAGGTGACTCCAGTGACTAATTCTTTAAATGTCTGATAGAATTCACATCAATCATTCTCAAACTCTCCCAAAAAAATACAAGAGAGGGAAGAATGCTCTAACTCATTTTATGAGGCCAGCATTTCCTTGATACCAAAACCAGACAAAGACAGTACAAGAAAATTATATGCCAATATCTCTGATGAATACAGATATAAAGATCCTAAACAAAATACTAGCAAACTGAATTTCAACAATACATTAAGAGGGTCATACATCATGATCAAGTGAGGTTTATTCCAGGGATGCAAGAATGGTTTAGTATCTTCAAATCAATGAGATACATCACATTAAAAAAGAACATATAAATACCATGATCATCTCAATAGCTGCAGAAAAAAGACAAAATTTTACATCCATTCACAATAAAAACTCTCAAAGTGTGTATAGAAGAAACGTACCTCAACATAATAAAGATATATGACAAGCTCATAACTAACATAATACTCAATGATGAAAAAACGAAAGGTTTTTAAGTTCAGGAACAAGACAAGGATGCCCGTTCTCACAACTTTTATTCAACATGGTACAGGAAGACCTAGCCAGAGCACGTAGGAAAGAAATAAAAGGCACCCAAATCAGAAAGGAAGTAAAATTGTCACTATTTGCACATACATGCACTTGTACACTGAAAATTTTAAGACACTGATGAAAGATAATCCATGCTCATGGATTGGAGGAATATTGTTAAAATATCCATACCACCCGAAGCAATCTACAGATTCAATGCAATCCCTATCAAAATTCTTACAGTATTTTTCACAGAATTATTGCAGTAACTATTTTGCAATATATACATCTACCAAATCATTGTGTTTTACACCTACAACGAGTAGAATGTTATACCAATTACATCTCCATTTAAAAAAAATGAATGAATGGTTGAATGGATTAATGAAGACTAAGCAGATATTTCAATAATTCTGGGTAATTGTATCTTAAAATTGTATCTTACATTTTACTTGATCCTTTAAAGGATGATAGACAATCAAGCAGACTAGGATGAGATAATTGACTCTTGGAGTTAAAAGCAACATACAGAGTGTCTATTCTAAGCTTCTAAACTTTCAAGAAAAAATAAATATCAGAAAAATTGATTTATTTGAAGTATGGAATTCAGTCTTGGTAGAACAAGAATTGGCTCTCATTCTTCTTGTTTCTCATACTATACAACACTGTCTCATAGCGATCTCTAAGGATCATCTCAGAGTACACAAGGGAAGGTCTGATTTTTGGTAGTTTCTCCCCACCTCTCTTGAAGAGACCCTTGACAGCATTTATAAGAAGGGAAATTTCCTAGCTCTGTCAAGTCATCTTTCCATCAAATAAGGCCTACTTATTGACACCTCTGAATGATACCACAAAAACTCCCAGTAGAGTTGGGTAATTTCTACTGTTGGATCTGGGGCTCAGAGAGATCAGAAAACTGAGTAGGGTGTGTGTTGATCTCAGAACTGTTACAAACACTCTTGAACTAAGCATTGTATCCATACATAACTGCATTAAAAAATCAGAAAGTAGAATGTGACACAGAGGGAGACTTCTTTTTTCCTTATATCTTTTTCTAGGGATGGACACTTTTTCAGGACCTTCCAGAAAACTTCTTTTTGTGCTACTTGCCATAACTTAGTTGTATGTCCACTAATACTTGTGGTGGGAAGGGCCTTCCCTACAAGATCACATTGTCAGAAGATGGAACTTCTAGAATGGGAGAGTAAGGACCTCTACAAATTCCCTCCTTAATGAAGGCAATGAGGCTACTGGCTCTATGATTTGTCATCAAAAACATCCCTAAATGACAGAGGCATAAGATGAGAGGTGGGGCTACTTATGAAATCTCAAAGTTTGAGTGAGCAGAGCCTGTCAGGGTAGAAAAGGAAGAGGCATGTAGTGTTGGCCTCAGATTCAAAAATGACTTATTTTCTATTGAAGTTATTTCAACATAGACATGTTTAGAGTTGAAAAGAGATTTATTTTTCTTTACATTAATGTTCAGTCATACCACCTAGAGTGTACAATGAAATGTTAATCTTTTGATCATCTTGAAAGTAGAACAAGATTTTCTACTATTTTTTAAGTGATAAAAGTTTCAATGGGGTGAATGTTAAAGCTTACCACAGTTTTGTTTTGTTTTTTAATAACCCTTCTTTGGCATTTCTTCATATTAAAATAGACTAGCAATCACAAAAATGAAAAGGCAGGGCCCTCTCTTGACCACTGAAAGGCCCAGGTCCTCTGATTGCAGTTGTCTCTTTATTGACAATCTTGGTGTCCCAAGAGAGAGGAATGTGCTAAAAATCAGAAATTTAGGCAGGTAAATTTAGGCAGCTCAAGGCAAAACACTCACAGCGATAGTCTAAGAGATCTCAGTCACACAGCTGGGGAATTGTGCCTTCTTGGAACCCTGCTACTCAAGGTGTGTTCTGTGGACCAGCAGTATCAAACAACTCCTGGGGGTCTGTTAGAAATGCAGAACTTCAGGCCTCACTGTGAAAGTTTTCTAAATCAGACTATATTTTCATAAGATTCACAGGTGATTCAAGTGCACATTAAAATTTGAGAAGCACTACCTTAGACAACTTTTAAACTTTTAACCCAATGACTTTTTTCCAGAGGAGGAAGCAGTTTTGAAGAGGATAAGTGATTGGACAAGGACTTCATGGTAGGAGAGTTAAGACGTAATCCCAGTCTGCTCTGATCTCATCAATCTACTGTTGTCTTTTGTTATGAAAGTTCCTAGAATTGCAGGTACAAAGTGGAGAAATGACTAGCCCAGTGACCTGGAAAGGTGATGAATGGTACCATCAGTGAATTTGGATTTAAAATGTCCTTTTTAGGCAATTCATCTCTAAACTCGGCTTCAAATAAATAAGTAAATTTATTTACTTAAATAAATAAATAAATTGTCAGTTGGCTCCATTGTTTCATTCATACATTCTTTACATAAGCATTTTTTTGTCTACTGTTTCAGGAATTAACCAAACTTACCAGTACTTCTTAGCAGTACTGGATGGGAATTTTCTTTTAAATGGTACTTTATTACAGGGCTAAAAGCTAGAGCTTAAAAAAACTGACTTTACCATGTAGTAGACCTAATTTTATTCACTAAGCTTAACTCCAACAGAAAATCCAAAATAACAGTAGCTTAAACAGGTAGAAATTTCTTTTCCTCTCATGTAAATGTTGGCAGTCCAGGGCTGAGCACTGGGGACAGACAGGATGCCTTCTCATTACCCCACCATAATTACCAACGTGGTCTCCACATAAAATATAGTAAGAAGGAAGAAGTGGAATTACCTTCTTCCTTAAAGCACTCCTCCCAGAAGTGCATTCACACCTGTCACTTAATTTCACTGACCACAACTTAGTTACCTGGCTGACACCCAGCTCCCAAGGGAGCTTGGTAATCTCGGCTTTATTCCAAGTTGCCGTGTGCCTATTATGACATGAGATTTTTCATTCTAACAAGATATGATATTATGTGATAGTTCTTGATGCGCGTTGTTGATCAATAATGTGACTTCCTTCTTTTTTTAACTGTTCATGCAGCCTCTATACTAACAACAAGAAGACATGAGAAGGAAGTCCATGAACTTCTGCCACTGTGAGCCGTAGCGCTCTCCTTCATACAGAACTAACTCCCAGAAATGAATCCAGGTGTTCTAGCCCTCCTATGACTCCTCTTTTTGGATTTCCTTGCAATGCCTCTTTATCTTAAATCTGTGCCCTTCCATTTGTATCTAGAACTGATTAAGGCCGATTGTCAATTCACCAACACTTCCCAGATGTGTGTTAATAATACTTTATGGTCTGAGATCACAGTGTAGCTTTTCATACTCAGAAGTCTGGCTCTTTTAATCAAAACTCCTGTCTCCATATCTGTTGTATTTATAGCACTTTTAAGGACCCCGTTTTGATGCACTGAAGCTGAGCACTGATACCTTTGTTCCTTTCTCAGACATCCTTGCTCTAAAGCCATGAGAGGGCTCCAGAACTGCAAGTGCACTAAAAGGGGTTGTGATGACGGAACACATTGCCTAAGATCTTAACATACTATTTGTCTCTCACAACAAAACAGGGAGTCTAGAGTTTCTTAAAGTTAACAGAGAACTTTGTGAGAACAGATTAGAACACACTGTGTTTAAATCCTAGCTCACCATTCCTTTCCCATGCAATACTAGCATAATTACGCCAATAGAGGATGAATAACACCTTCTTTTGGTCTGTGTTTTGTAGATTTTGGATCCACCCCCTCCAAAAAAAAAGGCGGGGAGTAAATAGGTTTTTACCTTGGGTACAGGCTGCAGTAACTTTTTTTTTTTTTCATTTGCCTCAGAGAAACTAATGACACTTTCTGGTGTAGTTTTCCAATATTCTCACACAAGCTGTGGGGAACCACCTCTATTAGTACACCTCTATTAGCCCCTTGTCCCCAATAAGGAAATAAGTATTTTTGGCTGGGAGGGGGGGAAGAGTGGGAAAGATGGGGCGGGCTTAAGACCATTCCAATTAAAGATGTATACCTCCACTGGAAAGCTGGAAGCAGAGTAGGTAACATCTTGACATTGTTTCATATTCCTTCTGATACAAAGTAGGGGAATCTGGAACCATTTGGACACGTTTTTACCTTATTTTCCTGTGATTTACACTTACTGCAGTTCAAAGAATTGAAATAAAACATCACCCAGGAAAGGAAGCTTCCCTAATTTTGGCAGATCTGAAAACAGATAGCTACTAAACATTTAGTTCAGGGAATTGGCACGATCAGAACAGTATTTTATGAAGATTCATTTCTCCTAGGTAAGAAGAAGCCAAAAGTGTTAACATTCCTATTAAAACATGAGATTTTAAACTGTATCTGTGTAAGTCATCTTTCACGGGTACTACAACTCAAATGCATTTAAAACACATCTTTCAAGCATTTATTGAGGTAATTTAAAGGATCCATCTCCTGGGTGGAATTTCTCATTTCTTTAATGACATTGGTCTTCCTAATGGATTCTGGAGTACACCTGAGTAGATAACTTCTGACCCTACATTTTCAGTTGGCTTTTGGTGCTCTTGGCATCTTACCCTTGTCACGTATAAAACTAACCTTGTCATTTCTCATGGAGAGCAGCCTCTTGCCCTCTCAATGTCTGAGGTTCTTAGATAGCTCTATTCAAAGTCATCTTTGGCTCTGCTTTCTGTTTTCTAGCTGCCCATGTCCAACAAATCCATCTTGCTTCCAAGATGTGAAAGACATCTATCCCTGCCTCTCCATTCACTGTCCTAACTCAGTCTTCGGCGATGTCAACTATGCTGCCACCTCTTTCCCTTTATAACTGACTGTGTTCATCACTGATAGACCTTCTTGTACAGCCTTGAAAATGTCATTCTTCTTTCAAAGCTTTTCGCTGGTTCCATGTTCCTTACAGTCTGTAAGAAAGGGATTGCTATATCTATGTATCTGGATATATATGTATGTTTTAACAGTAATTTTTTTTATAAAAGTAAAGTTACACATAAAATAGATTATAAAAGTATCAGAGGGCTCCTAGTGAAGCCAAGAGGAATAACATAACAAGCACTTCCCAATTGGACTTCCACTGGGGGCCTCCACCCCTCCACAAATGCTTTGGGGAAACCTGAGTCATGTCTAAGAACTGTATTTTGAAAAACACTTTTTTTTTTAATTTTATGATTTTATTCTGGTTTCACATTTTATGATTAATGCATATAATCTCTAATATACAAGAATCTGTAATTCCTATACTTACAATGCATATAATATACTTGAATACAATGTCCGTAGTGCTGAACCTTCTAAGGTGATGTAATCTCTCCTCATTGAACTCTGCAGACTAGTTAGAATTTATTAATCTCATGACAGTTTTCACCTTCTATCTCAGGACAAACTGAAAAGTTTTTTGAAGCCAGGAACTCTACTAATTTATCTGGTAGAAAAGGACCTTCAAACTAGTAAGTGATTTATTTAACTGAACTGGATAGAATATAACCTTTGGGTGTATCCCATAATGCATCAGAGATCAAGGAGGGCTCACCTTTCTCCACAATTTGGAAAACATTTAAATTAAATGACTATAAGGTGACTCCAGCAGAAGCAGATGGGCCCCTAAATAAAAATGAGACTTCGTTTGACCAAAATCATAATGATGCAAAGTTAAGAGTCCGCAAAACCACCTTCACTTCTGACACCAATTACAAGCTCAGGGGTCCCCAAGACCACACTGGGATTCAACAATTTGCCACAAAGACTCATAAATTCACTGAAAGATTTCTACTTGCGGTTACGGTTTAGTACAATGTAAGGGTACGGATTACATTAGCCAGAGGAAAAGACACATGGAGCAAAGTCCAGGAAAGTTCCAAGCACAAAGCTACCGATTGTCATCTTCCAGTGGAGTCATGGACAGCACTACTTTTTCCAGCAATTATGAGTGACAATATTCCTGGAGTATTACCAGTCAGAGAAGGTCATCTGAGCCTCAGTATCCAGAGTTATTACTGGGACTCCATCACATAGGCATAGTTGACTGCCCAAGCGCCTGATCTCAGTCTCTAGCCCCTCTGGAAGTCAAGCTAATATTGTATGACCCAAAGTACACACTCTAAATCACATTGTTAGACTCTAAGATAAGGCTAGTCCCCAACTTGTATCACACTTTTAGATTATCTAGTGTGACCCAAGGCCTTCAGACAAAGACTTCCCAAAGGTTTAGCGATTATCTTCTAGAAGCTCAAGGCAAAGGTCTGGGTGAGGTTAAATTCTTCACTACACAAATGGTAACTGCGTAACTGGAAAATATATAGGGAAAAGTTCTTCACAGAAGCAAGCACTTTCACAACTCAGATTCAACTATTTAGAATGGAAGGGGAACCATGTGAGTGTGAGCTTCCTGAGCTGCACCTTCTGGTTAGAAGAGGCAAATGTGAAATAACGCACCATCTCCTCCAAAGTGGCCATTTGGTTTCTTCCTTAGTGAATCTAAAATGTTCTCTCTGGTTTCTTCTTTTTTTCAAATAAACTTAGTTACTTACTTACTTACTTATTTATTTTTATTTATTTATTTATGCCTGTGTTGGGTCTTCATTTGTGTGTGGGGGCTTTCTCTAGTTGCAACGAGTGGAAGTTACTCTTCACTGCGGTGTGCGGGCTTCTCATTGTGATGGCTTCTCTTGTTGTGGAGCTGGGGCTCTAGGTGAGCGGGCTTCAGTAGTTGTGGCTCACGGGCTCTAGAGGGCAGGCTCAGTAGTTGTGGCACACGGGCTTAGCTGCTCCGCGGCATGTGGGATCTTCCCAGACCAGGGATCGAACCTGTGTCCCCTGCATTGGCAGGCGTATTCTTAACAACTGCGCCACCAGGGAAGTCCCTCTTTCTGGTTTCAATCCCAAGGATGCTGGGATGACAAAAGATTAGAGAGAACCTGCAATAGCTGATTCCAACCCAAATGTGACTGTTGGGCTGCACCCTACAGGCCTATAAGCCTTGTAGTTGCCCAGCCTTGAGACCACAGAAAGAACCCAGAGACAGTGATGGGGATATCAATGGCTTATTAGACAGGGGATCTAACACACAGGGTCCTGGAGCAACACCCCACCATGTGAGGCAGACATCAGGCAGGACATACCAGCAGTCTTCGCTACTCAGGGGAGAAGGAGGCTACCATTTATAGGGGGAATTATGTCAGGTGGGCTCATTGGTTACCAGGGGCTAATTAAGCCTTATAATTATGAGAATTGGATAGTCATGTGAGTGAAGCAAGGCCTGGTCAAGGAGGGCATGTACAGAGAGCAAGAGAACAGCCATCTTGAATGGCCTAACCATACAATGACACTCACAGAATAATTCTTCCTTTCACAGCTAAAGAAGTATTTAAGACATGCTGCCTTGGCAGAAGTGTCATACTCAAACATCAAAATAGTAAAGACATCAGGAGGTTTTGCAGGAAACAAATTTCCTCCCCTGGGTTACAAGTCCAAGAGGCTCCCTCTCCTCCCTTTGGCTACTCACTGCACTACTGGGATGGGGGAAGGAGAGATGGGGTACTATCCTATGAGGAAAAGTAGTAAGCCTTATCAGACCCCCCAAATCACACAGCTACAGCTTATTCAACCACCACCCTTAGGGGATTCAATTTCCCTGCCTACATCAGGGCTCCCCCTCCTCACTGGAGGCTCTCCCAATGCTTAAGTACTACTCCTCTTTTTAACAGGTGTTTTACCCCGCAAATTCTTTTTTTTTTTTTTTTTTTCAGTACGCGGGCCACTCACTGTTGTGGCCTCTCCCGTTGCGGAGCACAGGCTCTGGACGCGCAGGCTCAGCGGCCATGGCTCACGGGCCCAGCTGCTCCGCGGCATGTGGGATCTTCCCGGACCGGGGCACGAACCCGCGTCCCCTGCATCGGCAGGCGGACTCTCAACCACTGCGCCACCAGGGAAGCCCCACCCCGCAAATTCTTATAAAGGCCCAATTTCTCAAAGAAATAGGTATGATATTATTTTCGAATTCAATAATGACAATACATTGAATTCAAACATTAGAATTTTAAAAGGCAACTAGAGATTCTGGCGCAGTGACTTTAGTGCAATACCAGAGCACAGTTCTTTTTACAAAAGCCCTCCAGGCCATCTGATTGAGGCTTCTGGTTTACAACCCTAATTTATACTGCACGATAAAAAGTGAGTTTAAGAGCTCTGCGAGTTGAGAATATTTTCCTCAGTTCTGCTTGGGCAACTTCACTTGAAATACTTGACCAAGATGTCTAGAGCTCTCTTCTGACAAGAGTGACAAGAGTAACCGCAGCTATACTATCTCACTGATTTTACACATACGAATAGCCAGTCATCTAGAGACCTAGGACTGGGGTAAGAACCACTGGGGCTAGAGTGGCTAAAGTTTTAAACAAAACAGAAGAGACACTACCAGGATCAAGAGGCGGCCAGCACGTGGAGCATCTGAGACTCACATAGACCATCTGGAGGAGTAGATATTGTTACAGCCACTTCAGGAAACTGGCAGGTTCTACATGCCTGCCCCATGAGTCACACTGTTAACATACAGCAACAGGAACATAAATATATGTTCATCAAAATGTATGCATAAGGATGATCAGAGCAACATGCTTCATAGCAGCTCCAAGTTGGAATCAGCAGAATTGATAAATCGTGAGGTAGTCATACAATGTGCGACAAGGCAGCAATGAAGTAAGCCAAGTACTGCTACGTGTGACAATACAGATGAATGTGATTATGAACCTAAGAGGCCAGACATCAGAGTAAACAAACTATATGATTCCGTTTATAACAAGTTCAAAAGCAGACAAGACTACTCTATGATGATAGAATAATAGTGGTTACTTTGTTGGGGTGGGAGAGGCCATGGGGGGCTTCCCGAAGTGCTGGTCCGTGCTCCGTGCTCTATTTCTTCATTCTTACTGTGGTTTCATGAGTGATTCACTGTGTATAAGTTCACAGTGCACAGATGTGGCTTGTACCTTTTCCTGGTTGTATTTTATGTTTATCATTTTATTCAGTATTTCTTAAAAAGAGGAAGAGAAGCGCTAGTAAAAACTTCTGTACCTATTCAAGCGGGGTCATTCATGAGTGGCTACCCAATAATACCTGGGAACCGTGCAGAACCAAATAGACCATAGGCAGTAGCTGATGGAAAACTTCCCATTTGGGATTTTCCCCAAGTTTCCAGCAAACCCTAGATCCTCAGTCTTCCCCATTCACATGTCTGATACTTGACCCCCCGTTGCTCTAGGAAACAGGTGGGCCTCCTGAACTCAGCCCTCCTGAGCCCTCCGGACCCTCAGATCTCTTTGGAATGCCCCTAACACACGACTCCTCACCCAACTTTAACCTGCCAGCAGTCTGGGGACAGAAACTTGTTCTCCTGTATGCACTCCCCTTTTTTGATCCCTCTAGTCTGGAAAAATGTGAGGGTCAGGTCATAACTTCCTATCCTGAGTGATGAGGGTAAACAGTTGGTTGAATGGGATCAAGGGTCATCCTTGATGGACACAGGGACCCTTCACCCTCTGCGGCAGTAATGGAACACATGCTCCAGACACTGAAACGATGCACACCTACCCAGTGCACCAGCCTCTCGCAAATAAATGTATAAATGTATCTCAGCCTTTGCAGGTACCTCCAGTGACAGGAAACATCACTTCATGGAAAGAGTTTAAGTTATGCCCTGACCAGTGCCAATATGGATAGATACAACCATACCCAACGCTAATATAGTGCTACCTACACGCCAGGAGATGTTGAGACGGGCAGACAAGCAGACAGGCTCGCTTAATACTCCTGACGAATCCCGCGAGAGAGGTATTATTATTATTACCATCATCATCTTTTGCATATGCAGAAACTGCAAGGAGAGGTCACAGACCTGGCCACAGAGAGCAAGTGAACGGAATTAACACCACAGGGCAGTCTGACTTCAGATTCTGTACTTTCAACTGTTGCATCACGCAGTCTCCAAAAGGGGAGAGGAGCAGTGTACACCTTTGATTCTTCTCACTTTGGCACTTGCTGGTGCCCAGGCAGCCCTCAGAGATGTGCCCCCACTTACCCACTCATCACCAGTCCAGCCCTGAGGGACCCTCCTGACTTGGGGCCCATAGCTTTCCAAAGCAGAAGGGATGCTCTCCATCTCTATGCTCCGCTAGGGACCAAATGTGCTTGCATCTCAAGATTAATACTCATTGCCAGGACACTTTACACAGACATTTTTCTCAAAACACAGCCAAAGCTGGACATTGGGGCTTAACTCTAGGTGCACCTCTTACCCTTGTTGGGGAGGAAGAAATTCTCTACCCTTCTAGGTTCTTCTGGCTGGTCTGAGAACTAAATTGACATCCAAAAGATGAACAGGAAAAAAAATCACATCAAAGTTTAATAACATGTATACATGGGAAAGACCCAGGAAAATTGAGTAACTTGCCAAAAGGGCTGAAACTGTCACCTTAAATAACATCTTCAGCTAAAGATAAAAGAGGATGTTGCCAGTAGTGGTTTGGGACTCCAAAGGGGTGGAAGGAAATTCACATGGTGATGGAAAAGCAGAGGAATGGTAAATAAATGTTTGCTGGACAAGACAGAGATAATGGAACGCAGAGAGGAATTCTAACAAACAGACTTCGCTAGGTCCCCGGGTCTACACGCCTAGTTCTTACCAGGGTGATAGTTCCCTTCCTGGAACAGGTTCTCTGTCTACATTCTTTAGGAAGTTACGGGGAAGGTCAAAGTTTCTACCTGAGTCTTTTGGTCCTTGACTGCTTTCAGCTCAAAATAGCCGACATGCCAAAGAAACATTTTGGGGGTGGCAAATTTTGCTCCCCTACACACTCTATCCATAACCAAAATTCTGCTGTTGAAACCAGGGCACCATCTAGAATTTCCCTTTCCCTACATTAAGTTTCTCTCCAGGTACTGCTGTCCCAATCAAACACAATAATTTTGAACATCAAAAGGAGACTTTAGACCCAGTCCCTTTTCTCTCAGAAGCCTCTCCTGGGATGCCTGGTTAAATTTGTGACTCCAAATAGAAATGGAGAGAAGGGCACTTACATAGGCAGCAATGTCTACATTTTTAGATGCCAATGGAACTGGCAATAGGAAGCTGCCCGCGTGCACCATCCAAACCCCTGACCCATGCCCAAACTAGTGTTTCCAGAGGGGCCACCATGCCCCCAAGCTGTGATGTACTTTGCTGAGCACCAAAGCTGCGAGATAGATAAATCCCTGAGGGCAAAACTACCAACTAGTGAGTACGTATGAAGTCAGTCCACAATGATTGCCTGGGCACCCTGTGATGGATGCTCTTTAGAAAACTTACGGAATAAAAACGGAGAACGTGTCATTTTACTAAATGGCATACTGTGTGTTATGATCTAATGGCCGGAATTACTTTGTTGGGGGAACACTATCTCCCCCTCTCCTTGTATTTCTGGATATAATGACCTCCTTTAGAGGAACACTTCTGGCCTCTCAGTGATTCTTTATGGTGTGACTAAGCTCATTGTATTGCAGAACTGTCAGGACTCAGCTAAACCTCTGCTGTCTTTTACTGAAATCTGCCTTCTCTTTGGGGATCTTGGTCTACATTGGCCTGCAGTAAACTGAGCATTAAAGATTCAGCTCCTGGAGCCAGGTCAGCAATTCTCCAACTCTTCCTGAGACCAGATAACGTATGTTTCCTTCTGGGATACAGTATAAGCCAGCCCTCTGTCATCTGGGTGAGGCACATGTCCCAAAGAGATTTACCTCAATTAAAGATAAAATATGACTCCTGGGTATAAATCCAAACAACAAAAGCCAAAGTACTAATTTGAAAAGGTACATGCACCCCAGTGTTCATAACAGCATTCCTTAAAATTGCCAAGATATGGAAGCAATTTGTGTCCATCAACAGATGAATAAAGAAGATGTGGTGTGTGTATATATACACACACAATGAAATACTACCCAGCCATGAAAAAGAGTGAAGTTTTGCCGTTTGCAACAACATGGATGGACTTGAAAGGTTTAAGTGAAATAAATCAGACAGAAAGACAAATACCGTATGTTACCACATATATGTGGAATCTAAAAAATACAACCAGTGGCTATAACAACAACAACAACAAAAACAGACTCACAGATATAGAGAACAAACTAGTGGTTCCCAGCAAGGAGAGGGAAGAAGGGAGGAACAAGGTAGCAGCAGGGGATCAATCGGTACAAACTATTATGTATAAAATAAGCTACAAGGATAGGTTGTACAAACACATGGGATACAGCCAATATTTCATCATAACTATAAGTGGAGTATAACCTTTAAAAATCGTGAATCACCATACTGTACAGTGTTATATGTTACAAGTGTACATCAACTATTCTTCAAATAAAAAAGATAAAATGTATCTCCTGACTCCTTTCTTAGTTGTAAACCCCAATGGGAGAAAGTAAGACTGTTGCTCTGAGAACCCTTTCAAGCCCCAGTGCTACTCCACTACCATAAAAGCTTCCCCAGGTACAAGGACAGGAGATTTTTCTCTAGTAATTTTACTACCACTGGATCAACTGTCCCTGAATCTCCTCCTGCTATTATTTCTCCTCCTGGCTTTTGCTGCTGATGCTTTGTTGCATTATTTTGCCACTCCGAGTTCCCTCTGGTTCCACTCAAAAAGCCATAGCTCCTTCAATTGGCAGTGCTCAAAAATGGGCTGCCTCTCCAAGGCCGTCATTTAAATGAAATCTTTCCCAAATAGCTCTTCATTTTGATTGGAACAGGAAAATAAACACCAACAGATTATCACAGCTGTATCTGGCACAACCATCAGAAGAGCAATCCAGGATTGCTTTCGTTTTTCCAGATTCCCAAAGATATTTGTCTTCTGCTTTCTATCGCCCAAGCCTGGCTTTCATCAGGTAGCTTACTTAGGAATGAGTCAACAATACATCCCCTTCTCATCCCTCCATCACTGAGGAGGCATTAAAAATTCAGCTGCCTCTTCTCAGTGAACAATTATCTCACTCATTGGCTTGATTCACTGATCTCTTAATGACAGCTTTCCTGCTGTTTCCTTTGAATGTTTAAAATATGAAACAATCCTGTCTCGTCAAGCTGAAAACTGTGGCTGAGTTTTTTGTCGCTGTTTCCAATAAATAATTTCAAGGGGTTTCAAATTATCCATCATCTAACAGCTCTCGGGAAGATTCTCTCATCTCCTTCAGGCATAAAAAGCCATTTCTAACTACCGTGCTGTCCCACTGATTACCCTCAATGATTTTCAAAATCGGTTCCATTCTTCTCAAAGAACCTCCCTCTCCATCAATATTAAAGGGCGCTTTGAATGAACCCACACCCAGGAGGAAGGACTGTATGTGACTGTCCTCCCCTGGCCAGGATGAATTAGTAAATAGACTATAAAGATTAGAATGGTATACTGATCATATTTATTCAGCACTTCATGAGAAGATGCACACATTAGAAAGAGAAGATCTAGGATGGGGAGACCAGTGTAAGTTCTGATGGGAGGCAGCAGAAGTACTATCTTCATTCAGAAAAGGAAGTAAAGTAACTGAAAGACATTCTGACTGGAAAAATGTCAGAGGTTTGTGCTCTAACCTGTCACTGTAGCTTTCTTGCTCCTTTCTTCCCCAGGGAAGGATGGAAAGGACAATTCACAGAAGGGAGTTAGAAAGGAATGCAGTCTGCAGTGCATTCATAGCCAGTGGAGAAAGAATGCAACAGCAAATAGAACCCTTTCCCTGCCACAGAGTCTAAAAGAATCAAGAAATGAGCTTTACTCATGGGAGTTACAGAACTGGAAAATGTAGTCTTTCATTGTCTTCATGCCCAGAGGACCTCAACCAAAAGCCCAGAAGCTAAAAGCTGAAAAGGGGTGGAGGAAGATAGCTGAGGACAACCTCTAACCCCAGGAATTAGTTCTGACTCCAGAATAAGGATTCTGAATGTTTTAAAAAACAGTTTATTATCAAGTTGAAAAGTAAGATCAAAGCTGGATTAAACTTTCATGGTTCAAATTAGCAAGAAAAGATAATACCTCTGTGTATATCTCTTTGAAACTGGTGCTCTTACTGATATTGAAAGTTTTATTTTTTTAAATATTTCTGTGCTTAACCTTATTTAAAAGTTGTGGGGTTTTTTTAAAGGAAAGCCATGCTTTTAGACAAACAAATCAACCTATGAGCTAAGCTCTGGCGTTCTAAGTAAAAATAAAAAGTGTTTCCTGGACCCTAAATGCTTACAAGCTAATTGCAGGATTAGTTATATCACCTGCCCTAATGAATGCAGTAGGGAAACTAATGAATTCTTTCACTTTGCATATTACCACCACCTCCAAAAGAGAATTAAAAATAAGAGGGTCCTCTTCTAGTGTTCATCTCACCATCCACCTAGTTACACAAACCAGAGCCCTAATGGTCATCAACCCCTCACCCCCTAGATCTAGTCTCTCACCGTGTCCCGTGGATGTGACCTCCTCACAGTATTTTTAAGCCTGTCTGGAGTAGCCACCATCACCACCACCCCAGCTCTCTAATCTAGATCATTGTCTGGGTGACCAGAATAGCTTCAAACTGCTCTGCCCACATGCACTCTGGCACCCCTCTAATCTGCCCTACAGACTGGAGCCAGAGCAATCTGTCCAAAATACCAATCTGATGATGTCACCCTTCCTCAAGTCTCACCACATGTGGAGAATCTCCCCTCCCCTTCATCACGCAAGCCCTTGAAGGGCCATGCTCCCTGCCATAGGACTTTAAAATAAAGATGCCGGTCCTTCTGACCTCACCCATTTCTCTTCATCTTGCTAACTCTTACTCACCCTTCACAGGCTAATCAAATATTACATTCCTTTTTTTTTTTTTAATCTCTGCCTCACAATGGGTAAAATTTTACATTCATTTATGGGATTGTTTAACAGCTTTCTCTCTGACCAGACTAGCATAATGCTTGATGTATAGTAAGCATTAAGATAATTGTTGGATGGATTAGTAAGTCAATAAGAAATTAAGATGGGATTGCAAAATGAGATTCACAGATAAATGTGGTCAAAGACAGATTTACAGAAACAGCCTTTTGATTTGGGTCTTCAGAGGAGAATAGCAGTCTATTAGGAGAAGAAATAATGTAGATTATTTGGGATTGAAGGAGTGGATGGATATGGCTGTATTGTGGTGGTAAAGAGGACAGGGCTCTAGTAAGTTACCCAGTCCCATTCAGACTTAGCAGCTTTGGTCTTTGAAAAACCTACTTAACCTTTCTGTTCCAGTTTACTCATTTTTAAGAGGTGGATGACAAGAGTTCCTACCTCATGGTATGGAATGAGGTGTGGTATGTTAATACTTGGCACTATAACTGCCACATAGTAAATGCTCTTTAAATGATAGCTCATGTTATTATTTTTATACTTATCCACAGGTCATTAAAATTAAAGTTTAAGTCAACAAATATACATATATCAAGATGCTATGTGCTGGTACTGAGTCAGGCAATGGAATGGTGATGAAAGATAAATTTACAGAAATACCCTTCGGGCTTCCCTGGTGGCGCAGTGGTTGAGAATCCGCCTGCCGATGCAGGGGACACGGGTTCGTGCCCTGGTCCGGGAAGATCCCACATGCCGCGGAGCGGCTGGGCCCGTGAGCCATGGCCACTGAGCCTGCGCGCCCGGAGCCTGTGCTCCGCAACGGGAGAGGCCACAACAGTGAGAGGCCCACATAATGCAAAAAAAAAAAAAAGAAATACCCTTCAAGGAGCTCACTCATCTTCTATTGAAGGTGGTCACTGTTTAGTGGAAACTAAGGGGGGAAACAAGACAAACACTGAAGGACAAGCTTCTTAATGGACCAATAAAATGACAACAGCAAGTACCCCACCAGGTACTAATTAGTACCTACATCCCAGCTTAACCACGGACAGTATTTCTGTAAAGTCTCCAACATGAACCCACTTTTTCCAACTTGCATGCAATTTGGGGAGCAAGTCTGGTCCTTTGGGCTGTCATCCTTGTGGAGAGAGTGCTTGTGTTCAGAGTCTAGTCACTGCCCCAGGCCAGGTATGTCTTCCTACCATTTAACAGGTCAGTATCATTTCATGTTTTATGTTCTATTTGGTAATACAGATGGAGATATTAAAGTTCCAAAGGTTAAGTCAATTTGTCCAAGGACACAAAGCCACTCAAGATTTGAATAAAGATTGTATAACTTGAGATTGCAGGACAGTGTTCAGTGCACTCCGGGTAACTTTCTTTACACAGAGGTCATGGGAACCTTAAAAGGACAATTACCTAAGGATGATCTAAGCAGGGATGGAGAGATGGAATTCTGGCATGTTTTCTGAAATATTTATAAGCTTCGAAATGAAGAATTTTACTAACATGGATAAGTGGATGATGTCAATGTCTTTAAGTAGCTGTTATCTGTGAGAATCTACAGAATACATTTAGTCACAGAATTTGGCAATTAAAAGGACCTTGGAGGTCATGTGGTTTTACACCCCATACCACATAGAAGCTTCTTTTTGCAGTAACTGTCAGAGAGTTTAGGAGGATACAGTTTTTCCCAAAACCCTACAGTCTCACAAGGGGAAGGCATCCTAGAAATCATCTAATCCAACCCCACGATTTACAGGTAAGAAATGTAAAGCCCAAAGTGTCCAGGTGATACATTCAGGGCCATCGACCACTTATCTCCAGAGGTAGACCCAGAAAGCAGACCATTTGGATTCCAACTATACTGCCTCAATTTAAGATCTTAAAAAATAAGGTAAAAAACAAACCAAAACATTTATTTACAGATGATTCTTTTATTAGGAAAATGCTGTTTGGGCGTAGGAGGCTGCAAGAAAAAACTATGGAATTCCATCTTTAAAATGCATTCAAACACTTTGGTAAACAAATGTCTGGCTCCTAGAAAAACATTTCTGGTTTTTGACAGGTTCAGACACATGCAAATGACAGGAAGAGTCTAACTGAAGCCCTGGAGAGTATTAACAGCACTATCTTAATTGTAGACAAAACTGTGACTAGGTTTCCCAGTCAGGCAGTATAAGTGCCAAATAGGGAACATTCCTAGCCTTTGTGGTGGGGTAGAGCCAAGTATCAGGGATAAAATGTAAGAACATGTCCATGGTAAAGATGCATTATCTCGCATCCTCACAAGGCTATTATTCTGTCCATTCTCCAGTTTTAGAAGTTGAGGCTGAGAAAGCTACTCCAACTTGCCCTAAATCCCAAAGAAGTGGCAGAGCCTGCATGTTCGCAGAGATTAGTAGTTAGTCTCTAACTTAGTGGGCTAGAGTCCAGCCTCTTATGAAGCCTTTTAAAGTAGGATACACTTGGGAGAAAAGGAAACAGAGATCTACGTCCCGAATTTCAAAATACACCACCCACCTCCTCTCTATCCAGGGGTTCACTGAACATGGAGTTCTGTCTGCAAGTGGTCATATTTCTTCCGGGCTACTGCACGCATTCGGCCAGCACTCTCTCCTCAGCACCGTCTGGGCAGAAATCTCTGCAGTAACTCTTAACCAACCAGGAGTTGTAATATGTTCAGTTAATAGGTGGCAAGGGACATGTCAGATTGAACTTTCTAATTTATAATTTCAATCAAAGTTTAGTGACTCCCTGCTGACCATAGACAGGATAAATTCCAAATTGCCTTGTGATATGCTTAGGCTGACATTCAAAATCTCCCACATCCTGGCTTGAATTTCCTGTTCCATGTTCTGCCCAGCCATTACATTTTCCAAGCCTTCTACTCAAGCTAAATTGGCCTTAATCTGTCTTCCAAGCATATCTTACACTACTCCACATCCACATTTTTGCTGAGACCATTTTTCCACATCCTCAGATGTCTCTCTTTCTCATCATTCATCCAGAGTCTACCCTCCAAGATCCAATTCTAATTCTTATTTCTTTCATTTATTTGATAAATAGTTGCTACTTTTGTGTCAAGCCCTATATTATGCAGCAACTGTAGCTAGGTATAGAGTGGTGCTTTAAGCCCACATCCTAGTTGAGGGTTGAGGAAGGAGAAGGAAGAAACAAGAAAAGTTAATATGCAATATCCAGATATGAAAATTGCTATGAAGGGAATAACTTACAATACAAAACAATTGCTTTCAGTGGAGTGGCTGTTCCCTACAGTGGTGGTCAGAGACCTCTCTGAAGAGTAGCCATTTGAGATGAGACTTAAGATATGAGAAAGAACCAGGTGTCCCAAGAACATCCCGGTCAGGATAACAGGGTGTGCAAAACTTTGGATTGTGAAGGACCTGGAACCAGGATAAGAGTGGCAGGAAGTGAGGTAGGAAATCTCACAAGCTTTCCAGTTGGCAAAAGTCTACCTTTCATCTGAATCTCTTACCATCTGTACCATCAAATTCTTTAGCATAAACTGTCTACAATTATCATTTGTTTTTAATCTTATCTCCTTCCTTACATAGAAGTTCCGTGAGAGCCTGTATCCTAGTACTCACCAGCAATAAAAGCTCCAAAATGTACTCAACAAATAATTGAGTGGAAGATTCTAGTTCCTTAGGGGCAAGGCTTTCTATGGTCCGATGTCAGAAGACAGAGTCGAGCACATGATAGATACAAAAAGTTCTGCTGATCGATTGGTTGATTTCCCCCCTTTGCTCTGGGAAAACTGATCTGTTTGCAGTTATTTTAACACTGATGGGAAGACTCTGCCTTCTAACCCTTGCTCCCTTTTGTACTGTCACAACCCTCTGAAGTCTTCACTGGTAACCACATCTCAGCCAATTTCTCCCTGCTCTAGTCACCTGGTCTCTGATTTGAAGTTGAGCCCATGTCAGTCAAAAAATGTTTTAACAATTCTAAATCATGTATACATATAGTTGTTTTAATACATTTACTTAGAAAACATTCAAAAATAAATGGAAAGAATTACAATATTTAAAATGAATATTATAAAGAATCAAGCCATTTTACTCCAAAGAGAAAGCAACATGATTGAATAGGCTTTGTTGTATTTTATTGGCCTGATATAGCTCCTCAGTTTCCCCCCACCTTGGCCCTCTAGATCATGGCTAACCCATCAGCAGTCTGACAAGCCTATTCAAAGCACACATATTATTTGTAAAGTTGTTTTTATAATGTTAAATATATATACGTGTGTGTGTGTGTTTGTGTACAAAGCGTGTCCCCAAAGGGATAGTTCATGCTGTTATGTTTACATTTTTTTTTTTTTTTTTGTGGTACGTGGGCCTCTCACTATTGTGGCCTCTCCCATTGCGGAGCACAGGCTCCGGGGGCCCAGCCGCTCCGCGGCATGTGGGATCTTCCCGGAGCGGGGCACGAACCCGTGTCCCCTGCATCGGCAGGCGGACTCTCAACCACTGCGCCACCAGGGAAGCCCTGTTATGTTTACTTTTAATATTTGAAAGTCCTGATTTGATTTCAAATATATATCACTGAGGGACACTGCAGTAATTTCTCCTTAATACTAAATATTATTTCAAAATCTGGCAGCTAAAAAAACAGATTATTTTCTAGGCAAGAACCTGTTTATTATCCTTAATGTAAAGATGTGCTAAGAAGATCTATTCTAATAAACAAGTACTGAGTATTTATTTATGGTAGTGATGACGATCATCAATATGGATGTGGAAAGCAATCAATGTCCTCATCAAGTAAAATTTGAGAAATTTAGCATTTAAGTCCAAGGCAAAAAAAAAAAAAAAAAAAATCACATGGAAATAAACAAAGAGCCTCCATCCTTCTCATACAACTTCTAGGATTTTTGCCTTGTTTTTCCAGTATGTACACATTTTTAAACTAGAAAAGCTAAAATGTAAAAATTACATTATTAAGAATCATATTTGGTCAGGGAAAAACACTAATTCTTTTATTTCAGAAGATTTTGCTGTTGTGGTGCATTTTCTAAAGCGCATTGCCTCTAGAGACGCTCAAAATGAAACAAAATAAACAAACGCTAGTCATCCTGTCCAAAGTAGAAGAGCTAAGTCCTGCCCTGAGGAACTGTACAATTGAACATAACAAGCTGGAAACCTCCTCATCCACATGCAATTCTTTCATAAATGATTTGAGGTCAAAGTGTCACTTCCAGAACTAGGGCCCAGGGAAGTAGACAGTTCCTACCAGAAGAGGGTACATTCAAAGAAATGCTTAGATCTGGTTAAAGACTGACAAAAAGTAGATTTTGTGCTAAAGATGAAAATTTGAGATACATGAACAAAAAAGACAGATTTACTCCAAGGCCTGGAAATCCATCTGAAAGGAGCAGCAGGAATAACGGATTTGCAGAATGGCTCTACAAAGCCCATGATGGATGTGTCCACCCACGCAGGAAAGGAAGGAGAGGACATGCACCCAGAGGGCCAAGCTGCAGGCAGGTCTGAGGGTAGCATGAGGAAGAGTCAACAGCAGATACTGGTGGCCTGTTCCTAGAGTCTGATCCAGAGGCAGGAGGTGCTATCCTGGGGGAACAGACACCTAAGGCAGGGAAGCCTTTGCTGGGAATAAGGTATGACCCTGGTCCTAAAGAACTAGGGAAAGATGGGAGGCTGTCACAGAGGAGAGAGGCCAGAGCCCCATTCCCATAGAACAACAATGTCACTAGCACAGCATGGTGAGTGGCAAGGCAGGGCCAAGACAGTTCCTGGTCCCTTCAACCTCAGTCATTTGCAGACGGGACTGGGGTGGGACTGACTTACTGGCTGAAGTGACTTCAGCTAGGAGTATTCAGGGACTCCAGGGACAGGACAACTACTGAACCACCCAGCAACTCAACTTAAAGCCATGTTTGAGGGACATCTATGGCCCAAACTACAGCAGCCTTCTTTCTTCTCCCTCTCACTTCCCTTTCCCACCTGGAATTTTCTCTTACAGTAACCCTTATTACTCAATGTTAAAATAGAGTCACCCTTACCCAGCAGGCTGTAAGCTTTGTGAGAGCTAGGCCAGCGTCTACTGTGTCAAGTGTTGAATCTCAAACATCAGTTGAATAAATGAATGGCTCTCCACCTTGTTGGACACATGGGTAGATTGTCCCCTGCACTAATAAGGAAGATAGGAAGACCCCCTGGTTGAGGCTAAATGGTTCAAGAAGAAGACTTTGCCTGCCGCTGGTACTCTGAACAAATGCCTGATCTCTTTGCCTGAATTCTTAACTCTGTTACCTTAGTTACCTGTGTTGATCTCTGGCCTTTAACCTCAGCAGACCATGCCGAGCTTGTTTGCAGCTCTGGGCTCTGCTCCTATGGATTTCTCTAGACCTCCATTTGCCCCTGATGTGCCCTTGCCGGACAGATGTGCACCTGCTGACTTACTCTGATCTAGACAGTCCTCTGCTTCAGGTACCAGATGTCCATCCAGTGCAGCTGCAGCTCAGCCACTGGTTTGGGGCCACATCTCAGATCCAGCTGTGTCCATTCTAACCCAGCCACCACCAGTACCTCCACCTGGCAGGCTGGTCGCCAACAGATGTGATCAAGGCTGCTGTTAAGAACTTCCCCACTGTGTGTGGGGGGGGTACCAAAATAAAAAGCAAGCACCAGAACACCTAGAACTAATATAAAGTAATCACACTGATAGTATATATGTGCGTCTAAATCACACACACACATATATAAACATAGTATAAATTAACCAAAAGCTTAAAATGTGATTATTTCCACACCATATTTTATAACTGCATTGGAGTTCCTCAGCCAAATTACTATGATGTCAAATGTTTCACTGCCATTCCCAGCAATTTGAAGGTCAAAAATTCTATGCTTCCAGATTTTAGGGGAATTTTACCATTAAATCCTGGTAACGTAACTATACAATCCTTTGATACACGGTTACCCCTAGCAATGGGTAGTTTCCTGGGGGACTGACACATTCAGTTGTGCATGAGGCCTTCCCCAGTACCAGGGCAAACAGACCATAGGATACAGCTTGCAAACATTACTTCCACGATGTTACAGAAAGGTTCTTTGGCAGAGAAAGAGAATTGATAAAGGTAGATCTGCAACATGCACACCTGTAACCAAGAGCTCTGCCAATGACATGCTCACCCCTGATCATTCTCAGTCATCTTAAAGGAAAAGCAGCCCCTGAAACCAAGGTCTCCACAACATGAACAGCATTAACTGCATTGCTCATTCCCAGAGAGATGGAAGCAAGGCTGGCGCTCTCACAACAGGACACAATCACAGGGCAGGGATGTCAGTGAACCAGGTGCAAACTGCTCCACCATATATTTAAGGCATCAGCAGTGCACATGCCTCCATTTGATAAAGTCACATTAAATCCTGCTCAACCCTCAGCCTGCTTGATATCAAACAAGAATCCCCAGTATTATTCACACAATTCTCTGAAAGCGGTCTTCCAGCCCACAGTTGCAGTGGCGGCTATTGTTGCTGCAGCCCCACCACGTACCGTTGGCACCAGGTTTGACCATCTGTCCAACAGTATTGTTCTGTCTAAAGCAGAATCTCATTAGCCTAGCTTGCTGTCAAAGCCACTGCTGTCCATTGGATACTGAGCAGCCTTGCTTGTGTCTTGACTTTCTTCATGGGGGCGGTCCCTTGCTTAGGCTCTCAAGGCATCTGTCCTCAGGTATGGCTCAGCCAGGCACCCACACTGCTGGCCAGCCCCACCTCCGAGGCGTAGCCTCCCAAGGGCTCAGGAAGGTGTCCTCCCCTTGTCCCCAGCTATCACCTCATAGTCCGCAATACGTGGTTCTGCTCTTTTCTTCAGCCTCCATTCCCCGCTCCCTTAGACTATCCAGCTTCATTGCATCAGAAGCCTTTTCACTTTTTGGCCTCGTGTGACTTGGCTTCTCAGCAGCTTTTCGCAAAAGCCAGCCACAACCTCTTGCTTCAGTCTCTTTCCCACTTCAGCTTTCATGATGCCACACTCTCCGAGTGTTCCCTCTACCTTGCTGGCTACTCTCAGCCTCCACTGCCCAGTCTCTAAATGTTGGGATTACTATTTGGTTACTTTAATAAACACTTACATAAGATGTGTCACTAATACTTGCTAGATAATATTTGTCGTAAATGCCTTGCACGTATCACCTCATTAGTGCCCCACGTTTCCATTTTCAGACATCATCCCTATTTTCAACTTTCTAGGTTATCTCACACAACCTCATGGCCTTAAATACCATCTCCTCCCTAACATCTCCCAATGTATGTCTCTGGCCCCAGTGTTTCCCTGGGATTCCAGATCTGCTTCCCCAACTGCCTGCTCAACATTTCCATTGGCACATCTAATAAGAATGTCCAACTCGTTTAAAATCAAACTCTTCCCCTGCTCAGATATGCCACTCCCACCACTGCCTCGTATCCTGCAAGGCAAACGGCAAATCCATTCATTCCAAGATGCTCAGGCCAAAACTATTATGCAGTCGTATGTGATTCCCTTCTCTCTATTTAACCTCCAACTAATTCATCATCAGATCCTTTTGGATCTACCTGTGGTCAGAAGCTGACCACTTGTCTTCACCTCTGCTATCCTAGTCTATGGCAGTATCATCTCTCTTCTGGGTTCATAGAAGAGCTTACCAACAGACTTTCCTTCCACTCTCGCCTCCCTAATGTCTGTTTTCCACATAGCAGCCAGAGACGTCAAAGCCCTCCACTGGCTTCTCATCGTACATAAAATACATCCAAAGCTCTTTCTACAGCTTAAGGCCTGCAGTGATTTTACCTCCATCATCTCCCTGGCCTCATCCGCTACTTCATTCCCCCAAATCCCTTTGAACACCCTGCTCTTCCCCAAGCAGGTCTTTGCTCACATTCTTTCCTCTGCGTGGAATGTTCCTTCCTGAAACCTTTGCGTGGTTCACTCCTTCATTTCTTAAGGCTCAACTGTTACTTCCTTAGAGAGGCTTTTTGATGTTACCTAAGACAGCAGCTTCCTTTACCCTCTTCCACGTCTTCATACTACAGTGGTCCTCTGTATCCGCAGGTTTCACATCTATGGATTCAAGCAACTGAGGATGGAAATTTCACAGATACAGAGGGCGGATAGTATTCATTGTACTAAGCCACTGTATACATGGGACTTCAGTATCATGGATTTTGGTATCGTGGGGCGCTCCTGGCACCAATCCCCGCCCCTATAGATACTGAGGGAGAATTGTACTTACTTTATTCCAACACTATTATGTTATCTTGATTTTTGTTTCCTAATACTGTACTACCTATACAGTTGTTATGATTTATATTGATTCTGCCAATGGATTGTAAGCTATTTTTATTCATTGTTTTATTCTCAGTGTCTAAAAAAAGAATCTGGCACCCAGAATTTTTTAATAAATGAGTTTTTAATCAGTAATTCCCCTTTTTGGTTTAAGCCGGTGGGAATTGAATTTCTGTCACCAAAAACCAAAAGATTTGACTTAAAAAAGAAATGTTTGTTTATGGTTGTTATTGCTGTTACTTAACCACATGAAAAAGGAATAATCCTAACCCAATTATAACTCCAACAACACACAGGGACGTGCTAGGGAATCTCTTCCAAAGAGACAGTATTCTATTAAATTGGAAACTTATGCATAGAGAGAACAAAATGTCAAGTAATTTTGAAGGAACTGAACAATATAAGTGACTGCTATTTCTCAACATGAGGTTCCAGTTGTTTCAACATTTCCAATTTGGGCTGTATAATTAAAGAAGGGACAGGCAGACAGCTCGTGGTTCACCACTACTTTAAATTGGCCACCTCTATCATACTGTGATTTTCTAGAATACCAGATTGTCAAGAAACTAACATTCATTTGTTCAACACCTATGTAATTCCTTGGATTCAATTCATCCCAGTTTGCCTGAGACTGTCCTGGTTTTAGAACCAAAAGGCCCATGTCTTGGGAAAACTCCCAGTCAAACCAAGATGGTTGGTCATCCAATAAAAATTACTCTTAGGATTTGGGCTTGAGCAACAGGGTAAATGGTAGAGTCATTTACCATGATAGAAACAACCTGGGAAGGAACACCAGGAGGATATAATTAAGACTTCTTTTTTGAGATACAAAGCAGGCATCCAAGTGGTAGTTGGTTAAATGAGTCAATACTTAAAGAAGAGGCCAGAGACTGAATTATAAGTTTTGGACCCATCATCTTATTGATAACATTTTATAGTCTTGGAATTTACTGCTATTACCCAAGGAGTGAAAATGATAAAAGTACCTACAGACGTCTCTTGAGGATTTTCACCATAAAAGAAGCTCTTCAAAAAAATATCTGCACAGCACGCCTCAGGCTGTTGTAAGGTCAGGCTGGCCTCTGCCACTGTAGGCTCCATCCACATTCCATACCCTTCCCTCACCCGCCCCCCACACCCCGGCCTGAGTGAGCCACAGCCCCCTAATCAGCTGCTACTTTAACCCCGCCCTGTCCGAGTGAAGAACAGATGCCCTCAAGAGACCTACACACAGAGGCAGAGCCAAATCCAAAGCTGAACCCCAGAAACTGTGCAAACAGAGGAGAGAAAGGGAAATCTCTCCCGAGAGAAATTTGAGAGCAGCAGGTTAAATCTCCACAATCAACCTGATGTACGCTGCATCTGTGGAATACCTGAATAAACCACAAATCATCCCAAAATTGAGGCGGTAGATTTTGGAAGCAACTGTAGACTAGGGGTTTGCTTCTGCACGTAATTTGTTTCCAGGTTTATGTTTATCTTAATTTAGTATTTAGAGGTTATTATCATTGGTAGATTTGTTCATTGATTTGGTTGCTCTCTTGCGTTTTTTTTAAATTTTTATTTATTTATTTATTTTTGGCTGTGTTGGGTCTTTGTTTCTGTGCGTGGACTTTCTCTAGTTGCGGGGAGTGGGGGGTCACTCTTCATTGCAGTGCACGGGCCTCTCACTATCGTGGCCTCTCTTGTTGTGGAGCACAAGCTCCAGATGCGCAGGCTCAGTAGTTGTGGCTCATGGGCCTAGTTGCTCCACAGCATATGGGATCTTCCCGGACCAGGGCTCGAACCCGTGTCCCCTGCATTGGCAGGCAGATTCTCAACCACTGCGCCACCAGGGAAGCCCCGTTTTTTTTTTTAAATATATAGATACATATATTTTTTTCCTTTTTCCCTTTTTGTATGTGTATGCTTCTTTGTGTGATTTTGTCTGTATAGCTTTCCTTTTCATATTTGTCCTAAGGTACTGTCTGTCCGTTTTTGTTTCTTTTTGTTTTTCTGTTGTTGTTTTCTTTTTAGTACAGTTTTTAGCCCTTGTTATCATTAGTGGATTTGGTTTGTGGTTTGGTTGCACTCTTTTTTTATTACTATTTAATTTTTTTACTTTTTATTTTAATTTCTTTTCTTTTCTTTCTCCATCCCTCCTTCCATCCTTCCTTCCATTCTTTCTTCCTTCCCTCCTTTCTTTCTCTCTTTCTTTCTTTTTCTTTCTCCCTTTTCTTCTGAGCCATGTGGCTGACAAGGTGTTGGTGCTCCACACAGGTGCCAGGCCCTGTGCCGCTGAGGTGGGAGAGTCAAGTTCAGGACATTTGTCCACCAGAAACCTCCTGGCCCCATGCAATATGAAATGGTGAAAAATCTCCCAGAGATCTCCATCTCAATGCTAAGACCCAGCTCCACTCAACGACCAGCAAGCTACAGTGCTGGACACCTGATGCCAAACAACTAGCAAGCCAGGAACACAACCTCACCCATTAGCAGAGAGGCTGACTAACATAATAATAAGGTCACAGACACCCCAAAACACACCATCAGATGTGGCCCGGCTCACCAGAAAGACAAGATCCATCTTCATCCACCAGAATACAGGCACCAGTCCCCTCCACCAGGAAGCCTACACAACCCACTGAACCCACCTTACTCACTGGGGACAGACACCAAAAACAACTAGAACTACGAACCTGCAGCCTGCAAAAAGGAGACCCCAAACACAGTAAGTTAAGCAAAATGAGAAGACAGAGAAACACACAGCAGATGAAGGAGCAAGATAAAAACCCACCAGACCAAACAAATGAAGAGGAAATAGGAAGTCTACCTGAAAAAGGATTCAGAGTAATTACAGTAAAGATGATCCAAAATCTTGGAAATAGAATAGAGAAAATACAGGAAATGTTTAACAAGGACATAGAAGAACTAAACAGAAAACAAACAATGATGAACAACACAATAAATGAAATTAAAAATTTTCTAGAAGGAATCAATAGCAGAATAACTGACGCAGAAGAAGGGATAAGTGACGTGGAAGATAAAACAGTGAAAATAACTACTGAAGAGCAGAATAAAGAAAAAAGAATGAAAAGATTTGAGGACAGTCTCAGAGACTTCTGGGACAACATTAAACACACAAATATTCAAATTATAGGGGTCCCAGAAGAAGAGAAAAAGAAAGGGACTGAGAAAATATTTGAAGAGATTATAGTTGAAAACTTTCCTAATATGAGAAAGGAAATAGTCAATCAAGTCCAGGAAGTGCAGAGAGTCCCATGCAGGATAAATCCAAGGAGAAACATGCCAAGATGCATATTAATCAGACTACCAAAAATTAAATACAAAGAAAAAATATTAAAAGCACCAAGGGAAAAACAACAAATAACATATAAGGGAACCCCCATAAGGTTAACAGCTAATCTTTCAGAAGAAATTCTACAAGCCAGAAGGGAGTGGCAGGATGTATTTAAAGTGATGAAAGGGAAAAACATACAACCAAGATTACTCTACCCAGCAAGGTTCTCACTCAGATTTGACAGAGAAATTAAAACCTTTACAGACAAGCAAAAGCTAAGAGAATTCAGTACCACCAAACCAGCTTTACAACAAATGCTAAAGGAACTTCTGTAGGCAGGAAACACAAGAGAAGGAAAAGACCTACAATAACAAACCCAAAACAATTAAGAAAATGGTAATACGAACATACATATCAGTAATTACCTTAAATGTAAATGGATTAAATGCTCCAACCAATAGACACAGACTGGTTGAATGTATACAAAAACAAGACCCATATATATGCTGTCTACAAGAGAACCATTTCAGACCTAGGGACTCATACAGAAGGAAAGTGAGGGGACGGAAAAAGATATTCCATGCAAATGGAAATCAAAAGAAAGCTGGAGTAGCAATACTCATATCACACAAAATAGACGTTAAAATAAAGACTATTACAAGAGACAGAGAAGGATACTACATAATGACCAAGGGATCCACCCAAGAAGAAGATATAACAATTGTAAATATTTACGGACCCAACATAGGAGCACCTCAATACATAAGGTAAACACTAACAGCCATAGAAGAGGAAATCGACAGTAAGACAATCATAGTAGGGGACTTTAACACCCCACTTTCACCAATGGACAGATCATCCAAAATGAAAATGAATAAGGAAACACAAACTTTATATGACACATTAAACAAGATGGATGTAATTGATATTTATAGGACATTCCATCCCAAAACAACAGAATAGAGTTTCTTCCCAAGCGCTCATGGAACATTCTCCAGGATAGACCACATCTTAGATCACAAATCAAGCCTTGGTAAATTTAATAAAATTGAAATTGTATCAAGTATCTTTTCCAACCACAATGCTATGAGATTAGATATCAATTACAGGGAAAAATCTGTAAAAGATACAAACACATGGAGGTTAAACAATGTACTCCTAAATAACCAAGAGATGTCTGAAGAAATCAAAGAGGAAATCAGGAAATACCTAGAAACAAATGACAATCAAAACACAATGACCCAAAACCTATGGGATGCAGCAAAAGCAGTTCTAAGAGGAAATTTATAGCAATACAATCCTACCTCAAGAAACAAGAAACATCTCAAATAAACAACCTAACCTTACACCTAAAGCAATTAGAGAAAGAAGAACCAAAAAAAACCCAAAGTTAGCAGAAGGAAAAAAATCATAAAGATCAGATCAGAAATAAATGAAAAAGAAATGAAGGAAACAATAGCAAAGATCAATAAAACTAAAAGTTGGTTCTTTGAGAAGATAAACAAAATTGATAAACCATTAGCCAGACTCATAAGGGAAAAAAGGGAGAAGACTCAAATCAATAAAATTAGAAATGAAAAAGAAGTAGCAACTGACACTGCAGAAATACAAAGGATCATGAGAGATTACTACAAGCAACTATATGCCAATAAAATGGACAACCTGGAAGAAATGGACAAATTCTTAGAAAAGCACAACCGTCTGAGACTGAACCAGGAAGAAATGGAAAACATAAACAGACCAGTCACAAGCACTGAAATTGAGACTGTGATTAACAATCTTCCAACAAACAAAAGCCCAGGACCAGATGGCTTCACAGGTGAATTCTATCAAACATTTAGAGAAGAGCTAACACCTATCCTTCTCAAACTCTTCCTAAACATAGCAGAAGGAGGAAATCTCCCAAACTCATTCTATGAGGCCACCATCACCCTGATACCAAAACCAGAAAAAGATGTCACAAAGAAAGAAAACCACAGGCCAATATCACTGATGAACATAGATGCAAAAATCCTCAACAAAATACTAACAAACAGGGCTTTCCTGGTGGTGCAGTGGTTGAGAATCTGCCTGCCAATGCAGGGGACGCGGGTTCGAGCCCTGGTCTGGGAGGATCCCACATGCTGTGAAGCAACTGGGCCCGTGAGCCACAATTACTGAGCCTGCACGTCTGGAGCCTGTGCTCTGCAACAAGAGAGGCCGCGACAGTGAGAGGCCCCCACTTGCCACAACTGGAGAAAGTACTCACACAGAAACAAAGACCCAACACAGCCATAGATAAATAAATAAAATTTTAAAAATATTAACAAACAGAATCCAACAGCATATTAAAAGGATCATACACCATGATCAAGTGGGGTTTATCCCAGGGAAGCAAGGATTCTTCAATATACACAAATCAATCAATGTGATAAACCATCTTAACAAACTGAAGGAGAAAAACCATATGATCATCTCAATAGATGCAGAGAAAGCTTTCCATAAAATTCAACACCCATTTATGATAAAAATCCTCCAGAAACTAGGCAGATTGGGAACTAACCTCAACATAATAAAGGTCATATATGACAAACCCACAGCCAACATCGCTCTCAATTGTGAAAAACTGAAACCATTTCCTCTAAGATCAGGAACAAGACAAGGTTGTCCATTCTCACCATTATTATTCAACATACTTTTGGAAGTTTTAGCCACAGCAATCAGAGAAGAAAAAGAAATAAAAGGAATCAAAATCGGAAAAGAAGAAGTAAAGCTGTCACTGTTTGCAGATGACATGATACTATACATAGAGAATCCTAAAGATGCTACCAGAAAACTACTAGAGCTAATCAATGAATTTGGTAAAGTAGCAGGATACAAAATTAATGCACAGAAATCTCTTGAATTCCTATACATTAATGATGCAAAATTAAACTCAAAATGGATTAAAGACCTAAATGTAAGGCCAGACACTATAAAACTCTTAGAGGAAAACATAGGCAGAACACTCTATGACATCAATCACAGCAAGATCCTTTTTCACCCACCTCCTAGAGAAATGGAAGTACAAGCAAAAATAAACAAATGGGTCTTAATGAAACTTAAAAGCTTTTTCATAGCAAAGGAAACCATAAACAAGACGAAAAGACAGCCCTGAGAATGAGAAAATATTTGCAAATGAAGCAAACGACAAAGGATTAATCTCCAAAATTACAAGCAGCTCAGGCAGCTCAATATCAGAAAAACAAATAACCCAATCCAAAATGGGCAGAAGACCTAAATAGACCATTTCTCCAAAGAAGATTGCCAACAACCCATGAGAGGATGCTCAACATCACTAATCATTAGAGAAATGCAAATCAAAACTACAGTGAGGTATCACCTCACATAAGTCAGAATGGCCATCATCAAAAAAATCTACAAACAATAAATGCTGGGGAGGGTGTGAAGAAAAGAGAACCCTCTTGCACTGTTGGTGGGAATGTAAATTGATACAACCACTATGGAGAACAGTATGGAGGTTCCTTAAAAAACTAAAAATAGAACTACCATATGACCCAGCAATCCCACCACAGGGCATATACCCTAAGAAAACCATAATTCAGAAACAGTCATGTACCACAATGTTCACTGCAGCTCTATTTAAAATAGCCAGGACATGGAAGCAACCTAAATGCCCATGAACAGATGAATGGATAAAGAAGATGTGGCACATATATACAATGGAATATTACTCAGCCATAAAAAGAAATGAAATTGAGTTATTTGTAGTGAGCTGGATGGACCTAGAGACTGTCATACAGAGTGAAGTAAGTCAGAAAGAGAAAAAAACAAATACCGTATGCTAACACATATATATGGAATCTAAAAAAAAAATGGCTATAAAGAACCTAGGGGCAGGACAAGAATAAAGACGCAGACGTAGAGAATGGACTTGAGGACGTGGGGACAGGGAAGGGTAAGCTGGGATGAAGTGAGAGAGTGGCATGGACATATATACACTACCAAATGTAAAATAGATAGCTAGTGGGAAGCAGCCGCATAGCACAGGGAGATCAGCTCGGTGCTTTGTGACCACCTAGAGGGGTGGGATAGGGAGGGTGGGAGGGAGACGCAAGAGGGAGGAGATATGGGGATATATGTATAGCTAATTCACTTTGTTATAAAGCAGAAACTAACACACCATTGTAAAGCAATTATACTCCAATAAAGATGTAAAATAATTAATTAATTAATTAAAAAAGGAAACAAAATAAAGTAGCTGCCTGAGCACACTCTTTCAACACCTGTGATGCATGATGACCCAGATATACTGAAATAGGCCTCAGGTGGTGGGACAAGTCTTTTTTTAATGTGGTAAAAGGCTTTTTGTTTTAGGGAATATAATATCCAAACCCAGCATCCTCCATTTTAGTTTTTCATTCAATCAAGTCACTCAGTATTCTAAACGAAATCAGTGGTTCATGGTTCAAAGTGGTCTCTGATAGAAGACTCTAGTACACCCTCTCTAAACTTATCGTCAGGATATACATAAAGATAATTTTTTTAAGATTCACAACTTGGAAACCAAGACTGTCAGGAAACATAAAAACAGGATGTGAGAGGAATTGACACTAATTATTAAGTAGATAGAACTAGAGCAGGAAAAACTCAGCCAGCACAGCTCAACTTTGCTTCAGAAAAGAGAGAATTTGATCAAAGACACTGGTGACTTCCGGATTAACATGGCAGAGAGAAAACAGGCATTTACTCTTGCTCCCTTCTGAATTTTTACTGGGACTACAGGAGGCGTTTTATTTCAGATGTAAGATCAAGAGTAAGAAAAGAACATAAAAGTATGAAACATCAGCACATTTTTTTAACTGAAATGTAAATTAAAAAGAGCCAACTCACTCACCAGACCTTAGCGTGCTGGATCCTCAAGCAGCTGCGGGGAAAGCTCAGAAACAGCCCGGTTTATATCGCAGTTGTTAACACCTGATAATCTCATTTAAGCATGGTGGCACCTGATGCTTCTGATGTAGTGGTGAAGGCGGGGCTCCATAGAGGAGCATTCCTTAAAAGTTTGTTCCAGAAGCTGTTAGTGCCTCAATGCCATCCCCTAATCTAGCAGCTAGATGCCTTTCCCTCTCCAATGCTGGCAGAAGAGGGAAGCTTTGTTTTCTAAAATTGTAAAGCAGCCATTTTTCAGACCAGGGAGAGTCTGGCACAGTTAAGGGTAGGAGGACGCTAATGAGAACAGATGAATTCAGTGAATATTTACATCCAGATTGCTGAGTCCACCTCAAATGCATACGTATCCCTGTCTAAATGTGATAACTAAAACTGTAAAACTCTTTTTCCAGCATGTTATTTTCTTATTTTTTGGCCACACCACTTGGCATGTGGGAACTTAGTTCCCCAGCCAGGGATCGAACCCATGACCCCTGCATTGGCGGCGCAGAGTCTTAACTACTGGACCACCAGGGAAGTCCCAAACTATAAAACTTTTAGATGAAAATATGTGTTAATCTTTATACCTTTTAATTTGGCAATGATTTCTTAGATATGACACCAAATATACAAGCAATCCAAGAAAAAATAAATTAGGCTTATTCAACATTAAAAACATTGGGCTTCAAAAGACTCTATCAAGAAAGTGAAAAGACAACCCACAGAGTGGAAAAAAACATTGGCTTATCATCTAGCTGGTAAAAACCTAGTATGAAGAATATATAAAGAACTATTACAATTAAACAATAAAATGATAGTAGCCCAGTTTTTAAATGGGCAAAGGGTTTGAACAGACATTTCTTCAAATGGCAATAAACACATGAAAAGATGCTCAACATCGTTAGTCATTAGAAATGCTAATCAAAACCGCAGTGAGATGTCCACTAGCATGGCTATAATCAAAAAGAGACAAGTTTTAGTGAGAATGTGGAGAAATTGGAGCCCTCACCATTGCTGGTGGAAATTTTAAAGGGAGCAGCTGCTTTGGAAAATGGTTTGGCATTTATTCAAAATGTTAGGCATCAAGTTACCATGAGATCTAGCTATTTCACTCCTAGGTATACAGCCAAGAGAAATGAACACATATGTCCACATAAAAACTTGGATTCCAATGTTCATGACAGCATTATTCACAATAAACAAAAAGCGGGAAAAAAACAAATCTCTGTCAACTAATGAATGGATAAACAGGATGTATACCCATACAATGGAATATTACTCAATTACAAAAAGGAATGATGCTCTGATATGTGTTACAACACAGATAACTCTTGGTAACATTATGCTAGTAAAAGAAGCCACGAAAGACCACACGTTGTATGACTGCATTTACATGAAGTGTCCAGAATAGGCTAATCTATAGAGAAAGTAGGTTAGTGGTTGTCACGGGCAGGAGAAAAAGGGACAGAGGGTGTGATTCTAATGGACGTAGGGTTTCTCTGGGGAATTAGCAGTGATCAATACACAGTGTTGTGAATATGTTAAAAAACCATGGAAATATACGCTTTAAAAGAGTGAACTATGTGAATTATGTTTCAAAAAAGCTGTTATTGGAAAAAAAAAAGATGACAAAGTTATAAAAAGAAAATTTTAATCAAAAAAAATTCCCCCCAGTGTTAACATTTTGGTGGGGAGAGATGAAGTAAAATTGTGTTAAACTTCTCACATATTCATATTTCCCTTACGATTTTAACATTTGGAGGAATAAAGAAAGCTTTGGTAAAACATAAAGACAATAAGAAGATAAAAGAGGGCTTCCCTGGTGGCGCAGTGGTTGAGAGTCCGCCTGCTGATGCAGGGGACACGGGTTCGTGCCCTGGTCCGGGAAGATCCCACATGCCGCGGAGCGGCTGGGCCCGTGAGCCATGGCCGCTGAGCCTGTGCGTCCGGAGCCTGTGCTCCACAACGGGAGAGGCCACGACAGTGAGAGGCCCACGTACCGCAAAAAAAAAAAGAAGATAAAAGAAAAAAAAGGACAGTATAGAAAATTTGTACCAAAAGCAGAGCAAAAATTAAATTAAAAAAAAATAGAGTAAGACAAATATACCAGCGATCCCACTATATCAAAATTGGTTCAATTCTCCAACTAAAGACAAAAATTCTCAAACTGGGCCATGTGAAAACCTAGCTATCTGTTGTTTACCATTATAGAGGCCCAATTCAAGTAGAAATGGAACAAACTTTACTGAAGAGTAAGGTATTTTAAAATCTCTTTCATTTTCCTCTTTTTTATTTTCGTATATAGAAACCTTCATTCCCAGTGTCATCCCAGTTTAAGAACAGTCTATTCTTTATCCATTGTTCACTCTAGTCCTCCTGGTGGGAAATGAATGTTCCTCATGGCAGACACACTTGGCTCCTTAAGCAACAACCATTCTTCCTTCTTCCTTGATAATCCACCCTGATTTTGTTAAAATATCAACTTCAGGGAAGGCCAGCTTAGCCTCCCCCCCCCTCACCTAAGGAAGGAACCCTGATTATTCTAAGCCAATAAATATAACCTTGTCCCTTTACCAGTGACTGCTTTAGGAAAGGACAAGTGACACAATTCTGAACAAAGAGACACGAGGGGAAATCTGCTAGGGACATTCTGGGAAAGTCTTTCTTTGTAAAAGAAGGTTTTCTTCCCCTTGAAAAATATTGTGTATTATTCAAGGGGAATAATTATTCAGAGCCCTCTTGCAAACATGGTGGGGGAGAAGTGTGTAGGGGATGATGTGAAGATTAGGTAGAGCAGGAAGATAAGGAAAATCTGGGTCCTTGATGATTTTGAACCATAAACTTAACAACCCCTAAAACAGCCATATTTTTGGATTTAAAAGATAACTCATTTTTGTTATCAATCACTTTTTTTTTAAACTCCCAGACAAAATCATCTTAAGCAACTCATTCTTTACTTGAGATATAAATACCCATAACTTTGGATAGTTTTACATTTAGGTGATGGATTTAGGGAAGATCCACATGGAACTGAATTATTTGGGGGCTCAAAAATGTTTGAAATCATCTAATTAGTGGTGGTATAGAGCATGGGTAATCAAAATAAGAGAGCAAACCCTCCAAAAGCAAACCTCAGAAGTCTCCCCTGGGTCTTTATTTATTAGTGATTCCAGTGTGTGTGTGTGTGTGTGTGTGTGTGTGTGTGTGTGTGTGTGTGCGTGTGCATTTTAAGGATTTATGATGATGAGTGTCAGGGATGGAGATTAGGAGGAGAATAGAAAAAAAGTGGAAATATTGGGATTCATCTATAAAACCTGGTGAAATTGTCTTTTTTAATAGGTCTTGAAATCTGGTAGAGTCAGTCCCATACTTTCTCAGAACATTTTGAAGCCAATAAAACCCCCTAATGTTATGTGACCAAACTCTTCTCTAATTTCTTTTTACATATTGGGACCCTTATGTGTCATGAGTACAATGTAGTTAAATTATATAATAAGAAAAGATTAACAAAAACAAATTCAGTGACATGGAAATAAACACACACACACACACAGCAAATGCAAACTCCTAAATTACTTCTGGTTCAAAGAAAGAATATAAACTAAAACCGCAGAGTATTTAAAAAGTAATGATATTGAGAATGCAATTTACCTAAACTTCAGTGATATGGCAAAAGCTGTACTGAGGGAAAAAAAATCCACAGCCTAAACGCTTGCATTTATTATAACGAAGGAATAAAATCAACTTGAGAAACTAGAAAAATTGCAACAAAAGTTAGCTAAGAAAAATAGAAATGAGGAAATTATAATGATAAAAGAACAAAACAATAGAACATTAATGGGATAAATAGCATAAATTCTTGGTTTTTTTTTTTTTTAGTACGTGGGCCTCTCACTGCTGCGGCCTCTCCCGTTGCGGAGCACAGGCTCCGGATACGCAGGCTCAGCGGCCATGGCTCACGGGCCCAGCCGCTCCGCGGCATGTGGGATCCTCCCGGACCAGGGCACGAACCCGTGTGCCCTGCATCAGCAGGCGGACTCTCAACCACTGTGCCACCAGGGAAGCCCCACAAATTCTTTTTGAAAATACAAGATATTGGGTCTTTAAAATATATAACAGTGACGGACGGTAACTAGACCTTTGGTGGTGATCACTTTGTAGTGTATACAGATCTCAAATTATAATGTTGTACACCTGAAATTTACACAGTGTTCTATATCAGTTTCACCTCAAGTATTTCTTTAAAGACCAGAAATGTAACAAGTTTTCCTGTTTTCAACCTCTAGTGATATTTCAAGCTATCAGAAAGTGGCAGTATGAAGCAGCCTAATGAGGCATACATCATATATCGTTTTTATTCATCTTCTACCAAGTGGTATTATGTGTGTTCACTTATGAAGTGCACAAGCACACACAGAAAAACACCAAACCATAAAAGTCTAAAAGGTTATTTAAATGTTTCACAAGTACCTCTCTGGCAATGAATAAAATCACTTCTTTTTTTCTGTGCCTTTGTATGTGAAATATATATATATATACACACATACACCTTCTGCCAGAGACTAATCAAGGAGTAAGTGAAAGTCTAAATACATAACATCAGGAATGGTGAAAATTCTCTAGAAACATATAAGCAAGCAAAATTTACTTAATAACAGGTAGAGCTCTTGAGTAAAGGAAGAACTATGGAAGAAATAAATTGTTTCCAATGAATTATTTCAATAAAGATTAGTCCCAGATAGTTGCCTCAGTAAGTTTGATCATATATTTAAAGGTGAGATGATTCCATTTCAAATGAAATTCTTCCCAATTCATTTTGCAAACAAGACAGAACCTTTGCATAAAAATGTTAGAAAGCAAAGCAAAATTAAAACCACAGACTAATTTTACCTAAACCCTAAAACTCAAGCCTCAATAGAAACCATTCTCTGAGTCCTGAGATTCAATAAGCCATATTTTAACCATTTACTTAGCTACAACTTAACAGAGACAAATTTCCAGCCCATACCTTATCTGACTCAACCAATTTCACATTCTGAGATTTGACACTTGCAGCTCTCCATGTCCATTTGCCAAACGCAAGACTCATTTGACTACAAGTGACTTCTCACTTCGTTGAGCAGAAAGGGAAATTATTGACTCATGTAATGGCCCAGTCCAGGGATATGATGGCGGCAGGAATGGCTGGATCCAAGGATGCAAGAAATGGCAGAAGGGTGGGACACTACATGCAATTATTCAGTGTGTGCACTACACATCTGTAACCAGCCCAGCCTCTACTCTGAAAATCATGCCCTCTGGAATGAGCTACATCTACCCAGAGAGAGAGGCCTGTTTTCCTTCGCACAAAGGTGGAATTCCCTAGGTGAAATCTGAAACTGGCCTCCAAACACGGAGGGCAAGGAAAGCAGAAGAAAGAGGCACATCACTCCCAATTGATAAGTGGCAGTTTTAACAAACAAGGGAACTTACATATGGGGCTTGTCTTGGGTGGCTGCAAAACGAGTAGATCTCTGGGCCCACCAGAATCTTAAAAGTTTATATAGAGGCCTTAACAGGGTTCAGTCACATATTCAGTCCAGATGGTCTCAGGAACAGTGCTCTCTCAAGGTTGCATCCTTGGAACTGGCTCACACTGTGGGGAGCCATGGGCAGAACATACATTCCAAGGATGGGAGGAGGTAGGGAGCTGCCTATTGCCCGAGTCCAGCTCACGGGTCAACCGGCGGTCACATTCTCCCCACAACCTCCTCCAGCAGTGTTTATTTGCCAAGCTCGGCTCTTATCTAAAGAAGACAGTTTTCTCTAATTATCAAACATCTCCATTTAGGCAGGCAAAGGTCACAGTGTGGGATGCAGTCTGCCTCTCTGATGGCTTCATGTACAGAAAGTCTGTCCGTGTAGTGACACTGATCAAAATGATGGTGGACAGCCCTAAGCTTGCTCTCTTCCTGGTGCCTGAAATTCAAAAAGGTGAATGTACCCCTTTTCCAGATAATTGTATTTTTAAAATCCCTTGATACGTTCTCATTGACAAAACCCGAGTCAGGTTACCTGGTTGGCAACTCTTTAAACACATAGACTCAGAGCTGGAAAAAGGAGACAGTGAAAACTTAGGATGCTGCTTCCAAAGATGAGGTTAGGGATGGTGGGTAAAACAAACCTTGCAGCTACTTCTCATAATCATCAAGACCATTATCATCTGACTTGGTATTTGCATGCCACCTTACTGGCTAGGTTTTCCTCACAGTGTTAATGGGAAGATCAAATGATAGATCCTGCAAAATAGCGTGTGGTCACAGAGCTATAAACAGATACAAAAGGCTGTTGACACCTCAAACTTCATATATACATACACCCCATATACAACATACACATATTATCTTGATTCTCACCCTTGCCAGGTGTAAAAAGATGTTTCATTCTGGCATTTTGGTTTGGTATAATATTTCTTGCTGTACAGAGGGGTAGTGTGGCCAGCTTCTCCGGCTACTGAAGATGATCAGAACTCTGCCAAGAGAACTTCATTCGGTGAATTAAAATTGGTGGGAGTTTTTGTTTGTTTATCCTGCAAAACTTGTTATTGTGCTTCAAACTGTTTTGCGGGCCTCTCACTGTTGTGGCCTCTCCCATTGCTGAGCACAGGCTCCGGACGCACAGGCTCAGCGGCCATGGCTCACGGGCCCAGCCGCTCCGCGGCATGTGGGATCTTCCCGGACCGGAGCAAGAATCCACGTCCCCTGCATCGGCAGGCGGAGTCTCAACCACTGCGCCACCAGGGAAGCCCGTTCAAACTGTTAAGTCAGACTTTTTCCACGGTTGAAACAAGACCCTATGGATTGAACTTGAGATTGATTTGAGTGGAGTTGGGGCTGGGGGAGGAGTGAGGAGGAGAAGGGAGGAGGGAAAAGCAATGATTAGAACTCTACACTGACATTACTCTGTTTTCCAAATTTTCTTTTAGCTGCTCTTCCAATATATTCAGAAAAGGTGAAACTGCTTGTCCCTGTAGTGAAGAGCCCCTGCTGTACAGTATTGCTTTGAAAAAATTGCAAGGCATGAAGTCAAGAGATCCTAACCCTGAATTCAAGAAGCCTCCTTTTATCCCACACCTAGGGAGCCATGAAAATCCCAAGGTTGGTGCTGTGGTCTCCTTACCCCTGGGATAAAAAACCTTCATAGTCAAATCAAGAAGACAGGAATCACTTCACACTCAGCAGGTGAGTGTCCCATTCAGGGGTGGTGTGTGTATGTAAGAGCGAGAGAGAGCGAGAGAGCGAGAGAGAGAGAGAGAGAGAGAGTTAACCGAAGTCTGAAAATCAAGAAATACATGCTTGCCATCGTCACGCTATTAGAAGAGTATGTAAATTACCTTACAGATAATGTCTTTGTCTTACCTTTTACCTTGATTTTATAGAAAGCATAGGTAGCTATCTAACCAAATTTTCAACTCTGGGCAGTGTCAGTGAATATAAACAATCTATAATAGGAATAGAAAGGAGTTTTATTTGAGCCAAAGTGAGGTCTACAACCCTGAAGACAGCCTCTTAGATAACTCTGAGGAACTTCTCCAGAGAAGCATGGTTTTCAGTACAGTTTTACATCTTGTCAGAACAAAGAACATCAAACAAATCAGGGATGCATTCCTTCAAAGTTTCAAAAAAAAAAAACAGATCAGCACATACACAGCGAGTCAGTATGGCCTTGGCACCTGGGAAGAGAATCTTATGATCAAAGGAGTACCAGCACTGATGTCCCAGGAAGGGAGGCATTTAATCTTTATTTTTAGCATGGACATTCTTTACTTCTGGACAGTGTACCCTTTTCTTTAATAATTAAAGCAGAAGTGCAATGTATGTTTGATAGCCACAAACAGGCTGTTTCAGTTAGCATAAAGTTAACTCCTATGTAAGCCAGAATGACTTCTCCATATCTCAACATGTGAAAATTTCTTTTATCAGAAGCCAAAACGAAAATAAACCTCCTTTCAGGGCAGTGGGAGGCGTAATGCAACATAGTGATGGTGTGTATGACAGAGTGGGTGAGTTAGATGATACCTTTCTATTTGACTCTGCACTTCTTTCTGGGTATGAAAATGTCCAGACTTACGCTGAGTTCATGGAAGAAAGAACAGTGTTGTGAAAATAGTGCAAAGTAGAAAAACTTCCACTTCTCTGTTTACTCTTTACCTGGTTAAGCACTGAGTCGCTTGGCAACTATGTCTGGGCTTCCTTGGCTTCCTCGGTTAGAAGGACAAAACACTGTACCTGAGGTTTGTTGTAAAACTGAAATAAGCTAATAAATGACACATGTTCAAGACTGCAGTAGGCTAAGACGTGAGGCAGGTCAATTGATGTGCTTTTCTACAAATATATTAAAGATACATCTGCAGTGTGGAAGAAAAGAGGCTGAAGGGGGCTCATTTTAGAAAGCCAGCAAAGAAATATTTTCCTTAAGGTTGTACGTGTTAAGAAACTACATAATGTCCCAATGACTTTCCGTCAAAGACTCCCACAGAATTGGCAAAATCCATGTGACGTAAGTCAATTACAATTGATTCACTGGATCCGATTAACTCCCAAACTCAACACATATCTAGGCAGTCAAACACCCCAGCCTTGCCGCACAGTTTCATGGGGCTCCCAGGGCGTTGCCTTCCACCAGAATCAATTTCCACTTTGCCCATTTTTCCCAAGATGGTGTTAACACTTCCCTTGTGTGTACTGCCATCCTACAGGCACTGGTTACCAATCTTGCACCATGTGATGCTTGTAGGGAGGGTACAGGACTTAAAACAAGGAAAAGGAGACTCAGAGTGAGTATTTTACCAGACATCGTTCAGCTTGTAAGATTCTCTAAGTGTATTTCTCACGTTCTTTTTAGCCCAGAAGGGAGGTCGTAGGACTTTATTTGTTCCTTGGTTATAGTATTTACCAAAGTTATCTTATTTTTTTTTTAATTTTCAGCTTTATTGAGGCATAACTGGCAAATAAAATTGTGAAAGCCTAGCTTCTAATTGGTGTTTCATATTAATGCACGAGAAAGATGGTTTCCTGAGAGACAGTCATGTTCACCTCTGGAAATCTCCTCCAGCATTCATAACAGCGCCTGGGAGGTTTCTGACACTCAGTATTGAGTGGTTGGTTAGTTTAATGCGTTAAGTGGTAAAGACAGCATTTTATTAACCACACTGCCTTGTTAAAGAACAAAAGGAGGCACCACCACCACTGCCCTAAACATTTTTTGAACTGAGACTTTCTAAGAAATCTTGGAAGTTGGTTATCTGGGCAGTAAGTTTCAAACGCACCCTCCCCTCCGCCTGTTTTTCTTCCTCTCCAGCCCTCAGCCCCATTCCTCTGGCAGTATTTTTCCCTTAATAGGAAAAAGGCTATAGAGGAGACTGCTTGTATTAAAGAAATGTCTCAGCTTTTAACATCTTGACTTTAGCACAGATTTTCTTTCCAGGAGCTGTCTCTTGCAGGTTTCTTTGGGCTATCTTTGCCTGATTTTGTATCCTAGTAATTGTCACCGTAAAAGATCATTCCTTTGCTCTTCAAACGTATCACACTACATTTGCTTCTATTTATACAGACCTCTTTCACATAAAGGGTAGAGGCATAGTTATTTACATCTACATATGTATGTATATATAATGGATTTTTTTTTTCCCACACAAATCTGCCTGGCTTTCCATCTCTTCTTTAAAACCTCCAGGCAGATTATATCAATGCTTCATCACACTTCCATTGTCCAGGCAACAGACAATACCCTGAATGGTTCCAAAAGAAAATCACTACCTGCTGATAGCCAGGGTAGATGTCACTTACCAGATGTCTGGCTTTCATTGTCGCTAACTTGTTTAATTTCTGCACCCAGCAATGAAAGTGTTTTGATCTTTCAAAGCAGAATGTGCGCTGTACCAATTGATTCCAAATGGCCTCTTTTTAGATTGAATTTTTATTTTATTTGGTTGAATGATTCTCTTTCACTGAAACCTGTATTTATGTGGGAAATTCAAATGCATGCCACTTTGCATTTCAAGAAAAAAGAATCTTTGTGTTTATGAAATCACTTTTGAGTTGCAATTACAGTTATTTGTCTCTGAGATACACAACATGTAATTGGGTTAACACCGTTAACGAGTGACTAGTGTTATTGTTAATGAGTTACTAGTGATAGTTTCAATGTTTCACCCCCAGCAGGTGGTAAATACAATATGTTAACACAGATAATTATGTTAATGTTGCAAATATCCACAGACCAAGGAAGTCATTAAAAACATACAACTAAGAGGTTAAAAGGGACACACACACGAAATGGACTTTTACCCAAAGATGCATGTCTCCCCTTCATAGAAACTTTGTTCTGTAACTCCGTGCCCAGTTCTGTTCATTCACAGAGCATCATAATGACAAGAGGCTGATTTTATCTACAAACAATAAATGCTGGAGAGGGTGTGGAGAAGAAGCAATCCTCCTGTTAGTGGGAATGTAAATTGGCGCAGCCACTATGGAGAACAGTATGGAGGTTCCTTAAAAAACAAAAAACAGAGCTACCATATGATCCTGCAGTCCCACTCCTGGGCACATCTCCAGAGAAAATCATAATTCAAAAAGATACATGCACCCCAATGTTCACTGCAGCACTATTTACAATAGCCAGGTCATGGAAGCGACCTAAATGTCCATCAACAGATGAATGGATACAGATATGGTACATACATACAATGGAATATTACTCAGCCACAAAAAAAGAATGAAATAACGCCATTTGCAGCAACATGGATGGACGTAGAGATCACACTAAGTGAATTAAGTCAGAGAAAGTGATATCATATCATATGATATCACTTGTATGTGGAATCTAAAAAAAAAGTTATATATGAACTTATTTACAAAACAGAAACAGCCTCACAGACCTAGACAAATTTATGGTTACCAAAGGGGAAAGGTGGGGGAGGGGATAAATTATGAGTTTGGGATTAACATATATACACTACTATGTATGAAATAATCAACAAGGACCTGTATAGCACAGGGAACTCTATTCCATATTCTGTAATAATCTATATGGGAAAAGAATCTGAAAAGGAATAGATATATGTATATGTATATCTGAATCAATTTGCTGTACACTTGAAACTAACACAACATCGTAAATCAACTCTACTCCAATATAAAATAAATTTTTAAAAAAAGAAGGCTGATTTCACCTGGTTTTGGACACCATCAACATGGGCAAGTGACAGACTTTAATACTTTGGGCTTGAGATCCTTAACTTTGTAGGATAAACATCATCCAGGCAGTCAACAGGAATTTTATCATTCCATCCTGACAAAGTCATTGTGTGGAACATTTAAAGTAACAAATAGACAATCTGGTTCCTGTCTACAAGAAGCTTACAAAACTTTAGAGAGACAAGATGTATATATGTGAAATGGTTGGCAAGACACAAGAACCAAACATGTAGTAGAGACAATATGGAACCTGCAAGAAAGAAAATGTGGGCCGGAGACACTGGAAAAGTTTTTATGAAGAAGGAAGTTTCTATCAGAGATTTTTTTTTTTCCTGAAATCTTAGAATGCCTAACTAATAGGGGCTTCAACAGTGAAAACATTTAAATCTTTCACATATTAAGTTTGAAGTTAGGAAATTCCAGCACTGAAACAGCAGCTTAAGGGTGTCATCAAGGACCCAAAATACTTTGTCTTTTCCTCTCTTCCTTCTTCAAAATGTCAGTATTATAGAATATAGGATCACCAGGTGGCTGCTGCTGCTCTGACCATCACATTCTCGTCCATGGGCATCTAAAAGCCAGCGGGAGAAAAAGAAACTTCTTCTAAGAAAGGAGGAGATGTCCCTTCACATCTCATTAGCCAGAACTGCTGCTATGTGCAGCTCTTGAACCAGGGCAAAGGGGAACAGCAGTCATGATTGCTGTGAAAGGGTTAGGCCAGCCATGGCCTATTGAGTTGCACCTGGAGCAACTAGTGTTATGGGTCCAGAGGCAATAGAACCAAATCAGGCTCCTAATTAGTAAAAAAAAAAAAAAAAAAAAAGAGCAAGATGTTGAGTAGGGAACCAAGAACTGAGGCAAAGCTCCCATTCGTTCCCAGGTCATAGTCTTCGTAGGAGCATGCAAACTAGAGAGTGGAAGGCTGAGGCTGGGGTAGAAATCAAGCGCCAAAGACTCTGCAGTTAGGTTCCCAAACCAGCTCCACACCTCCCCCCATCAAAAAAAAAAAAAAAGCAACAAGAAAACTACAGGCTTGAGGTATATTGGCTGGAAAAATGGTACAGCAGCATCAGGTGGGTTTCCCATAGTACTTCTTGGCTGGTGATAACTTTTTGTCACTTAGTGTTTGCTGTATCTCTCAGATGATAATTTTGAAATAGCTCAGAGCACCAAGTGTTACATCTGAGACAGATTTACTTAGATGGCTGAATTCCACCAGTGAATCATAGAACTTGGACCTTTCCAACAACGCTGGCCCTACACATAAATGTTCACCAGAATGACCAGGAGACCTTTCCAAAAATAGGTATTACCAGGCCCTGCACCAAGACCTGAGCCAAACTTCCAAGAGTTAGAGCCCATAAAAATTGCTCAGAGTGCTGTTAGGGCCATAAAAGCCAACTGATTGCTTGTTGTGGCAGTGCTTTCTCTAGGCTATGCCACAGTAACCATCCGAAACCCCGAGTGCATTACAACTACAAGGGTTTATTCCTCACTCAGGTTACACCTCAGCTGTGGGTTGACAACGGCTCCATGGTTTTGCTCCATTCATCTTCCCCATCCTGAGGATCAAGTCCAGTATTTCTTGACCTTTCCTAAATTTGTGTACTCTATGTACATCTGTGCCCCATATGTAAAAAGAGTAAGATTTTTTGTACCCCCAAAGTCAATTTTACCCCACTTCAGGGTGCTATCACTCCCGCTGAGAGTGAATGATCTAAACGGAAGAAGTAGCCCCCATCCTGTGCTCAGGGAAAACATCGATGGGTAAACCCTGGGATGGCTTTTAGAGGTTCTGATTGGACATGGCTATGTCATGTCTGCTCACATGCTGCTGGCCAAATCAGGTCACAGGGCCACCTTTGATGGCAATGGGGTGAGGAAGTATTCTCTCCCCACTAGAAAAACATGAACATTAGATGACAAGTTATAAGGAGGGCAGAGAATAACTGGGAACAGTAACTCAATCTAGCACACTGTAACCTCAGGTGGAGAAGTAGAAACAGTAGAACTTGCAAATAAGATGGTACATATCACATTGCATCAAGAAACATACAATCAGGGCAGAGATAAGCAACTAACATGCTAGAAGAGCTAGAATTTTTTAGTTTGGGGGAAAAATTAATACTGAAAAGGGTTAATAGCAAGGACAAAAAAATAGAAATTATAGCTTGGGCTTATATGACCCAATAGGTTCAAGAAAGAGTAGAATATTAGAACTACACAATACCATAAAATGTGAAGAACAATTATAGAACAAATGAGCTATCATTTCATTCATCTGCAAAATATCTGTTATACACTCACTGTGTGAGAGTCCCTAACTTCATGACTAAGAGATAACCCAGAACTATCAACATGGCATTTTGCCTCTACTCAGATTATACTCCAAAATGAGGAAGGTGGGATTTTTTTTTTCAAAATTCCATGTATCAATCATCTTTGACCCCTAAGGCATCAAAGGTCTGCTCCCTTCATTATTTTTGTTTTCTAATTATGGAAACATACATGAAATGTGCAGAGAGTTATTACTCTGTTGACCCTCGTTGATCAATCTTTCTACAGCTTGCTTTCAATCACAAATTACGTCAAACACAGTTGTCTACAAAAGACTTAAAGACAGATAAATATCCAGGTTTTTAGACCATGACTTATTGCTTCTAACATGTGGCATTGCACAAAGTCACAAGTGTCTCTTGTTAAACATTCACAGCCTTTGATAAGGAAACACCCAAAATCAGGAAGGAGCAAATTATCTCAGAAGGACAAGAGAGCAGGCCCTTCGCTAGTCCTAGGGCCACTCTAGCATTACCAAAACTTCACAGGTGTTTCTTTGTCAGCTTCCTGATTCCTTCAGTGAAGCAAAAGCTGTGTGTGTGAGTCAGTTTCATTCCTGTAACCAATACGGAAATGTACTGATCATATTTCTTTCTCTTCTAAATATATCTTGAATTCTGAGCATGTCTTTCTAGTCTCCCTCCTATTACTTTATTGTAGGCCACCATCATCTGCTTGGAAAACAAAAATGAAAACCTCCGAGCAAAAAAACAGTCTTCTGTCTCCATTCCCTGCTCACTCCACCCCAGTCTCTACACAGTAGCCAGAGTAATCTTCCAAACATGTAAGTCTATTCATGTCACTGCTCATCCACCATCTCCACAAAATAATTCAACAGGTTCCAGGAATCTCAGGCCAGAGGACGAGTCACGAACCTGACATAAGACGTGTGGTGATGTGTTCTCTGCTTACCTTTGTGGTATCACCTCCCTCCATTCAGCTCTCAGAGCTCCCCATGTTGGCTCACACTAAGGGCCCTTAGTTGACTAGCCCCTTAATTAGATTGCTCCTCTGTCTTCCCCATCCCTTTCACCTGGTAAAAGCCTGTTTATGGGCCCTATCTTACAGGTCTCTGCTCCATTGTTGCTTCCCCTTAGAAATCCTTCCCTTCCCACCCCTTTAAGACCAAAATAGGGCCTCCTCTGGTCTGTTCTTATCACACACTAACCTCCTCCGATGTAGCCCTTATCACACCGCATTATCACTGGGCTGTTTCACCAGTGTGACTTCAGAAACTACTCTTGTATCTGGCCCATAATTTCTATTAATAAATATTTGTTTAATAAGTGCTGGAGGCATTGTGTTCTAGCCCAGTAAGAAGAGTGGGCAGAGCTAACTTGTAGCCGGGAACACAGAAGCTAATGGTTAATACAACCTGTCCATTTTGGGACCTAGAGAGAGTCTAAACCATCAACCAACCCATGGAGGTGGGACCAAAGCAAAACTGAATCTAAAGTAAAGTGTATGTGACAGCTGTCAGTGGGTGATGACAAGATGGGGAGGCCAGGTTTGGGGGGACAGAGCCATAAGTGATGCCCTGAAGCAAGTGACTCAGTGAAGAGGAACCTTTGATCATACCCCCATAATCTAGGCAGAATGGGGGTATGAAAACACTAACCCAGGTAGACAACACGAAGATCAAAATCACTTGGAGCTGACATAACCATCCTCAATGTGCGCTCCTCACGGGATTGTTGCCTTTAGGATTTCAGGTCAAACTTAAGTCAAACATTCCCCTATGGGCTTCCCTGGCGGCGCAGTGGTTGAGAGTCCGCCTGCCAACGCAGGGGACACGGGTTCGTGCCCCGGTCCGGGAGGATCCCACATGCCACGGAGCAGCTGGGCCTGTAAGCCATGGCCGCTGAGCCTGTGCGTCTGGAGCCTGTGCTCCACAACGGGAGAGGCCACAACAGTGAGAGGCCTGCGTACCGCAAATGGTGCCAATGGCCTCTTCTTTTCCTAACTGTCCAAGAATGAGTCTTCTAGAAAGACAATGTTTCTTATGAAAGGTTGGTACTTTCCCTGGAGCAGCCCCTCAAAACAAGCAGATAAGCCACCCACCTTAATGTGTATAGACTTAATAGTTCCAAAGCCTTGACCTCTATCATTTCATTTTTTTAAGAGTATAGCCCTAAGGGGAGCAAAATTTGTCACCCCAAAATGCCTCTTTGGCATGCAGATTATTTCAAGTGAAAAACAATCAAGAAACAGAAGACTTAGGAGGAAACTTTGACCTTCCCCCAACTGCCTGAAGAATAATTTAGATAGAGGAATATTCCTGTTTCAGAAATAAAGCTTTCACCAGAGAGAGGTGCAAAGAATATGGGCTAGATATGGTGGGGGGAACTCTTAGAGATCACAGTCCATTCTGTATCCCATTACCTCTGCAGTGCCCAGCAAACATTTGTTTACAAAACATTTGCTTTTCCAGCTCCATACGAACTGCCATCCTCCCCTTTGAAGTCCCAAACCACGACCCCCAACATCGTCTTTTGTCTTTAGCTGAAGATGGAATTTAAGGTGAGGGTTTCAGCCATTTTGGTGAGTTACATGGTTTTCCTGGGTCCCTGGGTCTCGCCATGTACTCATGTTTTTAAAATTTTGTTCAGTTTTCTCCCATGAATCCATCTCATGTCAATTTAATTCTTAGACCAGCCAGAGAAACCTAGAAGAGGAAAATTTCTTCCTCCCCGAAATGTATGAACAAACTGCAGTACATCCATACAATAAACAACCACTCAGCAATAAAAGGGAATGAACTATGGATAGAAGCAACCAACTAGAGAAATCTCACATCCATCACGCTGAGAGAAAGAAGGCAGCTCCAAATGGCTACATACCAGATGATTCCATTTGATGACATTCTGGAAAATGTAAAACTACAGGAACAGAAAGTTCATGTCTGCCATGGGCTAAGGGCATGAAGAGGGGTTAGCTACAGAAGGGTCACAAGGAAACTTCTGGGGTGACGGAACTCTCCCTGTCTTGATTGTGGCCATGGGTACACATGTAGACGTGACTATGCATTCATCAGAATTCATAAAACAGTGATAACGTGGATGAATTTTATTATATTTTATTAATTTTATTATATAAATTATATAATTTATATAATAAATTTATATAATTTTATAATATATATTATATAAATTATATTGATTTTATTAATTTTATTATATGTAAGTTATACAAAAGAGGTTACCAAAAAGAGGTAAGCGGTAGGTGCAGTAATTAGAGGCAAAATCCTCCAAAGCCTTGCAATCTGGGACTCAAGGACTTTTTATTACATTTCAGAGTCAAACTTCTCTCCTCTTGCAAAAAGAAAGGAAAAGGCTAACTCAAGGTCCATAGGCCTGCTGCCATGGAAGCGGGTAGACAGCATAAGCCATGCGTGCCCCCAAGCAGCCTCACTGTTAACAAGGCAAGGCCTCCTCGGAGTCTGGAATCACTGCAGGGTCAGGGGAGGGGCTAATGCCCCGTTGAGCTCCTTGTCTCTGTCTCCTGAGTTATCCCTCCTGGTGAAGCCTCCTTTAGCTATCATGTCACAGTTGTAGCCAAAATTCAGCCTCTGTACCCAAGTACAAAATTGAACCTCAGAGACAGAGTTTTGGGTGAAGTAGAAAAGAAGAGCGATGTTGCTTTGCCAGGCAAAGGGGGCCACAGCAGGCTAATGCTCTCAAAGCTCTGCGTCCCCTGACCTGGAGGGGTCAGTGAGGAGTTTTATAGCAATGGTTCAAAGAGGGCGTGATCAGCCCGTGGACATTCTCCTGATTGGTTGGTGGTGAGGCAACTGGGAGTCAGCATCATCAACCTTGTGGTTCCAACAGGTCCAGGGTCTCAATGGTTAACTTCTCCTACCTGGTGGGGGGGTTTCAGTCTCTGCAAAACAGCTCAAAGATATTGTTGTGTGTATCCCTTGAGGGGGAACCAGGACCCTGCCCCAAGGCTGCACTATTGTTTCCTGACTGCTCCTCCCTTGTCTCTGCATCCCCTCCCTTCCCTGATTAGCAACTGTTTGAACTTGCCCTTGGAAAGTCAGGGAAGGTCATGGAGGCTGAATGAAGCCTATTTCCTGCAAACAAGAAATGGGGGACAGAGAAAGGCTTTTGCACCCAGGAGCCCCACAGAGTCCTGCTTGGTTTTCAGAGTGAGAACACTGTTCTCTCAGGATTATGTATTTCCCCCCCTCCCCAAGAGTGTCTGGATCTTCTTACTGCCTTTTACTCCCCACTGCCAGGGTATCTTTCCCTAAGCTACCAGTGGGCATGTCAGTGGCTGCTGGACCCTGCTGGGTGGAGGCTCATGGGCTGGGTCGTGGGAGGCAAGGGGAGTGGCATTTCCTGGGCTCTGCCACAGGGTGAGGAATCCACAAGCAAGGGGCCTGCACAGAAGCCAGAAGGACAATCTTATGGGCATTTCATACCATGTCATGATTGAACAGTGTTCGTTTTGGGGAGAGGGGGTATTTATTTATTTGTTTGTGTGTGTGTATTTAACTTAGCTTGATTTGTGTTGAGCTCCAGGAGAAAAAAATGCATGGCAGGAAATAAGTCCCTTCCACATATGTGAAATATAAATTACAAATACTATTATTCCCATTCACAAATTAGCAAAATGCGACTGAGAGGTTAGCAATTACTCATTTCAGGCTACATATCTAATTAATGAAGAGTCGGAAATAAAATCATGACATTCACCCGGTTAAAGCAATCAGATTCATGTCATAGTGAAGGAAGCCCTGGGCTTAGCATTGGACACTTGCCTGCATTTGACTCTCAGATTTGGAATCTGAGAGTCCAAATCTGAGAAAAGAATATATACATTCTTTTTTAGATTCTTTTCCATTATAGGTTATTACAAGATATTGAGTAGAGTTCCCTGTGCTATACACTAGGTCCTTGTTGGTTATCTATTTTATATATAGTAGTGTATATATTTTAATCCCAAACTCCTACTTTATCCCTCCTCCCCCCCTTTCCCCTTTGGTAACCATAAGTTTGTTTTCTATGTCTGTGACTCTCTTTTCTGAAAATAATTTCCTTTGTAACATTTTTTTTTTTTTTTTTAGATTCCACACTGGTGCTACCGTGTAATGAAGTCCTCACAAATTCAACAGGAAAATGGAACAATAAAGACAATGCAGAGAGTTCTTTATGAGCTAAATGTGTTCAATTTTTTAAAAATCCTTTATTCTCAATTTCTCTTCCTTTTTTTTTTTCTCTTCCTTTTGGGGTATCAAAATTCCTTATAGAAAATGATGATAAAATTTGTTGCTTTTTGTTATTTGGTCAAGTATCACTTTTTGAAATTTTAGTAATATGTGAGATCCAAGAGCTTAGGGACCAATAGCCCATAGGACTAATTTAAGACAAAATTGCAGAGTAGATAAAGTTTGACCATGTCACTCTCTTTCCAGAAACCTTACTCTTTCAGGCTACTTTGGACTTGCCTCTAGTTCCTCTGAAGACCTGCCCTTACCTCTTATGCAACTGCCATTGAGAATCCAATTGAATTTTTCAAGTAATATTTATTAATCAGCTACTAAGTGCCAGGTGTTGTAAAAAGAAATAAAATCCCTTTTTCTCAAGATGCCCATAACTTAATGAGAGAGACAGGTCCCTATGAAATAAAGCATAAGACAATCATAGAACTGTACTAGACAAATTGTTTCCAGGCTAGAGATAAAGGTGCTAGAAACCCAAAGAGAAGGGGCCTGGTTTCTGAAGAGAAAAGGAATCATGTTCCAACAAAAAGTTACAAAAGCTTTTGAGAGAATTTGTATCATTGGAATAAGCCTGCAGGCATAGATAGATACATACGCATATTTACACATACACATCTCCAAAGTGACTATGTGACAGAGAATGATATCCAGGCTAAGTAAGAAAAATCTACTTGGACAAAGTTGGGTTGCTATTATTTCGCATGCACATAATTTAGAGTGTTTAGGGAACTGCTGATCTGCTGCTATTGGCTATAGTTGGCAAAGTGCGTAACATTCAAGTGATTGTAGATGTAGGGTAACCAGAAAAAGTCATCAACCCAGGTGTTAAAGAAAAAAACTAAACAAAACCAAAAATAAAAAAACACTGTATCAGAGGGGCTTCCATAGGATTTGGCCAAGTTTTAAGACAAAGCTGTTAATTATCAATCAATAGTAAAACAACAACCAAAAAAGTATCAGTCTAGTATGCTGCTAACTTCTGGGTGTAAATCAATGTCTGTACAGCTTTAAGAATATAAAGGCACTTTGCTGTCTATGTGGGTTCATTCGTTTCTGCTTCGTTTTTAGTCCTGGAAAATCTTGAAGGGCATTGCAGTACATAATCTCCAGCTTGTCTGTATTGGGTCTCGTAAACCAGTTCATCTTTTCAGTGCCCTTTTAATTGCATCCATGAAACTCAGTGTGTTTTGAGCCTATTAGCCTCAAGAAAATATTTCTATCTACAAACGGTCAATGAACTTATGAAAAAAAAATGTTTAACTTCACCAGTTATCAAAGAATACAAAATTTAAAAAAGAGCATAAAATGGTTTACCTATCAGATTGTAAAAGAAGAGTGAAAATGTTAGTGTCTGCTGTTTATGAAGGCGGGAGAAAGAATGTTCTCCTGTACAGCTGGTGAAATTGTGAATTGTCCCAACCAGAGGGCATTTGGTAATATGTAACAAAAGTCTAAAAAAATGCACAAGTTGACCTAGTGACTTGTTGGAATTTGTCCTAAGGAAATAAACAGACATCTGCTAAAATTATTCAATAATTATTTAAACATATAGCGGTAGGATATTGTATCCAAATATTATAGTTCATCCATAAAATAGACTGCAATGCAGTCTTTAAAAATACAGATGCTAGTCTATATTTGGTGACATGAAAAGATGCTCGTGATAAATGTAGGTAAGAAAAATAGGCTACAGAACAAATATAACTGTGGCTCCATTTGAATAAAATACATATGTTATGTACCCAATAAAGATACACAAAGACACATTTTGAAGAGATATAAATCAAAATCTTAACCTTAGTTATATTATTACGAGGGGGATTATTAGCTATTGGATTTTATAATTTAAATATTTTTATTTTATACACTTCTATGATAAGTGGTCATGCTTCAGTTGAGCAGCTGGCGGGGGCACAGTGACTAAAGGCAGAAATCATACAATAAATCAGAAACAGGCAATTGGGGCTTGGGCCAACTCTGCCATTCCTTAATGAAACATAAAAAGTCACTTTCTCTCTCGGGTCCTCAGTTCCCTCATATGAAGCATGAAAGGGATTAACTAGATATTCTCAAAGCCTATTCTAGTCCATTTCAGGCCCAGGACACTTAGAATGGTACCATGATATTTGAATACCAAGAGAGACTCAACCCTTGAACGTCTTAAGATTCATAACAGAGACATCATTAGAGTTTAGTTTCTCTCTCTCAATGGCCTGAAGAGGGGATTTGAAGGGGAGTGGGGAAGCAAAGGGACTATGGTGTGTTTTAAATGATCAATCTGCATGAGGACTAAATCACTAACATTCTCTTAAGCTTACCCGTCTCTGGGCTAGTCCACTGATCTGACGGTGGGCACACCGTGCTGAAGGGGCAAAGGCTCTAGGTAAAAATCCAGGTGAGCCTATTCAAGCCCATGGCCAGCCATGTTTAAAATACATACAGCTGTTCAAAGGGAGAGAAAGTGGGCTGATTCCATGCAAACCAGGACTATTATTGTAAAATTAAATTAACAGTCAGTGTCTTCATCACCCTACAAATTATCCCAAACAGTACCAAATAGCTATACGAGGTTTCATCAGACGTCACCATTGCCATTACTGATTTGGAGTCACTGACCTATAACAAAAAAAGATTTCAGGAGGAATAAGGTCAAGCCGTGCAGAAGAGAACTATTTAACTTCAGAGTAGCGTCTGATAACATAACGACACCCAAGGGAAACTGAAGCATTCAGCCTTACTCACTTTTGAACCCCTTTCAATGCAGCTTCCCATTTCCCCTGAGTGTCCTCCCCTCCTTCAGAATTTGAATCCAGTCTATTCCACGTATAGAGGGCAACCAACATAACTTTCGGCTACGGATTTGTCCAGTTTCTTCACTGTCTTGTGAATTCAGCCTGTTCATTACTCATTGCTGAGTGAGGAATATACATCTCTCCTGCCCCTCTACCCCAGTCCTCCAAACCTTTTTCCTACATTCATCATGGCTGAGATAGAGCCCCACTTCTGGGAGGAAGCCCTATATACCCCTTTGGTTTTCATCAGTTCTCCTCTGTTCTGGTCTGTTTTCATACATACGATGTAAACCTATCTTGAATCATATTCTGCCTCAGCAACTCTGAACTGTTTCATAGGTGTCAGTTTTGTGCCTATAGAATAGAAGCTTCTTTAGGGTAAAGACCAGGTCCTATAGTTCTCTGTATCCCTCAAAGTATTTAATGGATGCTCTGTAGCTCTCTTTAAATGGGTGATTAAATACATGATAAATAAACAAATATCCATGGGCTAGTGACTATATGTGGATAAGGCATCAAGCCTAAAAGAAAATCAATAACCTTCAGTCCTCCTGAGAAATGTCCGTTGGTTACTGGGGACACATTTTGACAGCATGGGAACCAAGAGAGGAATCTGGGAAGGCAGGAGCATCAGGTATCCTAAAGGTTGCCATATAGGGAGAAATTAGTGAGGACTGGCATTGGGATAGAGATGGGATTCCACACTGGAGAATGTGGGCAGGCTGATACAGACTTGTGGGAAGGACCATTGGACTTTGTAACCCTAACAATTTCTCAAATTGAAGAGTCTCCTCTATCCCATATGGACAGGCAGAAGCTGACCTAGCTGATCGCTGCCTTGACTCTTCCAGTGTGTTTATTCTAGTTCTGGCCAGCCTGGCTGATAATGTAGGCCCTTTCCTGTGGCTGCTAAAAGTAGCTGCAAGGGCAGCTGACCTTCCTTCAACCAGTAGATGCAAATCTACTAACGGATGGACATCGGTGGCTCTGACCACACATCCCAGCAGTCCTCTCCCCACTCCTGCTCTCTAACCCCTTTCACAGCTGGCTAGGACCAAGCAGGGCGGGCAGAGCTACTGGTAGATCTGCTTTCTAGCTAATATTATTTGGAGTGGAGATACTTTTAACCTTGTTTGGTTTTCCAAGATAAGAAGCAGAGGGTGATGCAAATACTGCAAGGTATGTGCTATGTGATTATTGCGGATGCAAACTTGAAACCTGCCTGGCACAGAAGAGCTTTTAGCTGAACTCTGGCTATCCCTGCCAGCCCAGGAAGTCTGTGACACCACGGAGAACAAAGGCCCATTTTCACAATGGTTCTAATTAAAAATTAGCAAATAGCACAGTGCCTAGCAAACTGTACATGTGTGTGTGCGTGCGCGTACAAAGAGAAAGAGGATGATATTAACATGTTTGGTCTTACATTATAAAGCTATTCATAAGATTTTATTATTTGAAAAAAAACACATGAAAATCATGTGATACGCAGAAATTCTGCCAAAAAAAAAAAATAAAATTCAAAGAATATTCTCCAAAATGTAAAATGATGATCTGTTAGGTATAATTATGGATACTTTAGATGTATTATCCTTTTCCGTGTTGATTTTTTTTTTTTTTACTATAAGCATTCATTAATCAGAATTAATTAGTAAAAAGAAAACAAAATCTTGTCAGTTGGCTCTTTCCTGCACAGTGCCTCTCAAATCTGTGACATCCACTTTCTGATGTCAGGACATCTGTGCTCCTACACACAACAGCTTGTTCTTGAATATCAGCTGTGGCATTCTTGGGCTTTTGAGTCAGGCCACTGTGTTTCTTCTACCCGCCTAAAGCTTTAGAACCTGAGAGAAGCAGCTTAGGGCCCAGTTTCTAGCCAGGCTGGTCTTGAAGTTAAATAATGAGCCTTCTCATCTGTTACTCTCAGGCATATAAGCATCTAGACAGGATCTTGCATACTTCTGCAAACAAAGGAATTGGAACATTATTTTCACAATTTTCTACTTGTCTAATCATGGAAGCCAAAGTGCATTTGCTTCTAAAATAAAGGGAAGAGAATCACAGGTCATGGGGTGGTTGGATTTCCTGCCCCATGAAAAGAACAAGGTGACACTGGGTGACATGTAACAGCACAGCATTAGAAATGGTACAGGAGCATCCAATTGTAATTAACCTCTGGAGCTCTCTGTCCTGGAATGCTACCAAGGCCAGTATCTTAGCTGGCTTTCAAAAATAGTGTTGGAAGGTGATGTGCATTTAAACCAGATCCCACAATTATACCAGGTGTGCTTATAATATTATTAAATGTTAGCACTATCCATCTCCCCAGACATGGGCAGAGGATTTCTGGCTAGTGCTAAGAAAGCACTCCAAAAAATAAATAAATAAAACAAAAAAAGAGAGAGAAAGCACTCTAACACTGAGGAATGCAACTTGGCTATAAGAGTATGTGTTGGACAAAGCAAGGATATGGTAGCAGCCAAAGTCACCTGCATTGTTTAGCATTTTGCCATTCAGAAATTTCTCTCCCTTATACTTTCATGTAATTTCCAGAGCATTCTGTGAGGAAGGTTATTAATCTTCCCATTGCACAGATATGGAAGTCAAGGCTCAGAGAGTTTAACTGACTTGCCCATTATTACATAGCTATTGAATGGTAGAGGTCCAACAAAGATGTATGGACTGTTCATCTCTGGCCTCATCCTATATGTTGGATCAGCGGCTGATTATTGGAATTACTCAGTGATTTTTTTTAAAAATAATGATGTCAGGGCACCCATCTCTCACCACCATCCCCCAGTAGATTCTGGTTTAACTGGGGCCTGAGATTTAATATTTTTCCTAAGCGTTCCTCAGTAGACTCAAATATGCAGCCAAGACAGGGAATCAAACTGTTAGATGAAAATGATGACCCACTATGATGTGTAATGTGCAGAACAGGCTGTTCCGTGACACTATGGACCCTTCACATCAGAGGAGGATGCAGATCAATGCTTTCAGGCTGGTGCTATATGTTGGTTGCGTAAGTGATTGCCTACTTGGTATAATTTGACAACCAATGAAGGATACCGCCATCTAAAATGGGCCCTCCTCTGTCCCTTCACTGTGCCTGAAATAGTAGAGAACTGCAGGGCTGGTGCACCATCAGAGTCTGGGAGGCCCCTAATGGGCCAGGCAATGATCCTTCAATGGCTAGCTCACGGGCAGGTCCCAGATGTCCCACTGAAGAGACTGGATGGCCTAGGCAGCTGGGGGTCCTTGAGGGTCTTGGAGCAGCAGGTTTTATTGCCAACCAGTATAGAGGTGTTCTTATAATTTATCAGTCATTATGGCCACATTTGTGTGCACTAGCAAAGGTGGTATTCCATCTTTGAATATGCTCTCATCTCAATGTTTAATAACCAGGGGAGAGGCAGGAGTAGAAACCCCGAGTTGTAGTGTTTGCCAATTCCTATGGTGTAAATACTCTCACTACGGACAATTTTAATCTACCAATGTGATGTCACTAAATACGGAGTTGGGAAGAGATGTACAGTAACACATGGTTTTATAGTATTTATATCATACAGATACACTAAGTGTATAACCTCAAGAATATGAATACTAGTAAAATGTAGTAAAATAATTAGGACATGAGTTTTTACCAACTTTTTAAAATACAATTTGTTTTATAAATCAGGAGTTTGGGATTAACATATACACACTACTATATATAAAATAGTTAATCAACAAGGACCTACTGTATAGAACAGGGAACTTGACTCAATACTCTGTAATAACCTATATGGGAAAAGAATCTGAAAAAGAATAGTTACATGTATATGTATAACTGATTCACTTTGCTATACACCTAAAACTAACACAACATTGTAAATCAACTATACTCCAATATAAAATAAAAATTAAAAAATAAAATAAGATAAAATTTGTTTTATAAGTTTATATAATTTAATTTTTAATAAAGACTGAGTTTAACAGCCAGCTAATAAAAGTCATGAAAATCTAACAATTGACTCTCAGGAACCAGTACAATCTGACTTCGGCATACCACCGACCCATCCTAATCATTAGCGTCACTGTTTGAGGGAAAAGATTGGAAGGTCCCTAATGAAGAGAATATAGCATGCCTGAAAAAGTGCAACACAATCACCCAAAAGAATCCATAAATAATTTATGGCAGGTTAATTTGTTAGATTGACTGTTGAATTGTTTTGTAATATCGTGGAAGAAAAGGCAAATAGAGAAGAAGCTTCAGTATTCTCGTGAAGAATATGGAGGTAATAACACCAAAACTCAATAAGGTACATAAAACACAGTGACTAAAACATAGTAATCTCTACGTAGATGACAGTCACTTTTACTTCTTTTGGAATAGACAAGAAAATTAATATTTAATGCACATTGTATATTTGTTAGATACTGTGCCAACAACTTCTGAAGGCTGATGTGATAGCAAGAAAGATGGCAAATGAAGTATAAGAGTTACAAGATGAAGAATTAGTCCTCACCCCATCCATTGGCTGGGAGTTAGACAAACAGAACAGTAAGTATACGTAGCACCTGGTGATAAGAGAAAAAGGCATGGAATAGGCAAAGGACTGTTGAACACAGGGGTAAACCACCAGTGTCTAGTAGAGGGAATAAGGACAGATACACAGAAGGGAAATAGTTTCATCTTGAAGACTTAAGAGGAGTCCCTTGGGCAAAAAGGTGGACCTTTTGGTTTATTTTTTTTAAAAAAGCTTACACAAAAGCTCAGGAAGGCCTGGAACATCTCTAAAAAGATCCTTTGATGGAGTCTAGGCTGCGTGATAGAGAGGACTTGTAAAGAAGATCTGAGAGAAGCTTGCCAAGGAGTTGGGACATTATCCTGTTGGTTATATTGGCATTATCAAGGGAAGGGAAATTTTGAAATATATGTTTTAGAAGACAATCTTGGCTACTCTGAAAGCAGTGCAGCAAATGCAAGCAGAAATAAAGACAAAGACGTAGAGAACAAATGTATGGATACCAAGGGGGAAGGAGGCGGGTAGCAGGAATTAGGAGATTGGGATTGACATATATACACTACTGATACTATGTATAAAATAGATAACTAACGAGAACATACTGTATAGCACTGGGAACTTAATGCACTGTGGTGTCCTAACTGGGAAGGAGATCCAAAAAAGAGGGGATATATGTATACGTATAGCTGATTCATTTTGCTGTACAGTAGAAACTAACACAACATTGTAAAGCAGCTATACTCCAATATGAATTAATTTTTTAAAATGCAGGTATTAAATTTGTTTGCTAAGGATGGTGGCGGAAGACCCAATTCAAAGACAATTTGAATTGTCCGAGAAATATGCAGAAAAGACCAGAATTACCCACTTCAGAGAAGTAGAGTTAGAGAGGACTGGAAAAATATTTAGAGGATAAAATCAGTAAGACTCGGGGACTGATGGTGAATGGGCAGAGAGAGGGAGGACAAGGAATCAGAGGTTTCTAAGTAGGGAAACGTGGTAGATTGTGATGACGTTACCTGAAACAAGGGAAGCAGTAGAAGTACAAGTTTTCAGAAATACAGTATGAAAAAGCCCAGTGTGAAACCGCTGAACTCAGCGCAAACACCTGGATTGTTTCTGTTTGTCTCCTAATCTTGCATTGCGATCTAGTGACTTCTTTGTTTCAGGTTGAGAGGGGCAAATAGAAGTGTGCATATGAAAGTGCTGGGGAGGGGGGGAAGCATATGGGAACGGATGCAAATAAGAACCCTCATCACCATTTACTCAAAAAAAGTGTATTATGTCATGATCCCAGGACCCTAGGAGCCTGTGCGGAAGTTCTCCCACTGCCCCCCACCCCAAGTCTGGCCTTCTCTCTTCCAGACCAGCAGTGGGACAGGGAAAACAGAGGGGCCAAATCACAGGGCAGTCATCTCTCCTCTTCAGCCAGAAAAGTATTAGAAAACTATTTATGGGGACTGGAATTGAGAACAGGCTAGCAGAATCTGCTTTCTGTGGCAGAGCTAGAGTGGCTAGGGTGGCTGTAGAGAGGCAGGCTGGAGGCCAGAGAAAGACCTGGAAACAAGGTGACCCTATATGGGGTCAGAATGTAAGATGGATTTGTCAGGAGCACAGGGCTAGGCTGGGGCGTGAACCAAGAGACACGGCCAAGAACAAGGCAGGAAAGTAAAAGGAAATAGGAACTAAGGTAGAATAGATGTAGAGGATAAGCCCACTAGCAGAAGTCAGGCTCCAGGTTGATCATAAACTCAAAGAAGCAGTGGGCAGAGTGCAGCTCTGCTGAGATCAGAGCAGTGTTCAGAAGCCTCATTCCCCCCAAAGTAGGTCTCCCTGCTCACGCCTCTTTTTAGCAGAATGCTGTGCAATCCCCGAGAAGCTCCTCTCAGTCCTAACAAGCAACAGTCATCCGAGGGTCCTCTCAGTCCTAACAAGCAACAGTCATCCGAGGGGGCCAATTTTCAGCCGGCCAGAGGCTCGCCCTCTGGTTCAGGAGTTTCACTGAGTGCAAAAATCACCTTTGAAGTGCGTGCACTCTCTGGGTGATTGAATTTATTTCCTAACACTGGGCCCGGAGTCCTAGCACAGGGGATTCTGACCAAGACTCTGATGCCAATTAAAATAACGGCACAGGGCTTCCCTGATGGTGCAGTGGTTAAGAATCCACCTGCCGATGCAGGGGACACGGGTTCGAGCCCTGGTCCGGGAAGATCCCACGTGCCATGGAGCAACTAAGCCCATGCGCCACAACTACTGAGCCTGTGCTCTAGAGCCTGCGAGCCGCAACTACTGAAGCCCATACACCTAGAGCCCATGCTCCGCAACAAGAGAAGCCACTGCAATGGGAAGCCCACACACCGCAAGGAAGAGTAGCCCCCGCTCGCCGCAAGTAGAGAAAGCCCGCATGCAGCAACGAAGACCCAACACAGCCAAAAATAAAAATAAAATAAAATAAATTAATTAAAAAAATAAAAGGAACGGCACAAAGTGGCGTTACAGCCCCAGCAAACTGTTCCTACTGCTGGGGCTCACTACAGGTGGCAACCTGAGAACATTTTCCAATCTCTGGAGGAGGTTAGAATGGTTATTATTGATATTCTATCCCTCAGTCGAATAGATCACATTTTTAATGATTAAGCAAATATAATCAAATACAAATCCATCTCGAGAATTAATCAAGTCAGTCCAGGCTTTGCAGGGGCAAGCCATCCAACCCTGACCCTGAACAAGGAACTCTTTCCCCCCGGGTCTCGGGCACAGTTATTTGGAAAATGAAGGCGTTGTGTTACAGCATCCTTGATTGTCCTTCGAGTTGGTTTAAGGAATATAAGTAAAAAGCCAGCAAGATTTGAAATGAAAGCAATTATATTTTGCTCCTGCATTTCACCTGTGTAGGCTGAACACATGGCCCTGATTTGATAGAGATGTTAACTCTCACAAACAAATTAGGAGAAAAGAGCCAGCATTTTTGTGGAGGGGTAAAGAATTGTATCAGAAAAGGTTAAGTCTTCCTTCCAGCCTTGGCCCAGGTGCAGCTCCTTGAAAGGCAGCTCCCACAGCACACACGCTGGTTTCAACAATGAAAATTCTGTGCCAGACGCCACAGGCAACAGTGCGATTTCTCCCTCACCCAGTGTCTTCCCAGAAAAGGGAGAGAGAACACAAGAGGCAGTGACCGGCACAAAGGAGACCTGTTGATTTCTTTGTCAGGTATGATGTGTCTGCTCTCACAGCTCTTGGTCAGGGTGGGGACCATCGAGTCCTGAAGTGGCACCACCTGGGACCACTGGGCAGTTGGGCTAAATACCCTCCTGGAGGATAAGACTTACTTTACAGCCTGTAATTAATGCTGCAAACACAGGGAACAAACAAAAAGAAAAGAAAAAGTTAAAACACTCATACTTTCTATGTTCTCAGTAAGAAATATGGCTGTGTGTACTGTTGCTGGGAAAGTAAACTGGTACAGCTACTATGGAAAACAGTATGGAGGTTCCTTGAAAAATTAAAAATAGAACTACCATACGATCCAGCAACTCCACTTCTGGGCGTTTTAATGAAGAAAAAACAGTCAAAAAGATACATGTACCCCTATGTTCACTGCAGCATTACTTACAAAAGCCAAGATACAGAAAGAAGCTAAATGTCCATCAATAGATGAATGTGTTACCGAGTCCAAGCTTGCTCTGCTCGCCACAAGACAGGCCAATAAATCCGAGACGAGGTGTTGAGGCAAAGAACATGACTTTATTCAGAAGGCTGGCAGACCGAGAAGATGGCAGACTACAGTCTCAAAGTAACCATCTCATCGGGCGATTTGGATGCCAGTTTCTTTTATAGCACAGAGGGGGAGGAGAAGAGGAAGTAAAGTAAAAAAGCCCTAAGTTTTGCAAATATCCCCTGAAATGACCGGCCTCAGGGAGGGGATTTGTTAATTTCTTCTTTCTTGAAGCCATCCATAGGTGGACAGGGTCCGGATGTTTCCCTGAACAAAGGCACTTTGGTTTAACATTCAGGCAGAGGGGCAGGGTTCCCAGAGGCAGGCAGTTATGTATATACAGTATCCTTTCAGTGAACCAAAGCAATGGGAAGCAAAGGTTAAAGTAAAAGAAACACAGATCCAACGTGTAGTCAGATTTGGCTCTTCCCTGTTACAAATGGATAAAGAAGATGTGAGATATATATATAATATATATACACACACACATAACACAATGGAATGTTACTCAGCCATAAAACAAATGAACACTTGCCATGTGCAACAACATGGATGGACCTAGAGGGTATTATCCTAAATGAAAATTCATACAGTGAAAGACAAATACCGTATGATTTCACTTATATGTGGAATCTAAAAAACAAAACAAACAAAAACAGACTCATAGATACAGGGGACAAACAAGGGGCTGCCAGAGGGGAGGGAAGAGGGAGGATAAACGAAGTAGGTGAGGGAGATTAAGAGGTACAAACTTCCAGTTATAAAATAAGTCACGGGGATAAAAAGTACAGCATGGGGAATATAGTCAATAATATTGTAATAACTCTGGTGACAGATGGTAACTAGATTTATCATGGTGATCATTTTGTAACGTATAGAAATACTGAATCACTATGTTGTAAACCTGGAACTAACACAGTGCTATATGTCAATTACACAACTTTGCTGTGTAAGAGAAGAAAACAAAGTAGCAAAGTTCACTTTTAAGAAAAAAAAATGTGCCCTTTCCAAGTGCTATAGAAGTAATGAGTTCTTTACTAAAGTACTATTCAGTATGGTAGTCCCTGAGCCCGTGTGGCTGTTTAAATTAAAATTAATTAAAATTAAAACTTCAATTCCTTAGTCTCAGTAACACATTTTGGGAACTCAAGAACCACATGTGGCTAAAATGGTCACCATATTGGACAGCACAGATATAAAACATCTCCAGCTTTGCAGAAAATTCTACTGGATAGAGCTGGTCTAAAAAGCTGGATGGATTCAAGAACAATAATTCATGCAACAAGTCTGCCTCCTAAATCACTTTTTACCTAGGACAGAAATTTAGTCTTCACTATCTGTTAGCTAGTTCTCTACTGCCTCTGTTTTCTTCGGCTTTGATACTTTACCTTACAGCTTACATTCAGCTGTTCAGTAATCAAAGTCACAGCTTTGCAAAATTGGAGGACCACTTCCTCAGTGTCGGAGATGTGTCCCCCTCCTCCCTGTCTCTAAGACAACCCAGATGGCACTCAGGCAGCTCTACAGCTCAGGGCCTCCATGGCCCCTCCTCACTTGGGTCTCCTTTCTGTGAGCAAATCAAGTCGTCTGCTCTTAGCATCTCCAACCCCTACTTCTTAATTACCTCCTCCTTCAGGTTTTCACAGGACAAGTGACTCAGCAAAATGACTTTTTTTTTTGATTGATTGCTAGGAAGATGTTTTTATTTAGTTAGTTAGTTGTGCTGGGTCTTGTTTGCAGCAGGCAGGCGCCTTAGTTGAGGCTCACTGGCTCCTTAGTTGTGGCAGGCGGGCTCCTTAGGTGTGGCATGTGAGCTCTTAGTTGCGGCATGCATGTGGGATCTAGTTCCCTGGCCAGGGATCGAACCCAGGCCCCCTGCATTGGGAGCATGAAGTCTTAACTGCTGCGCCACCAGGAAAGTCCCAGCAAAATGACTTTCTAAATGAGCTTTCATAGTTGGCGATTCAACCCCCATGCAAACTGTGACTGGGACTTATTTAAGTAAACATGCCAATACTTTTTCATCAAATTAGTGTTTTTGAAAATAATCACCCTAGCAGTTAACATACTTCTCCCAATTTTCTAATCATTGCTCAAATTACAGCTAGAACATTACTTAGGAGATTGGCTAGGGCAGGTGTGTGTGAGTGTACAGTGGAATTTCTTTTGAGGAGGGATGTGTCTATCTTCCTGCCCTCACCTCTTTAGGGTCTCTCCGTAAAACCTAAGAGGGCACAGAACTTTTGATTTTACAAAGCAAGGTTACAGGTCTTCTGACTCTCAAAACTGTAAGCGCATACCTCCAGAATTAACAAGGTCTCTCATGAGGTGCATAGGAGATGATCACAAGGTGCATTCGTTTGCCTCTCATAGAGTTGAGATGTTTTAATTATTCTTTCTTCTAATTACTGTATAAATGTGTGAGCATTTCTGTCCAGACTTCATAGTCACTTCTGTGCTGCCTCACATGCATGCACATCCGATAACGCTTCCTTGGGAAGTTTCTCTCTTACATTCTTACAGAGGGGTCTTCTGTTGGCAGGATTGTATTTGCTGAGGACTGAATGTTTATGTCCCCCCTCTAATGCCCAATGTGATGGTATTAGGAGGTAAGGCCTTTAGGAGGTGATTAGGTCATGAGGGTAGGGTCCTTATGAATGGGCTTAGTGCTCTTACAAGAGAAGACATGAGAGAGATGCTCTTTCTCTTCACCACATGAGGATATGAGAAGACAGCCATCTGCAAACCAGGAAGAGTGCCCTCACCAGACGCCAGATTTGTAAGTGTCTTCATCTTGAACTACTCAGCCTTCAGAACTGTCAGAAATAAACTTCGGTTGTGTGAGCCACCCTGTCTTTTTATGAAAGCCTGAGCTGGCTGACAGAATATTACTTCCCCAATATATGTAACATATGTACTTTAGTGTTTTAAACCTGTATGTTCTGAGACAAATCTGATTCTTGGAACCCTTTCAAAAGTCACCTCGATTTTGAGTAGCAAAATGGTCATGTAGGATTACAGAGTTTGGAATTAAAAATGGGGTAGGTTTTTTGTTGTTTTAAGTATGACCTACAGGTTACCTTCCAAGAATACATCTTTGAAGGGGATGGAAACTGAGGTTCATTTGTTAAAAATAAATGAATGAGTAGCCCATGTGTGCAATACATATGTGTATTCAAGAAACATAAATAGATTTTCCCTAAAAGTAAATTATCTTTTCCCTTATTTTTATACACACACTTAAGGTACATGAGCTACTTCATTAAAGATACTGGATATCCCTGCAATCATTTGCAGATACCAGAAACTCTGTCAAAAAACACTTTTTAAACTTAATTCTGTTAACTCTTAACTTTTTGTTTTAACTCTGTTAAAGCCACTGTTAAGATGTCAAAAGAATAGAAAAAGCTAATTTTGTATCATTTTCTCCATATCCTGAGAACCCCATCCTTGGCTGTGTACAGAGCATAAAATCAGCTATAGTTTTTGCCCAATGGACTCACAATCTAAATTGAACTAATAGTCTCAATGCAAACATAAAGGAGAGAGGCCCTTGATAGAAAGATGTGGACAGGGCTGAACATTACCAGCACCACCTCTCTCTGGGTGCAGGCACACACAGCCCTCAAGGTGGGATTGTACTGGTTAGGTACAGAACATTCCCAATCTGCCTGTTGGATATTACTGCCAAGGAAAGTTATCTCAGAGTAAAACACCACTGTTGGTCCTCCTCCAGTTTCCATGAAGGTACAGAGCATGTGGGCCTATCCAGGTGGTCTTCAGGTAGGAAAAGTGGTCAGGCAGAAACAATACCCAACACCTCACCAGGAGTCTGATAATCCGGATTCATCCAGCCGATAAGCAGGATGATCTGAGTTAGGCCCAGGTGTTCCCTGTATCCCAGCATCTGTGTCTGAAAAATGAAGGAAGTGATGACACCCATCATCCTTCCAACTTGACAAACCACGACTCTGGAAGATTCAGGCCTGATTCCTTTAGGACAGTGTTTCCCTAATTTGACAGACCCTAAGAATCATCTTGGGGCACTGGTTTAAAAGAAAAAAACAAACAAACAGATTTTTGATTTTCAGCCCCAAATCTTTAGAGGAGAAGCCAGAGAACTTGAATGTTTAACTAGAAACTCTGGTGACATTGATGTAGAACCATGATAAGTAACAAGCCACCCTAAGTCCCCTGTCTTACCTGGCTTTCATCTAATTTCAGAATGAAAAGTAGAAAGACTCTGTCCGTCTTCCTATTTCACAAATATGCCCAGATATTTTAGCACCTAAAGAGCAGAGCCATTTTGCTCATTGTTATTCTTCTATTGAATAAAGCAGTGAATCTCTAAATTTGTCCAGGGGCTTCATTAAATCTACTCTCATTTTAAATGAGAAAAAAAAAATGTGCTTTGCAAGCATTTTCAGTTTTTTTGGTTCTAGTGCTACTTTGTCTATCATCTATCATCTATCTATCTATCTATCTATCTATCATCTATCAATCATCTATCTATCATCTATCATCTATCATCTATCTATCATCTATCTATCTATCATCTATCAATCATCTATCTATCTATCATCTATCATCTATCTATCATCTATCTATCATCTATCATCTATCTATCATCTATCTATCTATCTATCTATCTATCTATCTATCTATCTCCAGAAGAAAGGGATAAGGAGGAAGGTATGAAGGAAAGGAAATGGAATTCAAAACAGGCTTCAAAATAACCTTTGTTACCCGTGACCTCAGGAATGTCATAATAGACAATCAAATGGATGACAGTTAAGTCGATTATAGGCGTGACGCCTTCGTGATGCTAAACAATTATTTGATTGGTTCTATCTCCAGTTGTGAGGCCTGCCAGTACCTTTGCAACACAGGCTTATAGAGAAAGAAGAGAACGCAGGAAGAGCAGCACTGGGACCACCAGCCCAGCTCCAGCTTACTGTCATGGGCGTGGTCAGTGAGTGGTCCGTATCAGGGTATGCACACCAGTCTGGCCATCTGAGCTCAAACTCGGCCAATAGCTGTATCCAATGAGGACCCGGAGGAAGACTGTAGGGTAACATGATTCCCTAGACAGTAACAAGACTATGCCTTAAGATCCTGTAACAGATTGCAAGGGTTCTTTCTCACATGTAACACACATATGCACGTGCACATACATACGTTCTTCCATTCTGCATACCTAACTGGATATATCCACTATATCCTTTAGGGTACTAAGTAGGATTTTGAAAACAGAAAAATGAATCTGGCTCTCAAAGAGACAGATATTGTGGAAGAGTGTCAATTAAAGGTTTTTTTTTAATGGAATAAAATGCCCGGATCTTTGGATGACACCAATAATCATACTTGTTTTGGAACTCCATGCCTGCAATAATCCCAGATTTTACTTGGTGTCTGAAATACAACCAATATCTGACCTTATTACTCCCTCTTTGCTTTCTAATGATTTAAGCAATATGTGGGTCATATGCTAAGAATGACCAGTAACTAAATGACCAAGAGTCAGTTTGAGTGGCAGCAGAAGCCATGAAACTGACCTGCATGAGGAAATTGTCTGGACTTTCAAGAGGTCAGCTCAGCAGAAGCATGTGACGTCTGACTGCCCTTTCGTGGTCATGCTCTGGACCCCCCGTCACTGTAGAGCCGTGATAGAAGAAGGGATGGCCTGGGAGGTAATGATAGCTGCTGACTCAGCCACAGCTGGGACAGCACTTTTGCTGATGCATAAAATATCCCTGTAGAAACATTTTATCCTTCGGTTAAATGTAATAAATATCCTCTTGTTTAAGTGGTAAGTGATTTGCTCTTGGCAATGCTTCAGAGAGGAAAACATCAACACCTTTGATCCATGGAGGAGGAAGACATTGGCCAGACACTAATGTATAGATACTAACTTCCAAGTGTGGCAGACCTTAGATGAAGGGAGGGCTCTACGCTCTGAATAAAGACCCTTCTGCAGCCCCCAGAGTGGAGATAGAATGGCAAAATCCAAACCAGTAACAGAAGGCATGAGGTGCAAGAACTAGCCATGGGAGAGGGGGCTGATAAGAGCTACACAGCATGTTCAGTCTCCACCTACCTTCATTTGAGGGCAAGACGCTAGTCCAAGAAACACACACACCAAAAAGTCCAGTCATATAAACATGACAAAGATTGGGTTAAAGACTGAGTTGAAGGAACCTGAAGATGCCCAGGGAGCACACCCAGACATAGGGCAGAAATGACCAGCAGGTGGCGCCATACCCATTGCTCTTTTAGTGCCAGCCTCAGTGAGAGTTGGCTATTGGACTGGGTTAAAAGCATCCGTACAACTGGGATTAGCTGGGGAAGAACCAATAAGACCTTTCGAGCATTGAGGCTTGTTGTTTACTGCAGCTATTGATAGCAACACTTTGCAGCCTTACTCCAGTTATATCCAAGGCCAGATCTGATTAAACACTATTCAAGTAGAGGTATGGCCAAGGGAGGCAGTTATATAAATTGTCCTATAAAAAAAATGAAGAGTTTACTGTTCACAAGGAAGCCACTGTACATTGTTCAGTCTTATTCCACATCATCATCAGTATCTTTACATATGAATAAATATTGTGAGATTCAGGCCATAAGATTATTAAAATCTAATATTCTAAATTACAATGATTGAAGATAAGACAATAAACCAATACTGTCTATGCAATGACAGTTTGGGGAGGCTAATATAATCACTGGTATATATACAAATATAATTATTGTTGTATCATTATATATAACCCCAAATTAGAAATTCTACCAATTGATAACATATAAGAAGTGGCCCACAAATGGATGATGTCAAACAGCTTCTTAATATGCTCAGGAGTTTTCCCTTAGTTCCAGCCTTTCTATTTCCCCAGTCTAACTGCAACCACTTTGCATAACATTTCTGGAAGCTTGTATTCCTGGCTTCAACCTGAATGCAAATTCCTCCCTACAGGATCACAGGGAGAGAATTGGCTTCCTGGAGATCATCTCATGATGCAGACACCAGGTGACACAACAGTACTGCAACTCAGGACTAGACAATGAGGTTTGTATCGTATCACAGAGCAAGGAGAAAGTAAAGTATTACATCTTCAAATATCTGCCAAAATTATTTGCAAAACACATCTCTAAAAAGGGCATGCATGTGTCCAGAATATATAAAGACCTCTCAAAACTCAATAATACAAAAACAAAATTGGGCAAAGGATTTAAACGGTTAGATCACCAAAGAAGAAATACAAATGGCAAATAAGTACATAAAAAGATGCTCAACATCATTAGGAATTAGAGAAATGCAAATCAAAACCATAGTGAACAAACTTAAAATGGTTTAAAGACCTAAATGTAAGACCAGAAACCATAAAACTCCTAGAAGAGAACTTAGGCAAAACACTCTTTGACATAAATTGTAGCAATATTTTCTTGGATCAGTCTCCCAAGGCAAAAGAAATAAAAGCAAAAATTTTTTAATGGGACCTAACTAGGGCTTCCCTGGTGGCACAATGGTTAAGAATCCGCCTGCCAATGCAGGGGACACGGGTGCGAGCTCTGGTCCGGGAAGATGCCACAGGGCAACTAAGCCCGTGCACCACAACTACTGAGCCTGCGCTCTAGAGCCCATGAGCCACAGCTACTGAGCCCGTGTGCTACAACTACAGAAGCCCACACACCTAGAGTCCATGCTCCGCAACAAGAGAAGCCACCGCAGTGAGAAGCCCACGCACCGCAACGAAGAGTAGCCCCCACTCGCCGCAACTAGAGAAAGCCTACACGCAACGACGAAGACCCAATGCAGCCAAAAATAAATAAATTTTTTAAAATGGGACCTAATTGAACTTAAAAGCTTTTGCACAGCAAAGGAAACCATCAACAAAATGAAACGACCACCTATGGAATGATAGAAGATATTTGCAAATGGTGTGACCTACAAGGAGTTAATATCCAAAATATACAAGTTCATAGAAGTCAATGTCAAAAAAACAAACAATCCAATCAAAAGCTGGGCAGAAGACTTGAATAAACATTTTTCCAAAGAAGGCATACAGATGGCCAACAGGCACATGAAAAGATGCTCAACATCACTAATTATTAGAGAAATGCAAGTTACATCACACCCATCAGAATGGCTATATCATCAAAAAGTCTACAAATAACAAGTGTTGAGAGGATGTGGAGATAAGGGCAACCTCGTACACCGTTAGTGGGAATGTACATTGCTGTAGCCACGATGAAAAACAGTATGGAGATTCCTTAAAAAACTAAACATGGAACTACTATATGACCCAGCAATTCCATTCCTGGGTATATATCCAGCAAAAATGAAAACACCAATTTGAAAAGATACATGCACCCCAATGTTCATAGCAGCACTATTTAGCAGAGCCAAGATATGGAAGGAACCCAAGTGCCCATCAACCATCAATTGGATTAAGAAGATGTGCATATATATACATATATATATATGTGTGTGTGTGTGTATATATATATATATATATATATATATATATATATATAATGGAATATTACTTGGCCATAAAAAAGAATGAAATACTGCCATTTACAGCAACGTGTATGACCTAGAGAATATTATGCTTAGTGATGTAAGTCAGAGAAAGACAAATACTATATGATATCATTTATATGTGGAATTTATATACAAAAGAGAAACAGACTTACAGGTAAAGAAAACAAACTTGTAGTTGCCAAAGGGGAGAGGGACAAATTAGGAGCATGGGAGTAGTAGATATAAACTACTATATATAAAATAGGTAAGCAACAAATATTTACTATATAGCACAGGGAATTATACCCATTATCTTATGATAACCTATATTGAAGTATGATGTGCAAAAATATTGAATCACTATAATGTACACCTGAAACTAACACAATATTGTAAATCAACTATACTTCAATTTTTAAAAAACGCAATAAAATACCACCATGCCTTTTTTAGAATATCTATTTTTTTAACATTAATGACAACACCAAATGCTGACAAGGATGTAGGGCATTAGGAACTCTCATACATTGCTAGTGGGAATGCAAAATGGTACATCTCTTTGGAAGACTGACAGTTTTTTATAGAGTTAAGTATACGCTTACCATATGACCCAGTAATCTCACTCTCAGGTACTTACCTAAGAATAACGAAAATTTATGTTCACATAAAAACTGTACACACACAAAAAAAAACCATATGATTGTCAAAAACTGAAATGACCAAACATCCAAAAATTCATGAACAGATAAACAAACTGTGCTACATCCATACAATGGACTATTACTTGGCAACAAAAAAGAAATAAACTATTGATCATATAGCAACACAGATGAATTTCAAATGCATTATGTTAGTGAAAGAAGCCAAAATCAAAAGGCTACATTCTACATGATTCCACTTATAAGACCATCTGGAATAGGAAAAATTATAGGAACAAAAAGTATCCATCAACAGACAAATGGATAAAGAAGATGTGGTACACATATTGTAATAAACTATAATGTAACAGAATCAAAAAATGTAACCAAATCACTTTGCTGTATACCTGAAACTAACACAATATTGTAAATTAACTATACTTCAATTAAAAAAAAAACCCACTTAGGAAAAAAGTAATAATAATACATAAATAATTTTATTTTTAAGAAAGACATAAAAGACCCCAAATCCTAAGGCATGTGGTACCTCGCCACTCAGTGTTTGCTCTATAAATGCCATTTCAGAAGGGGACATGATGAATGAGTAGTTCCAGATCCATATGCAATGTTGAGTCAGAAACAGTTTATAAACAGCTGGAAGAGCTCTAGTGTGTGAGGGAGGAGTAGAAAGACTGTAGAGAAGTTTTTCTAGGATCTAGTCTCCTTTCAAGTGTTCAAGAGTTGCAAGTTAAGAATTTGGGTTATATTAAAAGCATTTTTGATTGTTGCTCTGTATTCTTTTTATTGCAACACTGAGTCAGGGCTACTACAGTGGCCAGAGCTTTGTAACATGACAATTACATGTGTTGAATTATACTTACACAAAGTAAAAGTACTATACAAAGGCAGTGTAGCATCCATTTATATAAAAAAAGAGAGTCCTCTGAGAAAAAAGAAAAAAATCCTGGTTCCCAGAGGTTGGGAATGGTGCAAGGGGTTGATTACAAAGGGACAGAGTGAGGGAACATTTGAGGTGATGGAGCTGTTCTATATTATGATTGTGGAGGTGGTTACACAACTATACACATCTGTCAAAATTTGTATAACTGTATACCACAAGGAGTTAATTTTACTATATGTTTTAAAAACATGAATAAAATAAAGCAAAATTAAAAATTTATTAAAATGATTGATAAAAGCCAAAATCAACGTGCAACTGTCAAGTTGAAAATTTAAATCAGGACATATTTTATGCCATATTAATAGTGCTCCAGTAAAGTGACCAAAGGTTAATTTCCTTTTTTAAGTCTCTACCTTAAAGAATCTTTGTCTGAGTTATCAAAACCTCAAGTTGAGGAGGTGGGTCAGTCCTCAGGACATCCCAGAAGAGCCTCAGCGATCGAGATGCAGTGAGGAACAGTGGAATATCTCCAGTGGGTATCAGTGATGCCTGCTGCCATCAGCCTATAATTGGCCCAGTCTAATTTCTACTAATTGAAGACCAAGGGCATAAAATCCTTGCGTGTGGTGGAGCTTATCAAGAGCTTCTGATTCCTTATTATGAGTAATTTACAAATAAAAAATGTGTCCTCCTTTGAAGTAAAGGAAGAAATAGGATTAGTCCCAGGTTCTTAAAGAAAAAGAAGAAGAAGCATAAGGCCTGCAAACACTCAAACACATGTGGAGGAAATGAATTCCAACCCAAAAGCAACAGAAAGAATTAGGATATGATTTTTTAAACTCTGTATTTATATAAGAAATTCAGAACAAAATAAACACCCACAGACGTATTTCTTGGGGAAAACAACCTAAAAGTCAAAGTTTCCTAAAATTCGTCTTTCAAGATCTCAAAGATAATTTTCCATCCAGTCAAAATAACCGCAGCTTCTTCCATACCCCTAATATTCAACCATATTCACCTGTGAAAATTCTACCCATTCTTCAAGATACAATTCAAAAGAAAGACAAACATTCAACCTGAAATAACTTTGGAATTGCATCTCCTGGTATAGTTCTAGAAACGTGGCAAAATCCAACTTCGGTAATTCTTAATCCTATCACATGTGAAATCAAAAGGACCTAGTGAAGTTAAAAGAGCCCTACATCACTTGTTCTCAAACTTTAGCAGGCATTAGAATCAGGAGGAGGGCCTGTGAAAACACAGATTGCTGGGTGGGTCTCATCCCCAAAATTTCTGATTGAGTAGGTCTTAAGTGGGACCTGAGAATTTGCATTTCTAACAAGCTCCCAGGAGATATTCATGCTGTTTGTTAGTCAGGGGAACATACTTTGAGAATTACTGCCCTACCTATTGCAAGAATCAAATAAGATAATTACCTGTAAAACTGTTTTATAAGGTATAAATTGCTATATTAGTAGAAGGGAATCTTGTTTTTATTGTTACACTAACCCTGAGCCTTTAAGAAGTGTTCTCTGTCTCCCCAGCTAGATTTTAGTAGTTATTCCTTTGAAAACTTTGCACTTCTTTTCTGATGTGCCAGTAGTCTGCCTAGGATTGAAGCCATTTTTATTCTGTTTTTATTACTCCAAATAGACTTCATTGAAATCACTGAGATCACTCAGTCCCCTGCAGTGCACAGCAGAGTGTCTAACACACAATAGGTATTCTGGGCAATAATTTGTTGAACTGAGTTGAATCCCTTATTATAAGAATACTGCTTTGCTTTCTGGTGGTTAAAATAAAAGTATAGTAGGAACATATTCCAAAGCACCATGTATTATTTTCCTGATGGAAAGCTCACAATGAAACTGATTGTCTATTTGAACAAATTATCGACATTGAATGAACTATAGACTGTACCAACAAAAGTAATCATTGCTAAGAATAGTGTGTATGGACATACATTTTAAAAGTTAGATATAAGTTTCTTGAGCAGTAACATAAATCTTCCAAGTATGACCTTTATTCCATGAGTAAATCTGTTTTCAACTTCATTTCTTCTTCTAAGGATGGAATCTGCTACAGGTATGAGAACGGTGACTTTGCTTCTATACTTAAAAAGGAAACTTACACAAATATGCACAGGCTCCTGACTGTGGTAATGGGGACCACGCCTGTTCACTGTGAAGAAACTGGACATGCCCACTCTTAGGCATGAGGAATAGATCACTGATTTTAAGCTGTAAATGGCCATTAAGCCCTACGGAGTTAAATCATCCATTGTTTCTTGCATTTTAATAGTAAAGCCTCATTTGTTTAAGACAAAGGAATTGAGTCCTAATTATGGAAATACAGGCATCAATGACCCCCCGGGTCATATGCGAAGGGATGGAAGGACTTTCCCCACACCCTGAAATGATGTCCTCATTGACACTTACTTATTTTGCCCCCGCAGAAAGTCAAACTCTGTCTAAGAGGACTGGCAAAATGGAAAAGTAAAATTCTGAAATGGACATTTGCCCATTCACGATTCATTTGGTTGACATTGTTCTTCAGATGTTACGACACATACTCTGAAGGGGAAAGTCAAAATCGATGCCTAACTTATTTTGAAAGCCTGATGGGCCCCTATCAATTTATAGGCAGGTAGATTTTGGTTATCTACTGCTGTAAAATAAGCCATCACCGACAACAATTTATTTACTCTGGTTTTGCAATTTGGGCAGGGCTCAGAAGTGATGGCTTGCCTCTGCTCCATGATGTGTAAACTGAGGCAGCTCCACTTCCAGGATGGCTCCCTAACGTGGCTGGCAAGTTGGTTCTCACTGTAGCCTGGGAGCTCAGCCAAAGCTGTTGGCTAGTGGCGTTGACTCTTGCCCATGTGGAGGTCACCGCTTGGTCTAACTCGCAGATGATGTAGCAGGGCCCAAGAGGGAGGAAATAGAAGTTGCCTGTCATGTTAAAGCATCACTTCCTCTGCATTCTGTTGATTAGGCAATCAAAGAACTAGTCCTGATTGAAGGGAAGGAGAAACAACCCACCTCTCAATGGGGACAGCAACAACGAATGTGTGGCCATCTTTAAACTGTTACTGCAGATTTGGGCGAAGACCAGACATTAAATTAGGGCAGAGGAAACCAATGTCTTCCTTTAATCTTAAAACAAGACAAAGCTTGACATCAGTGCTTCTCAGTGTGTGGTCCCCAGACCAGTAGCATCACCCCAAAATTGTTAGAAATGCAAATTCTCAGGTCCCACTTCAGACTTACTGAATGAAAAAGTCTGCTTTACATTAAGGTTGAGGATATTTTTTCCCTGACTCTGAATTTTGCTGAACCAATTGTAGAAGATGAAAATGAGTTAAACTGTAGTAAACAGCTATATTTACTTAAAAGAGAGAATAACAAACAAAGCTAAAGATCTAGACTTACTTGAAGCAATACACAATGCGTACATATGATTTAACATTCTAAAAATACTTATGGGGGCTTCCACATAATAGATTTGTATCTCCATGGTGGTTAATCTTCAGTAAATATGTTTTTATCATCATGTGATTTTTACTTACTTTGTGCTGTCTTATTAAATTCCAGTTAAATCCATATGTGAGAACATTAATTTAAAGTGCTACCAGAAGGACTGATTACAAAATCTATTACTGACATGAAGCCCTGGTATTATGCAAAGAAAACTGGCAGCCTCCACTTGTTGGTACCAAAAGAAAAGCAATAAAAAAGTTGCACATTCACCAAGTAGTCTATAAACAATCTTTAAAAATTTTTGTATCTATGACTGTATATGCTTAAAGAATGGTAAGAAAAGGAGGCCATGAAGCGCATGTACAATTTTGAGAAAAACAATAATTATAATAATTTGCCATTAAAATTCATAGCGACATGCATTATATAGATTTCTCTATCTGTGCACACATATACACATATTTACACACAACACAGAGCATGACCATGGGGAAAAGATAGAAAAACTACAAAAAGCTGACACAGGGCCAAATACCACTGCATATCCCTGAGCCATTCAATGGAAGACCCAGCAGCCCTGAAAGTTTAATGCCCCAGAGATCCTTCCAACCTCACAGCAAAGTGGGATTTTAATGGATATAAGGAAAATTGGGGCCTATAAATGGACAAGAAAAATGTTCATTTACGTTTACTGTGCTCCTTTCAAGAGAAAGTGTTCAATGCAGCTTAGAAATATTTTTTCCATTGCATCACTAAGCCCTCATTTATTTACTCATTCTACTGATCTACAGTTAGATTACCTTCACTTTTTTCCCTTTATAGTTATTAAAAAACCAGATTGGCATCAAATTATACATACAGATTTGTCAGCTTTTTCCACTTCACGTTACCGAGTATTCATATATATTCTTTCAGTATATTATTTTTATTGAAGTATAATTAAATATAGCATTATGTTAGTTTCAGGTATACAATGTAATGATTAGACATTTGTATATATTGTGAAGTAATCACCACAGTAAGTCTAGTTAACATTCGTCACCATGTATAGTTACAAAAACTTCTTTTTGTGATGAGAACTTTTAAGATCTACTCTCTTAGCAGCTTTCAAATACAAAATACAGTGTTATTAACTACAGTCTCCATGCTGTCCCTTACATTCCCATGACTTATTTATTTTATAACTGGAAATTTATATCTTTTGACCCCCTTCACCCATTTTTCCCACTCTCCCACCTCTGGCAACTATCAATCTGTTCTCTGTATCCATGAGTTCAAGGGGTTTTTTGTTTGTATTTTTAGATTCCACATATAAATTATATCATACAATATTTCTCTTTGTCTGCCCTAGCTTAGAAATATTTCTAATATAGAAATAGTTTATGCAAAATGGTTGATTTTTTTTTAAGTTGGTTCTTAACAGACGATCATTAATCATCGGGACACACTGTCTCCCTTCCTGGTAGTGTGAGGTATACTTGTTGGAGTTTAGTGTGATCTTTTAAAATACAGCTTCTCTAAGTCTCTTTATAAATTCCCTGAGGGAAGCTGACTGGCCTCCTCCTCTCAGACAGCGTAGTTTGAGAACTCAGAACTCGCAGTCAGGGTTCCATGAAGTGTGGCAATGAGTCCTCAAAAGCCTGTCTTGCTCAAAGCACTGGTCCAGACTAAAAGCAGACATCCAAATGAAATGAGACCTAAAAAGAGATACCACACGAAATAGCGCCTCTAAGTACCGGAAGAAGATAGAGGCCATGAGGTGCTGAACGCCCCCAACTTCTTTCCTCACCTTTCCCAGCAATGTTTTCTCCTTTTGTTCCAACTTTTCTCCTCCCTCCTCTCAGAGGAGGACAAGATTCTTGGCCCAAGGGGATTCTAGGCTCTGCATTCCTTCCTGTCTTGACCCCGCTAAAACCTTATTCCACAGGTCATTCTTTATTCTACTACTGGTCCCCACTACTGAAACCCCCCATGGGGCAGGCACAAGCACCCCGAGTTGCAATTCATAAGGAGAGCCCCAAGAGAGGAAGAAGAATAGGCAGTGGGCAGGAAAGCAGATTTGAGGAATTCTGGGAGAGGCCAGGACAGCTTAAGGAACTAGAAGGCAACTGGGAAGGTGAAAAGACATCACGGAACCAGGCAACAACCCAAGGCAGCTTAGCACAGCGGCAGCAGCACATGGCCTGTGGTCTTATAGGACCTCAAGTCCAGGTTCTGCAGCTCAGTAGCTGCGATCCTGAGTAAATTACTCAAGCTCTCTAAGCTTCTGCTTCTTCTGCTGGCAAGTGGAGCTAATAAAACTTTCCTTGATGTTGTTTCAAAGATTGAAAAAGTTTTGTATGCACAGAGCCTCACAGAGTGCCTGTGGAATAGTTGGGCCCTTCGTATGTACTGATTCGTGTCCCCGTATGTACAAAGGACCAAGAATACTTATGGAAGCAGACACCTGCTCCTCCGCGTATAGTACTTGAATTGTAGTGATGGCTGCAGATATGTAAATCAGCCCAGCATCACTCAGCTCTTTACCTCTCTTTCATCTTGGAATTTTATGGGACACTGGTCCAACTCTCCAACTCCACACGGGAAAGGCAAAGGATACGCCCTTCAGTCATTTATTTCGTTTTAATTTCAGGTTGTCTGCTTTGAATCGCATCTGAAAGGCAGAGCATCCTTGGTGATAAACCACACATTACGAATTCTATGATGAGTGAGGGTGCAGATTTTCCATTCCACCTCTTCCATTTGAAGCTAGATGCTTCGGGCCTCCTGCCTGCTTTCAAAGTCCACTGACATATGTTTTTTTGTGTATAGTACAGTGTAGGGAACAAAACCAGTATGATTCTGAACTAGCAGCTGCCTGAGTGAGTGTCACTATAGATGCTTGGTGCTGAAATCCAAGCAACGTGTCTTTTCCAGGCTGGGAGACTGAGGTAAGAAGGCAGGAGGAGAAAAGCAGCACAGAATAAATAAAGTTGCTTCTGACTTTTGGTCTTTTGTAAGCCGGGTCACTATTTTGGTCTCATTTACATACTTGCCTGGGGGAACTGAGATGCTCCAGGCAGGCTGCGGGGCCTCATTTGCATAATCCCTCTGAATTTCAGGGGGCGGGACTGACTAAACCCCAGTCCCTACTGTTCAGGATAAAATTCCCCTAGGAAAGAGGTGCTGGTTCCTGGGCTGTGACTCTCTGAGCTGGTGATAGCCAGCAATCCAGTGGCTCTCAGGAGGGACGAAGAGCCTGTGATGCAGTCATCCTGTACGTTTTATAGAATGGAAAGAGTTTCGGTAAAATAAAGCAATTTTCCTGGCAAGACTCCTAATGCACAGGGTGACTTGGAGACCTGTGAGTTTAGGGCTGGGGTAACAAGCAGGGGGGCTGGCTGGTGACAGAGAGTAAGAGACAGACAAACCCCCCCCGAGCAAAGTCAGAAGAGGAGTAGAAGCAGGATTGAACTAGAGAGGCTTTTTCCAAAGTTTATCTCAAGGTAGCCGGCTCATCTCCACCCCACCCCACAGGGACATCTCCAGCTTGATGGCTCCCTTGCCAGTCTGGGCATCACCAGGGAGCTTATTGGAAATGCAAAATCTCTGGCTCTACCCGGACAGGTGGAATCAGAAACTCTGGGGGTGGGATGCTGTGATTTGCTGTGTAACGAGCCTTCCAGGTGATTTTGATGCTCTTGTTATCTCTCTAGGCAGAGGGGAGTTGGGGGGGTTGACTTTACCGTTTCTCTGATAGGTAGTTGTCGGCAGGGAGCTCCACCTCACAGCCCAAGACTCGGTTCTTTTAAGTCATTAGACTGTGGAACCCACTGATGCCCTCACTGTTCTAGAAAATACTTCATCTGCCTCTCCCCCAGGGCAGAGTTGAACCCTTTAATGAAGAAAGGTTCAGTAACTGTGCCAAATTGTTCTGACACATCCCCTGTGTCGCTTGCGATTCTTCCCACTCCCTCTTCCTCCTGGAGTCCTCTCTCTGTCCTTACAGATTAAATATGCTGCACACTCCCTTCTCTGCTTCTCAAATTAATCAAGTCCTCCCATACCCCCTGATTCCAGGTATCTTGCAGATACTTCAGCCCCAGGCAGGTGCTAAATGTCAGGGGCTTTGCTGTCCTGCCAGTGCTCTGTTTATCCCCCAGGACAAGAAGGCTGAGCTCTGGTCTCTGTGCTTGCTGGCTTCACGTGTGAGAACTGAGCCTGAGTTCTGCCCAGTGGACGGAGATGAAGACAGACAGCTGGGTGGGGGGACGTAAGTTGGGGCTCCCCATCTGAGCTGCTACTGATGTTTTCCGAAAGTTTCTGTGACCAGTCTCATCTTGCTACCCAGAGGGTCATGGAGGACAGCATAGCTTTAGTTAGGGATTTGAGAGCGATACCATCCCAATTCCAATCCCAGCTTTCCCACTTAATTGGTGGGTGGGTTCTTCATAAAATAGCTTAAACCCCACCCCCATGCTTGAGTTTCCTCATCTAAAATGGTGATTAAAAATGTTTAACCGTAAAGTTGTCTAGAGAATTAAATGTGATAAGTGTTTATAAGAATTAAATGTTAAAGGTGTCTGGAATGTGCGCGATGTGCCATAGAAGTTTTGCATCTAACAGTTTCCTTCTGTGGACATTTCCACTTAGTCAACATGAACATTTTACATTCTTTCTATTTCTTGTGAAATCATAAGCCTGGCCTTATTATGTAAAAGGCTAACTCGTCTGACCTTGGCAGGCTGTGGCAATGAATGTCATTGCCAAAGTGATTTCCTCTAACCCAGCGGGTCTCAGCCTTGGCCCTGCATTGGAGCCACTTAGGTGGGAAGCTTTACAAAGTACTGATGCCTGGTACCCATTCCCAGAGACGTGGATTTAATTGGTTTGGGGGCAGCTTAGGTATCTGGAGTAAAAGCTTTCCATGCAGAGCCAAGATTGAGAAGACTCCTCAGACCTCCAGTACGGGGGTGAGGTTTGAAGGTGAGATTCATTCACCACAAGTAACCGGGACTGGTAGCTGTTCCTTGAAAAAAAAGCATTTCAATGCTAAATAGGTTTTGGGAATCCTGGGTTAAATAACAGTAAATAATAAACAGCCTCTGTTTGCTATGGGGTTTTAAGGCCTTGGCTATGTTAATGGACATTGCACATCAGTGTTTTCCAAACTAATATAAGCACAGACACTTTTTGAATGTGGACTATCTTGAAAAACTGACAATATATAAAATACATAACTAATAAGGACCTACTGTATAGCACAGGGAACTCTACTCAATGGGAAAAGACTCTAAAACAGAGTGGATATATGTATAACTGATTCGCTTTGCTGTACAGCAGAAACTAACACAACATTGTAAATCAACTATACTCCAATAAAAGTTTTGAAAAATAAAATAAAAACTGACAACCTGAGGGATGCACTTTTTTTTTTGCAGTACGCAGGCCTCTCACTGCTGTGGCCTCTCCCGTTGCGGAGCACAGGCTCCGGACGCGCAGGCTCAGCGGCCGTGGCTCACGGGCCCAGCCGCTCCGCGGCATGTGGGATCTTCCCGGACTGGGGCACGAACCTGTGTCCCCTGCATTGGCAGGTGGACTCTCAACCACTGCACCACCAGGGAAGCCCCCAGGGATTCACTTTTAAAAACACTAAACTGATGGCAATTCCAGGAACAGCGTGGGGAGCTGGGTGAAGACAGAGCCAGGGAGGGCTTGATGCCTGTCCTGATGCTGACGTTTCCCTGGCAGAAACTCCAGCCAAAGTTACCCCCACTCACATCATTGAGAAACAAGAGAGCACCCAAAAGGGACACTCATGTCCCTGTCCAAGGGGGAAAAGACTATACGGTTCAGTGGATGGTAGTAGACTCAGTCTCAGGCTGATCTAAACAAGGTACAACTTTTCTTGAAACTTGAGTTCTTGGTTTCCAGGAACAGTTATGACTTGGGAACCATTTACACGATGGTGAAGCAGACAGAGCCCTGGATTGAGGGTCCAGAAACCTGAGCATGACATTCCGAAAACCGCCTTGACTCTCGGATTGAGTTTTCTTATTAGTAAAAATAAAACTGGGACTAGATGTACTATACAATCCGTAATTTCCATGATTCAATAGTATATGCTTTCCACTTCAACCTTATCTTACTTTATAACAATAGTGCTTTATGATTTTCAAAACATTTTCACATACATTGTCTCATTGGATTCACAGAACAACCCTGTCTGGTGAGCTGTGCAGGCTTGGTTATGCACATTTTTCAAAGGGGGGAAACTGAGGCTGAGAGAGGTGAACAGATCTGCCTGGGATGACAGAAGGCAGTGATGGATCCAGGTTGAAAGCACATGTGTTCTTTCCACTGCTCTGTACCTGCTTTAGAATCACAGACTCACAGACTTCTCTCGGGAGGAACCTCCTTTCCCAGGGATGCATGCTGCCATGTGAAGAGATACCACCACCACAGTAGCACCCCTGCCTCTGTCATCAGTAACTCGCTGTCCCCGACAGAAGGTGGGAAGGTGATTGAACTGACTGGAAAGTTTAGGAGCAGTGGATGACTGCCCTGGGCTTAGTCCCTTCTGTGCCCCTCGTGGTGGGCATCTGCTGAGTCTCCAGGGAGCCCATTATTCTCTCCTCTGGCCACGTGGCAAGAGGAGGCCCATAGTTTGGGGACGGGGTAGGGAAATTTAATTCAGAGGAGGGTTAGCAGGTCTCTTAGCTGCACACTGAGTGGTGTCCTCCAGCAGAGTTTGATCACAATAAAACCTCCATCATCTAGAATTTCAGAGTGTGGCTTTGTTACAACAGGCATGGGTAGGGAAATGGGGCATTATTTATTGGTTATCCCCAAACCTTATACATTTTATAGCTGAATCAAATCTTAAGTTACTTGGTATAAGCTACTTCTATTGACGAGAAAGCATCTGAGTAACAGGTTTTATTAGTTTCCCCGAATCACACAGAGCTGTTTAACACATAAGCCATGAGTAGCCTCACTTCCCAGGGAGGTGAAGGTGTCCACTTAAACATGATTTCTTCCAGATTTTTCACGATTACTTCAAGAGCTTATGCTTGCAGTATCCCACACAGAAGGGCCATAACAAAATGAAGAAACAAATTTTGGAAATAAACTGATCTTAGATGATTCCCAATAAACCATCCAAGTCATCATCCTGCGGGAGGGAAATCACAGTTTGTTGGCTCTCCCTAACCCTTTGTATAGTTCTTATTTCAAGTTACACATGGAAGTATCAATTCAGTTTTACTGCAGTAAGAACCGTAAAATTCCAATGGGTTACAATAACAAGCATTTATTTTTTGCTCACACTAATTGTTGGCAGCTATAGGTCACTTGCTCTGGTTCTACCCAGCCCCGCTTCCTATATCTTCTCTTTCTGGGACCCAGGCTGAAGAAGTAGTCCCCACTTGGGACATGCCATACTTATGGAAGAAGGAAAAGTTCAAGAAAACTAGAATCTATGGTGCCTCTTATAGAATTCTGTTCACCCAGGCATATGGCACCCTGCCCACATCCCATTGGCCAAAGCATGTCACATGACCAAGCAGGGGAGGGGAGTAAACTGCTACACAGGAAAACTACAAGTCATGTGGCCATGGGTGGGTATGTACATTTTTTTATAGGGAAGAAGGGAGCAAATACTTGGGGGCAATAATACAATCAACCATGGAGTATGTTTTAATGTCCATGGTCTATAAAAGTTTTCATCTGGCTCTGTCCTTGAAGTGAGAGTATATCACCTTTGCCACACTCTGAAGGATCCTTCCCTGGAGTTGGAAGGGAGTTGAGAAGTGCACAGGGAGGAGAGCGTAGGGTCAGATGGAGGAGGGCAGCCCTATAAAATGTGCTTTGCATCCACTAAAGAGGACACCCCCGCACAGTGTTTTAGCTATCTTGCAGGTTATTCATGCAGAGGAGGGGACTGAGGTGTGCAGTACTGCAGACAATCCGAAACAGGATAATCCAAAATTCATTTCTATTCGGCTGCTTTATGCCTTTTATAAGTTTTGCAGCCAGCAAAGTTCCTTCCTGATTGCACTTCCCTGAGATCAATACAAAGAATTGTTAGTATTCCCTAGACACACAGCAGCTGATGGGAAGAAGGCAGTCAAAGGACCACTAGGTAGAAGCCAGCTAAATTAGTGAATTTGTGGACCAAGAGACAATCGAGTAACTTCTTACTCCCAGCTGACTTCTAAGTCTTGCACAGGGACTAAGGGACAGCAAATCTCATGAGACCATCCACCTCCTTCTCCACATATGATTCTGTAGTAGCTTTATCTATGCCTCCCAGGAATCAAACTCAAGATTGACCAGGAGAGGACTCAGGCAAATTACAGCCCCACTTCATGAATTCAACTCGTTTTATTCACTCATGTATTAAGGAGTGATTGAGGACCTACTGGTTGCAAATGTGCAGATACTACCAGGGGGAGCTAAAAGTAATAAGGAGACACCATCTCTGCCCTCCACCCAAATTATCGCTAGTGATGAACATTTTACAATTTTAAAGCACTTTGAAAGTTTTAAAATGCTTCATAGAAGGTAGTCAGAACTGTAGAAGCAGAAGTCACTGTGGCCAAAAAGGTGCCCCTCCATGATCTCTGTCTGTCCTCAGGGATCTTGGTCATTCTTTTGAGCTTAGAAGGTACAGCATCCAGGCCAGAGGCAGGGCTGAGTCTGGGAGCTGGTGCTGGCTTACAAGTTTGGGAGACAGGACTTAGCTGAAATAGCTAAGCTATTAGGAATAAATCTAACAGAAAAACACTGATTCTCCTCTCCAGACATTATTTTGCATTACCCACTACCTAGAAAACACAGCATATAGTTTCAGAGACGCAGGATTGCTGGGGGTTAAGAGCTTAAATTCTTACAACAGACCATGTAGGTTTAAAACCTGGCTTCTCCACTTAGTAGCTGTGTGACACTGGAAAAGTTATCTTACCTCTTTCTGTGACTCAGTTTCCTCATTTAGAACTAGCTCATCTAGAACCTCATCTAGAATTGTTTTTACTAGAATTAAAAAGTTTTTTTAAAAAAGTACAATTTATATTAGCACACACCCAAAATGTAATATTTAGATATAAATTTTAAAAATATGTACAAGTTCAATATGATGAAAGCTACAGAACTGATGAATGAAATCAAAGAAGAACAAAATAAATGGAGAGATATTCCATGTACATGGATAGGAAGACTAGATGTTGTCAAGATGTCAGTTTTGCCCTACTTGATCTACAGATTCAATGCAATCCCAGTTAAAATCCCAACAAGTTATTTTGTGAATATTGACAAACTGATTCTAAAGTTTATGTGTAAAGGCAAAAGACCCAGAATGAAAAACACAATATTGAAGGAGAAGAACAAAGTTGGTGGATTGGCACTACCCAACTTCAAGACTTACTATAAAGCTACAGTTATCAAGATACAGTAGTATTGGTGAAAGAATGGACAGATAGATCAATGGAATGGAATAGAGACCCCAGAAATAGACACACATAGAGTCAACTAATCTTTGGTAAAGAAGCAAAGGCAATACAGTGGAGCAAAGATAGTTTTTTGACATGTGGTGCTTGAACAACTGGACATCCACCTGCCAAAAAACTAATCTAGACACCAACTTTATACCCTTCACAAAAATTAACTCAAAACACATCATAGATCTAAATGTAAAATGCAAAACCTTAAAATTCCTAGTCCAAAAGGGAGATTATATATGCACACATATAGCTGATTCACTTCATTGTACAGCAGAAACTAACACAACACTGTAAAGCAATTATGCTCCAATAAAAAAAAATACTCCTAGAAGATAACATAAGAGAAAACCTAGATGGAAAAGCCTTATACAGTGAGGCCTTTTTAGATACACCAAAGGCACAATCGGTGAAAGAAATAATTGATAAGATGGACTTCATTGAAATTAAAAACTTCTGTTCTGCAAAAGACATGTCAAGGGAATGAGAGGACAAGCACAGACTGGGAAAAAATATTTGCAAAAGACACATATGATAAAGGACTGTTACTCAAAATGTTAAAAGAATTCTTAAAACTCAACAATATGAAAACAAAGAATCCAATTAAAAAATGGTCAGAGACCTACAGATTCCTCACCAAAGAAGAAATACAGATGGCAAATAAACATATGAAAAGATGCTTCCTATGATATGCCATCAAGGAAATTCAAATTAAAACAGCAATGAGATACTTCTATGCACCTTTTCAAAAGGCCAAAATCCAGAAAACCGACAACATCAAATCTGACAAAGATGTGGAACAATAGGAACTTTCTTAAATTGCTTGTAGCGATAAAAATTGGTACAGCCACTTTGGAAGACAATTTGGTGATTTCTTACAAAACTAAACATCTTCTTACCACACAATCCAGCAATTATGCTCCTTGGTATTTACCCAAAGGAGTTGAAAACTTAGGTTCACAAAAAATTGCACAGACATTTATAGCAGTTTTATTCATAACTGCCAAAACTTGGAAGCAACGGAGATGTCTTTCAGTAGGTGAATGGATGAAAAACTGTGGTACATCTAGAAAGTGGAATATTATTCAGAACTAAAAAGAAATGAGCTATCAAACCACGAAAAGACATGGAGGAACTCTAAATGCATATTATTAAGTGAATGAAGCCAATCTGAACAGGCTACATACTGTATGATTCCATCTATATGACATTCTAGAAAAGGCAAAACTATGGAGATAGTAAAAAGATCAGTGGTTGCTAGGGGTTTGAGTGGGAGAGGTAAATAGGTAGAACACAGAACATTTTTAGGGCAGTTAAAATGCTCTGTATGGCGCCATAATGATAGAAACATGTCATCAAATATTTATGCAAACTCATAAAATACACAAGAGTTAACTACAATGTAAACTATAGACTTTGGGTGATTATGATGTGTCAAGGTAGGTTCATCACCTGTAACAAATGTACCACTCTGGTGGGGATGTTAATAATGGGGGAGGCTACACATGTGTGCGGCCTGGGAGTATATGGGCAATCTCTGTACCTTCCCCTCAATTTCGCTGTGAACATTAAATCATTCTAAAGAAAAAAAGTCTTAATTTTTAAAACCACATTATGTTTTTATATTCTTGTTGCTTGGTTGATTGCAAAGATAATTACCCCCTTTGGACAGCACTAACAATAAGATGGCCCTAACACAATAAATACAAATCTCATATACTTGCTGGTATACTGAAGTTCAGAAAGGTGATGTAAGTTCCTCCAACCAGACCTGCCTGCAGAGCCTTTGATTTGGAAGCAAGGAAACAGGCAGGAATGGAACTTCCATCTTGCAGCCTGGAGTGGTGGCAGAAGCCACATGTTTCTGCAATTGAAAGAGGCCACTTTCCCATCGTGGTGGGGCAGTGTGGTCCTGGGATCAGCGGCAGCAGCAGCTCATTTACCAGGCCACTTCTGCAGGGTGTTCCTAAGAATTACTCCGGGAATCAGCCTAGAGTTGTCCCTCTAGCCCTTGCAATGACTAGGAGTTAGAGAAAGCAGCCTGGGCTCCAATCCCAGCTCTACCACTTACTGTGTGACTTCAAGCAAGTTGTCTAACTGCTTTATGCATCAGTTTCCTTATCTGAAAGATGAAGCAAACAGATCGTGAGGTATAAAGGAATTAAGCTTAGGGACTTCCTTCCAAAGAGTACTGTATGGAATGAAGAGAAGAGAGAGAATAACTTCATAGTAGAAAAACCTGACAAATACTATCTCAGCCACTTGATCAAGGTCAACAAACAATAGTAAGTCAAATTGATAGTATGAGCCTGATACGATGTGATGAGAATGTCTGTTACCTCTGTGGTCTTCCTGGAAAACCCATAACCCCATTCTAATCATGAGAGAAACATCACGGACAAATCCAAATTCAGGGATGTTATACAAAATATCTAGCCAGTACTCCTCAAAACCGTCAAGGTCATCAAAACCAAGGAAAGCCTGAGAAGCTGTCATAGTCTATAGGCACCTAAGGAGACATGACACTTAAATGTAACATGGTATCCTGAACAAGATCCTGGATCAGAAAAAGAACATTGGTAAAAAGCTAGTCAAATCTTAATAAAGTACAGACTTTAGTTAATTTTTTAAAAAGTGGATGAAGAAATTTTGGAAGAGGAGACAGACAATGACAAAAGCCTTATTGATATGAGCATTTTAAAGACACACCCAGCAACTGGAGGGGACAATCCTGCCAGGCAAGAATCTTGCGGATTCTACAACAGATGCACAGAATTCTATCTGGTGGTGGACCATGTTCTACCTCAGCTGAAAGATATGATTTGGACTGGCAATAAGACCTGAAAAATCCATGTTGAGCAAATTCCCCAGCCAGAAAGTGGAGCTAAATCTGCTGTAAAGAAGACTCAGGAATTCGGCGGGATAAATTTCATAATAAAATTAGTAGGACCCTGAGAAAGATTAGCAGCTAAAAAAATGCATCAGAAACCAACTTGTACACCTGGTTTAAGACTATTGCACAGCTCAACCCCAGCTGAGTAAGGCAAGAGATGATGCCAAGCTGAGAAATGGAGGAGCAACTGAAAGGACCAGAATTCTTTCTACAATCTCACAAGGGTAAATTAGAAATGGAATAAATACCAGCATTGAGAAAGGTACCATTTTGGTAAATACTAAACAGAGCTCAACTGAAAGAACAACTTAGAAGGACATTAGAATTCGTGAGGTGACTCCAGTTAAAATTTAAGGCAAAGTATAATTTCACTATGGACATACATATAACAATTATTCCAGAATATGCAAAAGATGCTTCTTAAAATGTATTATTTACCCTTGCTTCTAAACAGTTGCTTTCTCATGTCAAATTATGTTTCATTTTCTTAATCTTCAAAAGCAGTTATACCTTGTAGAACCTGCTCAGAGGGTTTAGAAATACGTATTTATACAACTATACATATACTCGTATCTAAATGTATATACACAGATAGATGCATATCATGACTAGCATGATTTAAACATTTTGGTGATTAATATAATGTTTAATCAGGTAATTTGAAGTGATCTTTAAAAAACATAATAATCACTATGTCATTTGATCTCTTAAGGAAATTTTGTGATAATTCTCATCTTACAGAAGAGGAAATAGCCCCGGAGAGCTTAAGAAACTTACTCAAGGTCACGGAGTCAGTTAGAAGAGCTTGCAACATAGTTAGGCTAATAAAACACACCCAGGAACATAAAACATCCTAAGAATAATTAGAAGCTTGTGATTTTCTGAATCAAATTCCCAAGCTCAAAAGATGTCCTCCCAACGAAAAGGAGGTCCACACAAGCAAATCATCCTGGTCTGCCTAAGAAATACAATTGGTTCTTTTTGAGGGTGAAAAACAAACTTACCTTCTTCAAGCTGGCAGATGAAGTAGAAATCTTGGTGCAAGACTTTTACAGTTCATTAACTATCATCCAGAGCAAGGAAGACTTGTGGCTTGCTGAAGGAACTGTTAGGCGGGACTATAACAAACATGCCAGTAGGTTTAACCCTTTAGCAGCAGAGGCCATGTCAACAGACCAGGAGGCCACCAGCACCCAAGGCAATGAGGAGGTCAGCCACCCTCAGTGTAGATTGCTTTGAGTCCTCAAATTTACAAAATTCTTCTATGTCTTTAGAAGATTTTTATATGCTTTCTGATGGTTTCCATTTGAAAATCAATATTTCTAAGCCACTTCTGGAACACTTATACTACAGAATACCACTTCTTGGTATTCTGCCCATAACAGGTTGTTTACTCTGAAATAAATTTCAAAAGAATTGTCGGATTAGGACCAAATTTGTAACGCTGAAGGGCATAAAAAACAAACAAAACTCTGCAATTTGATTTGGGGGGTCAATCAGTCATCTTGAAAAGAAATGGTGACAGGGACTTTTCGAATGGCTAATCTTTTCTAATTGTGCCAGATAACGTTCCCGGTGACAGAACCAGTGGTTTGGGCCACTGTGTTTGCTGTTTATTTGGGTGAAATAAAGTCTTCTCTGTCCATTTAAATAATTAGTACCTGATATTAATTAATACTGTGTTAGATTTACTCAAAATTAAATCAGGAGAGCTTGCTTTTCACAGAAGGGGTAGAAACAGTTAATATTTGTCCACACTGAAAACTGTAACCAAGGCATACGTTGTTATTTATGGTAACAAACAATTATCCTTCACAATACAACTAAAAACAGAAATTGGATTCGTGAATATGCTCTTATTATTCTTCCTTGCTGTGGACATTACAGTCGTTTTCAGCCTGAAACAGACTGAGAAAGAGTGTTGAGTACATGCACATGAGCGGGTGTGTGGGTGTGTATGTGTGTAAGTGTAAATAGTCAATAAAATGTAACTCCACTCATTCTTTTTTACTAAACACCAAATAATAGCATGTAGTGTCTGGCAAATGAGTAGGACAAATGTTCTGAAAATTTTAATCTAGAGCTAAGCTTATTACTGATATAATCTTTTCAGATAACTAATATGATTAATCTTTCAATGAGTGATACACAAATCATTATGGCAATCTTTTGAGACCATTAAGTATGTTGTCAATGATCAACTATTAGACAGCTATGCATCTTGTATTTGAACTAGTATATAGGATGCTTGTGTTACTTTCAATAATGTAAGTATTTATATTATACCATATGTCACAGATATTGACACCAGTATTTCAAAAATGATTTACATCTCTGATCTTACAATTAATGGTAGAACTGTCAACCAGGCAGAAGTGGTAATGTAGGTGCCACTGCCCAGTCATTCCTGAACTTGGTCGTAGATGTTCTACTATTATTACTTCAATTAAATGAAATAATTTGTTTAGGCCTGAAACAAAGGGCATTGTAGCAGCAGACCCAAAATGCCATGCAGAACTTTTTCCTTTAATTTTTTAAAAATTTATTTAATTAATTTATTTACTTTTGGCTGCGTTGGGTCTTCATTGCTGCATGCGGGCTTCCTCTAGTTGCAGTGAGCGGGGGGCTACTCTTGGCTTTGGTGCACAGGCTTCTCATTACAGTGGCTTCTCTTGCTGCGGAGCACTGGCTCTAGGCGTGCAGGCTCCAGTAGTTGCGGCACATGGGCTTTTTTGCTCCGTGGCATGTGGAACCTTCCCAGACCAGGGTTCAAACCCATGTCCCCTGCATTGGCAGGCGGATTCTTAACCACTGTACCACGAGGGAAGCCCCCTTTCATTTTTATGCGGTCCAATTAACCAAACTTTTTTAGGACTTCATGAATATTGGATTACGATTAGAAAGATCTTCCCCAAGATAAGATTTTAAACGTTCCAACGTTTTATTTTTTATTTTTATGATTTTATCTCATATCCTTAAATTTTTGATCCTGTTGGAGTTTATCTTAGTATTCTGTCATTTCCCTGACATGTTGTATCCTCTGTTTCCTCCTATTCATTTTAAGCTTTTTCTAGGTTTTCAATTATTTTCCTCTGGCCCATTCAACAATTCATGCACTGATAACCTATTATTTTAATCATTGGGACTCTAAAATGTTTTAATACATGGCAAAACTATTTACACTTCATTTATCTTCTTTCTTCAGAGTTTTTCTGGCTATACTTGGTCTTCATTTTCCCATATGAGATTTAAAACACCTTGTTTCAAAAACCATTTGGAATGTGGATTACGTTAACTTTAAAAATGAACACGGGAGAATTGATGTTTTTATAAAGTATAGCCCGCCTATTCAAGGATATGAGTGTGTCAAAGATGGCTAGCTGTTCACCAAAATAGTTCAAGGGTTGCTCCTGAAAAGTGGTTGCTAGTTAAGGACTCCAGTTTCCAGCCACCATTATATCTAGGTGTGGTAAAGTGAAGGTGAACCAATTTGTTGTGTCACTTCCAGGCCCGGGCATTTAGGAAAGGTGTGTCTTTGCCATGCTCTTTCCCTTTCTGAAAGTTGGGGGGCAGAGGACCAGGTGGTTCTAGCAGATAAGAAATCAATAAGATGGAAGGAATGTGTCTGTATTACTTCCTTGAAAGTATAGAGAATTTTCTCTAAGACTTAGTTTAGGGCCATTTTTGTGACTATTTTCTAGGAATATGAAAAAAACGTGTACTCTTTATTTTCAGGGTATAGAGTATGAACTATATCCGTCTCATCAACCTGTGAATCATACCATTTTGTTTTTCTGATTGTTTTTGTTCACTTGCTCTATCAAAGAGGGAAAGAGGTGAGCAAAGTTCCCTTACTATTCATGTTTCTCCTTTTCTTGTTAACTCTTGTAATTTCTGCTTTATAAATTTGGATGCCATGATATTTGATGTGTAGATAACCATAATTGTTAAAAACTCATGAGTTGGGGGTAAAATCTTTAAAGACAAGCAAAAGCTAAGAGAATTCAGCACCGCCAAACCAGCTTTACAAAAAATGCTAAAGGAACTTCTCTAGGCAGGAAACACAAGAGAAGGAAAAGACCTACAATAACAAACCTCAAACAATTGAGAAAATGGTAATAGGAACATACATATTGATAACTACCTTAAATGTAAATGGATTAAATGCTCCAACCAAAATACATAGACTGGCTGAATGGATACAAAAACAAGACCTGTATGTATGCTGTGTACAAGAGACCCACTTCAGACCTAGGGACACATACAGACTGAAAGGGAGGGGATGGAAAAAGATATTCCATGAAAATGGAAATCAAAAGAAAGCTGGAGGAGCAATTCTCATATCAGACAAAAAAGATTATAAAATAAAAACTATTACAAGAGACAAAGAAAGACACAGCATAATGATCAAGGGATTAATCCAAGAAGAAGATATAACAATTGTAAATATTTATGCACCCAACATAGGAGCACCTCAATACATAAGGCAACTGTTAACAGCCATAAAAGGGGAAACCAACAGTAACACAATCATAGTAGGGAACTTTAAAACTCCATTTTCACCAATGGACAGATCATCCAAAATGATAATAAATAAGGAAACACAAGCTCTAAGTGATACCTTAAACAAAATGGACTTAATTGATATTTAAAGGACATTCCATTCAAAACCAACAAAATACACTTTCTTCTCAAGTGCTCATTGAACATTCTCCAGATAGATCATATCTTGGGTCACAAAACAAGCCTCAGTAAATTCAAGAAAACTGAAATCGTATCAAGTACCTTTTCCAACCACAACACTATGAGACTAGATATGAATTACAGGAAAAAAATACAAACACATGGAGGCTATACAATACGCTACTAAATAACCAAGAGAGCACCGAAGACATCAAAGAGGAAATCAAAAAATACCTAGAAACGAATGACAAGACAACATGAGGACCCAAAACCTATGGCATGCAGCAAAAGCAGTTCTAACAGGGAAGTATACAGGAATATAATCCTACCTCAAGAAACAACAAACACCTCAAACAAACAACCTAACCTTACACCTAAAGCAATTACAGAAAGAAAAACCAAAAAAACCTCAAAGTTAGCAGAAGGAAAGAAATCATAAAGATCAGATCAGAAATAAATGAAAAAGAAATGAAGGAAACGATAGCAAAGATCAATAAAACTAAAAGTTGGTTCTTTGAGAAGATAAACAAAATTGATAAACCATTAGCCAGATTCATCAAGAAAAAAAGGGAGAAGACTCAAATCACCAGAATTAGAAATAAAAAAGGAGAAGTAACAACTGGCACTGCAGAAATACAAAGGATCATGAGAGATTACTACAAGCAACTATATGAAAATAAAATGGACAACCTGGAAGAAATGGACACATTCTTAGAAATGCACAACCTTCCAAGACTGAACCAGGAAAAAATAGAAAATGTGAACAGACCAATCACAAGCACTGAAATTGAAACTGTGATTAAAAATCTTCCAATAAACAAAAGCCCAGGACCAGATGGATTCACAGGTGAATTCTATCAAACATTTAGAGAAGAATTAATACCTATCCTTCTCAAACTCTTCCAAAATATAGCAGAGGGAGGAAAACACCCAAGCTTATTCTACGAGGCCACCATCACTCTGATACCAAAACCAGACGAATAATGTCACAAAGAAAGAAAACTACAGGCGAATATCCCTGATGAACACAGATGTAAAAATCCTCAACAAAATACTAGCAAACAGAATCCAACAGCACATTAAAAGGATCATATACCATGACCAAGAGGCGATTATCCCAGGGATGCAAGGATTCTTGAATATATGCAAATCAATCAATGTAATACACCATATTAACAAATTGAAGGAGAAAAACCATATGATCATCTCAATAGATGCAGAGAAAGCTTTCGACAAAATTCAACACCAATTTATGATAAAAGCCCTCCAGAAAGCAGGCATAGAGTGAACTTACCTCAACATAATAAAGGCCATATATGACAAAACCACAGCCAATGGGTGTTCTCAATGGTGAAAAACTGAAACCATTTCTTCTAAGATCAGGAACAAGACAAGGTTGTCCACTCTCACCACTATTATTCAACATAGTTTTGGAAGTTTTAGCCACAGCAATAAGAGAAGATAAAGATATAAAAAAAAATACAAATCGTAAAAGAAAAAGTAAAGCTGTCACTGTTTGCAGATGACATGACACTATACATAAAGAATCCTAAAGATGCTACCAGAAAACTACTAGAGCTAATCAATGAATTTGGTAAAGTAGCAGGATACAAAATTAATGCACAGAAATCTCTTGCATTCCTATACACTAATGATGAAAAATCTGAAAGTGAAATTAATAAAACACACCCATTTACCATTGCAACAAAAAGAATAAAATATCTAGGAATAAACTTACCTATGGAGACAAAAGTCCTGTATGCAGAAAACTATAAGACATGATGAAAGAAATTAAAGATGATACAAACAGATGGAGAAATATACCAAGTTCTTGGACTGGAAGAATTAACATTGTGAAAATGACTCTACTACCCAAAGCAATATACAGATTCCATGCAATCCCTAACAAACTACCAATGGCATTTTTCACAGAACTAGAACAAAAAATTTCACAATTTGTATGGAAACACAAAAGACCCCGAATAGCCAAACCAATCTTGAGAAAGAAAAACGGACCTGGAGGAATCAGACTCCCTGACTTCAGACTATAGTACAAAGCTAAAGTAATCAAGGCAGTACGGTACTGGCACAAAAAGAGAAATGTAGATCAATGGAACAGGATAGAAAGCCCAGAGATAAACCCACGCACATATAGTCACCTTATTTTTAATAAAGGAGGCAAGAATATACAATGGAGAAAAGACAGCCTCTTCAGCAAGTGGTGCTGGGAAAACCGGACAGCTACATGGAAAAGAATGAAATTAGAACACTCCCTAACACCATACGCAAAAATAAACTCAAAATGGATTAAAGACTTAAATGTAAGGCCAGACACTATCAAACTCTTAGAGAAAAACCTAGGCAGAACACTCTATGACATAAATCACAGCAAGATCCTTTTTGACTCACTTCCTAGAGAAATGGAAATAAAAATAAACAAATGGGACATAATGAAATACAAAAGCTTTTGCACAGCAAAGGAAACCACAAAGAAGACAAAAAGACAACCCTCAGAATGGGAGAAAATATTGCAAATGAAGCAACTGACAAAGGATTAATCTCCAAAATTTACAAGAAGCTCATGCAGCTCAATATCAAAAAAACAAACAACCCAATCCAAAAATGGGCAGAAGACCTAAATAGACATTTCTCCAAAGAAGACATACAGATTACCAACAAACACATGAAAGAATGCTCAACATCATTAATCATTAGAGAAATGCAAATCAAAACTACAGTGAGGTATCACCTCACATCAGTCAGAATGGCCATCATCAAAAAATCTACAAACAATAAATGCTGGGGAGGGTTGCAGAAAAGGGAACCCTTTTGCACTGTTGATGGGAATGTAAATGGATACAGCCACTATGGAGAACAGTATGGAGGTGCCTTAAAAAATGAAAAGTAGTAATACCATAGGACCCAGCAATCTCACTACTGGGCATATACCCTGAGAAAACCATAATTCAAAAAGAGTCATGTACCACAATGTTCATTGCAGCTCTATTTACAATAGCCCGGAGATGGAAGCAACCTAAGTGTCCATCGACAGATGAATGGATAAAGAAGATGGGGCACATATATACAATGGAATATTACTCAGCCATAAAAGAAACTAAATTGAGTTACTTGTAGTGAGGTGGATGGACCTAGAGACTGTCATACAGAGTGAAGTAAGTCAGAAAGAGAAAAATAAATACTGTATGCTAACACATATATATGGAATCTAAGGGGGAAAAAATGGTTCTTAAGAACCTAGGGGCAGGATAGGAATAAAGACGCAGATGTAGAGAAAGGACTTGAGGACACAGGGAGGGGCAACGGTAAGTTGGGATGAAGTGAGATAGTGGCATGGACATATATACACTACTAAATGTAAAATAGATAGCTAGTGGGAAGCAGCCACATAGAACAGGGAGATCAACTCTGTGCTTTGTGACCACCTAGAGGGGTGGGAAAGGTAGGATGGGAGCGAGACGCAAGAGGGAGGACCTATGGGGATATATGTATATGTATAGCTGATTGACTTTGTTATAAAGCAGAAACTAACACACCATTGTAAAACAATTTTACTCCAATAAAGATGTTAAAAGAAAAAAACTTATGAGTTGAACACTATAGTATAAATCTGGCTTTATCTTATTTAATTCTTTGTTTTTGCCTGAATTGTAGTTTCTAATATTAAGATCATGACTCTTGCTTGTTTACTTTCTTTTTTTAAAAATAAATTTATTTATTTATTTGTTTTTATTTTTGGCTGTGTTGGGTCTTTGTTGCTATGTGTGGGCTTTCTCTAGTTGCAGCGAGTGGGGGCTACTCTTCGTTGCAGTGCACAGGCTTCTCATTGTCGTGGCTTCTCTTGTTGCAGAGCACCAGCTCTAGGTGCACGGGCTTCTGTAGTTGTGGCTCGCAGGCTCTAGAGCACAAGCTCAGTAGTTGTGCTGCACGGGCTTAGTTGCTCCGCAGCATGTGGTATCTTCCTGGGCCAGGGATCAAACCCATGTCCCCTGCACTGGCAGGCAGATTCTTAACCACTGTCATACAGAGTGGAGTAAGTCAGAAAGAGAAAAACAAATACCGTATGCTAACACATATATATGGAATCTAAGAAAAAAAAATGATTCTGAAGAACCTAGGGGCAGGAAAGGAATAAAGACTGACACCAGGGAATCCCTACTTCCTTTTTTTTGGTTTTGGATGGTTTGTTTTTTGTTATGGGGTGGGAGGGTTGCTTTTTGGGTTTTTTTGCATTTCTTTACTATACCTCTTCTCACCTCTTACTTTCAACTTTACTGAATTACTTTGTTTTTGTATGTTTCCTATACACCATACAGTTTGTCTTTTTCTGATTCACTCTAAAATTCTTTTGGTAAGTGATTTAAGCCCACTTACATTAATATGAGAACTATGTTTTACCTTAGATCTGCCATTTTGTTTTGTGTTCTCTCTCTCTCCCTCTCTCTCTCTCTCTCTCTCTCTCTCTCTCTCTCTCTGTCTCTTTAACTATGTGATATATTTTCTTTGCTTGGATTTTTGGTCTTATTTATTCTGATATATAAAAATTTTATTTATAATTGTGTATAATCCCCATAGTCCTTTGTTTCTTTACAGTACATGTTAATTCCTTATTTTGAGAAATGATAAAATTAGCACATTTCTTCTTCCCTGACCATGTAATTTTAGTTAATAATGTTATCTTTCTTACCTTTGTTTACCTTTGTACACTTAATTATGCCAGTTTTCTAATAGGCAGCTTTAATAATAATTGTTGACTATTATTTAGTAAGACAATCAGCAAAACTATTCCACTGCCCACCTTCTTTCAAACTTCTTCTAAATATTTGTTAGTTGTAACACTTCTATGTTGCCAGAACACGAGACTCATGTTATGATTCATTGTGCTAGTCTCCAAATGTGTACTAGTGTTAATTCTACAGTGGAATATATTCGATGTGTACTGCCTTTTGTTGTAATTTTCCTAGTTATCTCTTAACTAAGGTAAGTTTATCTTACAGAAGTTTCTTCAAAAAGGGCTCATAATTATTATGCTCCCTTAGTTTTTGCGTATTTATAATTTTGTACACACCTTTATACTTCAAGTACAGTTTGGCTGCATAGAACATTCTTGACTTATACTTTCTTCCTTTGAGGTTTTTTTAAGTGTTGCATCATTATACTTTGACATGGCATTTTGCTATAGTCGAATTTGAGGCCTGCCTAAATTTTATTCCCTTTTATTGCTTTGATCTTTTTGTCTGGATGCTCAGAGAATGTTTTGAACTCTTTACATCTAACAAATGTACTTGACCCTGTCTCAATATTGACCATTCTAGGTCAATGTTTCTTATTGCATGCTGTAAACTTTTGACTTAGGTGTTTGTCTTTTATTATTTAAATAAAATTTTATTAAACTACGTGCTTTAAATAATTTTTCCATTTTTTACTTTCATCTCAGAGACTCCAATTATGCAAATGTTGACTCCCTTTTGCCATTCCTCTCTACTTATAATGCTGTGCCTAAACCCCCATCTATTTTTTCAAGTTGCATTCATTTTTGTGATTTTTCTCCTTTCTTCCTCTGTGTCCATTATCACGTTCTCCATGGGGCATGTTCTTCATCATGCTTCTTACAATGTTGTCTTCATTTCTGTGTTGGCTGTTTGTCTGTTTCCTACTTCTCTCCTGGGACCTGACCCCTCATGTTTTGTCTTCTCTTACTATCTGGTCATCTCTCTCCCAAGTTCTCACACTTCTGTTGAATTTTTGTTTGTAGAGGTAATTGCTTTGCATGGCTTCTTTTTCATTTTTTCAGTTGTAGTAAAATATTTGGTCGCAATTTTCTTCTACTTTGTGGAAACATTTTTCTGGTAAATGTTTGCCATTTGTTAGTAAGTTTTGATGCTCTTTTTTTTTTTTTTTTTTTATTCTTACAGTACCTTTGTATTGATCTAGTACTTGCTCATCTTTTCCTTAATCATCACTGAACCCCTGGGCCAGCTATTTGTAGGAAGTGCCTTTATTGGAGGAGGGAATGCCCTTTATGGTAATGGGGAGGGCTAGTGGGTATTCACAATGCAATCTATGACACCACAGAGAAGACACATCCTGCAAATATGACTGTTGGTTCAGTCCTTTGTTTTTGTTTTTTTATGGCCGTGCCATGTGGCACACGGGATCCCAGTTCCCCTGCAGCGGAAGCACAGAGTCCTAAGCACTGTACCACCAGGGAATCCCCGGTTCAGTTCTTTATGAAGCTCCCATCCTCTGATTCTCTCTACCAAATCCTTTCTGTGAGAGCCTCTGCTCACATCTCTGATTTACCCAGTTCCCACAGCCACTGTAGTAAACAAAGGATATAATTTCTGTGCTCAGAATGTATCTGTCCCCCTGAAGTGTTGGCGCTTTCTGACATAGCTGTCATCTCACCCTTCCCCATGCCTTGTCTCTTCATTTCATGCATCATTTCTCTCTGTTCTCAGCTACCTTGGTGACCCTTAACACATATTTTGGGATCTGTAAATTATACATGTCTCCAAATTTTACCAAAAATAATCTCCAGGGCTTTGTTTCTTTAATTTTGCTTTTGTCATACTGATAATTTCCAGAACAATAAGAGTAAATGCCAACTTATGAAGTCATATTCCTTCCATAGCTGAGAAGCCCTTCATTTCTCTCCTCTCCCCTGGCTAGTTCATCTTATATGTCGGTGTCAGGTGCTAATCTTTTGAAACACAGGCCTTTTTAAAGATCAATTTATCCATCTGCTCAAAAATATACAGTAACTCCCTGCTGAGTTCATATTCTTTAACCTGCCATGCAAGGCTGGCTGGTGCAGGGCCCTATCCTCTATGTGTGTCTCCATTTAGTTCCTTCTTTCCAACCTCTTTATTTTGTGCATGTCATTTCCTTCATGAAAATTACCCTTCCCCTTCTCTCATCTTTACATGAGCTTCTCCCACCACTGAACCCACAGTTGAAAATCATTTTGATTTTATTCTTAACTCCTACACCATTTTTCTATACTTACCTTTGAGACTTTGTCTTTCTGACATTATAGTTATTATATACACATTTCTTGTCTTACCTCCTAGCAGGAAGGCTCCAGAGAAAACAATCCTGCCTGTTATAACTTGGTTTCCCACAAAACATCCCGCACAATAAAAATACTCCACAAATATGTGTTGAATGAATGAGATCACCCTCAATACTTAATAAGAATAGGAATAAATGCTGCTTTAAAGACGAATAATTCTGCTAGTTTGGGGACGCCATCATTCCATGTGGTAAGGAATTGGGAATTTACTGTGTTTTGGTCCTTTCATAAAATAGAATTTTTTTTTTTTTTTTTTTTGCGGTACGCGGGCATCTCTCTGTTGTGGTCTCTCCCGTTGCGGAGCACAGGCTCTGGACACGCAGGCTCAGCGGCCATGGCTCACGGGCCCAGCCGCTCCGCGGCATGTGGGATCTTCCCGGACCGGGACACGAACCCATGTCCCCTGCATCAGCAGGCAGACTCTCAACCACTGCACCACCAGGAAAGTCCCATAAAATAGAATTTTTAAAGGAACTATTTATCATCGAAGGCACCAACTAATTGAGATCTAGCTCTCTGTGGCTTTACAGGTCTGCATCTGAGCATCTCTGCAAGATTCTTCCTGTTTCCCAGGTAATGCCCTCTCCCGCCTCCTCTATCACCTTAATCCTATCAAGGCCCACCTAGGCTGATCCTTCCCTGAAACTTCCCCAACCTCCCAGAACTCAGGGATGGGCTTTATGAATTCTTACAGCAAATTTGTTGACACGAAGCTCTTAGCAGAGATTATCTTACTCCAATAATACTATTGAAATGGCTACATTTCTTATCTCCCTAGGTAGACTGGAATCTTTGAGGACAGGGACAATATCTTACATCTTTTGTCCTAAACTCTAATAACTGAATCTTGCCCAATAATATGAATAGAGGCTTCCAAGAAACTTAGCACAGTCCTAGAGACTGCTTCACCAGAGAGAATGGCCGGATGAAATCCAGTCACATCATTCAGACACATACAATTCTAATGTCCTTTCTCAAAGGCAAGTCTACCATCATCTTTTTCTCTCTGACCTTTGATCTTTAAGACTCAGGGGTGAGCATTTATTGGAGGCTTTGTATCCAAGCCTTAACCACCACGAAATGGACACGAATATTGAAAAGGTAATCTTGTGCGGCGTTCTGTAAACCAAAGAGTGCCAGCTGGTCACACCATTCTGACCGTGGAGAGGAACAGAGAGGGGCAGAGGGGCAGGAGATAAGGAAAACTGGAAAAGAAAAAAACATGGCAGGATTTATCCCTAGAGCAGTTGTGGTGTGTGTGTGTGTGTGTGTGTGTGTGTGTGTGTGTGTGTGTGTGTGAGATGATGATGATGAAATGACCCTTCCCACTCAGGTTATAATAGCTACCCCCTTACAGTGACCTTTGCCAAGGTCCCAGAGGGAAAGAATAAATTATAATTGTACAGAAAACAAAACATGACAATACATGAAATCAGTACAAGAACTGTGAAGCGTTAAGTCATGTGTCCCTCCACATTAGGGCAACGTTTTCCAGGGATAGAAACAAAAATAAAGCTAAACACTGAGTGCCACCTGGTGGAGAGATCTACCACCGCACTAGGATCCTCCAAAGTGAGAGGCCAGGTGGAATGCAGACTGGATGTGACCATCTGCTCCTGTCCCCACCCCCATCTCATGGAGATCTCATGCCACTTCCCTAGCACATGGGGAACTGGGGAAAGTTGCCCCAGGCCCCACTCTCTGAGGATTCTTGTTATGAGTAAGGCAGTGACACGAGGGAAAGGGTTCTTGAGAGGGATGGGGTGATGCCATTAGCTGGCACAGTATAAACATCCGTACACACGCACATACGATCCTGAATGACACCTTTCACCATCGCCTGCAAAGGGGGAGACTTTACACTCTCCCTTCTTATGACTTCATTGCCTTCAGGATTTCCCCTTGTCCTTGCAGTTCACTGTAAATGAACTCTGTAAATCCTGGGGTGGGTGCCTGTAATACTAAGGCAGGGGGAATCCAGTGTGCTAGGTCCTGGCAACTTTCTAAGGATCTCCCTGGAAAAGTTGTATTAGTCATGCATTTTACTTTCTACCCTAGCCTGTGACAGGGAATTAAATTTGCCGTGTGAGTTTGCCTTGTTCGGCAAGACTGCCAGAAAGGCTGGCACTGGACTCCTGGGTTCAATCTTCAAAGTGTTTCCATCTAGCAGCTGCCGTTTCGGACAAGCTCCTTGGGGAGGGAATCAGGAAGGCAGCATTGCTCTTCCTGACAGAACGGCCCCCTAAAAGGTTGTCTGTTTTTGAGCTGAGCAAGATAGGACTTAGAGCCTGGCCCTGCCTCAGTGACTTTGCAAAGGGACAGTTTCCTCACCATACTGACCAAACTGAGGCCACTGATGGGTCAGGAGCATTGGGGTTCCAGGTCCCAGGGCCAGACAGAGGTCTCAGCAGAGGCCAGACTTGACAAAGCTGCTTCTGTGAGCTGCTGCCCTCAGCTGCCCTCCATCTGTACGGCTAGACGAGCAGGTGTTTATGTCAAGTGCAGCATCCAAGTCAGAGAGACCCGGGTGGGATCCTGGCTCAGCCATTAACCAGCCCTATTTTCTTTGTTCACTTAACCTCTCTGGGTCTCATCGTTTTCATCTATCACATGGGGATAATACTGCTTTCCTCATGGGATTATTATAAGAACTCACGAATGTCAGTGTCTAGTACAGGTATATATATTTTGCCATTGGAATATTCCTCATTTTCTGCAAAGCAGGCTTTTGTCCCCCCTTAGTAATAGAAACACTTATTAAGCAGTTACATGTGTTTTAGTGGTCTGTTTTTCATGTATTTTCTAAATTTAGTTTCCACATATGAGCAGAATTCACTGCTTACGGATCCACCGTCACAGTCAATACGGAACAGATCCATCAACCCCCATAATTCCTTCCTGCTGTCCCTTTGTTGTAATGCCTTCCTCCCTCTCACTCTTTGGCAACCACTGGTCTATTCTCCACCCCTTTAGTTGTGCCTTTTCCAGAATATCGTATTAATAGAATCATGTATTATGAATCCTTTGGGGGGTGGCTTCTTTCACTTAACCGCTGTGCTCCATCCATGCTATTACATGCATTAATACTTCATTTCTCTTCACTGCCAAGCAGTCGTAAGAACTGTTTTAAGGGACATACCTGTCAGTTCTCCTGCACCTTCTCTCCTAGCTTCCTAGAGTAATGCAAACTGCCTAACAGAATCCTAAAGACATTGATTTACAGGCATACCATGCTGAGGATCTTCAGGAGATAGAAACAAAAGAAAACGGTCCCCAGGGAAGTTATCATCCCACTGATTGGCTAGCATCAAACCAGCTATGTCACTCAAATGAGAATGCCAGGCTGTTTGTCATGAGTGAAGCAATGGACACAATAGTCAAAAAGTAACATCGGGGTTTGGAAAAAAAGGAAGATCCCTGGAGTGTCAAGGGCTTGTTCATGGAGGAAGTGAGCTTGGAGTGAGCTTTGACGTAAGGAAGAGTTGGGCAAGTGAAAAGGACTCAGGAGTGAACAGGGCAGGAACTCATGCTTGGGGCAATATGGGATTTGGAATCTAAGGAAAGAAGGTAGTTAGCGTGGCTAAAACACAATTAGTAAGGGGAGACTGGTACTAAATGAAATGAGGAAAGTGACCAGAGACCAGATTAAGAGGGACACCAGGCCACTGCAAGGACATTAGATTTACTGTGAGTGTGGTGTAAACTGCAGGAGAGGATCAGAAGAGGGACTCAGGGCTTCCCTGGTGGCTCAGTGGTTGAGAGTCTGCCTGCCGATGCAGGGGACAAGGGTTCGTGCCCCAGTCCAGGAAGATCCCACATGCCGCGGAGCAACTAGGCCTGTGAGCCACGACTAATGAGCCTGCGCATCTGGAGCCTGTGCTCCACAACGAGAGGCCGCGATAGTGAGAGGCCCGCACACCACGATGAAGAGTGGTCCCCGCTTGCCACAACTAGAGAAAGCCCTCACACAGAAACGAAGACCCAACACAGCCAAAAATATATAAATAAAAAGCCAAGCATTTGAAGCCCTTTAAAAAAAAAAAAAATGAAGAGGGACTCAGTCACGCTTAGATATTAATAGGATTATCCTGGCTCCTCGGCAGTGAACATTCAGTCGAGTCAGGCGTGGAAGCAGAGGACCAAGTAGGAGGCTTTTATTAACAATCCAGGTGATAAATGATAATGACTTTTGCCAGAATGGTAGGGTAGAGGTGGTGACAGGTAGTCCAGAGCTGGACATATTTTGAAGGTAGAGCTAACAGATTTGCTGAAATAGCCACTAGAAGGATGGAATTGTCATTCCTTGAGATGGGAAGATTGCAGGAAGAGCAAGTTTGGGGTACAGAGAGCAGTAGTTTGGTTTTGGATGTGTTAGGGTGACGATGCCTCTTAGATGGCCCTTGTGGTGATGTTGATCTAATGCCAGAGCACTAAATGTATGAATCAATGGGGAGGTTGGGGGCTGGGAAGGTCAGGGTGTCTTTCATGCATAGGTGAGCAAACAGGGGTACATATAAGATGGGTCTAAGTGGACAGCGAGTGATGGGGGCAAGGCTTCGAGGAAGCCCCACCGTGATCCAGGCAAACAATGATGGCGATCTGGGAGCGGAATTGAAGGAAGAGAGACCCTTAGAGAGATTGTTTAAAGGATGACTGTCTGATCTTGGGGATGAAGACAAATATTCCCTGTTAAAATCTTGGATGACTTCAAGACTGGTTTACCTTACTAGAAATAATTCTTAATGGACCTTGTTTACGTTTTATGGCAGAAACATTTTTTACAACTAATGAAAGCACACGCTTCGTATCATCAAAAAGGAACGAGTTCAATTTTTTTGGCCTCAGTAGAAAGAACTCCAAACTTTTGTTTTGTGACATCTTATCAGCAAATGGTGGTGTCCACTCAACTCCAGTGCTTAAAAAGTTCCAATTCCTCCTGCTTTCCTTGGAAACATCTATCTTGAACAGTCCAAATCTGTAAACAGTCTCAAAGTGGGCAGCGTGCAGAGTTGGAATAGATTCAAATACCTGAGTTCACTCTCCTGCTTTAAGGAAAATAATTGAATCTTTCAGCTTTGATAATGACTCACAAGCTTTAAGGTCATCACCCTAAATATCACTGGTCTTTGTCTCCTGGGGAGAGAGACAATGTCTGAAATGCGCTACCCCACTGCGCCTAGAATTTGTACTCACCGTTGTGGGCTGACTGTTCATATCTTTAAAAATTTCCTTTTCTTAATACAAGCTAATTCTGTTTTTTAATAGTTCCCTGAGGAATGTATATTCTTTCTCCTAAAGGAAGACCTTCCTCAAGTTCCTCATCTCAGGGATGGTCCACTAACCATCCAGTCACCACATTTGAAGTCTGAGAACCATCCTCTGTCTCCCCCCAATATCTCAATCATCCCCCAGTTCTCCCTCCTCAGTGACCCTCTGGTTCATCCCTTCCTTTCCACCCCCCTTTTTCACCACTTTTGCTGAGCCTTTCCCACTTGGACGGCTGTCACCACATCAAAACCAGTCCCCTAATCGAGCCTCCACTACTGTCACAGTGGTCTTACAAACCCATACGGTCTTGCTTCAAATCTGTAGCAATTTCCCATCACTTTAAGGACAAGGTCCCCACTCCTCAATATGGCATGCCTGGAACCTCCTGGTGTCATCCAGTTTTCTTCTCTAACCTTTTCTCCTGCCAGAATCCCTGTATGCTTCAGACCTCCCAGCCGCAGAACCCATCCCAGTTTCCCTAAGCAGGCTCATTCCCTCTTGCTTCTGTGCCTTTTTACAAATGCTTCTTCTGCTCTGACCACTCTCTTTCAACTCCCTACAGAGATCTTCATCATCCTTCAAGATCCAACTCAAGCATCAGTTCCTTTGGCTGTCTCCCCAGCCGTGCCCCTCCAGCATGGAGCTGGGTGCTTTTATTCTCCTCACCCCATAACACTCTCACCTTCCTTGCATCCTAGTCGCCCTCCCACGGAGCCATAACTGTTGGACTAATGCCCTGTTAACACGTGTGAGCATTTGTGTGTGGTGGGGGAGGAGTATACAAACACTTACACACAGTTTGCTTCATCCCTGCACCTAGAACAGTGTTGGCACCGAGTAAACATTCACAATGTTTCATTCCATGAATGAATGCATGAACCAAAGGTTTTAGGTTTAGTGGGCTCTGACAATTTTGAGATGTTACCTTGAGGAGCTAAATGCATACAAAAATATATTTCGTCTTTAAATCTTTAAAGGAATCATTCATTTTTCCCCCCTACCAAAGCCCTTCAGTTAAAACTTTCCACATAAGAATAAAGCCAGAACCCATGGCAAAGGTGGTCGAACTCTGCCCATCACCAATCAATGGCATAAGCAGCAGCTTTTATGATGTCACTTTGGTCTCTAGGAATAAATCAACCTCAGTAGTCTTTAGACTCCAACCTGCTCACAAGTAAAGAAGTGTGTCTAGTATATACCTGTATGGAAGCCTCACAGCGTAAGTGTTTTCCAAAAACCCTAATTTACCCCTAATTTAGCCCATGATGTACATGGGCTACTAGTGCAGAGAAAATGGAACCACAGGGTCTAGTTCACTTTGGCACGGAGCCTGTTCTACCTGGAGCAGGGGTTGCCTTCTCAAAGCTTAGAAGGGATCTAAATCATATATGCAGTAGGATTTGGAGAGACTCTAGGAAAGCCATTTACCCCCCAAATGTCTTCCCATCTGAGAGCCAAAACCCTTGATCTCCATCAACAGAAATATCCCTCTTGGATACATTAGCCAAGGATTCTTAGAACAGGCAGTATGGTCAACTTCTACAACCCATGGCATGGATCACCTTCTCCAAGACAAGAGGACCTTGGAGCATGAAGGGAGCTTTCAACAGAGAGGACAGACTCAGAAAGGGAAACAGGGCACCAAAGTTACACTTGTCTTCCCTTCGCAACCATGCCTGCCCCTTTTGCTATTCATGGGTGTCCTCACATCGGGGACATTCTCTACAATAGCCTTTCCATGTCCTGCTAAGCAAAATGACGGAAGATTTTTTTTGATGGCCATAACTCCCCTGTGACTTCTGAAAGGTCCTGGCCAAAGTCTGGGTCTGAATAAGCTTTCAGAACCATGAGTCAAACCTGGCTGAGGACTCCACCAGCCTGGCTGAAATACATGCATCAAATGGCAAATAAAACAGCCATGTGATCTCTTTCAAAAGCATGACTGTTCTTGGTGTTGCATGAAACTTTTTCCCCCCACAAGGCAGAGCAAGCCTGCTCTTCAGGAAATGATACTGTGCGATGTATAAGTCACCAGGATTCTGCTGCAGTCTCTGGGCTTCCCAATAAAGCTGATTTTCACACTGATCTCCAGTTGTGCCCATGAATAACGCACATTTCAAACATGTCCTGAATAACAATTTAAACAGAAAGAGATGGTGTTATGTCATGTCTTCCAAGGGAAGGGTTCAAAGTGCACAGAAAACAAATTAAACAGATGAAGAAAGCAGGGCGGGGGGATCCCATCAGTGGGAACAGACTCAAGGTTGCTGAGGCAGTGGTTCTGCGAAAGGTTTTGACAAGAATAAGGTACTAAATGCATCAGTGTGAGGATTGGTAAAGCCCACATTTGAAACAGGCAGTTCTAGACAAGGCAGGATCCAGGAGAGAGGGGAGACAAGGGGGAGAGTGGAAGGCATCTGCTATATCAGAAAAGATAAGAGATGACCCCCAGGTGACTTTTGAATCCTATGAAAAACCTGCCAACAGCCTAGCACCATGGGATTTCTAGTGACTGCTTGTAGAAGAAATGAAGCCTGCTGGATAGCTTGGATTATCAAAATTGGTCCATTTGCTCTTTCTGGATGCACATCCCTGCTTCTGGTGCAAGAAAAGTATGTCAAATCATCAGAATCACTAATGGCAAGTACCGTTCCTTAAGTACAGGCATTTGCCCTGTCAGTCAGTGCCGTGGCTTCCCGCAAGCCCACCTCCAGCCCCCACGAGGGTTCAGCTACCTCTGCCTCAACACTTTCTTAAATGCCCCCCAGATGCTGTGTAAGAAGAGCAAAAAGAATAGGCAAAAGAAAAAAAGTAATTTAAAAAATAGTAAAGCAGAGACCCAAGTAGATGACGTCACTTTGGTTTTCTATATTGGAGGGCCTAGTGTTAAATAGTCACATGTGATCAGACAAAGGAGACAGGGCTGGGTGTCGAGTACACACTAAGGGTCTACATGTAACAAGCAGCCTCAGCCAGGTGTAGGGATAGACGAGGATCTGGGGACGATCCTCACATGATTCAGCCAGGTCTCCTTCCCAGGAGTCCAGCAAAACTGAAAGGGAGGAGAGCGTGAGCAAGTACGAGGGTCAGGTGTTTATTTCAAGCAAGGAAGAGCAGATGGTAGTAGATGCTAACATAAGCCTCCTAGGAGTCACATTCCCCCAAACCCCTAACGAAGCAGTGGGACTCCCTGCCATATACCAGAGTTTTGACACAGACCCCAAGAGAAGGCTGACGGCTCTCCTCCCTACTTGAGCTCCCTGCTTGAGGTGTTTGGGGACTCCTGGACAAAGGCAGACCCACCAGGGCTCAGAGCTGGCGCCCAGGGCCAGGCAGAGAAGCCATCCTCTGGAGAGCTCACGCTGAACCAGGTAGCAAGGGTTTCTGCCACGTGCTGTGGGCCAGCACTCTGCTCAGGGCTGGGGACAAAGCACTGTCCCCTAAGGCTCAAAAATAAGTGAAGGAGACACCAAAAAATGACCCCGAGGGCGGCATTGTCTTAGCTGGGCTACTTGTATGAGCACCTCGGTCAGCCGGTCAAGACACAAGAGTTTTATTGCACATCTACCAGCAAGAGTTGCAGTACTCAGTAAACCCCCCGAATGTGGGTCCTGAGAAAGCGTTGCCGCGATAACAGGTATTTGGACATCTCGAGTGATGGCTGGCTCCCACACTGTGCCATCCCTTATCCGCAAAGGCGAGTGGGGTGGCTTCTTACGTTCTGGTCGGGAGAGAGACTGAGGAAGTGACTGATCTGTGACCGTTATTCTTCCCCGTTCAGCTCCTTGTGATGGCGCTGACCAACTGAAAAATATTGTTTTCACTACCTCCCAATGATGTCACCCGCATTTTACGTCCCTGAAGTTTTACAGCTCACTTATCTTGTTACGGCTGAGGTTTTAGTCAATTCTGCCTGAGGAGGTATCTCGCTACTCGTAAGTAAGACAAGAATAAGAGAAATTTAATAACATTCCAGTAACATATATTAAAGGTGGACACCGTTGGGCACAGCGCTAGGTATAGTCAGTCATGAGCAAGACAGGTAATCGCTGACTGCTTGGAATTCACAGTCCAGAGGGCAAGGCAAGCATGAAACAAGTCATATGAGTACAAGCGCTATGGAAGGAAAGCACAAGACGTATAGGTAGCATTTTGGATGATAAATAATATTAATCTATCTTTTGTCACTTTTTTACCAGAAGAAAAAGAATAAAAGAAGGGAGTTGAAAGGAAGGGAAAAGGAGGGAAGCAGGGAGGGAGGAAGGAAGAAAGGAAGAAGGAAAGAAAGAAAAGAGAAAGAAAGGAAGAAGGAAAGAAAGAAAAGAGAAAGGAAGGAAGAAAGGAAAGAAGGAGAAAATAGAAATAAGCATGAGGGTAAGTGGCAGCTGGGACCTGGCCTTAGGAACAGGGAGGCAATAGGGAGTGGTGAGGACTGCAGCAAACTAGAGCTCACCCAGATCTACAGGCGATTGCCCAGATCTCCAGCTAACTGCTCCCAAGTGTAATTGCACAGCCATTGTTTCCAAAGCTTCCACTTTTTAAAGTAAAGCAACAATTCTGATTTTTTTTTAGGTGAACCGTCCTGATTTTTAAATGCTGACTCATATAAAAAACTAATAAGTTCCAAACAGGCCAAACCAAACACTCTGGCAGTTGGGATTCAACCCTTGAGGAGCCAGTTTGCAGCCTCGGCCTTAAATGGTATCATGGAAGGTTATAGATCTCTGAGCGCAGGGCCAGACAGATCCCATTATACCAGACCCTGGGCTTCTTCTACAGCATGGCAAACGCCTCACAGCGATTTCACATTCCTTATATGTTTCTGCCTTATAAACTGACATCACATTTTTACCTCCGTTTTTTGCTAAGCTTGAAGAGCTATCTTTTGAGAAGGACATTGGACTAGGTGACTTCAAAGGTCGCTTCTGAATCTAATTGACAGCCCCCATCTTGAAACTATGACACTAATAGCAGCATGACAATGATGAAGGCAATGGTGCATTAAATACTTCATTTCCCGTGAGTTCATCTGTGTTATCTGGTTTAAATTACTCAAAGTATTCAATCGTCTCATTTAGGTAGGAAGTTATCACTGAATCACACACTATGGGTAATATATAAGCCTGACCTGCTTATCTTTCCATCCGTTTTTTTGGATGCTTGTGCTGGAGATTATAGACATGCCTAATAACTAGTGGCGTTTTGCTTCACTGGCCATAAACGTTACCTTCAGGGCGAGCAGGTGCAGAATGAGACAGGCTGTATGAAAAGATCACCATTTCTACTGTTTCACCAGATTAACTCAGGATGGCTCTGAAGTGAGCACGGTTTCTCTAGAAACTGACAGTCTAGCCAGAGAGAGAAAGGATCCTTGCACATTAGCAGTAAAGCAAGAGCTAATTTAGGGACAAATTCACGGGAAAAGAGATGAGAGGTGCCAGGGAGTTTGACTCTTTTTCGAAGCAGAGATGGATGGAGTCGGGCCCCTGGGGAGGTGAGTCATATTAGAAAATGCGGGCAGGAGGACTGAGGGTGAAAGTTCAATTCCCGTCTTCGGGTTTCCAGGTTTTACCTCCATTTGGCAGCCTGGGACGTGTGTGGGGAAGACCACGAGGGGGCTGGGAGGGTAACCAGGACAACCCGGGTCTCTGCCTTGTCTTCTGTCCCCTCGTGGCTCTGGCACATGTTGCCTCCGGCCCAAACCACCGTGGCCAGCGTGCCAACCGCACAGTACCAGGCTGGCACATGGCAGTGTTCGGCACACAGCACTAAGGGCCTCTGCTCTTCGTGTTGGTTTCCGCCGGATCCCATTTCTCAAGGAACAGCAGGTCGAGAGCAGGGCTTTTGAAGACTCGCGCTCAGGGCACTGTCTGCAAGCCAGCCTGCTGGGTGCCCTTGGCCGCAGGCAGGTCCAGGAGAGGAGGGGGAGTAGGCTGGGAGGCCAGAGGAGGCCTGGAAGCCCCCTCTTCCCACGTGCCTGGAGGTCTGAAACTCTCCTAAGCCAGTTCAGGCAAAACAATTCAAGTTGCCTGCAGGCAAGGAGGCGCTGTGGGGAGCTGAGAGTCCTGATGGGGAGGCAGGTGGGGTGGGAAGGAAGGGAGAGAGGGTGGGAGGGAGATCCCATGTGGAGAGAAGGAGAAGGCTTTGAACTTGCAGATCTCTCCAGCTGAGCCAAAATCCACACTAAAGCAGCCCCAGCTGGGTGCCCAGGGGGTCCATGAATAAGTGTTAGTGAGTGAGATGACAGCTCCCCGACCTTAATGCATTCACCCCAAGGTGCTGGCGGGCATCTGCTCCATAATTAACGCTAGGCTCTCCCCTCTATGCCTCCTCCTTCACCTGTGGTTGCTGAGACATTTGCCATAATTATTCCCCACGTCTCCAGGAAGGAGTGTGCCCCTGGCTCGTTTGCTTCCTCCATCACTTCCATTCTGGGCTGGGGGACAGCCGTCCCTGGCTAGCTGGGGGTTGGGGGCACCCCATTTCCAGGGGCCATCCTCCCCACTGGGGTTCATCCACACAACATCTGTTCTCCCGCCAGGAGACTCACTGGGGCATCAAGAATGGAGGAGCATCACAGGTACCTGAAGGGACATTTTCCACCAACAGATCAACAATCTATATCATGTCTAATGGCATGATGTGATGTGCCCGTGGGTTGAAAATCACTGCAGTAACAAAAACTGATGAGGTTACGTGGCACACAGAAAAGGTTGAGAACGTCTCTCCAACGACTATACCAATATTATTAATATTAATAATAGCAATAATAATATCATTTATTCTACATGAAAGAACAAGGGAAGGTGTCCATCTGGCTTCTTACTTATTCTCAGAATCTGTCCCCATGTGTTGCACCTACCAGGCAGACAATATATATTTTTTGAAGAGACAGATCACTGCTTTGTCACATACTTTACAAAAGTTGTCTCCAAATATCACAGCACTCATGAGATGTAAGTAAAATCATCTCTATTTTAAGGGGAAGAAAATTGAGGCACAGAGAGGTTGAGCAACTTGCCTAATGCCACACAGCAAGTAAGATACAAAGTCGGGATTTGACTACAGATCTATGACACCAAGACTGTGGTCCTTCTGTTTTGCCATGTTGCCGGGTCACTTCCCTGCATGAAACACTTCAGTAGGTCCCTGAAAGTGAGTTTCTTGTTCTTTCTGTTTATAATGTCTTATTTGACTCTCACTCATTCTTGAACTTAAAGACTCAGTGACAATGCCCATTAATTTGTGAATCTTTTATTAGCGTGAATCATATTTTCTTTAACTCTGTATCACTACTGCATTTCACAAATACCTAGCACAAGGTAGATAGTCAATAAATATTTGTTGAATTTCTATTTTACAAAGAACAATCCTGAGATTCAGAGATGGAACTCTCTCACTAGAGGCTATATAGCCAGGAAATATAAGAACCGCAATTTGAATTAGAGCTCTACTGTGAGTTCAGGGACCTTTCCACTAATCCATGTACCACTGAGCTCCATGGACATCATTTCATATTATACAACAACTGAAGTTCTATAATTGTGGTTATTTCCATTTTGTCTGACAGCATCTTAATATATACCACCAACTAATAATCCTAAACTTGAGTTATTTCATTTTATTATAATGAGAGTAAAGCAAGCTTATTATGGAAAATTAGATGAAAACAGAAAAGAAATTAAATCAATAATCCCAAAACATTTAAAATGAATATTTTCTTCCAATATGCTTATGCCTTTTTACATAATTTAGATTACAGTCTTTACATAACTTGGGATTCTAATTTTTTTTAGCTTAATATTATAATATAAACATTTCCCTGCTTACTTCAGTAATTTCAATAATTTCCCTATTTACCATTTAAGTGACTTAAAATTATCATTTAATATGTTCAATAATCATTTTTAATGACGGAAAAAAAATCCATTGTATGGAGTACAGACTATCAATTAAACATTCTGCCCAATCCTAGATAATTTTTCACTATTAAAAATAAGAATACAGCGAACATGTTTTTTTTATTCTTTCTGAATTTCAGAACACTTTTTAGAGTAATTTTCTAGGAGACAAATTATCGAGTCCGTGGGTATGAGCATTTTCAAGGCTCTTGACATAGATTGCAAACTGCTTTCCAAATGAGTTGTGCTAATTTTTTTTCCCCACTAACAGTGATTTGGATTTTACCATCCTTTTAAATTTGACAATTTCTTGAAAATATGCACATACAACCATCATGTTTTGAATTGTAATAGGAAAACAACGTTAGAGATGGGAGGCCCCCTTCCCCCTCTTATACGTTAGGAAACTGAGGTCTGGCCAGTTCCAATGGCCTGCCCAAAGCCACAGCCATTTGGGGGAATGAGCTGGGCTAGAGCCAGGTCCCCTGACCTCCACTTCCCCACAATGTCTCCCAGGGATCTAAAAACAATTTTACAATCTATTTATCTGTTCAACGGCAGTGTTGCACAGTTGCCATCACTTGACATCTTAATTTTGATTATGCCTTCAAGGGAAGCAGCTTTTGAAATATCTGGACCTGGCAAGTAACAAATTCCCTTCTACGGTGAGAAAAGGGTATTTCCTGATAACAGTCTTCTACCTGCCAGGGTTCTGCAGGGAACCCTTGTATCTACTTATCACTTCCTTCTCTTGGCTCGGGCTTCTGGAACTCTGTGAGTCCTGCTTGACACGCAGCTTGGCAACTTTCACTACATCCTTCCCGTGGGCCTCTGCTTTCCTGTCCCTGCTCAGCACAAAGGCAGCCTACCTCGTTTTCAACCTCAGGCCAAGCACAGTGTTGCTCCGGCCCATCTGCCGCATTGGCCGAATTTCCCTGATTGCTAAGTGATTCCAGGCTCTTCCCAGCAGGGCTGAGTGAGCTGCAAGTTAAGCCTCCCCTCCAAGGCTCTGCCTTGTTCGCAGACGCTGTAGGATCTGCAGTGGAGTCTTCAGATGCACTCTCTCCACCAGGGCCTGGACGGCACAACACTGGGCCCATTGCTCACTCCGTGGGTGGCCTGTACTCTGCCGCAGGGCAGAAAGTACCTCCCCAACAAAGTCTCCCAGGTGACATTTCAACACCCAGCCTCTTCCCTCCAGTTCACGTTACATACCACGGCAATGCAAAGTGGTCTACAATACACCTCAACTTACCTCTCTGCTCAGAAACCTTCCTATGACCACAAGCTGAGAGCGGTTGGCTTGGCTTTCAAGCCCCTCCCTATATTATAACACCTGCCTTCCACCAGTTACTCAAGTTCATTGTATACCAGCCTAGCTAGGAGAGGCTTACAAAAGGAAGGGGAGCAGAAGGAGGCAAGTGAGTTAAGGGTGGAGTGAGTGATATGATTGAGATTGGGTGTAGAAAAGAAGCGTGTCTGGGATAGTAAGGGGCTTGTGCTGTCTACTCTACTAGAATGTTCTTTCCTATTTCCTCTCTGATAGACCATTCATCCTTCATAGCCCATTCATAAGCCACCTTTGAAGATTTCCATAACCTGCCTCACCTCTAAACTTTAATCTCTTTTCTCACTACTCCTAAGACACTTGGTCCACACCCCTACAATGCCATTTTTCACACTGAACTGACATATTTTTTAAAATGTGTGACTCTCCACAACTAAATATCCATGCTAGTTTTTAAAAGGTCCTGTGTCTGTTCGTCTTTTTTTCTCTTCATTATCTAATACTTCTCGTGTACTTAGCACATGATCAAAATCATGCAAGATTGAACACAACGTGTAAGACAGAATTAAAGCTGGATAGAATGAACCCAGGAATGAAGGAATCATGAACACGTAAGTGGAAAAGAGTTAAGTGTCACACCCTAGATGGCACACGTACACATTCGTAATACGAATCGGCACCTTTAACGTAAGGAGGTGGACATGAAGTCATCTGACTGACTGGGAGTTTTGCAGGACACCGAACACGGGAAATTATCAACAAATGTTGATCAGTAAATAAGCTTGATAGTTTTTCACTGAAGAGCCCCAGGACTAAAACTGTAAAGAGTAAGCTCTGTAGTCAGAATAATCCACGTACCCTTGGCCAGCCAGAAGCAATTCTACTCTTTTTTCCATAACGAAGCGTACATCATGAGCCATAGTGGTCACTGCTAGGCACCTATGACATCCCCCTAACGGGTCTCATATCTATTAAGCAGAGGAAGGCTTGGGTGCACAGCTAATCCATTTAGCAGCCAAGAGGGAATTCGAAGCCTAAGATTCCACACATCTCTTGATCACCAGATAATACGTCAGCACTAAAAATATCCATGGAAGAATTATGTCTGGTTGGGCATTTGAAGAAGACTTTGTGCTCTCTCACTTGAGGATACTGGGGGAAATGTGACCATGTCATTTACCTGCAGTTCTTGAATAGGTGGAACATTCTTGCCAAGTAGCCTGAGAGCTGCTGGTGGAACATGTCACTTTTTCTTTACCCTCCTCTTCTTCTACATGCATGTCTATCCTTTGTAATTGAATCTAAATATGGCATTGGGGTATTTTTAAAATCTAGAGATTGGAAATACTTATTGGAAGAGGCTGGTTTAGGGGTTGGGGGCTTGGCACTGGTAGCAGCTGAGGGGCTTGGAGACAGGAGGCAGGAGGAAGGCTGCCCAGAAGCAGAGGGAGTGTGGAAAAGGCCAGGTTTGGCTTAAGAGCCTTAGCATCAGCTGCTGTAACCTGGCAAATGGATAAGTAATTTTTTCACAGCCAGCAGTAAAATGAAACTTATGGAAATAATAATGTAAATGTTCTGCCTAGCCAGTGAGTTAAATGAGAGAAGAGGAGATGTTTCCAACCAGGCCTGAAAATCAGTGCAGTTTGGTGGTCTAAGGATAGCCAGGAAGTTAATGGTATTTCAAGTTTTGAGTCAATGATGTACATCAGAGGGCAGCAAACTATGGCCCATGGCCCAAATCCAGCCCATCGCCTGCTTTTTAGGCTCACCAGAGAAGAATGGGCTTTACATTTTTAAATGGATGGGGAGAAAAATAATCAAAAGAAGACTATATCATGACACATGAAAATCATATGAAATGAGAATTTCAGTACCCGTAAGTAAAGTTTTATTGCCACTATGTAAAGTAAAGTTACATAGCCACAAGTATTCATTGACATAGTGTCTATGGCTGCTTTCTTGCTACAGTGACAGAACTGAGTAGTTGCAAAAGAGACCACATAGCCTGCAAAGCCCAAAATATTTATTTGCTATCTATCACTTTCCAGAAATTTGTCAACCTCTAATATACACCGTCAGAGAAGATTAGTTCAGGGTCCATCCCTTATGCAGTAAAGGCAACATGTAACACAGTACAAGGCACAAGCTTGAAGTTCAAAGAGAATTTGGAAGACTCCTGGTCCAGCTTCCCACTCTAGAAAGTCCCGCAGAAGCTACCCAGGAGTGAGGACTCGCAACTTCCAAAAAGCCTAACCCTTCATCAAACACTTCAACTCTACCTACTATGATTCCAATATTGACCTAAAGCCATCCTCACCCCCACCCATCTTATACAGATAAGTTACAAGCTTTCTTATGTATAAACTATTTCTACATTGAGAGAGCATTAACAAAAATCCTTTTTGATCAAAGAGGGGACTCCTACCACCTTCCATGGGTTAGCACTTTGTGCGTATTAAGGGGCTTTCACAAACAACGTCCCATTTTGCCTTCATTACATCTCGCAGGGAATAGGCCTTCATGATTACTCCTGTTACAGGCAAGGAATCCAAGGGTTAAGGTTACGGACTGAATTGTGCCACCCTCCACTCCCCGCCAAAAGCACATGTTGAAGCCCTAACCCGCAGTGTGATTGTTTTTGGAGATAGGGCCTTTAGGGAGGAAATGAAGGTTAAATGAGGTCATAAGGGTGGGGTCCTAACCCAAAAGAACTGGTATCCTTATAAGAGGAGAAAAAGACACCAGTGATCTTTCTCTCTCTCTATATATACACACAAAGAAAAGGCCATATGAGGACACAGCAAGAAGGTGGCCATCTGCATGCCAGGAAGAGAGCCCTCATCAGAAACCAACCCTGATTGCACCTTGATCTTAGACATCCAGCCTCCAGAACTGTGAGAAAATAAATGTCTGTTGTTTAAGCCCCCCAGCCAGTAGTACTTTGTTATGGCAGCCCAAGAAGACCAGTTAATATGGTTAAATGACATGGTCAAAATGAGGCAGCTCACCAGGGTCAGAGCAGGGACCCATCACTCATTATGCAAATATTTATTTTTTAAACACCTACTAAGTGTAAGGAGTCTTACAGAGGAGACAGGTTTTAGGCCAAAAGTCACACCAAAACAAATAAAGCTATGACTATAATAAGTGCTACCACAGACAGATTATGTACTATGAGATGTAAATAAGATGAGCTAACTTACTCAAGGCGGTCAAAGGAGGCTACCTGGAGACACAATTGGACTGACAGCTAAAAGGCAAAGGAGAAGTGAAGGAGGAGAGGGAACATCCAGAGAGACGGCATGTACAAAGGCCCTGTGGTAAAAGGAAAGCATGTGATGATCAAGGAAATCAGAGAAGGCCAATCTGTCTGGACCAGAAAGACAGGGGGAGTAACGTGAGAGGAGGCTGCAGAGGCAAGAACTGGTCAGATTTCTCATGACCTTGTCAGCCATTTTAAGTAAGTGTGGCTTTATTAAGAGAATTTAAGAGCATTAACATGCTTTCAACATGAGAATGACTTTTAAAGGTTTCTAATTAGAAAGGATTACTCTGGCTGCAGGGTGCTAAACACTGGAGGAAGTCAAGGGAGCTGCAGGAAGCCTAGCTGAGAGATTGTTGCAGAAGACAAAATGAGAGCGGCTTGTTCCTATGCCCACAGAGGTTGCTTTGAAAATGTAGAGAAGGAACTGGTTAAGAGAGCTGTTGATGAGGTAAAATCATCAGGTTTTGTGATTGATGCAGTATGAGGATGAGAAGGGGATGTCAAGTACATCTTCATGATTCCTGTATATTTAATAGAATGAAGGAGAGGAGGATGACATTGACTGAGATGTGAAATACTACAAGAGGATGTTGATGCTCTCCAGCCCCCAGAAACATACCTGCAATTGAACAAAGTTGGGTGTGCTAACTAACAAGGGAGAATGCACGACAGGGAATTGCAGAGCACCTCAATGAAAGGGTGTTAGAAGGGACATATTATAGAATTTGGGCTTCTCTTAGGTCATTTGGGGATTATACAAGGAGATGGGGCTTTGCTCTGCTTTGGGTGCTGCTGGGAAGCGGGGATGATTCTACGGGTGTGGAACTTCATCATTGTTACCTAGAAGGCCATCAGGATGGAGTGATTGATAAAGCTGTGATTGATAAAGACAGTTCAGGCTTATATTATCCGGGGTAAATGATGTTTGGTCATTTTTGTGGTAGGGACATTGTTTATCTTTTTGTCTGTGTTCAGACATGATTATGGAATGATCTTGCCTGTGTCTTGTCTGAGTGGCCTTGCCTGATGCTGGTGTTCTTTGGACTTGTTTATGTCAAGCAGGAGAACACCACAGCTTAGCTATAAAGGACAGGACGCTCCCAGCAACACCACAGCCTCCCTGATGGTGCCAGGCGAGTTCCCGCTGTCGGAGCTGCTTTCTTTTCTCAGTCACCCCTTTTGGTCAAGGACAGATAAAGTTGGGCTGCAGGACATTCATCTAGGATATTCCCATTGTTACCACTGCTGAGCTTTTGCTGATTAGGAGGTTGAAGAGGATGTAGTCTGTAGTGGGACTAGGGTTTGTCACTGCATTTCCCTTTGTGGCAGGACACGTCGCTTAACATCTGACAAGACAATGGCCGCACAGTAGCATTTATAACTCTGGACAGGATACATCAGCCAACTGCAACAGAGATAATTACCAGAAACAGAAACAAACACGGTACTTAGTTCACACAACAGACCCTGAAGACAGGGACCTAGATTACCAAACCCAGGCAATGAAAACGTGTCCCAGGTTCCAAATAGTGTTCTCTTGAGATCCAAACGGAGCCTAATTATAGATTTCTATTTAGGTGCAACAGAAAGTGTTGGCTGCAACACAAATTTGGCCAGCTAAGAAGAAATTAAGGGCGATGTGATTAGCCAAGACAATGTAGCTAATGAATTTAAATTTAAACTGGTTTGTTGGGTTTCCAGAGCAGAATTTGTATTATTTATGATATCTGATAGGGTCAGAGATAAGTTTCAGACCACCTTTCCACCTGTATTATCCCTACTCTGATTGCAGCTCGCGTAGCTATGTAAGAAGAGGCAGTCAATTCTTCCTCTTGGGAATTCTCCCAAGTAGCCTGTATTTGCCTCTTTGGGGAGGTGTTTGGGTGTTCTTTTCAGGGAATCGCATAAATCCATTGCCTGGATCCACATTTCCTGTGGCTCAGAAGAACAGAGTGAGTGTGAGAAGGCAATTATCGGTGCCAAGAAGAGCAGTGACCCTCTTGTTGAAGAAGGTCTGACTGAAGTTGTTTCAGTTTGGGGTGAATTTTGCTAAAATTATCTCCTTTGAAATTATATATTCGAGTTTAATGTTTCAAACCCCTGATTGACTGCTCAAGTTAGAGCTGTGATAACAGTGGTTGGTGTGCTTCAAGATGCTGAAAATGCCAGCTCTTGGGAAAATGACAGTTCTCTGAGAAACAATCAGGTTCACTGCACATCTGTCTTCAACGGAAAGGTTATCACTGAGCGCACAAAACTAACTATGATGGTCTTTCCCCCCAGCACTGAGGGTCCTTTATTACTAACTAAAGATCCTATGAGAAAAGAGGAGACATTTCACTTTAACTTCCTGTTGATGTCCATTTTCCTTTCACTAGCTATCTTATCACACACACAAAATATTTTGCTTGAAAATAAAGTCCTTCTGTATGGTTTGAACATTTCTTTTCTGAAAAGCAGAGGATGGAGTAGATGACATCCCTGTGTCCCCTGGCGTCATTGGAATTCTATGATTCCTGGACTGGACATAGTGAAAAATATATAATGTGATAACAATTTCTGCCATATAGGAAATTAATCAATATCGATGATTAATAACCATACAGCAGGACTTCCCTGGTGGTGCAGTGGTTAAGAATCCACCTGCCAATGCAGGAGACATGGGTTTGAGCCCTGGTCCAGGAAGATCCCACATGCCACGGAGCAACTAAGCCCATGTGCCACAACTACTGAGTCTGTGCTCTAGAGCCCGCGAGCCACAACTACTGAGCCTGTGCCACAACTACTGAAGCCCACACGCCTAGAGCTCATGCTCCGCAACAAGAGAAGCCACCGCAATGAGAAGCCCACGCACTGCAATGAAGAATAGCCCCCACTCGCTGCAACTAGAGAAAGCCTGCGTGCAGCAACAAAGACCCAACGCAGCCAAAAATTAATTAATTCATTAATTTAAAAAATAACCATACAGCAGGATGGTGATGGTGATAATGAGGACTCAGTTGCTGCTAACAGTGTGAAGACTTCTACTTTGGTTGGGGGTGGGTAGAGGGCATAAGAATCATTTGAGTTCAATTTCCAAAGAATTTGATGAACTTTCCTCTTATTGGAAGTTGAAAATGAAACTCACAGATTCACAGAGGGAGGGAGCAGAGATGGCTTAACATAAAGGTGTTGGGTTTCAGTAGTTGTAACATAAGGATTAGACCCAGGGCCTCTAGGCCTAAGATAAGGATAATGTATTTGAAATCAATTAAAGGATTGATAATTTCACCCCCCCCAAAGGTTCACCTCATCCTTAAGAAAATGATTTGTAGGAGCCTAAAAGCTCAGAAACATACCATTTTCTGTAGGAGAAGGTGAGCATTCACTTCCCCCAAATACAAAGGCTACATCCACGTAACTGAGTTGACAATTACACGTGGGACCATCTGGCTATATTTATAATTGGTATAATGAACAGCTCCTTGTTTCAGATATTAAAAGCAAGATGACTTAGCACATGCTAAGCGAGCATGAAGATAGACCCTATCCAGTCAAATGATGGAAATGAATTTAATAATAAAAACCCACCAGGAGAAGCAACTGCTCGTGTGAATTTCAAAGAAACTCTTCCTGCCATCTGCTGTTGCTAGCATTTTATATCACCATATTCACCTGCTCTCTTCCAGAGCCCAGTGCTGCTAAGCTCTTTGTACAGAATAAGTTACTAGGCAGGAGAACAGAGTGACTGAAGGGATGGGAGTGAATACAAAAGGCCCTTCACCATCTCCAGTCTCAGCGTGCTATTTTTACCAGCCAGGTAGACACCAGCAGTATAGGAATCAACGCTGGACTTCTCCAGGAAAGCTTTCACAATGAAGGACAAAAAGGGACTACAGAAGTGGCGACTTGGGTGGGCTCAAAGATCACCAGGGCCATCAGGTAGAGCTGCTTGGCCACACCAGTATCCCATTGCCCCCCTCCATGTCCCTCCTCCCCAGTACCCTGCAACATGAAATCCAGATGTAATCAGGTCTAAAGACTGCAACAAAGAAGATCTGCCCAGAGGAAGAACACATGCCTGCAGGCATTGTCAGCAAACACCCTGGAGCCATTTATAGATGTCCCAAAGCCTGGGACAGTGTAGAAGGTCAGTAGAAGGGAAACAGCACTCTCATAAATGGAGAATCAGGCATTGGTGGTGGTGGTGGTGGTGGTGGAGGGGTGATTTTGATATTTCTCTCTCAAGAGAAGAGCTTAGGAGACAAGGTACTTAAATAATCATGGGTCCAGGTTGGTCCCACCTCACAAGCTTACAGCAGAGAAAGGAGAATTTAGGGGACCGTGAATACAAGCAGCAAGCAAGCTCTCCAATCATCCCCCAGGGATCTGATTTGTTTGCACTGTGTTCCCTGGTAAAGAGAAAGGGAAATCTTACCTTGATTTAAGCCCAGTGCCCGAGGGAGCTGCAGTGTGGCCAGATTCCCCAGAGAGAGAATAACCATGCCAACAGAGGGGCTCAGCCCTTCCCCAGGGTAGATGGTTTAGACTCTTTTGGAGATACTTTATGCGCTTCTTGTGAAAAACAGAACTCCTGACAGTTGACCTTGGCAACTTTCAATCCATTGAAGACCTGACAGACCGCCATCTTTGGGCACCTTGTAGGGCCCATACAGAAACCATAGCAGGGTTTCTCCGAGACCTGAGCTCAGCAGGGGCACAGACTGATTGGAGAACAGCTGAAGAGAAGCCAGATAAGCCACATCTGCATGCTCTGCTCCTGTCTATGGCATGCAGCTGTGCCTGAAGAGGAAGGACCACCTGTTGGCAATAAAAACCAATTAGATTCTGGAGGGGTGAGATCAGTCCCTGAGGGGATAACTAGTTGTTGACACAGCTCTATCAGGTTGGTTATTGGAGAAAGACCCTGAAGACTGGAGTGGAAAATAGCCTGGACCCTGGAGATATAGTTCTTAAGTTTTCTGTTTTGTTTGTTTTGTTTTGGTTTGGTTTTGGTGGGAGGGGTCAGTGGGAGAAAGGGTTCAAGAACACATGTAAAATGAAAGCTATAGCTCAAACTTCTCCCCCAAAGAAATGCATATACACATGACTTGCCTTCAAATTCAGGGAGCCCACAGGGTCCCTGAAGCCCAAGTATGCACCCAAGGTTAAGAACCCCTGCTTAGGAGGCAGTTTTGAACACAACAAGTGGGGAGTTTATTTATAAGATATAATAACCTCACTGGCAATTTCTCCAAGTATGTTTCCTGCAGCACTTACGTCACAGTCACCTGGTGCCATCGCCTAGTTCTTGCTGGAAATGCAGATCCCTGAGCCCTTTCTCAGAATTAACTAATCAGGATTGTTCACAATAGGGCTTTGGAGTTTGCATTTTTTTAAGCACTTGGGTATCATTTATACATTATATAGATTAAGAACTCCTGAGAGTTAAGAATGACCCTAAAAAAGGTCTTCGGGGTCCAACCAAAACCCAAGGCTGATACAATAAGATATCAGAAACTGACCACTAATTGATTGTCAATTGATTAAGGACCAAGAGGGTGGGTGGAGCTCAGGTCCTCCGACCGATAGAGGAGGGGGTTCACCGATACTGATTACGAGCCAACATTTGTCTAGCATCTGCTTTAGTCCAGGCACTTGAGCATGTTAGGTTTATGCCATTTAATTCCTCTCAATCATTCTCATATTATAGATGAAATCAAGGTTCAGAGAGTTGAAAAAAATTACATTGCATCATGGAGCAGAATAAAGAGAGGAGCCAGGCCTTAACACAGGCAACCTGACTCAATGCTTGTGCATTTTAAAAAATTACACCGAACAGTCTGCCTTTTATATGCCAAATCTGGAGGACACAAGAAAAATTCTGAGCATACAGTGTCTCCAGTGATCAGGTAATACACTTCAGAACAAAAGATTTATTCAGATAAAACAGGAGAGAGAAATACAAAATCTGATGTCAATCCATCGGCAGCAGATGAAGTTTGAGCCACACATGCAGTGGGCAACAAGAAATGGGACTCACCCTACAATTCAGAGTCACTGGAGGGGCTGCTAGAGAAATAGTGTTTTGAATCAGCTCTAAAGAGTCCATATAATTTTGAATTCATTCCACCTTATGTAGAGTCTGAGTTTAAACAGGCCAGAATCTCCCAAATATCCACCTCATATATTACTTTAGATAAACAAGAATACATATGGGAGACAGAGAGAGGAATTCCTGAACAAAGATAAGTTTCTCGGCTTGTAATCCCCAATTCCTCGATAGACCTCAAAGGATAAAGTGAACTTTGCTGAGTGCTTACTGTGTGCCAGTCATGGTATCAACTCATTTAATCCTTATCCAAATATTTTAGGCGAGGTATTATTATTACTGTGCCTAGTTTTAAAATGACATAAGCTTGGCCAAGATGTAACAAGTAGGAAATAGTAGAGACAGGATTTAGACCCTGACAGTCCAGTGACAGCAAGCTCTCTCTAACCATCAGCTACACTGATCAGCTAGCCTAGGTAGAGATTTAGGGAATTTGTTGAGTCCATTACAGTAGAAGAGAAAAGTTAGAAAAACCATATGTGACAAAAGACTTGGTATTCAGTGACCATGTTTTGAAAGTAAAGGGCATTAGGTTATCAGTTTTTGAGTCAACCTCCTGAGTAACTATGAGATTGAGGGAAGAGGGACAAAGGTTTATCTGTCTCCCTCTGTCTGGCAAACAACCCCATTCCCTGAGGAGAGTTTCTCAAACTTGAAAACATGTTTATTCCAACTCTGAGCAATGTTTTGTTCCCTTAGAGTCTAGGGAATAGTCCTGAAGGTCAATGACCTTGTTTTAAGTGCCTCTCCTCTTTGCAACTCTCCCTGATTTTAATCTCACAATATGAGGACCCATATTTTAAAAGCTGGATGGACTGACTGCCAAAAAACAAAAGGAGAGAGAAGGATTTATAGAGATGTATAACTGCCCACCCATGTGTCCACTGACAACCCATCATGGAGAATGATGCACACCTCCAGTTTCCTAAGAGGGCAGGGGGCACCTGTAGAGCCCACTAAGATGAGCGCTCTAGTGATTCAGCAAGATACATCCCTTAATGGTCAAGGTTCAGCTGCCCTTACAAGCCAATCTCTTACAGCCTCGTGACTCAGAAAACATTTCCTGCAAAAGTGTCCATATGTTTGCCAATGGAATGACATCAATCTCAGCTTTTTGTCAACATTTTTCAGTAACTTCCTTATGTTCGTTTCTGTAAACTTGTTGATCTCTAAGGGTTTCTCAGTTTTGCTTCAGATACTCTGGTTGACACAGGAATGCTGGTGCTTCTGGCTCTGTGTTCATCCAATGCCATCCTCAGCATGATAATAATGAGAGCTAACATTATTAAGTGCTGGCTATGTGCCAGGTGATGTTCTAAGCAATTACATCTATTTACTCATTTAAATCTTTTTCAGTAAGTTCATGAATTAGAGCTGTTTTGTAGATAAAGAAATGAGAACACAGAATGTTCCAGCCATTTGCTCAAGATCACAAAGCTAATATGTGGCACTGCAGGACTCTGAGTCAGTTTGGCTTCAGAACCCGAGTGCTCAACCAGTATGCTATTTGTCACCAATATGTCTATACCTCAACCCTAATGTTACCTATTATAATTTTAACTTATTCACACCACACTATGAACTCACACGCATATATTAGCACATATGCTGGAGGAAGAAAGATTACCAGAAGATCAAAAACATTATTCAGGCAGTAATAACAATGGCTAATGGCACTGTGCATTCTTTATGATTTTAAAAGCATCCTTGCAAAGCTGTACAACTGACCCAGTTTTTTAACCCTCTGAATCAGACAAGTCAGGTAGATTGTTCAAGATCATCAGCAGGTCTCTGGACTTCTGAACTCAGAGCTACCAAATTCAGAGGTCCCTGCCCTTTCAACTATGACATACAACCTTCTTACTAACCGCTAGGCACAACCAGCCTAGTATAGTGAAATGAACACTTGGATAAAGTGTCTGTCATCATGGTAGAACTATTAACAGCCAAAGAAGGAAGGAAGCATTGTCCATAATTAGACATAAATTCTAGGCTTTAGGGAAAAAATCGTTTGTAAAAGTTCAGAGAAAAGGTAGGTATGACTCCTTGGTGACACTATAAAAGTTAAAATGGTTAAAAGAGGAAAGGTTCACATAAAAGAATTCTATCAGAACAATCACTAACGTCTTAGTTTGTTTGAGCTGCTATAACAAAGTACCACAGACTGGGTGGCTTATAAATGACAGAAACTTATTTCTCACAGTTCTGGAAGTCATGGTCGGGTTCTGGTGAGAACCCTCATTTGAGTTGCTGGCTGCCAACTTCTCATTGTATCCTCAAATAGCACAAAAAAGGTCATCTAGCTCCCTGACCTCTTCCTATAAGGGCACGAATCCCATTCATGAGGGCTTCACCCTCGGGACTTAGTCACCCCTTAAGGGCTCCATCTCCTAATCCCATCACATTAAGAATTAGATTTCAGTATATGAGTTTTAGGGGACATAAATATTCAGTCCATAACTAAAAAGGACATTGATCAAGAAGAAAAAGGAAAAGTGTCTTTAAAAAAAGCAAACAAACAAAGACTATGCAGAGAGCTCTTGATCTCAGATTTTAAAAGAAATGCCTGAAATATGAAAAGAAGCACTTATAACCAAGGAATACTAGCCAGTCTTAGTGATAACCAGGATAAACAGAGTTGAAATTGCCCTGAGTCTTAAAAAGACAGTGTCAGGGCACTGAAAGGGGGCTTTGAGCTGAGTTCAGAGCAGGAAGAAGAATGAGGAATGGAAGGGCCCCATGCTCAGGGGCAGATGGTGTCATGTTGAAAGCTAACAGAGAAAAACAGGACAATGTGGCTTCTTTCTTGCTTTCTCTGTCGAGGAAAGTGATCTTCAAACTGGGAAGGCTTGAACAAATATGGTTTGTAGGAAACTGAAACCTAAGGTAGGCAAGGAGACAATAAGAAAACACCAAGCCCCTCAAATGAGTCCAAGTTCACAGGCCCCGCTGCAGTGAGTGCTGGAGAGTTTGGGAGAATTTAGAGAACAGATACATGCTCCAATTTTTAAAAACAAGCAACAGATGGATTACAGAAAGATGAAAAGTATCAAGACCTGGAAATATTTTTTACGGATATATAGACTTTTATTAGGGCAAGCATTTCCACAAGCATAAAGATCTCTTTAAGACAAATAGATGGCCCAAGTATCTTTGTTAAGTAGTGATCAAAAATGAAGTAAAATTTAGCAAAATTAATTCTAAATAAAGACATTCAGCATATAAACCAAGTCTTTTGAAGTTTTTTAACACCGAGACCTAATCACATTGTTTTCCAAGTCAGAGTGTCTAACAATTAATGTTGAAACCATAATTAATAATATGACACATATGATACTGTGCTTTTCCAAAGTAAAGAAATATATTTGACATAATATTTTTATGAATCACATTTGATATCACAAAATAAACTTTACTGGACAAAAAAAATTGTTTAAAAATCTCAGAAAAAAACAGACATAATGAAAAGGTAGACATAGTGTACAAATAATGTTAAAATATTGTCACACAGGGCGAGAGAGAGTCATGGACATATACACACTAACAAACGTAAGGTAGATAGCTAGTGGGAAGCAGCCGCATGGCACAGGGATATCGGGTAGGTGCTTTGTGACTGCCTGGAGGGGTGGGATAGATAGGGTGGGAGGGAGGGAGACGCAAGAGGGAAGAGATATGGGAACATATGTATATGTATAACTGATTCACTTTGTTATAAAGCAGAAACTAACACACCATTGTAAAGCAATTATACCCCAATAAAGATGTTAAAAAAAGATACAAAAAAATAAATAAAATAAAATATTGTCACAGGTATGGGAATGTATCATTTGAATATAAAAAATGTTATAAAGCAAAAGGTTGTCAAAATACAGGAGAGTTATTTCGAAACACATGCAAAACCAAGATCATGAAGTAGCGGCAACTATTTCTAACGTATAACAGATACTGAAACGCCGTGGGGGAAATGAACAGAAGTATCTCCTGAAGTGGTAGTGACAAAGGACAGAGGTGGTTTTCAGAAGTTCAAGGGACATAGCTAATTAACTTACCACCTCCTTCAAATAAAAGTGAGACTCTCTTGGGAGAATCTAAGCCCATTTGCAGACACATCTTAGAGCAGTTAATGAAATGCTTCATATTTCAGCAGAAAGAGATTTCAACGGTAAAAATGACATAGGAATCAGAAGCATACTTTGCTGTGACACTTGGTAGTTGACGTTTTCCCAGTGACCACAAGTGTGAGGTCCTCATGAGACTGATGTCCCCAGCTGCATGAATATCTGCACTCTCATTTCACCAAAGAACATGAACTCTGCTGGGTGCTCTGTATTCTGGGTGGAGAACTCCAACCAATTCTGTGTAGCCTAAATCAACATGGGCATCCACCACCGTTTTAAACTCATCACCCCACAGAGCTGGCCCAGCAGGCTTCGTCTGGAAAATAACTGGCTCATAGACTCCTTTGGTATTTTTTTTTCTAGTTTGCACTATGGTACCCCATAAATAATCTCAAACTCTTGCTTGTCAATGAGAGCCAAATTTGGAATAAGAAATTGTTCTTGGCATTCTTTATTCTTGGCCGAGCCTTTCTGAACTTCAGCTCAAGGAGCAAAACTATCATACTTCCAAACATGAAACACTTTATCCATTATGCCTCCAAATTCTGCACTCCAGAATCCAACCAAATCAGAGTAGGCTGTCTAAAGATGAATGGTTTTACTAATATTTTCCAGAAACTCATTTATCTTTGAGGGTTTAAGGCAATAACTATGAAATTCATAGAACGTTCCATCATATTGTCGGGGGGCCCCCGTAGCAAAAGATGAATGGATCTGAGGGGCAGGTGACCACGTGGCCAGAGCCCTAGTCAGGCCGCCTTGGAGGACAAGCGTGGCAGGGCTTTGGATGCTGAGAAGGGCAGCCAGTCAGTGGTCCTCCTTTTACGGCTTTCCTAATGGAAATCAAGACCAGGCCAATTTTTAAAAGAGTAAATGTCTTTTAATACTTAAAAGATCATAATTAAACATAATTGCGTGTGCCAATATCATTCTTATAAGGCAAGCTTTACCAACGGAATCTTGTTTCTGTGTTGAGAGGCTATGAAGGTAAGCCAACACTTTACTGGGTCAAGATTTCAAGACGCCATTGTCAAACTAATCCCTATGGACAATATAGATAAACTTGGACTGAATGCCGGTTAAGTAAGGAAGTTTCCTAACTAGCTGAATGACTGAATGTATACGCTGTTGATGAACTCAATTCTGTCTGAAGAAACGTACTGTGTGGTAAGGGGGGCTGGGGTATGCTTTTCTTACATAAACCATATATTTGGCACATTTTTAATGACTCATATATACAGAAATCAGCTACATATTTTGATGCAACTGTTTTGAAGATATTTTGACAGCCCAGTGAAACAATTTAAAGAATTTTCCTCAAGTGCCAATTAACATAATTACATACACACTCACTTCCTGATCTTCATCCCACTTCTGAGTGAATTTTAGAGAGGCAATAAGGTCAGGTTCAGGGGTGAGATGAGGCGTTGCGACATTCATTATTCACATTGCTAGGGCACGACAAAAGGTGTGTTTATATTTTGATGCACCCATTTCGATATGACCAAATCAAAGTAGTCACATCAAAATCCTTTTCCAGATCGGATTTCCATACATTTATCTGCATCACAGATTTTGGAACTCTATAGCACTAAGGATCTATCTCTTACCCCATGAGACATTTACTTTCCAGGTTGGCAATAACTCATTGTGCTTCTAATATATTTGAGGACAGAAAGATGGAGGCTGGTTTTAGAGTCAATATTTGCTAGATTTCCACCAAGTCAGATGTCATCTTCTTGCCTTTGGGAATACAGGTAAAGATGGCATATCATTCCAGGTTCTTTGTAAGTAATAGAAATAGACCCTGGCTGACAAAGCCAGAAAGGACTTTATAGGAAGGCTACTGGGTAGGGCTTTCATAGCAGAAAAGTCAAACAACCAGGTCTTGGGAAGGCCCACGGTCAGAGTAGCTCCAGGGAGCTCAGTAGAGAACCCAGACACAGCTTCTGCAGGAAGTACCATCAACAGCTTCAGTTCCACTGGCCATCTGTCCCTCTGTGTCTCTGCCCAAGTTTCAAATCTTGTCTCATTGCCCCCTGTCCTGTGACCAGGACTACTGGGGTCATGTGGATGGAGGAGGCAATTTCCCCAAGGGAAAAGGAAGGGCACAGTTATCAGAAGAAAGGGGCAGTGTGCAGGAAAAGCAAGAAAAAAAATGGACCCACTAAAGACCTGAACTTCAGTCAAACACTCATTTTCAAAAATACAGGTTTGGCCTCACTTGCTTTATGTAAATAAGGGGGTTAGTTGGCTGCAAGCACAGCAAGAGTGCTGACACAGCCTTGGTGGTCCCAGCATCAGTAAGAAGGCAGCCCTTCAGAGGTTCCAGCACAGCCATGGGACCTTCACCGTGGCCCCCTGGGTGGCCCTCCTCTGTGATTCTGGTCTCTGGGACACATCCTCTCATTCATTCTCCACCTCTAGGAATGGTAGCTGCTTCCTGTAATTACGAATGTCTGGGTTATCTCACATGTGCCTTTTTGCCCACTTTGTCCTTCTGTAGCTATGTTAAAAAGCTCCTATGTTAAGTTCCCTCTACTGGAAATGTTGATAGTATTTCTATCTTCCTTTCTGGAGTCTGACTGATGCAAATGCTGAAAACCCAGATGATGTCCACAGCAGGATGTTTGGTGAGGGAGGCTGATACCATGCGGTACTTGGAATGCATGTCTTGTTCAAAGGAAGACTTAGGGAATGTGATCACCAGCTTCAACTATCTGAAGAGCTTTCATCCGAAAAAGGGATTATATTTATCCCCTGTAGTTCCGGAGGGCAGAACTAGGATTAGTGAGCAGAAATTTCTAGGAAGCAGGTTTCAGCTCAAAATAAGGAACTATCCTCTAAGCCCTTGAGCTGTCCCCAACGGAATGCACTGGGCAAATTTTACTGGAGGTTAGTCAAGCAGGGGATTGGTTTTCATCCCTCTGAGACACCGGAGAGGTGCCCACCAGAGTGACATGCTGGGCCAGATCAACTCTTGAGGCCCCCAAATCCTCCTGCAGAATCTGTAGGCTTTAATCAAAGATTTAGTCATTTTCTATTGGAACTCGAGAACAAAGCTGGGGTGCTTGGTGACCTGCAGAAAACAGTATCAATTATCCTCTAAGATTTATCTTGGCTCCAGCGTACTTTAAAACAATCACTCTTACTCTGAGACTGAAAAATTCAACTTCCCACCATTGTACACCCAGCTGAAAGCGGACACCCATTTGCTCCCCTCTGCTTCTAGCTGGGTTCACTCTGTGTCCCTGTGATTTATGCCCAGAGGTCCTTTGGAGGAGACAAAGGTGACTACAGCCCACAACTAATGGAATCAAAGGATTCGAGTGTTCTGGAAAGACTTGCTCACCCTTGTGAATCTCCTTTGATGGATCCAAATCCCTGAGGCTGAGGCTTCCCGGATCAGTCCTGGATTCACAAGGATGGGCAGACAGTTATGAGGGAACCAGACAAGTCTTCAAAACCTTTATGAGATTATCTTCCTGCCAAGCTTGAAAATCCCACCACCTTTCCAATTCTTGCTACAGCTGTCAATAACTTGTGCACATCTGTACAGCCCGCCCTTCTGCTGTTCGGGGCACACAAGTCTCAAAACAGCTCTTCTCCATACACCAGTTTTCCTTTCCTGGAGCAAAACACCCTTCATTCGCATTGTGGCAGTTCGGGAGGTAGGTGGGGGGAAAACTATTCCCCTTTGAGCCCTGCTAAACCAAATGTAGAAACGTAACATTCTAACCTCTAATACGCTCAGAAAATGGTAACTTCTAAGCACACTAAAAGAAGTGTTCTCTTACATTTTCCAATGGGAACACTGGAGGAGAGAGGAAACACAATGAGTAACCCATGGTCAAAACCCCAGATATAACAGGACCAGAAACTAAACTTCATTTTGCCCTAGTCCAGGGATGCTCCGCTCACTTATACAATCTTATTTCTTCAAACAATCCTACATTATCAGAGAGAAATCCATAGAATTAAGAGTTTTGGTGGCTCAGCCCAGCTTTCTAGCGAGCACGGGTTCAACTGACAGCAGGCCATCCGTGACCAGGAGGTTGCCCCTTTTGCCGACACAACCCTTCATGGATCATTTTACTTTCCATCTGTTTCCCCTAAATTTGTCCCAATATTTTTGTCATTTTAACATTTGTCATACATCCTACTCTAAGGGTGTGATTGCCCAGGAAACAAAGGGAAAATGCCTAAGAAGTGATCAGCAGAGCCTGGCTTGCATGTCAACAACTGCCCAACTCTCTGGGCTCCTGCCATGGTGTAGGGAGCCCAGGATGCAAAATATCTTAAAACGCAGACACCCCTGCATGCCTAAAAGTCCAACACAAGCAAAGAATAATTTTGAGTTTAACAATATCCTCTTCCCACAGCCTGTCCCCAAAAGTAGGGCTGTAAGGCCATGTTCTCCTAGTGAAAAACTGTTGGTTAGAGCCTGGTGCTGAGGGCAGTAGAGGGCAGGAAGAGAGAATATCATGGTGTGGTGGGAGGTGGGATGGAGAATGGGGGGACAGGGGCTTCTCTCATGGATGGGACCCCCTATGGGACCAGCTCTCTTGCTGCAAGTCAGGTCAGCTTGTCTTCCATCTCAAGAGATCTGAATTGTGATGCTCATCTAATGCTCTCTGTTTCCTCTCCCTCCGACCCCTCTCTGACCACCCCTCATATTGTCCCCCTCCCTGTCCCTTTATGTTCCTTGGCCCTCTCTCTGCCCATCCCCTCCAGTCTGAGGCAGCCACCTGGGGACCCTGCTGTCCAGTCATTAGCCAGGGCAGCTGCTCTACCAAGCAAGCTCCAGAGACCTGCAGCTGGGAGAATGGAGTCCTGCGTGCAGGAGGGGAGCCGGGGAAGGCCCACTGAACCTTCTCAGGTGGCCAGATGATGCCTAATTAGGCCCCCTGCTCTGGAGGCCTCACCAGATGGGCAAATGCCTGGCAGCCTTAGGGAGCCAGCAAGACGCTGTGGGAAGTCCCAGCGCCCGGTTTCCTTTCCAGCTGCCTCTGGGGCTGTGCGGAAGGATGGTTAAAATAGTAATTGGCGCCTGGGGTCAAGGGGCCTCGCGTTTCCCTGCCAGGAGGGGAGATGCTCTGCTTCTCAGTGATGCAAGCCCCGCCACTCCCCCGCCCCAAGGATCCCCTCTACCAGCCTGAGTTGCTCTTGCTGTTGATTGAAACTGATTTTTTTTTTTTTTTTTTGGATTCACACCAGAAGAGTTGGCACTGGGAACATTTTTCTAAACCTAAACAATGCACACTATGAATTCATGAAAGGTAGAATTAAACTAGAAGGGAAACATGAAGAAAATGCATGGGTTTCATTCTTTCTGTCTCCCCAGCCTACAAATGTGAGCTACAAAGGGCGTGGCAGGGGGAGGGGGAGGCAGCTGAGGACTTAATTTTGACAAATTGCTGTTTCTGGGCAAGGGAGAAGTCGGGAGCCAGTGAGGGAGGCAGGGTGTAGGGGTCTGCTCTGGAGGTGCAGATATTTTATATTTCAAGGCATGTCCCTGGCCTGCAAAAGAGAACTGCCCTGTGGTTCTCCTGACCTACCCGGCCACTGCACCTCTCACTTGCCCCTCAGCATGGCCATTTCTACAAGAAAAACATGCCATGGGAGACAGGCAGGGAAGCAGAACCTTTGACACCCTCCTCACCCCAAATTCTGCTATTCAGGTGGAGTTCGCCTTTCGGTGGAAAGGCATCAATGGAAATAATGAAGTTTACAAACATTAAAGGGAAAATATGCAGGAAGCAGAGCTAAAAATGGGTCAAACAACTTCTTTGCCCTTCCCTCTTCCTGCCTTCCCTAGCTCCTTGTGTGACGAAGAACATCTTTGCCTCTGATGAAGAAGTGATAGCAGAAGAGCCTAAGTCCTTGACTCAGATGGCCTTTTTATAGAAAAAGAAAAGTCAGGAAAATACAAGAAATCTCCTCTGCCTGCCATCACAGCCCTCGCACCCCCATTTGGGATACCCTATAAGCGTCCATATGGATTCAGAGGAAAAATCCATGTATCTCATTTGGTGATTTTCTTTTTTAAGCTGTTGGAAAGTGAATTCTCCTGCCCAGTGGCAATTGTTTCTTAGCTATTATATGCAGGGAAAATTTCCAAAATAAAATGCAATAAGGCTAAGAAGACAAGCATACAAATCATTTATTATAATATTCCTTATTTACCCTTGTTATTAATGTCCCTTGTTTGTGGGACAAATTTGTGGACGGGACAGGCTGTGTATGATTACATTCTTGGCCAGCAGAGAACCAGGTTGGCAGCAGCACGTCTCTGAGCAATCTCAGCTCTCTGCAGTTTCTGGAGTATAACATATTTTCTGCAGGCTCAGGCTGACACAGTGGACATTAATTGTTAATTCACCAACAGCCATCTGCTAAAGCGTAGACTCCCTGGAAATCTGGGGAAACAGCGCCACCTAGCAGCCCTAGCGCTAAGTGCTTCAAAGCTGTGTTTGTTGTTGACTGGGCCGGTGGAAAAGGCTGACCGTTCTTTTGAGGTTGACCAAATTGGAAAGATGGTCTCTTTAAATCCACTTCCGCTACCAATGAGCACAATAAGCTGGCGACAGCTTGGAGTCCATTTTGCTTCGGAAAAGCAGCTCAGCTTAACATTCTGGTTGGATAAGCAAGGTTTCATAAAATTTCTTACCATAGGTCATTTCACCTGTAAGACACTTTGGAGCTACACATTTAAAAGATGGAGGCCCAAGGAGAACAAGGTGCTTCTTCAAGGTCACACGGCTATTTTATGGTTGAGCCAGGCTCAAAAACTAGAACCAATCCTGCTATTCATAGAATGGGAGCCCTTTTTATAGGCTGTGCAGAGATGAAGGTAGAAACGACACAGAAGTGAGAGTATCCATCAGTAAGCCAAGGTCTGGGTCTCTCTCTGAATCTAGATATTGATAACAGGGATAAGGCAAGGTACACAGTAAACACAAGGACAGATTTTGGCCCGTGTCTAGGACACAGGCAAACACCATGGACAAATCTTTGAGCCGCCCTGCAAAATGTCATTGAAATGGCTGAAACAAACATTTGGGCTATTCTCCAGCCCAACCTCTCTGTGGTCTGGTCAGTCACATGTCTCCCTAAGAGGAAAAATATTGCAGATTTTAATTTGGGAAATAGGGGTTTTCAGACTCTCCTCCTCTAAAGGCCCTTTGGATCTTTGACTCCAAATGTGTCAGACGCTCTTTCTCTCTCTCAGGGAGGAACATTGTGGAGACTCAACCTCTCAGAGTGGGAAGGGACCTTGGGGGTGACTCATCCCATGGGGCTCATCCTGAGTGCACAATGGAATTGCCAGAGAAGATGTTAAAATCGTCAGTGCTAGGGTCCCACCCCAGACCAATTAAATAAAATTCTCTAGTGTGGGACCTAGGTATGGTAGTCCCCCCCTTATCTGCGATTTTGCTTTCTGCGGTTTCAGTTACCCACAGTTAACTACAGTTCAAAAATAGTAAATGGAAAATTCCAGAAACAAACTACTCATGGGCTTTAAATTGTATGCTATTCTCAGTAGTGTGACGAAATCTCGCACCATACAGCACAGGGTCCCCAACCATCGACATCATCATGGCTCAATCCAGGATCACCTGCTCCAGGTGACCTGCTTCTGACGTGGTCTGAAGGTCCACAGCCTAATGTTACGTCACAATGCCTATGTCATTCACCTCACTTCATCTCATCACGGAGATATTTTATCATCTCACATCATCACAGGAAGGTTGAGTTCAGTAGTACAATAAGATATTTTGAGAGACAGATAGAAAGACTACACTCCCAAACTTGCATTATAGTATATTATTATAATTGATCTATTTTATTGTTAGTTATTGTGAATCTCTGACTGTGCCTAATTTATAAATTAAACTTTATCATAGGTATGTATGGGTGGGCCCAAAAGTGCCTTCGGTTTTTAAGCAAAAATAAAATACATTTTTCATTTTGAGCAAAGAACAGTTCCAGGTGCCTTTTACAGTCTTCCAGGGAATTGAAAATTTTTTCCATTAAGAAAATTTTGTAAAGACCAAAATAAACGGAAATCCGAAGGTACGATGTCTGGTGACAGCGGATGAATCAGAACTTCCCAGTCAAGCTGTAACAGTTTTTCCCTGGTCATCAAAGAAACATACAGTCTCGCATTATCCTGATGGAGGATTATGCATTTTCTGTTGACTCATTCTGGACGCTTTTCATCGAATGCCACTTTCAGTTGCTCTAATTGGGAGCAGTAGTTGTTGGAACTAATCGTTTGGTTTTCCGGAAGGAGCTCATAATAGAGGACTCCCTTCCAATCCCACCATATACACAACATCACCTTCTTTACCGGCCTTTGGTGTGGTTGGCGGTGGTTCATTTCGCTTGCCCCACGATCTCTTCCATTCTGCATTGTTGTACAGTGTCCATTTTTCATCACCCATCACCAATTTGTTTTAAAAAAGGAACATTTTCATTACGTTTCAGTAGAGAATAGCATGTGGAAATATGGTCAAGAAGGTTTTTTTCGCTTAACTTAAGGGGAACCCAAACATCGAAGCGATTCACATAACCAACGCGGTGCAAGTGATTTTCAACGCTTGATTTGGATATTTTGAGTATGTCGGCTATCTCCCGCGTGGTATAACGTTGACTGTTCGCAATTAATGTCTCGATTTGATCGCTATCACCTTCAACTGGTCTACCCGACCGTGGAGCAACGTCCAGCGAGAAATCAATCTCCAGCACAAAACTTTGCAAACCACTTTTGACACGTTCGATCAGTCACAGCACCTTCTCCATACATTGCACAAATCTTTTTTTGCATTTCAGCTGTATTTTTACCTTTCTTGAAATAATAAAGCATAATAGGCTGAAAACGTTGTTTGTTTTTCTTCCATCTTCAATATTAAAATGGCCACACAAAAATTCACCGATTTCGACAACTCTTCTTTTAAATGCACGCTGGTATGACAGCTGTCACATACAATCTAACAAAATTGTTTCGAATGAAGTTAAAGACAACTAAGTGCTATTAGAGCCAGGTTACAGAAGAAAACAAACGAAACTTTTGGCCCACCCAATATGTATAGGAAAAAACATAGTATATCTAGGATTCAGGACTAGCCCTGGTTTTAGGCACCCAATGAGGGTCTTAGAACATACCCTGCACAGATAATGAGGCACTATTGTATTAGTATGTATGAGGGATGCCAATATGCTACCAAGGTTAAGAATCGCTGGCTTGTAGCCCAAACTTTCCTCTTAAAGATGAGAAAACTGAGGTGCAGAAAGGCAGAGTGGTCTGTCCAGCAACACACAGGGAGCTAATGGCAGAACTGGGACCAGTTTTTTCTTCCTTGTCCTTAGCAGCTTGCTACAGTCCGTTACATCATGCTTGGCTTCAACCAGCCAGATAGCCAGAGTGGTCACAGCCTGCAGACACAGCCCCAAGACAGCCGTCTGTGAGTGGTCGTCTGTGCACAGGAAGTGCTCTAAGCACTGGGCAAACTCAGCATTTAGGAACCTTGAAGGAAGAGATGTTGAAGGATTCTAACCAATGTGAGGGCACTTGGTCATATTTTTTTTCAACTATGATTTTTGGAACTGGAGAAATAACCACAGAATGGGTCTAGGGCCCCCCCTGGGCCCATGGTGATATGGACCAGAGACAGACTCCATTGATCACCTGATTGGTGGTACTTTGGGTCTCCAGCATACACTCGTCCCCGACAGTCTGATTACACCCCTTGCCCCCATGCACCATCACTTTAGTACGCAGCCACAGGTCCCTTTAGAGAAGGTCAGAGGAAGATTCACAGTGTAAACTGTCGGCTGTGCAGCAGGATTTCCAAGGAGACTTGTTCTCCTCTTCATTCAAGAAGCTCTGTGTCTATGAAATGACTCAAGTCTGAGAATTAGTTGAGGGATTTTTTACTTTTTTTTTTTTTTTTCCGGTATGCGGGCCTCTCACCATTGTGGCCTCTCCCGTTGTGGAGCACAGGCTCCAGACACGCAGGCTCAGCGGCCATGGCTCATGGGCCCAGCCGCTCTTGTGGCATGTGGGATCTTCCTGGACCGGGGCACGAACCCGTGTCCCCTGCATCGGCAGGCAGACTCTCAACCACTGCGCCACCAGGGAAGCCTGATCTTTTACTTTCTATTGTGATTCTATTCACCAGGTCTAGAGCTTTCCCATTATGCAAATCAAGTAAGGCTTTAATAGCCAATTCAATGTCTCTACAGGCCATTCTATTCTGATTACTACTTGGGTTCTGCAAACCCTTACAGTAAACACACCCATCTTGTCTTTAGCAATTAAATACCACCTCTTGGTGCTGGGTTTCATCATCCCCACTGAAGTCAGGGGTCCTGTTCGATGGCAGCTGTCCACACCATCACTTCTGGCCCACAGAGAAGAGCCAGCACAGAGAACACAGGGGCTCCCTCACAAATGCATCTCTCCCAGCCTTGGTAAAGGGAGTGCCCTCTGGATCCTCTGAGGGGACGCAGTTAGGAGGTAGGTGAGCTGATCTCATATAATACATCTGCTCCAGCTTCCCCATCCCCCAAAGCTCTGTTTACATTCCTCTGTCTCACTGCCCCATCCTGCCCCATATCTCTTGTCAGGAAGGTCTGGCCCAGGACCCATTACCTTACTGTCTTCATGACAATTCAAAACCCCAGAGATTCTAACTTCGGCATTATGCAACCAAACCATATCTCCCAGGCTGCTTCCCAAACTTCAAAAGAGCTCCAAAATCCCATTAAACAGAGTGCCCCAGGTTTTAAAGAAATCGCTGATCACGAGCTATGAAATGAAGAATTGCATCAATACCAAAAGTTTAGAAGAGAAGAATGATTCAGGCAATGTTAGCCTAAGATTCTCCAGGATGAGGCTGGCTGTGACCAGGAATCTGCGAGCAGGCCATCAGCATGAATGTTCCAGGCTGGGCTTCCCTGTCCCACTCCCAGTTCCACCTTTCAATCAGGGACGTAGAAAGGAGGGTGGAGGGGAGACAAATCTTGACCTTGTGAGGCCAAGATGGCTCGAGGGCTCATACCCTTTCGCCCTTGGCATTGCTGAGAGGAAACACAGAAGCTTTATAGGATGGTAGGTATTGGCCACATGGATAGGGTTTTGCATGGGGCTCCCCGCTACACCCAGGGATGATGCCCGCCTGCAAGCCCTCTATTTGAATTTGGATGTTTTAAACAAAATAACACAGGCTGTCAAAGAATTCATTTCAGGAGTCCTTTTACACTGCCAGCTTATCATGTGTCTCCACCGTGGAACCCTGGGTTGGCTTGGCGTTTCACTCAGAATAGAGCCCAAGGATCCTTCCACGGGGCCCAAGCACTAAGTGATCGGCCCCCCTTCCTCTCCGGCTCATCCCCTATTCCACTTCCTTGCTCACTGTGGTCCAGATGCGCTGGCTTTCTTGCTTCTCTTCAAACATGCATAGAACTTCCCCCGGCCACTCCCCCTGCTTAGCGCACCCCTCCACCAGCTCTGCCCCTGACCGTCTTTGATCATTCCAAATGTCACCCGCAGCTTCCCTGACAACCTCCTTTCACACTGCATCCTCCACCCCGCTCCTCTGCGTTTTTTCCATTACGGGTCACCTTCTGACTTACTGTATACTTCATTTATTTTGACATTGTCTGTCTCCCGCACTAGAATGGCAGCTCCCTGTGGGCAGACATGCTTGTCACTTTTGTCACTGCTGAATCCCCAACCCCTAGCAAAATGCTCGGCATGTGGAAGGGGATCAGTGAATATTTTGTGAGTAAATGCATTAAACTACTATGTGATTGGCTCTGTGGTTGAGCCAATCACAGCTTAATAAATGGGATCCACTAAGAGCCAGAGGCAGCCAGTTTGCCTGCCTTTCCTCTCTACCAAAGTGGAACAATCTCACAGCAATCAATCCAATCAGTAAGGAATTGCCCAAGTCTGACAAGACACACAGACACTGCAGTTAACATTTCTACTGCATTTCTTTTTTAAGTTCTTTAATTAAAAGTACACATGGATGGTTAAAGCAAAATGTTTTCACTCTACCTAAGCTTGCCATATGTCTGTGGTTTAAAAAGTGAATCTTGTCCCACTAATAATGTCCTTCATCGTTTTGCTTAGAGGAGGAGGTTTCAGGGAAAAGGGCAGTTATGATTGCAACTCCTTTTACACTAGACTAATAATAACTTTAGAAAAACAGCCCATGTTTAGCTCCACAGATGCGCCTTGAGGGGCACCCTAAAACACCTGAGGATAAAGAGCGTCCATGCACAAGAGGAGGCCAGCCACACTTGTTGGGCCCATCTGAGTATTATTCCTTTCAGCCAATGAAAGCTTCAGCCAATGAGCTGCTTAGTTATTACAGGTTATTCTGAATTCAGACAGCTGTCTTTTGTCTGGAAATTGATTACAAAGTAGATGCATCCATCAACTGGGGAATTTCTGATAGAAAATTCATTCTTTTATTTGTCAAACATTGACTTAGAACCTCATAGGTGTGTTGAATATACCAAGTAAAACACTTGCAGACACTATGTGGACAGTAAGGAGAAAGGGGCCTTACTTGACACTGGGAGAGAGGGGTACCAGGAAGGCCTCAGGCATTATGTATCCTTTGGACAAGCCCCGAATGAGGTGAGGAAGAAGCCATGCAGATTTAGGAGGGAGAGCATTCCAGGGAGATCAGGTGTAAAGGCCCTGAGGTGGAAATGAGCTCGACATGTCAGGACACAAGAGGCTCCTTTGACTTATCTCCTTTCTCTCCTTGGCTAGAATCCCAAATCCTCATCCCATCCCAGAAGCCAGCTTCCTCCTCTCTGGTAGGTCCAGGGCCTTCCCAGCCCTCAGTCTGAACTAGACACCGCAGAGTAGCCCTGCCCCCAAAACTTTCGTTGCCAGGGCTCTAAGACTAGTTCTTCCAGGCAAACAAACTCCCTTTGTCCTGCAGACTCCTGGCCTTTTAACACGGGCTTTCCATTGCTGACAAACTCCATAATCGAGGGGAGGTGTTAGCAAAACTTCTCCCGTGCCTTAGCAGAACCCCTCCCACCCCACACCCCACCCTCCCACAAAGGAGCTCGAAACGTGAAGGGTAAGGGAGAGCTGAGCTGCGGGGAGGACAGGCTGGCGGGGTGCTCATTGGGCCCCCTTCTCATAGGCCTGACGAGCGAGCTGGACTCCCCACCCCTGCCGTCACCCTCCAGGGAGGGGGTGGGGCGTGCATGGGTGGGGTGAGCAGTGAGGAAGAGGAGGGAAACCACCTCCCACTGAGCCAGGCTGGGATTGCAGATTAGGGACCGCAGTCCAGGCCAGACCCGGCTTCTGCGGGCTCACTCACCCTGGAGGGAAGTCACAGTGGGAAGCAGGGAGAGAGGAACCTCGCCCTGGGGTTCTGCAGCCTCTCCAGCCTCAGAGTGTTGGTCCTGTGAACAGTGTCCAGACCACAGTTTCTGCTGAAATGGGTCCCAGTTTATGAATGTATTCATGTTTTCACTACTGTTTTTCATTTGTCTCAGCTTCATTTCCCACAGCTCCCAGTTCCATGCTCATCAACAAGACTGGTCATTTATTTGAACAGAAATGACATCAAGAGTGAATTTAAAGGCTGCTCGAAAGGCAAAGGGGGCCAAAATACTGCTGAGTCATCCATCACCTGCTCACTACCGTCTTTTCTACTCTGATGTTAAGTACCTTCTAGACATTATTTAACTGTCGTGGAAACAATATGAGGTGGGTCTCAGTTTTCCTGTGCCGTGGACAAAATAACTGAGGCTCAGAAAGGTAGAGACACCTGCCCAAGCTCACACAGCTAGAAAAGAGCCAGAATTGGACACAAGTGTACACGGTTCTAGAATCTTCTTGCCACTCAGTGCAAAGACACATAGACGAGGAATGTGAACACCTGCAGACTGAACTATATGTTGAACACCTGCAGACTGGTTAAGTTTTCTACCTCACTCTCTTGGAATGAGAAACTGGTCATCAGGACCCCATTCAGTTACTGGTAGGAGGAGCGGAAATGGGGGAGGAAGGTGCAGAAAAGATGCCAACCCAGAAGAGAGCACTGCTGACTTCCTATGTCTCTTTGCCTGGGGTGGCTTTTCTTCTTTGTAGGATAGGGAGCGAGACGCCTACATTAGTCAGCACTTTCGCACAGCCCAGCTTCCTACTCTGCCTAGCAACAGGCTAGGCTGATGCATAAACAAAGGAAGGAGCTGCCCCAGCAGTGCGGGAAGGGAGCCATCAGGCCAGCCCTTGAAATTCTCCCACCCCCTTCCAGCCTGATATTTCCCCTCATTTCACAAATGCAAACATAGAGAAACAGAGAGTGGGCAAACCTGGCCCAGAAGGCGTTGCCAGTCAGGGCAGAATCAGGACCAGAAAGAAATGAGCTATTCACCCACAGTTCATTCATTCGTTCATTCATTTGGATTCATTAAAACGGCCAAGTCTCTGTCCTCATAGAGCTGATGTTCAAGTGAGGAAGACAGATGATAAATAGATAGATACACAATACAGCGTAAAGAACAATATAAAGGAGTGTAGGGGAAGTCCTCCCTGGGGTGACTCGGAACAGAGACCGATTTCTCACCCAACTGAAGTGAGAAAATAAGGGCAAGGTTACTGAGAAGGGAATAACTTGCTGTGTGGGACAACAGCAAGGAGACCAGAATATTCTGATCGGATTGAATGAGGGTAGAACTTACATTGAGAGGTAACTGGTGTTAGATCATAAAGCTGTATGCGAGGAACAGGACTTTGGATTCTTTTTTTAATAATGATGCAAAGCCATGGAAGAGCTGAAAACAGGGGAACACCATGATCTCCTTCAGGTTTTTAAAAATCACTCTTGCTACCATGTAGAAAAGAACACACAGAGAAGGAAAAGTGGAGATGATGATGGCTTTCCTTCGAGATGAGCTCGAAGGAAAGAAATAAGGGGCATAAGAAGGGGTTGGACCCAGGGGGTGAAGCAAAAGTGATTTGCTGATGTGTTACATATAGTATGTGTGATGGCTTTCAAGGAATACTACTTGGTTTTCATCCTGAGCATGTGATCGAACTGTGGCACCATTGTACAAACTGGAATCCTGTAGATGTCAGAATCTGGATGAAATTAAGTTTTGTATCTCTAGCCCCCAGAACAGTGGATCCCACATTGGAGCTTAATAAACTTAAATGATCAGATAGATGCAATGATTACTACATGTACATACACACAAACACAAATATATAACCACCCTGCTTCCCTTTGTCTTTTACTATAGTTTTTCAATTATTTTAGTTTTTTTCAAAAGAAATCTTAATTGAAATACCAATATATAAAACAAACACATTGCAAACGTTCATTCATGAACATTTATATTTGAGTTCAATTATGACATTTGCTTATGATAAAGTCAATCAATGAGGCCAAACAGTTCTGATACATACAGATACTTGAAATCAGATGATACGGATGTTAATTGCAATTTTCTATATGTTCTAACTTCCATTTGTTTCTGTTTTGCCTGGTTGCACCTTATGAAGAGGTAGTTACAAACAGCATAAGTTTTAAATGTGTTGTGTGCCAGTTAGTAATGCCTTTGGCTACATGTGAGAAAAGAGTTAAATGTCGAAGGCTGAACCATAAGGAAGTTTACTTTTGATTAACAAAAGTCAGTAATATAAAGAAGTGTACAGTTAGAAATAGTGGCTTAAAAGACTTGAACAAGTAATCCAAAGGTAGGCGCTACAGAACTAATTCAATAGTTTAACAGTGTCATAAGGGCCCTGGTCTTTCCATCCTTCCATCCTGCCATTCCCAGGCTGTCATTTCAGCCCTGGGAAGTCACTTTATGGTCATGGGCCATCAAAAAACCATCAGAAAACTAGATCAAAGGGTGGTCAGGACAGAAAGAAACCTTTCTTCGTGACTACCCTCTGCCTATACCAGGGAAACATCTTTTCCAGAATCCTCCAGAGTTCTTTTGTGTCTAATTTGCCAGACCACGTGCTTCACTCTTGGACCTTCACTAAAGCTACAGTACTTTCTGCCTAATACCTGAGCAAGACCAAGGAATAATTTCAAGAAACTTTTCAATAATTAACCTGGAAGCTTGAAAGACTAGTGGCAGAAACAGTTTGTATAATGACATAAGTGATCGTACATATACAGAACTGGGCCACTTCCTGCTGTTCTCAGTGGCCAAAGATAACTTCGATTGGATCTTTTCTGAAGATTTCAGAAAGTGGAAATAAACTGACACAAAGAAAAAAAAAATGCTAAAAATTATGCTTTCCTATTTATCTCTTCGGAGTCCCATTCAGCTGCTGCTTTCCCAGAATCTTTCTCTTTCCCGCAAACCCTCTTTAAAAACTTCACCCTCTCTAAACTCCTCCCTTCCCATCTTTCTTCATCCCCTCTCCCTGTAATCACTGGCCCAATCTCCTGATTTCTCCATTTGCACTACCCTGACATTACCCTGACGAGTGCAAAAAGTCATTCAGACAAACTTACCTCCCTGAAAGTAAAGAAGGGAAAAGGCCACAGTACCCCTGCTTCAGTATGTTTACCGTTGTCACGTGATCATATTGAACAACAGTTCCCATCTCCTTTCACAGATATTGAAGTCAGATCAGAAGTGCCCCAAATTTACAATAAGGGCCAAAAAGCTACTTATCATTCAACATTATCAATATGCAGCATAAGATAATTTATCATTCTATTAATGACTCAGCAACATGATATGAACAGGCTCTGAGCATCTACTTCAGTATGACCTTCATAAAATTTAGGGCGGAACACTTTTGTACAATATTCTGTGATTCATTAGATGCAGGCCTGAATTTTTTGTAAAGATGATAGTAATTTTTTTCAAGGTAAAAGACATGCACATAGATGGTAGAAAAAGCTTTATCCTGAGGGCCACACACACATACACACACACACACAGTAAGCCTGATGACACAAAGATAGTAATCTCCAGTGTTAAATTTAAAATGGAAAATATTTGGTGTGAGGCTTTTTTCTTTAGTCTATAGTTTTTAGATGAACTAAAGATACATTATTTAAAAAAAAACTCAATTCATCCCATAGTAGGGTAAACATGAGTTGTAAACAAATAGTTTTTCACATTATTTTTCCAGAGACCTCTGCAAATATATACATGTATTAACCAAGGAAAGTATCATATTAACGTGTTAACAAGAAAGACAGGTCTCCCAATAAGCTCCCAACCCTGCCTGTGTACAGTGGTTAGAAGGAACCCGGGCAATTCAGTCTGTGGGCTTTATGCTGCCATCTCCTCTATAACAGGGATGTTAACCCATTCCCATTGGAAGAATTTTTAAAATGTAGAAATTCAGCAAAAAAAAAAAAGACAGTGCTTGAAATGGAAGGAACCACAACTCGAGCCAGTGGAAGACCCCATTCCCCACCATGCACAGGCTATTTTGTAAAAGGTGTTTCCTGGGATTGTGGTTGTATACCTTGAGGGCAAGGACTGAGTCTCTTGTTCTCCTCCAACATGTAAGAGTTAACTTACTAATAATAATCACGCCAATAAGGTAGCAGTGGTTGAAATACATAAGAGTCTCCTTTTCAGTTCAATTTTCAGCATCAGAAATTCAAATTATGGAGCATCCCCTCCCATGAAATTGAAAACTGAAAGGCTGATTTCACACCAACCAGAACTGAAATTCTCTGCCTTGAAAACTCTTCAGAAATTCTTTATGCACTTTTGACTTGAAATAATGAGTTTATTTCAAAATAAAGCAGCTATAGATCTTGAGGTTGGCTTGCTTTTTTAATAACTGTAGGTTTTCTCAACCCAAGGCTGGAAAACTAGTCTGGCATTAATCATTGAATCAAAGGAGGTAATCAAGGTCATAGCCACGATCCCACCCAATTCATTATATGGATAACTAATAGGAAAAGTTCTTTGCAATGGCAACTCTGTGTCCCAACCTGCTGCAGCCCTCAAGCTCCTCCTACACAAAAACTCAGGAGCTCTATGTCTGGTCTTGCCTTGCTCTCAGGCTTCTTAGCTGAACTAGAGGCCTTACTCAAGTCTCTGCAGTCCAGTGGTTCTTTAGGCAGGGGACATATGTGACTGTGAACTTCATCTCAGAATCTACAGTTGGTTTTGCTTCTCCTGCTCCCAACATTCTACTCAACTCATCTACAGTTACCTGAGTCATGAGTAGCCATATCCCAAAACATAGCAATATCAAGTTCATCCAATTATTTTCATACTTTATAAAGGTAAGTGTTCTCCCCCTTTTAGAATCATACATTCTGATGACTAAACTTCATTAATAAATTATGTCTTTGCTCATACTTTGGTTCTTAATCTAATGCCTCATTCATTTAATTTTCCCAGTAGATTTTAGCATATCAAAGAGCTGCTAAAATTCAATGTGGTTTTAACAGATAGCATGCTTTAGGGAGCAAATGAAAGAAAACCTAACTCAAATGATTTGGACAATGAACAAAAAAAATTTAAGTCCCATAACTATAAGAATAGGGATAGATTAAGACATTATTTTTAGCTCCCTCATTTCTTTGGGGACTCAGGTTTCTTCCTTCTTTCCACTCTGCTTAATTCAGCAAGTCAGCTTGTAGCTCTCCTCATGGTAACAAGATGGCTGCAACAGTTCCAGGTATCACCACCTGACACCACAACATCCAGCAACAACAGCAGCAGGAGAGAAACTGTTACCTTGTTCACAGTCCCCAGTTCATTTTTAACAGCCAGAAAATCTTTCACAGGAGCTTCAGGGCTCATCCCCAAACCCCTTTCATTGCCTAGAATTGTACCACCTTCCCACATCTCAATCAATCACTAACAAAAGAGAAATGAGACCACCTAGTTATTTTAAGATCAACCTTTATTTTTCCTGGGCTGAGATTATAGCATACCCTCCTTTAAAAAGAAAAGCAAAAACGAACAAAAAACAGAAGAAAGTGAAGCATGAAACAACAACAGCAAAGAAGAAAAGAGAAAAGGGTAATATTTGGGGCAACTAAGCCTTTTAAAATTGATTTTGGGGTCCAAAATGTAAATAAAAGTACATTTATCAATTACTATATCCCCAAAGCCACTATTTAATATGGTCAGATATACCAAGAGCCAACCTCACAGTAAGGGCAGAAATATCAACAGAGCCATAAGAAATTCACTTACTACCCTTGATAAACAGGGTAAAGAGTAGTATAATTTTTATTGAGCAGCATAGACACCTCTATGTTTTAAGGTACACTGCCTGAAAGGCTTTTGAAATCAGAGTGATTATTTGTCATCTGACATAAAATCAAGTTACCATATAGGACACTGGATGCAGCCTATCTCCATTGTAAAGAGGTCCATAAATGCACTGGTATTACCTAATGATAAAAATCAATACATAAATACTCATTCTATGATTTCAATACTTATTCTACAGCTACAGTAATTAAAACTGTGTGTTATGAGCATTAGGGTAAGCAGAGAGATCAATGGAACTGAACAGAAAGTCCTGAATAGATCTATACATATATGGCTCATTGATTTTCAGCAGACAATGCAAAGTAATCAAAAGGAGAAAGAAAAGGTTTCTTTTCAACAAAAGGGGCTTGAATAACTGGATAAAAATGAACCTTGATCCTCACCTCACACTATACATAAAAATTAATTTGAGATAGATCATAGACACAAACATCAAGGAAAAAAAAATAAAGCATCTAAAAGAAAACCTAGGAAACTACTTTATGACCTGGGAAGAAGAAAAGATTTCTTAGGACACACATTTCAAGAAAAACTTGAACAAAAATGTTGATAGCAGTTTTATTCATCAGTGACTCCAAACTGGAAATAAGACAAATATCCAACAACAGGGAAATGAAAAAATAATTTATAGTATATTAATAAAATAAAAATTTATCCACCAGTACACTCAACAATTTGGATGAATATCAAAAACATAATGCTAAGTGAAGAAGTCAGACACAAGAGTATATATGCTGCATTATTTTATTTAGAAGACGTTGAAGGACAAGCAGAGCTAACCCAATGTGCTACAATTAAGAACAGTTTGTACGCACTACTACTGCATATAAAACAGAAAAACAACAAGGACATGCTGTAATAACCTATAATGAAAGAGAATCTAAAAAAGAATATATATATATGTGTATAACTGAATCAGTTTGCTGTACAACTGAAACACTATAAATCAACTGTATTTCAATAATTAAGAAAAAAAGACTAGTTGGTTTTCTCTGGGGAGAGGAGGTGGGCTATTGACTGGGAAGAAGCACAAGTGTTGATGGAGATGTTCTATATCTTCACTAGGGTTGTAATTACTTGAATATATACATGTATCAAAACTCACTGAATTGTACACTTAATATCTGTGCGTGGTTTTTTTCTTTTTTTGGTAAAGTATTCCTCAATAAAAAAAACAATGTACAAATGCATGAATACATGAGTACTGAATGATAAGTTGCATTTTTATTTTGTCTCTATTTTCGGATCTCTAAAATTGTGATATGTCTTTTAATTATGGCCTAAAGAAACTTTCCAGCCATCTGGCAGTGGATTTTTAAAAACTAATATCGATATCTATTTATTTAGCAAACTTTTTACTGAAGCATAAAATATATGCAGAGATTTCAAGGGTACAGCTTGATAATATTTTATAAAATAAATACCCCTGTATAACTACCTCTGAAATCAAAATATCAAACATCACCAGCACCATGGAAGCTTCCCACCTCCCCCTCATTGCTGTATAGTGTTCCAATGTATGAATACAGCACAGTTGATTCTGATACCAGCTTCTGGTGGTTTTAAATAAAGCTGCCAGGAACATCCTTGTACATTTTTGGCGCACATATGCACTTATTTATGGGTCATAAGGTAGGAATATATTCAGCTTTCCTAGGTACTATCTAATAGTTTTGCAAAATGGTGGTGCCAATATGCATTTCACCAGCAGTGTATAAGAATGCCTGTTGTTCTACATCCTTGCCAAAGTTTGATATTGTCAGATTTGTGTTTGGTTTTTTGTTGGTTGTTTGGTTTTCATTGAGTGTGTGTTGAAGGGCAGGGCAGGGGCGTGGGGAGGGGAAGCAGTGCTGGTTGTTTGGTTGGTGGTTTTTTTTTTAACATTCTGTTGGTATCTTATTATGGTTTTAACCTGCAGTTCAATGTTAACTTAAACTTGGATCGTTAATTATTGCTTTAAAGTCTTCAAAAAGATTACATGATAAAGTAATTTTATATGTTAGAAAGCAAAGAAACAGAGTAGCAGGAAATGTGGAAATGTCACAATGCAGTGTTCTTCTTATAAAGCAACAACCCAACAACTGAGTGCCATAAGTGACCTATGAAAGAGTCCATGAAGCTGCATTTGGCATTGAAACACACAAGGGGGAAAGATATTAGGGAAAGAGAGCTAGGCACAACTCCAGATGATGCAACCAAAAGCAGTAGGATTTGCCAAGCCTTCATGGTAACCACATGAAATAGATATCACTATCCCTATTTTATAGATGAGGAAACTGAATAATTAGCAAAACGAGAATTCATACTCAGGTAGGTCACTCTTTCCATATAAGTAAAGTAGATATAAGAGAAGCAAAGAAGAGTAGAGAGGGAGGCCCGGGAAGAGCGCAGGAGGAGGAAACGGTACCGGCAGGAGGCCTGGCTCGCGCGAGCCTGAGGCGGCAGGGGGCGGGGCCTCGGATCCGAAGGGTGGGCTTTGGAGGGCCGTGAGGAGCTGCTTCCCGGTCGCCAGGACTCCTCGGCTTCCGCCTTAGCTCAAACCGTGGCCGGGCCGACCCCGGGGTCGCCATGGAGTCCACGCTGGGCGCGGGCATCGCGATGGCCGAGGCGCTGCAGAACCAGCTGCCCTGGTTGGAGAACGTGTGGCTCTGGGTCACCTTTCTGGGCGACCCCAAGAGCCTCTTTCTGTTCTACTTTCCCGTGGCCTACTACGCCTCTCGCCGGGTGGGCATCGCAGTGCTCTGGATCAGCCTCATCACCGAGTGGCTCAACCTCGTCTTCAAGTGGTTTCTGTTTGGAGATAGGCCCTTTTGGTGGGTCCATGAGTCTGGGTACTACAGCCAGGCTCCAGCCCAGGTTCACCAGTTCCCCTCTTCTTGTGAAACTGGTCCAGGCAGCCCTTCCGGACACTGTATGATCACAGGAGCAGCCCTTTGGCCCATAATGACGGCCATCTCTTCCCAAGTGGCCACTCGGACCCACAGCCGCTGGGTGAGGGTGATACCTAGCTTGGCTTATTGCACCTTCCTGCTGGTGGTCGGCTTGTCCCGGGTCTTCCTCTTAGCACATTTCCCTCACCAGGTGTTGGTTGGCCTAATAACTGGTGCTGTCCTGGGCTGGCTGATGACCCCCCGGGTGCCCACGGAGCGGGAGCTAAGCTTCTACGGGTTGACCTCACTGGCCCTCTTGCTGGGTGCCAGCCTCATCTATTGGACCCTCTTTACACTGGGCCTGGATCTTTCTTGGTCCATCAACCTAGCCTCTAAGTGGTGTGAACGGCCTGAGTGGGTACACTTGGACAGCCGGCCCTTTGCCTCTCTGAGCCGTGACTCAGGGGCCGCCCTGGGTCTGGGCATCGCCCTTCACTCCCCCTGCTATGCCCAGGTGCGGCGGGCATACCTGGGACATGGCCAGAAGCTAGCCTGCCTTGTGTTGGCCATGGGGCTGCTGGGCCCCCTGGACTGGCTGGGCTACCCCCCTCAGATCAGCCTTTTCTACATCTTCAATTTCCTCAAGCACACCCTCTGGCCATGCCTGGTCCTGGCCCTCGTGCCCTGGTTGGTGCACACATTCAGTGCCCAGGAAGCACCACCCATCCGCTCTTCCTGACCCTAGGTGCCTCCTACTGCCACTTTCCCTCTCACAAAGCCCACACACTCCGTGACCTCCACACTCCGGGGAGGCAGCCCCGTCCCCTTCCAGCCCCCAACAGGCCCTGCTCATGGTGAATTTTCTACTTCTCCCACCACCTGGTCTCAGCCCCAAAGAAGGGCCTTCTCTCTCCCAGGAAGGCTGGTCCTCCTCCTGCCTTCCCTCCCATGTCCCCAAAGGGCAAAGGCAACAGTGAGACCAGTGGGTTCCTGTAACACTGTGAGGGGCTCAGAGCAGCCCCAATAAAGCCCTTCCACACCTCTGGAAAAAAAAAAAAAAAAAAAAAAAAAGAGAAGCAAAGAAAAAAGCCATGACCCTTGCCCATATTAGTCGTCATAATCTGTAATTTTCAAACCCATTATCTTAGTAGAACGCGCCCCAGCCCAACATTCTGTGTATCCAAGCAAGGCAGAGATAAATCCCCACTTTAGTGTGAGAAAACTGAGAGGTTGATGGGTCCCTGTGGTTACAGAACTGGTTTGAGAAGCAGAGCCAGGGACAAGATCAGAACCCCCTGCTTCCCAGGACAGATCACTATGCTTCACTGTCATAGGAGAAATTAGCCAAGCACGCCTATCTTCCATCATCTGTCTCCCCTCATGCCTGAGCTACAAAGTGTGGGTGGGAGATGCAAGGATTTCTTGGTCTCATCTCCACCCCTTACTACATACTACATTTTCTTTTTCTCAAACAGCTAGCATCAAATGACTTGGAAGAGAACATTCACTCTCAGGATTTGGTGTTTTAATTGGTTCCTTCTCCCCTAAAGAGTCACCAAGGATATCAAATTCTACTGAATGAGGGACTGAAGAAATATTTTAGAAGTGATAGTCTTCTAGGGGTACATAAACCAACATGTTGGTTAGGTCTAGAGATTAAAATATCTAGCAACCCGGTAGGAACTACCTTGCACTGAAAGGTCATTTCCGTTTAGAGCTGAGAGTCTCTTTGAACTACTCACTCACGATAAGGATAAAGACTCCCCAGTCCATTGACTAACAAAGATAAGTGTTTAAGTAGCCTAATTATGCCTGAAGTTTTGCCAATGTATTAACGATCCAACTGTTCCTTTGTCTTCATAAAGATTGGGATGAGAAGGCAGGAAACACCTTTAAAATGAAGTTTGTGTACATCTTGATTCATAGTAGCTGTCTGAAGTTGAAAACATTTTTTCAACCAAGGGGGGAAAGTCCCAGCAACTTGGACAGCTGGCAAAATAGAGTATATATTTCAGATTCGTGATTTTAAAATGATATCCAAAGATTTGTTTCCAATGGGTGATGGTGATCTCTGCAAATAAATAAATGAGTCTCTAAGCCACAAGCAACACTGGGAAAATAAATGAGGTTCTGGCTGGAGCCTGCCTGCCATTAAACAGTGGTCCCCAGTTGGTGGGAAAGCCCTCCTTGACCAGCAGGGCATCTTGGGGGTAGGCCACTGCCCTGTGAGAGAGGAATGTGCCATTTCTAAGGCTAGATAGGCTAAATCAACCCTATTGGTGGGGTAAACACAGGCATCTAAGAAAGTATTTTTAAAGGTTAAGAATACTTACAGGTAATAGATGGTGAACTTAGAGACAACTGTGAGAGAAATTGTGAGACCACTGAATTTCCTTCAGTGTCTCCAACTTTCTTTTTTAAAAAAAAGACTCTGGGAGGAATCATTTTGTAAAGAATTCTCCTGTTATATGAATAGCTCTCTCTCATCTGTGATGCTCTTTATGTTTGGATTTTCATATATTGATTACTTTTATATATTGACTTTTTACATTATGTGGAGGTGGGAGAGTCAATAAAAGTCAAGGAAACGTGCATCAAATTATTCAGAAGCACTCTCTTTGATAATTCCCTTTTTGATGGTTGACCAGAGACAATATTCTCTCCATTGAGAGGAGTAGAAGGTTCCTATTGGAAAACAGTGAAATACAGAATGGCTTCCCAGAGAATGTGGATCTTCATTGGGTTTAATGGACATTCAACCCTTCTTCTAAAATGCTTAGTGCAATCTTCTACGATGGGATTTATAAAACTGAAAGAACTTTTGTGAACACTAATATCATAAGATGCTCCTCAAAAAATTATTTTCAAAATAAATTTGGTGAAAGCTTAATTTTAACTCCCTGTTAGAGAGTCAAAACATATCTGCATAGTAGAGACTAGGAGAAATTCTGTAGTAAAGAAACCTGTTAACATCATTTCATGCACCATTTCCCAAACATTTATCCATGGAACTCACTTTTCTTATAATACCTAAACAAATCCTCAAGTGTAACACTCTTTGGAAAATGTGGTTCTAGTTAGGAAAATGTTGAAATAGTCCAACTTCCTCATTTATTGATACTTGGTGGGTGGGAAAAAAACAACCACAGTGGAGAAAAGACACTCTTTTCAGTAAGTGGTGCTGGGAAAACTCAACAGCTACATGTAAAAGAATGAAATTAAAACATTCTCTAACACCATATACAAAAATAAACTCAAAATTGACTAAAGACCAAAATGTAAGACCTGAAACCATAAAGCTCCTAGAAGAAAACATAAGCAGAACACTCTTTGACATAAGTCATAACAATATTTTTTTAATCTGTCTCCTAAAGCAAGGGAAATATAAGCGAAAATAAACAAATGTGACCTAATTAAACTTAAAAGATTTTGCACAGCAAAGAAAATCATCGACAAAATGAAAAGACAACCAACTGAATGGGAGAAAATATTTGCAAATCATATGATAAATAAGGGGTTAATATCCAAAATATATAAGCAGGTCATACAACTCAATATCAAAAAACAAACAATCCAGTGAAAAAATGGCAGAAGACTTGAATAGACATTTTTGCAAAGAAGACATACAGATGGTCAACAGGCATACGAAAAGATGCTCAACATAGTTAATCATCAGAGAAATGCAAATTAAAACCACAATGAAGTATCACCTCACACCTGTCAGAATGGCTATCATTAAAAAGAACACAAATAACAAATGCTGGTGAGGATGTGGAAAAAAGGGAACACTTGTATACTGTTCGTGGGAATGTAAATCGGTGCAGCCACTGTGGAAAACAGTATGGAGGTTTCTCAAAAAACTTAAAATAAAACTACCATATGACCTAGCAATTCCACTCCTGGGGATATATCTGAAAAAAAATTAAAACACTAATTTGAAAAGATACATGCACCCAATGTTCATAGCAGCATTATTTACAATTACAAAGACATGGAAGCAACCTAAGTATCTGTCGACAGATGAATGGATAAAGAAGATGTGGAAAATTATTCAGCTATAAAAAAAATAAATTTGCCATTTGAAACAACATGGATGGAACTGGAGGATATTATGCAAAGTGAAATAAGTCAGACAGATAAAGACAAATACTATATGATATCACTTAGATGTGGAATCCAAAAAATAAAACAAAGTAGTGAATAATAAAAAAAGAAAGAAACAGACTCACATATATAGAGAACAAACTAGTGGTTACCAATGGAAGGAAGGGGGGAGGGGCAAGATAGAGGTAGGGGATTAAGAGGTACAAACTACTATCTATAAAATAAATCAGCTACAAGGATGTATTGTATACCACAGGGAATATAATAACTATAAATGGAGTATAACCTTTAAAAATTGTGAATCACTCTGTTGTATACCTGAAATTTATATAATATTGTACATCAACTATACCTCAATTTAAAAAAAAAGTAAATCTGACGACCAAAAATATAAAAAAAAACTACCACCTTGGGTCCAGGCATGGGAAGGGAGTTTTTCAAGTTGATCTATCAATTTGGACCCAGCACCTGATTTAACTTCTACGCACATTCTCTCTCCTCCAAATGATCCCGAGGACCACACTCATCAAGAGTTCTTACCTGGCTTTTTGTCATTGGTAAATGGTAATATGGAAGAGTATAGGGCAATGTTTTGTCCTCTGGGAGGGGTACATGTCACTAAGCTAATCTGCTGATTTATCTTCCAACATGGTACACCTCCTCTGGAAAGAATCACTCTGGTCCCATTCCAGTGTCATCACGGGTTAAATCAGTGAATGGGAAAGAATGGCAAGTGTCTTGGCTATTCCGACCCTCAGTATCACAAGAGCCAGTTGGGGTACATAGGGGTTTGGATGAGAGAATGAGCCCTGGGCTATCCGACTGCTTGAAGCAAGCCCTAAGCAGCTAATGACTCCATTGTTCCACCTCCACTCACATGGCAAAGCATCATACCTGATCATGTACTATCAGGTCAAAGGTCATGGGAAATCAAAAGGACATACCCTAGCTAAGAGGTTTTGTTCAACTGAAATTAAATTAATGGATTAAATACAACTAAGTATTTCTCAATTTTAAATTAAATTAAATGTAAAGTCTTTTCAAAATTTATGTCATTTTAAATCCAAAGTAAAAGGAATTGTCCAGATTTCTAGTAAGTGAGAAGAGAAGGGGTTCCTATGATCTCATAGTCCAGCTACATCATTTCACAAAGCAGTAAAGACTCAGATAAAATGGTCACACAACTGATTATGAAGATGACAACTAACAGACACAGTTCACAGTTTTTTTTCTCTGTAAGTATCACCTCCTAAGAGTCACTTAGAGTTGAAACACACCCTAGCATCAGGATCCATATTAGTGTCTTGTATTTATCACATTGCTGTCCCTTTTTGTTCCTTCTTTTTTTTCTTTTGATCCCTAGTGTGTTTACTTTTTCCTTGAAACTAAGCTTTCAGAGGTTCAAATTTTGTCTGAAAAGAAAAAAGCTTAAGACATTATACTGAAAAAATAGGTATGAATTATTTCTGTTAGTGAATATTTTTAAGAGAATCTCTTGAGTTTGAAAACAAAAAATTTTGGAGACTCATAAAATTGGTACAAATGATGTTTAAAAATAGAATGTGATGTCTGCCAAGAAGTTAAAAAATGGCATACGAGTAATTTTTCTGCTTCCATAATACTTATTGTGGAATTCAAGTACTAACCAAGGCTGTGGTGGTTTTCTCTCTGGCAGCACAAGAGAGAAGCTTCCTGGTCCAGGGCCAGGAGAGTACCAATATCCCTTCCCATCATCCTCTCCACCTCTCCAATTCACTCTTAAGCCCCAAGCACTCATCATAGATATCAGCCAACAGGAAGCTTAGTCCTTTTCCTCTCACATGTCCCAATCCCACCCAACCCCCAGTCTATAATCTATGGACTCTCTGACTTTCCTTATGGAATAAGTCCTGGTCGTGGTTGATCAGGAAATGAGTGGGACAGGAACATGACTGCAAATTCTGAATAAGCCTAGCATCACCAATGCCATCTAGGGTCTGGGTGGAAACACGTTAGCCCATAGGTGTTCTCCAAAACAGAGTTTTCTTCCTATTCCCAGAAGGCTAAGGCTTTCCCAAAGGGAACTGGGTACACAGAGTGATGGGGTGTTGCCCACAGGATTTAGGACTCCTGATATCTTCATGGGCTGGGCAGCTTAGAGCCTGTGTTCTGGTTAGTCTGTGCCTCTCACTACTGGCGTCTCTCCCTGCACGTCCGCCTGGGAGGCAAGGCTGTGGGTCTCCTAGAGCAGAGCCAGGCTCAAATATTCACTGGAAATTTTTAACATAAAAACCATGATCTATCAAAATCCACTAGACCTGCAAAAAATAGTTTGAGCTGCAGGAATCTATGTAAAAGCAATGCCTTGCTAGAAATCTTATTCCCAGGCTGAGATGCTAGAGAGAAATTCACTTCTTCATCACGCATTGTCATGAATTAGCAAGGGGAAAAGCTTTCTGAGCCCACTAAGGGAGAGAAAGAAGTACCAGAGCTATGTTAATAATATCTGGGGAGTCCGTGCAATTGTACATGCCTGATACACTAGCAGATTAAAGACATCATGATCACCCGTGAAGACACTATCAAGAGGGTAGCCATCAGATTTAATGCCCCTTAGTCCTTTATGTGTCACCGTCCTCTCCCTCTTCCTCAAACCCACTGTAAATAAAGGATAAACTATATTAATTCACACTGGTGAGTATGTGATCATTATGATTTACTAACCCTCTCAAAAGTATCTGGGATATTTGTTAATTACTACTGCAAGAAGTGGTGGTCTCTTTTGGTGGCACTCTTTTTGATTTAACTGAAGTTTAAACCAAACTTGGAACCCAACAGAGCTGAGATCTAGTCCCGTTTGGTAATTTACTTTCTGTATAGAATTAAGGAATAAGAAGGATAATTTATATTTTCACAATTATTATTCGAAAAGAGTATCTGCCTGCCAAAACATCTGTCAGAGTGAACAACTGTGGAATCATAGACTGATCAATCACAGCCTGGGGGAACTAGACTATAAAGTGAATCTTGAATTATGACAAGGGTTTGATTTAAAATAGAAAAAATTATTAACTTCTTTTAGAATAATTTTGTTGCTCAGAGATGGTAACGTTTGGATTCCCAATTAAATTTTCTTCCACCATAGCTCTGGGTGTTCGGGTAATTTTTTAAATTTTAGCACTAAATTGTCGGGAACTTTTAGGTTCCAAAGGATTCCTTGTATATAAGAAGTGTAACATCAAAATGTGGAGGCCATTCACTTCTTTAATCTCAACAAATTTGCCAGTAAATAGGGAAAGGGGACTGCTCCTTAGTGAGACAAATTCCTAGTGGGTCACAAAGCCCTAGAAAAACAACAGTGATGGGGGTACTCTCTGCTTCCTTGATTGTGAGGCTAAGGGCACAGCACGCACTATCAGACCTGTACACCATTTTATAGAGCCATGAACGTGGAGGAAGACAGCCTTGGAGGCTAGACCATAATGAACTCTGTTTCCTAGGACAGGACTGAGGAGGTGAAAAAAATCTGTGAGCCTTAAAGTGAGCTAGAAAATGTAATCTCAGAAACATCTCTGTATGTCCCTGTTTGTTTCATTTGTAAATGAATGGTCCATTTTGAAAAGTGACTTACCTCAGTTGTGCTAGAATAAACAGGAAGAATGAGATTCTTCTCTGTTCTGACTACAACTCTAAAGAGATGCTGCCCACTTTCCAGAGGCCAACGAGAAAAGGGTAACAGTAATGATGGAAGAGTATTCCAAAGGGAAGTTGAAACTCAGGACAAAAAGAGCTAGGAGAAAGACTTCATCTCCATAAAACCTTTAGCAAGATGGCTTAGCTAAGTATCACCAATAGTAAGTAGAACCCAGGGGTATGAGGCCTGGTCCCTGGAGAATGGCCATGGGAATGTACCACTCTCTGGGTATAAAATGGACATATTTCCGTGGGAGGGTTCCTGTCAATCTCACTTAGAGACCTCATCTATTCTGGACCAGAGGGGTTTCTCCAACTAGGAAAGGAAGGATCTAGGGAGCCACTCTTGAGGTCCCAGAGCTCTCTTGCCTATTGATTGCCCGTATCCTGGAAATGAATTAGTAAACCAGATACTTGGCAAGATCTCCAACTGACGTGAGTCTGATTTGATAATTCCATCCTGTGTGTCAGCTCACAGGCCATGGGCATCCATGGGGGCCCTATAATGTACAAAGTTTGGGATTAATTTTGCCTAGATCTGGAGGGCAGAGGGCTAGGCTAGCACCTGGGCTATTTTATTAGAGATGCATTGTAGAGCCTTGAACTGAGTATGAACATGAGAAAAGGTACATTTTAAGAAGGTGAATCTAAGAGGTTTACTCCAAGGGAAAATTGTTTCTTCCTGGATTCCTACCATCTTTTCTTTCAAAGAAGCTAGAAAAGCACTACTGTGCTTTTTCAGACACTAAGCCCATGCCATGACCTGTGTAGTGGACACCTTCAGTCTCCAACAATGAAGATACACTAAGTGTTGTCACCAGATGCAACTGGTGTTTAGGAGATGTGCCCTAGAATGGAAGACCTAAAAGGGGGTGAGGTGGGGGGTGGCCCAGAGATTGACCAGTTCTCCCTAGAGAAAGCTCTACAACACATAGACTCGTAAATTCCAAATTTCAGGGGCTGTAACTTTTTAAACTGAGTTTTAAAGCACCTCCCACCCACAGCAGAAAAAGCCTGCAAATACGTTATCTCTATCTTCACAGCTCATGTTATTGCCTCCCAGCTTAGTGATATTTCTGAACAAAAATCAGAAATTTTTTGTGTTGAATCAAATGTCACTCACACACAAAGGATTTGTGGGATGTACCCCTCTACTCCACACCTAAGTTATTATCCCTGCCCCAGCAACCCATATTAACTAGTGTCAACAGGCCATTTTTTCTCCTTTCTTCAAATAATTCGAGTCAGATCCGTGACATTTTTAGGGCCAAAGGAGAAAGGAAAAAACAGAATGGGAAGCAACGTGTGGCAGAGAAGTGAAAGTTTCCCCAGGACGATATGAAAGAAAATAGAGATGGAAGTCTGCATAGGTTTAAATTCCCAAAGAAACAGAGGGAGAGCTGATGAATATCTTTTTAGAAGCTCTTTCCCGATACAGTGAAAAATCCATTCTCTTTAACTCGATCGCGGAAGGGAAACATCACTGAGGCCACTTTCAACAGATGGAAACACTCCACTTGCCTCAAGGATATACTACAGCCTAAATACTCCTGTTTCTCGTGTGTCTTGTTAACATTTTCTGTACACTAAAGTCCTATGCAATTATACAGTGTATTTCCTTCTGGGAGCTTAAGGCCCTTGATGAAGTGCTTAATGCTTTAAAAAGCTATCTCCTGGCTTCCTCCCTGAAGTTCGGGTACTGAAGGAGCTGTCAGATCTAAACAGGCCTATTCTTGTTCTCCTCTCCTGGATCAGACATCTCTGGTCACATTCGTTTGGCCCTCCTTCTACCCTAGCCATTGCCGGAAACCAGCATCCTGGGAGTGTTCATGGACGGGCCTTGCCTCAGCTGCACTGAAGACTTCTTGCTTTCCACCATGGGCTCCTCTGACAGGTGGTGAGGGACACCCTAGTGCATGAGTGACCTTAAAGTAGAAGAAGTTAAGCCCATATGGTTTGGCCACTGGGGGATGTGAGCTCATTAATGAATGCTCTCTGTGTGGGGCAAACCACTGATTTTCAAATGTGAACATGCATAAGTATCACCTGAAGAGTTTATTAAAATACTATACCCTGTGCCCCCCCCACCCTGACCAGATGTTCTGATTCAGGAGGTCAGGCTGGGGCCCATGAATCTGCATGTATAATACAGTCAAGGTGATGCCAGTGTAGCTCACTCGAGGACCACACTTGGGGAACAAGTCTGCCCTGTAGTCTGTACAGGTCCTCAGAGACTCCCAGCACAATCGAGGGCCAACCAATCCACAGGAATGACCAACACTTCATGTGCTTTTGCAATGCCTTTCCCCAGTCCTTCACTCCTGTTTCTTGGGATCACTTCCCAAATACCTTTTCTAAAATGTCCTTGCCTCAGGATCGACTTTCAGAGCCCAGACAAAGGCATGGACCTTTAACCCCACTTGCCTTCAACACTCCTATGGGACCTTATCTGGCCTTGTTCCCCTGGAAAATGTAGGTTCGAATCCTGCCTTCCTATTGCAGCAATAATATGTGATCAGAACTAACAACCTGATTCAGCTCTTCAAGCCAGCAGGGCTTCTGAGATCAGACATTCAAGGAAAGTTTGTGCTGCTGTTGCTGTTTTACGCATCGAAGTAAAATGATTTGGCTTTCTAACTTTTTTTTATGATACCTCTGTGATGTCCACAAGCTTACCAAGACTTCTCAAAACTTTCCAAAGGATCCCTCATTGCATCAGGGAGTACCATATAGCTTTGAGGATTTTAATGTTGCCACGTTAGGTGCCTACCCAGCAGTCATTCATCTCTTCTAATAGCACCTGTGCTCATGCCAAGGGCCCAGCCCCTGGGCATGAATCATGATTGCCTAATCCAGTCATGACTATATATACCACTAGTCACAACTAGTATATAGAACATTGCCTAAAGCTCACGTCCCAGCCTTCCTTTGCTGATGTGTGTGGCCAATCAGAAATCAAAGGAAGTTTTGGAGCACTTCTGAGAAATAATGTTTATCTCCCTTGAAAGAAGGAGAAATCATACAAAGCCCTTTTCATGTTGCCTCCCTGCTTCTGGCCTTTGAATGCAGCCTAGCACCTAAAGCAATGGCAGCCATCTTGTAGTCATAAGGTCACAAGCACAAACGTGAAAAGCCAAGCTGCCAAGGACTGCAGATCCACTTAGTAATGCATGGACTGCCTGGCGCTGGACTTTTTGTTTTATCAGATAGTTGACATTGTAACTGCTTAAGTCACCACTAGTTAATTTCTTTATTTGCATTCAGAAGTATTCCTGGCTTATATGTGACAAAGGATTTGCATCCAGAATATATAAAGAACTGCCACAAATCAGTAATAGTGAGACAACCAGCCCAATACAAATAGGCAAAAGATTTTAACAGGCACTTCACAAAAGAAGATATACGAACGGCCAGTAAACCTACAAAAAGAAGTGCTCAATGCGGTTGCTCATCAGGGAAATGCAAATTAAAACCACAGTAAGAGATCACTACATATCCACTGGAATGCCTGAAAATTATAAAGACTGACAATACAAGTCTTGACAAGGATGTAGAACAAGTGGAACTCTCTTCCATGGCTGGTGAGAGTGTAAAATGGTGCAGCCACAAAACTGGATGCCCGCCTACACTGCAGGACAATTTTAACCAAACCACAGGATTTCGACCAAAACAACCCATGGCTTAGCATTGGTGACACCCAGGCCTGGACAGGACAAGCTCTGCCACTGCAGCAGAACCAGACTCCCCTACCCTCAAATCTCACCCATTCGTGTTGCCTCCTCATGTCATATCTTTTATCCTTTAGCGTGTCATGTGTGATATCCCCTAATGAATTCAAAGACAGAGTTCTTATCTAATAGATAGATTTAACTATTTTGGAACCCAAAATTAGATACTTAGGCTGACAGTGACAGATGTAGTTATGGAGATGGGAAGTAAAAGTATTTTATTTTAGAACTTCTGTAAATAAGCTAGGACTTGTGATAAACACATTACTTCTTAACCTCATAACTCCTTACTAAATAAATATGCATTTTATACATTATGAACATGTTGATATGAACTGATTTTACAGTTAAGGCTTCAGAGAATAAATACTAAGATTTATCGATAGCTCTCCTCTGCATGCGCACATACACACACACACACACACACACACACACACACACACACACACCCCACTCATACACCACCACACATACACCTCTCATTTCTCCCTTTCCATGTCAAAGCAGAAAGCATAGCAAAAAAGGGCAGAAGTGATCCAATAGAGAGAAAATACTTACGACGCCAGAGCAAAACGGTATAATTAAAGGAACAACATCTCTGAGTAGGAGTTTGGGCATAGAATACAGTGCACACGTGAAGGGTCTGGACTAAGTACATTGTCCATTATACGGAGAAAGATGATTAAGCAAATGGATAACATGTGAGTTGGTTAGTATATATGGTGGTGGGAGCACAAGGAGGTTCCCCTTTCATTGCTTCTATTTTCTAAATAAAATAAGAAGCAAAGGCACTGACTGAATATAAGTTATGGGGAGGAAATGTTTGAGGTTCAAAGAATAGAGAAGATGACATTTGAAAGAGGGGAAGTCTGAGTTAATTGGGGAAATATAGTACAATGTCTGGGTAGTTCCAAAAACCTCCCGAAGGCTGGCAGTCTTGGATTCTTCAATGTGTACCTTATTGAGTTAAAATCGTTCAGTGTGTATATTATTTGAGATTGAATATAGTTGTGAGTAACATGTAAACACAAAATAACAATGTATGAGCCAAGTGTGTTCGTTTTCTATTACTGACATTACAAATTACCATAAACTTAAAATAACACAAATATATTATCTTACCATTCTATAGGTCCAAAGTCCAAAAAGGGTCTTAAGGGTTAAAATCAGGTGTTGATGGGTCACATTCAATTCTGGAGACTCTAAAGGAGAATCCACTTTCTTGCCCTTTCCAGCTGCTCTCACGCCCTTTCCCTCCATCTTCAAAGCCTGAAACATTACACTCTCTGACGCTGCTTCCATCATCAAACCTTTCTCTCTGACCGATTACATCTGGGAAAAGTTCTCAGTTTTAAGGACTCATGGGATTAGATTGGACCCACCTGAACAATCCAAGATCCTCTCAGCAAGACCCTTAATTTAATCACATCTGCAAAGCCCCTTTTGCCAAGGTAAGGGAACATATTCATAGGCTTTTGAGATAAGGGAACAGACATCTTTAAGAGTCATTATTCTGCCTAACACACCAAGATAGAAGTTCCTTTCTCTCTCACATGGAGTTCAGAGATAGGGGGTCTAGGCTTACATCACATTATGAGCATCATGGTCATTAGGACCCAAACTCTACATCCTTAACATGTGACCACATTGCCCAAGACAGCTGCTCAGGTTCCAGCCTTCACATCCATGTTCCAGCCAACTGGAAGGAAAAAAAAAGTTAAAGAAGTTCTCACACATATATACCCCTTCTTTGGGAATATTTCCCTAAAATTTTATAAAACAGCTCTGCCTACATCTCAATGGGCTGAAATTCTTCCATGCAGCCATGAATCCAGGTACATTTCTACTAAGGAAAAAAGGGAGAAAGTGCTACTAGGGTAGACAATTAAAACCCTCTGTCACAGCATGACTGGGTGGTTTCACCTCACCTGATCTCAAGCTTGTTATTGGATAGAATTAGGCAAGTAAGAGGGACAAAGATCAAGAGAGCTGATGGTGTACACAGAGGAATGATTATAATAATGAACCAATGGATTCAAGTCCATAAAGACAATAAGCGACAATAAATGAGACATTAGAAGGGTGACAGATGGTGAGAAAGTAATAGGGTTATTGCACTGGAAAGGAATGATTTGGAAGTAAAAATAAGAAGCGAGGATGACAAAGAAGGCATCTACTCTCCTTCCAGGCACAAAAGAATGTGTGTAGGACTTAAGAAAGCCACCATCAGGGAGGGGTGAAAATAAAGAAGTGTTCTCAGGAAAGAGACCGATTTCAAAGCAAGGAAGTAAAGGGAACAATCTGAGAGAAGGCTGAAGATCTAAGGGATTTTGATTATGACCAAGGTGGCCAGATTGTTAACTTTACAAACTGGAACAATTTTGAAAATGAAGGGGAATTCTGTTGTCACGAAATAACAGGCATAAACTGGGACTGTCCCAAGAAAACTAGGATGTATCTTCCTCCTACTTATGACTGACTTATAGTGACACCTCTGCTCCAACCACAGAACACTGGATGCCACCATGCATTCTCCTGGCCACTGGCCTTAGACCTGGAGCTGCTTCCACCATCACCTGTGCTGCCACAATGGCTTCTCTACTGCCTCCTCTGTGCTTCCTTAGCAACGATTCGAGTCTGGGGAGGGGTATCTGATTGGCTGAGCCTAGAACACAATCCCACACTGGCCGCAAAGGAGAATGGGAAAGTATTTGGTCTTTTCAGTTTGCTACCCCGTCACATTCTCAAGCAGAAGGAGGATTCTGCCTCCTGCCATGACTCGTGAGATGGGGGATTCCTCAAACATAGGTGCTTTCAGACTAGGCAGTCAAAAAAAATAGCAAATGTCCTATTAAGTCACCAGTTCCTCCTCCTTGGTTGAGGCCTTGAAAAGCATCCTCTGGGGCTTTTTATTTAACTTATAAGACTCGATTAGGAGTTCAATTTAGGAATATTTGATTAATGATATAAATTCAATCAGAGCGCATTTACTACTAATATCACAATAATTTCACATTGGAAGAGGTAATTGTGAGCAATAAATTCACTTTCTAAAATGCCAATTTTATACAAATAAAGTCCATTTGAAATGGATTAGCTAATAGCCACTGACATTTTCTAATACAAGATGAATGATTTAAATTATCCTTAATCGGTGTTGCAGAAGGCTTGAAGTTTTCATGGCTTTTCCCATAAAACATGTTACGACTTCGTGCCTCCCTGTCTGTCTATGAAGAGTGTGCTTAAGGCTTCTCAGAGCTCTGGGCGCGTCTTCTGATCCGCGTTCCCAGAGAAGGTACAGGCATTCTCTTTGACCATGAACATACATGGGGATGATTTTCTTAAATACAAACAGGTACCTGTTAACTTAAAAGCTACATGTCAAGGTTTATTTGGCACAATATTGCAATGCAGAATTCCTTTCACAGTAATAACAAAATAACAATAATAATATTGGACCAGATACTTTAGGCTGGATAAATATCACCCCCTCATTGTCTCCCTTCCCTCTTCATCCAGCCTAAAGTGTCAGGGCCCTGATAGGGAGTGACAATGAGGGAGGGGCAGACCTGGGTTTACATTCTGGGCTTTTGCCATTGACTTGCTGTGTGATCTAAGATGAATCTGGTAACCTCTTTGAACCTTCCATTGAAAACATCTTTAGCTCCATTGCCCCCCTCTCCCTTTTGCACACAGCTAGAAAAACCCTGATCCTTGTCAAACTGAAATATCTACACATCCTGAACCTTCTAACAGCTGAATGTTTCCAGGGCATGGGGGGGGGGGGGAACCACATGTATTATGATGTCAAGTCATGTTAATCTAACGGCATAAATCCCAAATAAACACTAGATGCTGCCCAGTGATCCTACTAAATGTTTCTAGTAATTTCCCTTTTACATTCTCTGGAGTTATTTCACATCTTTTCTCTATCTTTGCATCTCCAGGGCATGCTCCCCAGTCACTAGCCCCACACTCAGCACTTGATATCCCCCCCAAAGGCACTGAGAGATTGAAAACACTAAGAGAGAGGCACCTGCATCTTCCCACCATGTGATCCACCTGAACATGTAAAGCTACCTGAACACGCCCCCTCATTCTCTTCCTTCTTTCATGGTTCCTCGTCCCATCAAAGACTAGCTCCTACACTTGTACTCATGACATAATCTCCTTGATACTCAAGGCCTTTGTCCCTGCAACTGCCCCCTCCTCTGCATCATCACTTTTCCCTCCTGCTTGGTTCATTCCAACGATACACATGTAAGTTCTAGTTTAGTCCATTAAAAAAAAAAAAAAGCAAATGAGCACTTCTCTCCAGGTTCTACTCACTCCAAATATCCATTCCATTTCTCTGCTGAATTTCAAATCACAACCACACACTATATACTAGACCTTCTTCTGGCATGCAAACTGTGAACTATGATTTTAGGAATGGGGAGTTCTTAACACTAAAGCCCCTAAATTCTCCCCATCAATGTGCAAAAGCCAGAAATTCCACTCTGAGACCTTTGCATTAAGGCTTTTGTTCATGCTAAAAATACACTATCAGATCCTTTTTCAAATTTTCTGTCATTTAGTCCTCTGAGAAAATGAAGTATCCAATGACCATGCTCATGTGGGCGAGAAGAGAAAATGCATGAGAAATACTGCAACAAACCAAAAAACTTGACCTTTGCTAACGCTGGGGTCTTTGGGGCGTATACTTCCCAAGCCTGTCTGACGGTAGATCAAGCTGAGAAAAAGACTAGTGATTTGCATGGGCTCACCTGGGGTCAGACTGAGAGACAAGGAAGGAAGGACCAGGGGAAAGAGATGGGCTTGCTTCTGTCTTGGGTAAAATCCAGGCCAGGAGACAGTAAAAAAAAGAAAAAAAAAAAAAAAGCCTGGTGTCTAACTTGGACTTGGGATGTACAGGCAGGCAGCCAGCTGTTAGAACTAGACACTCCTACTGGCAGAACTTAAGCTATAACTGTGACCCAAATATGCAGGTATCTCAGCAGAGGTGGGGGTCTGGCTGACTACAAGCTGGGGAAAGACTCAGAGCAAATGGACACATTGTGTCTAATTTTGAGGCTCAGGTCCCTAGCGTTATCCAATCATCACCCCACACCTGAGTCTGTGGGTGTGGTCACTGCTCCTAATGAATTAGGCTTCCTGAAAAGAGGTAGGGTCCCACGTGGGCTAAACGAGGGCTGTCCACTGAGTTCCACACACCATGGGAGCTGGATCAATCAGACTTCTCACCTCTGGGCCACCAGCTCAGCCTCTATGGAGGCACAGGTGCATAGGGAAGGATGTCTGTGAGGGTCACTGTGCAAGGACTTGAATACAGTGTCAGCCTCTAGTTAGTATGGTGAGAAAGGGATGGGTCCAGTCTCTGGTGCTGGCTGACCTCAGTCCAGAGAGTTGCTCCCTCACCATACCTTCCTCCCCAGGGCCAGCAGAGAAGATGCAGGTGGCTTGAGAGAAACTTCTCTCTCCATAGCTCAGTGCATTCACCCACCCTAGCCATCCCTTCTTTTATCTGCCTACCTCCTATTCACTTTTCAGAACTTAACTCTCAGGTCCACAATTGATGTCTCTCTCTTGAATTCCCATAGTTCTGGTATTCACTGTGCAGAAGTTGCCAGTTCATGTGCCCAATTCCTATTATACCTCTTTTGCCTCTGTCCCCAGGGCATCAATGAATATTTGTTTTAGAGCCATGGCTCATTCAGACCTGCTGAGAACCTATGGAAAAAGTGGCTTCAGTCAACCCCTGACCTTTTCATGCACCTTTAAGAAGTCCTCCAGCCCCATTTATTTGACCTCACATGGATTCCTTTCACTGCAGGGGTGTACGTAAGCCAGTTGCTCAGCATGGGCTGCTAGGAGAGACTTCCTGACCTTGGGAGACTGACACCTGCTATCGGAGTTGATCTTGCTCTGCCTCTTTTCTCTGTGAGCACAGCATTGTTCCATCCTGTGCTCGACTCCATTGTGTTTTCCCTGGCAACTCCAATACCAAGAGGCAGCAGGCAGAAGGTGTGAACTTCCAGTCCTGGTGGCTGGCATTGCAATGATCTTTGCTATCCTCCGTGTAGCTGGAGTCCTCCCCGGCATTGGAAACCACTGCATGGTACTCTGCTTGACAATTTCCAATCACATTTCATTGGCTAGAACTCAGTCATGTAGCCACACTTAGATATAAGAGAGGATGGTAGAGGGTAGACTTTGGGCAGCTACTTCCCAGTGATGAATCTACATTATGTAAGAGGAGCTAGCCATCTATGTCATGCTCCCAGAAAAAACAAATCAGCAACCATCTGTACGGCATTATTATAATTTGCCCAGCACGGCATTTTCTTTTCTCAAAAAGCACTTACACGCACACACCCCACATAAAATGAGATTTGACTCCTCCCAGAGGCATTTCCATTTTAACAAAAACTTAAGCCAAAATATATTCCAGTCAGTGTAATTCCAGCTATCAGCCATTCACCTGACAGCATGCATGGGGAGCTGAGGGCCCTCTCTGTTGCTCTGATACCTCAGTGCGAAGAGCTTCTGCCAAGACACAGGGTCAGCCCTGTCAGGCCCTCCACAAGCATTTGAACACACAAAGAGAGTCAATGGTGAAGGGTGCAAGAAGAAAGTAATGCTAGATCAAGGTCCTGCAACTGGTGTGCCCCCAACTTCTAAGTAAAGAAGAAGAGAAACGACACTGACCCGCAACAACCACGTAGCATGAACAGAAAATAAACCTTTGCTTTGTAAGTCACTGAGATTTGGGGATTGTTTCTTACTGCAGCACAGTCTAGCCTATCCTGACTACTTCCCCAAATGAAGTCAATATTGTATCTCTTTCACAAGTTAGAAGACTCCTGCCTCTGCTTTAAGTAAAGGAGGAAAACTAACACTTACTGGAGGAAACAAACACTTATTAAGTGACTACTACCTGATTGGTGCTTTACATATGGTGTCTTTTCAGTGTTTTAACAGCCCCGTGAGGAAGCAAGTATTATGCTTATTTTGCAAATAAGGAAGCTCTGACTCAGAAAAGTTAAGTAATTGTCCCAAGATTAGTAGTAAATGATTGATCTTGGAATTGAACCCAACCACCTATGTCTGACTCTCAAGTCCATACTCTCCATCCTAGAAAGTCATGCAGAATATACCTACTTCCATCCTTTTGCCTTTTATTTTTTTCTTCTGCTCTAGCAGGGTTTCTGTTCACGATATGAGAAAGGAAGGCTCATAACAAGAAGAACTGGGAGTGAATGTCTCCAAAAGTGAGAAAGGGGATATTAACCCTGTAGGAGCCGCAGTGGGAGGTGCGACTCCAAGGCACCTGCGACGGGCCTCTTAGCACGGCTTTGCAACAGACAACTGTTGGGAGTGCGTCTCACATACCAGCAAAGAAAATGTCGATAATTTAATGAAAATGAAATCATTAATTCAAATTGCATTAAAATGTAACCTGGTTTATTTCAGAGAGAGGGAGGGTGCTGGTAACTGATTATAAAATATACTCGAAGAGCTTTGATTTCTTGCTCAAGGAGTTACATATTTATAACCCCTTTAAAAATAAATTGTCAAAATAAATAAATAAATAAGTTGTCATGCAAGTGTCATGCTGGGTTCTGAGTCTCTGCTGCTCCCAAAATAAACACATGAGTGCAGCCTAGAGCAAGCTGCAAAGGCCCCCCAGGAGCAAAAGCTTTGTCATGATCATACTGGCGCAAGGCAGGCCAGAGATCTGCCTGTTTATTCCGTTCACTCGCTAAACTAAGCCGTGTGCTGTGGATGACAGCGAGGACACACGCATCAGACCGTAACACTCCTCCCCAGCATAATATGACTCTAAGAGCAAAAGGTCACACAGTTCTTAAGATAACATGACACAACCCTCTTACACAAAGACACACACACTCTCAGCATATAAAATGTGATGTGCCTACAAATAAATATTTACACTGCTTCACATTGTCATAAAAGGAGTTTCTACCATAGAACTACACAGAAGAACATGGATTTTTCAGGTACCCAGCCTCCTACCCACGCCACCAGCACCAGCTCCCTGGCCTGTGAAGTAGGTGGTTTGTCCCTGACTGAGGCACCTCCTCTTTCTGATCTCATTCTTCCTCTTGCTCAGACACCCACCTTTCATTTCCGGTATTTATCTCATTCCAGTCCTTTACCCACCTTATCAATCTGACCTTCCAAGAATCTGGTCTCATTCATAAGCATCATCACAGGAAGGACTCTGTCACAGAGCCGCTCTCTCCAGGAACGGGCACATCAGCCATTTTATGAGCATAATCTTCTGGATGCAATTTCAGGCACCTGTGAACAGGGAAGGAAGGGGGTTGAGGAGGAAGGGGTCTCCTTTCCTCCTAGGTGGTCCCTGCTTTACTGTTGAAGAAGGTTAGTCCTGAAGTCTCTCCATTCTCTTCTCCAGTCCCCCAAACCTCCACTATTTAATAGATCTCAGATCCCCCAAATGCAAACAGTGCTCTGATTCGGTTGGGGGAAGCCAAGCGAACACAGAGGAGTAAACCATCATAGGCAAGCTTTGCTTCTGAGGGTGGGATGGGAGAAGGCCTTTCATGAAGCTGAGGATGGGCAGATCCAAACTGGTGAATCTCCAAGGAGGAGATGCATGAAAACAGGTAAGACACAAAGACAGGCGAGGGAACATTCACGAGGATCCTCCATTCAAAGGCCTGAGCCTGAACCACCTTTGCAAGCGTGTATAGAGGAATTAACCCTGCAGCTTCCGGTCTTTGACATGTCGACCCTCTAGGCCTCTAATGCTAAGAATCCTTTTTCCCATAGCCTAGAGTGTTTGATCTGGGGAAGCCTGGTAAGGTGACCCTCACTTAGTCTAAGGGGTTATAGAAGCACTGTAGGAGACCTCTTCCAGGCATACAAGCCAGTACAATTCTAGTTCCTGGTTATTAAGTCCTCTCTACTGAGATTGGCAAAGAACGTCCCTTAGAGAAAAAACAAGGACCGTGCTGGATCCAGTTCATATGTCAACATGCCCGGCTACGACTACTCATTCTTCCTATTAACGTTCAACACATGACTGTGTCGTCAGACCTGGAGGCCTATATACTTCTTAGTAATGTTTATCAGAATTTCAATTCTTTCAAAATAATGTCACTGAATTGCTTGGTATTTTCATTATACAACATTATAACGTATTAACTAAATGAGAAAACACACAGACACACAAACATACAGAGATGACATGTTCTTAATAGAAAATCATTGAAAGTATGGAGGCCCAGTGGTTTGGAAAGGGAGGAATAAAAAGAAAAGTGTTGGTGTAAAATATGGCACATAGAGAAACCACTTTTCATATCCTTTTAAAGCATTATTTTTTCTCAAGAAAAAATGTACCCAAAGTCACATTTTAATGACTAGGTAGGAGTAACCTCTCTGGAAACAACAAAATTCATTATTTGAAGATAATGCTGGCATAACAATACTAAAAATGACAGGGAATTCAGGAAAATGACAGATGGCCCAGAAATCATACCCAACGAAACCAGACAAATGGGTCATTCAAAAGTTCCAACTTGGAAGCTACAATTCCGGTATGCTCAATTTTCAGTAAATTGAACTGGAGGACTTGGATGGCACAGTGAACTACACTTGAAGAGACTTAAGGTTTAGTCTTGTCTCTACCACTAATTACCTCCATGACCTTGAATAAGTCATTCAAAGTCCCCAGAAATGAAACACAGTGATCACCAAGAGCCTTCTAACTCTAACCTCTATAAGTGGAAACACATTTAGATTACAGAAAAAGAAATCGCAAACTTAAGGGAATTTTGAGTTTGACAGTAACATGTTAACGGATAAAAATCCATTGGTGATAATTTTATTGAAATTAAAAGAAAAGCTACCATTTAATAAGCACTAATCAAATGCAAGTCCTTTATATATGTCATTCCTAATCATTATACTTGCAGAGAAATATTATTATTTCTATTTTACAAAACTGGAAATTGAGACTCAGAGAATTTAGGTAAGTTGCCCAAGATTTACACAATTATTAAATGCTGGCTCCGGGATTCAAACAGGGGTCTTTAAAAAACTTTTTTTAGCCACTTTTATTGTAGTCAGCTGCCAATTCTATTGTCTGTTATAAAAAAATTCAAAAAGTAGAAGGAAGTTTCTCAGTTCTATGATGCAAAACTTCTGGGAATTATATTAGGGACCATGACAGAGATGGACAGCTACCTACCAAAAAACTGTGTCCATCTGTCATGGGAGTGTGACTGTGAGACACATAGCCAAGTACTACACTTCCCAACACAACCTGACTTGCTCCAGTAGGGCCATGTGGCTGTCTTTCCAACAAAATATGATGGAACCAAAATCTTTCACTTATAGACTATTCCTTTTGAGACACACATGGCACTTTTGCAAACCCCCCTTCCTCAGCAGCCTGGAGCAGGGAACTCCAAGGCCATTAAGGATGTGAACTGCAGAGGAGCTGCAAGATGGCGGAAGAGTAAGACACGGAGATACCCTTCCTCCCCACAAATACAAAAGAAATACATCTACATGTGGAACAACTCCTACAGAACACATACTGAACGCTGGAAGAAGACCTCAGACCTCCCAAAAGGCAAGAAACTCCCCACATACCTGGGTAAGGCAAAAGAAAAAAGGAAAAACCGAGACAAAAGAATAGGGACGGAACCTGCACCAGTGGGAGGGAGCCGTGAAGGAGGAAAGGTTTCCACACATTGGAAGCCCCTTCACGGGCGGAGACTGTGGGTGGCAGAGGGGGGAAGCTTCGGAGCCAAGGAGAAGAGCGCAGCAACAGGGGTGTGGAGGGCAGAGCAGAGAGATTCCCGCACAGAGGATCGGTGCCAACCGGCACACTCACCAGCCCGAGAGGCTTGTCTGCTCACCCGCAGGGACGGGCGGGGGCTGGGAGCTGAGGCTCGGGCATCCGTCGGATAACAGGGAGAGGACTCGGGTTGGCTGCGTGAACACAGCCTGAAGGGGGCCAGTGTGCCACGGCTAGCCGAGAGGGAGTCTGGGGAAAAGCCTGGAACTGCCGAAGAGACAAGAGACTTTTTCTTGCCTCTTTGTTTCCTGGTGCGCGAGGAGAGGGGATTCAGAGCGCCGCTTAAAGGAGCTCCAAAGATGGGCATGAGCCGCGGTTATCAGCGCGCACCCCAGAGACGGGCATTACATGCTAAGACTGCTGCTGCCACCACCAAGAAGCCTGTGTGCGAGCACAGGTCACTATCCACACCTCCTTTCCGGGGAGCCTGTGCAGCCCGCCACTGCCAGGGTCCCGGGATCCAGGGACAACTTCCCCGGAAGAACGCACGGCACGCCTCGGGCTGCTGCAACGTCCTGCTGGCCTCTGCTGCCACAGACTCGCCCCGCATCCGTACCCCTCTCTCCCCCCGGCCTCAGTGAGCCAGAGCCCCCGAAGCAGCTGCTCCTTTAACCCCGTCCTGTCTGAGCGAAGAACAGACGCCTTCAGGCGACCTACACGCAGAGGCGGGGCCAAATCCAAAGCTGAGCCCCGGGAGCTGTGCGAACAAATAAGAGAAAGGGAAATCTCTCCCAGTAGCCTCAGGAGCAGAGGATTAAAGCTCCACAATCAACTTGATGTAGCTACATCTCTGGAATACATGAATAGACAACGAATCATCCCAAACTGAGGAGATGGACTTTAGGAGCAACGATATATATATATTTTTTTCCCCTTTTCCTCTTTTTGTGAGTGTGTATGTGTATGCTTCTATGTGTGATTTTGCCTGTATAGCTTTGCTTTTACCAGTTGTCCTAGGGCTCTGCCTCTCCGTTTTTGTTTTCTTTTTTTTAGTATATTTTTAAAACTTGTTATCATTGGTGGATTTGATTTTTGGTTTGATTGCTCTCTTCTTTCTTTATTTTTTTATTACTTAAAAAATAATTTTAATACTTATTATTTTTTATTTTAATAACTTTATTTTATCTTCTTTCTTTCATTCTTTTTTTTCCTCCCTTTTATTCTGAGCCGTGTAGATGACAGGCTCTTGGTGCTCCAGCCAGGAGTCAGGGCTGTGCCTCTGAGGTGGGAGAGCCACGTCCAGAACACTGGTCCACAAGGGACCTCCCAGCTCCACTCAACGAACAGCAAGCTACAGTGCTGGACACCCTATGCCAAACAACTAGCAAGACAGGAACACAACCCCACCCATTAGCAGAGAGGCTGCCTAAAATCATAATAAGGCCACAGACACCCCAAAACACACCACCAGATGTGGACCTGCTCACCAGAAGACAAGATCCAGCCTCATCTACCAAAACACAGGCACTAGTCCCCTCCACCAGGAAGCCTACACAACCCACTGAACCAACCTTAGCCACTGGGGACAGACACCAAAAACAATGGAAACGATGAACCTGCAGTCTGCAAAAAGGAGACCCCAAACACAGTAAGTTAAGCAAAATGAGAAGACAGAAAAACACACAGCAGATGAAGGAGCAAGGTAAAAACCCACCAGACCTAACAAATGGAGAGGAAATAGACAGTCTACCTGAAACAGAATTCAGAATAATGATAGTAAAGATGATGCAAAATCTTGGAAATAGAATGGAGAAAATACAAGAAATGTTTAACAAGGACATAGAAGAACTAAAGAGCAAACAAACAGTGATGAACAACACAATAAATGAAATTAAAAATTCTCTAGAAGGGATCAATAGCAGAATAACTGAGGCAGAAGAACAGATAAGTGACCTGGAAGATAAAAAACTGGAAATAAATACTGCAGAGCAGAATAAAGAAAAAACAAATGAAAAGAATTGAGGACACTCTCAGAGACCTCTGTGACAAGATTAAATGCATCAATATTCGAATTATAGGCGTTCCAGAAGAAGAAGAGAAAAAGAAAGGGACTGAGAAAATATTTGAAGAGATTATAGTAGAAAACTTCCCTAATATGGGAAAGGAAATAGTTAATCAAGTCCAGGAAGCACAGAGAGTCCCATGCAGGATAAACCAAAGGAGAAACACGCCAAGACACATATTAATCAAACTATCAAAAATTAAATACAAAGAAAAAACATTAAAAGCAGCATGGGAAAAACAACAAATAATACACAAGGGAATCTCCATAAGATTAATAGCTGATCTTTCAGCAGAAACTCTGCAACCCAGAAGGGAGTGGCAGAGCATAGTAAAAGAGATGAAGGGGAAAAACCTACAACCAAGGTTACTCTACCCAGCAAGGATCTCATTCAGATTTGATGGAGAAATTAAAACCTTTATAGACAAGCGAAAGCTAAGAGAACTCAGCACCACCAAACCAGTTTTACAACAAATGCTAAAGGAACTTCTCTAGGCAGGAAACACAAGAGAAGGAAGAGACCTACAATAACAAACCCAAAACAATTAAGAAAATGGGAATAGGAACATACATATTGATAATGATCTTAAATGTAAATGGATTAAATGCTCCAACCAAAAGCCATAGACTGGCTGAATGGATATAAACACAAGACCCAAATATATGCTGTCTCCAACAGACCCATTTCAGACATAGGTACACAAACAGACTGAAAGTGAGGGGATGGAAAAAGATATTCCATGCAAATGGAAATCAAAAGAAAGATGGAGTAGCAATATTCATATCAGACAAATAGGCTTTAAAACAAAGACTATTACAAGCGACAAGAAGGACTCTACATAATATTCAAGGGATCAGTCCAAGAAGAAGATATAAAAATTGTAAATATATATGCACCCAATATAGGAGCAACTCAATACATAAGGCAAATACTAACAGCCATAAAAGGGGAAATCGACAGTAACACATTCATAGTAGGGGACTTTAACACCCCACTTTCACCAATGGACAGATCATCCAAAATGAAAATAAATAAGGAAACACAAGCTTTAAATGATACATTAAACAAGATGGACTTAATTGATATCTATAGGACATTCCATCCAAAACCAACAGAATACACTTTCTTCTCAAGTGCTCATGGAACATTCTCCAGGATGGATCATATCTTGGGTCAAAAATCAAGCCTCGGTAAATTTAAGAAAATTGAAATCGTATCAAGTATCTTTCCGACCACAATGTTATGACATTAGATATCATTACAGGAAAAATCTGTAAAAAATACAAACAGATGGAGGCTAAACAATACACTAGTTAATAACCAAGAGATCACTGAAGAAATCAAAGAGGAAATCAAAAAATTCCTAGGAACAAATGACAATGAAAACATGAGGGCCCAAAACCTATGGGTTGCAGCAAGAGCAGTTCTAAGAGGGAAGTTTACAGCTATACAATCCTACGTTCAGAAACAAGAAAAATCTCAAATAAACAACCTAACCTTACACCTAAAGCAATTAGGGAAAGAAGAACAACAAAAAAAGCCGCCATGGGGCTTCCCTGGTGGTGCAGTGGTTGAGAGTCCAACTGCCAATGCAGGGGACACGGGTTCGTGCCCCGGTCCGGGAAGATCCCACATGCCACACAGCAGCTAGGTCCATGAGCCATGGCCGCTGAGCCTGTGTGTCCAGAGCCTGTGCTCTGCAATGGGAGAGGCCACAACAGTGAGAGGCCTGCGTACCGCAAAAAACCAAAAAAAAAAAAACAAAAAACAAACAAAAAAACCCAAAGTTAGTAGAAGGAAAGAAATCATAAAGATCACATCGGAAATAAATGAAAAAAAAATAAAGGAAATGATAGCAAAGATCAATAAAACTACAAGCTGGTTCTTTGAGAAGATAAACAAAATTGAGAAACCATTAGCCAGACTCAAGAAGAAAAAAAAGGAAGACTCAATAGAATTAGAAATGAAAAAGGAGAAGAAACAACTGACAATGCTGAAATACAAAGGATCATGAGAGATTACTACAGGCAACTATATGCAAATAAAATGGACAACCTGGAAGAAATGGACAAATTCTTTGAAATGCACAACCTTCTGAGACTGAACCAGGAAAAAACAGAAAATATGAACAGACCAGTCACAAGCACTGTAATTGAAACTGTGATTAAAAATCTTCGAACAGGGCTTCCCTGGTGGCGCAGTGGTTGAGAGTCCGCCTGCCGATGCAGGGGACACAGGTTCGTGCCCCGGTCCAGGAAGATCCCACATGCCGAGGAGCGGCTAGGCCCGTAAGCCATGGCCTCTGAGCCTGCGCATCTGGAGCCTGTGCTCCGCAACAGGAGAGGCCACAAGAGTGAGAGGCCCGCGTACCGCCAAAAAAAAAAAAAAAAAAAAAAAAATCTTCAAACAAACAAAGGCCCAGGACCAGATGGCTTCACAGGTGAATTCTATCAAACATTTAGAGAAGAGCTAACACCTATCCTTCTCAAACTCTTCCATAATATAGCAGAGGGAGGAACACTCCCAAACTGATTCTACAAGGTCATCATCACCGTGATACCAAAACCAGACAAAGATGTCACAAAGAAAGAAAACTACAGGCCAATATCACTGATGAACATAGATGCAAAAATCCTCAACAAAATACTAGCAAACAGAATACCACAGCACATTAAAAGGATCATACACCATGATCAAGTGGGGTTTATGCCAGGAATGCAAGGATTCTTCAATATACGCAAGTCAATCAATGTGATACATCATATTAACAAATTGAAGGAGAAAAACCATATGATCATCTCAATAGATGCAGCGAAACCTTTTGACAAAATTCAACACCCATTTATGATAAAAACCCTGCAGAAAGTAGGCATAGAGGGAATTCTCCTCAACATAATAAAGGCCATATATGACAAACCTACAGCCAAAATCGTCCTCAATGTTGAAAAACTGAAACCATTTCCACTAAGATCAGGAACAAAACAAGGTTGCCCACTCTCACCACTATTATTCAACATAGTTTTGGAAGTTTTAGCCACAGCAATCAGAGAAGAAAAAGAAATAAAAGGAATCCAAATTGGAAAAGAAGAAGTAAAGCTGTCACTGTTTGCAGATGACATGATACTATGCATAGAGAATCCTAAAGATGCTACCAGAAAACTACTAGAGCTAATCAATGAATTTGGTAAAGGAGCAGGATACAAAATTAATGCACAGAAATCTCTTGCATTCCTGTACACTAATGATGGAAAATCTGAAAGTGAAATTAAGAAAACATTCCCATTTACCACTGCAACAAACAGAATAAAATACCTAGGAATAAACCTACGTAAGGAGGTAAAAGACCTGTACTCAGAAAACTGTAAGACACTGATGAAAGAAATCAAAGATGACACAGACAGATGGAGTGATATACCATATTCTTGGATTGGAAGAATCAACATTGTGATAATGATTCTACTACCCAAAGCAATCTACAGATTCAATGCAATCCCTATCAAACTACCAATGGCATTTTTCACAGAACTAGAACAAAAAATTTCACAATTTGTATGGAAACAACAAAAGACCCCGAATAGCCAAAGCAATCTTGAGAACGAAAAATGGAGCTGGAGGAATCAGCCTCCCTGACTTCACACTATACTACAAAGCTACAGTAATCAAGACAGTACGGTACTGGCACAAAAACAGAAATATAGATCAATGGAACAGGATAGAAAGCCCAGAGATAAACCCATGCACATATGGTCACCTTATCTTTGATAAAGGAGGCAAGAATATACAACGGAGAAAAGACAGCCTCTTCAATAAGTAGTGCTGGGAAAACTGGACAGCTACATGTAAAAGAATGAAATTAGAACACTTCATAACACCATACACAAAAATAAATGCAAAATGGATTAAAGACCTAAATGTAAGGCCAGACACCATCAAACTCTTAGAGGAAAACACAGGCAGAACACTCTATGACATAAATCACAGCAAGATCCTTTCTCACCCACCTCCTAGAGAAATGGAAATAAAAACAAAAATAAACAAATGGGACCTAATGAAACTCAAAGCTTTTGCACAGCAAAGGAAACCATAAACAAGACAAAAAGACAACCCTCAGAATGGGAGAAAATATTTGCAAATGAAGCAACTAACAAAGGATTAATCTCCAAAATATACAAGCAACTCATGCAGCTCAATATCAAAAAAAGAAACAACCCAATCCAAAAATGGGCAGAAGACCTAAGTAAACATTTATCCAAAGAAGATATACAGATTGCCAACAAACACATGAAAGAACGCTCAACATCATTAATCATTAGAGAAATGCAAGTCAAAAGTACAATGTGATATCATCTCACACCGGTCAGAATGGCCATCACCAAAAAATCTACAAACAATAAATGCTGCAGAGGGTGTGGAGAAAAGGGAACCCGCTTGCACTGTTGGTGGGAATGTAAATGGATACAGCAACTATGGAGAACAGCATGGAGATTCCTTAAAAAACTAAAAATAGAACTACTATATGACCCAGCAATCCCACTACTGGGCATATACCCTGAGAAAGCCATAATTCAAAAAGAGTCATGTAACACAATGTTCACTGCAGTTCTATTTACAATAGCCAGGACATGGAAGCAACCTAAGTGTCCATCAACAGATGAATGGATAAAGAAGATATGGCACATGTATACAATGGAATATTAGTCAGCCATAAAAAGAAACAAAATTGAGTTATTTGTAGTGAGGTGGATGGACCTAGAGTCTGTCATACGGAGTGAAGTGAGTCAGAAAGAGAATAACAAATACCGTATGCTAACACAAATATATGGAGTCTAAAAAAACAAACAAACAAAAATGGTCAGAAGAACCTAGGGGCAAGATGGGAATAAAGATGCAGACCTACTAGAGAATGGGCTTGAGGATATGGGGAGGGGGAAGGGTAAGCTGGGACAAAGTGAGAGAGTGGCATGAACATATATACACTACCAAATGTAAAATAGATAGCTAGTGGGAAGCAGCCACATAGCACAGGGAGATCAGCTTTGTGACCACCTAGAGAGGTGGGATAGGGAGGGTGGGAGGGAGGGAGACACAACAGGGAAGAGATATGGGGATATATGTATATGTATAACTGATTCACTTTGTTATAAAGCAGAAACTAACACACCATTGTAAAGCAATTATACTCCAATAAAGATGTTAAAAAAAAACCAAAAAAACAAAACAAACAACAAAGGATGTAAACTGCAAGATGGAAGGAGCCTGGGGACCTCAATCAGTGTGGAGTGGATCATCTTGCTGTCCAGGACTACTGAATTATTACGTTAGTGAGAAAAAGAACTTTTTTTTATGTGAAACACTAACATTATAGGGTTTGTTTGTTACATCATCTAGTGCTTCCCTAACTAAGACAGGGTATCAGATGGACTTTGCAGGGATCTCCTTATCTCTTTGCCCCTATGTTCCTCTAACCAACCTGTATGCTGGGAAGAAGTGAAGGAGTTAGGGTACGAGGATGGGAAGTTGCAAATTCATGCCTTAAAGGACAGGGAAGGGGGTTACAGAAAGGGTGAATCACATTGCCCCATCCCATTCACAAACAATCCCATCTTGGTAATTATGACAGACACATACATTTAGTAATAAAGGCTTGGTGATTAGGATATGTACCGACACACACATTGCACCCACCTTCATAACACCCCAGCCACACGTATCAGTTGAGAGTCACTACCCTAAAATCACCCCTTCTGGTTCAACCCTCTATCCTCATCTTTGAAACCCATCTGACCCTCATGCAGAGGATATATAAAAAGGACCAGACCAACACTTCAGCCACTCCACATTAGATTAACTTGGTTATTGTGTTTCCTAGGGATATCATAACAAATTACCACAAACTGGATGGCTTAAAACATTATTCTCTTCTACAGTTCTGGAGGCTAGAAGTCTGAAATCAAAGTGAGCTGGTGCCCCCTGAGGACTATAAGGGAGAATTTGTTCCATGTCTCTCCCCTAGCTTCTGGGGCTTGCCGGCATCCCTTGGTGTTCCTTAGTGAGGAGACACGTGACTCCAATCCCTGCCCCCATCTTCACCCAGCCTTCTTCCCTGAGTACCTGTTTCCAAATTTCCCTCTTCTTACAAGGACATCAGTCATACTGGATTTAACCAACTTCAATCCAGCGGGATATTACCTTGATTACATCCCCAAAGATTCTATTTCCAACTAAGGTCACAATCACAGATTCAGGGGGTTAACCTTCAACATATAATTTTGGGGGATGGGGCACAATTCAATCCACAACAGCTACTAAGGCAGTTGCTATCCCATAGCTAGGTTCTTCTAACTGGCCTACTGTAATCGCATCTCCTAAAACTAAGCCTTGTTGAACAAGGCATTTTGGAAGAAAGTTCAGATCTTACCCCCTCACACACAGGTTTCAGCCCTGCCTTTCTCTCTAATGTTCTTCCTGGCACTGGAGTCCTGGCTTCTGCAAGCCCCACCAGTGTCCCCTTCTCCTGCCCCTGAGCCTCCTAGATTAGACTCCTCTACACTTCAGCCTGTTGTCTTGAAACTGACTCCCCATTCATCCAACCCAGCCATTGCTAATGGACCGGACTTCCCAATCTGTCCATTTGACAAACTATCCCTTTATCCAATTAACCTCAGTGGAGATCCATCCCAGGCCAAGCATATTTGCCTCTGATCTGGGGGAAGGAGTCAGGAGGGTACAAACAGGATTCTAGACCCAGGAAAGTGCTCAAAACAGTCAAAGCCCCTCCTGGAAAACCCAGAGGTTGCTGCTGTCATGGAGAGTCTTGTGTATATGGAAGAGTCCGTGCAGAGTTTGATACGTGTGAGGCTGGGCAGCTCTCCGGATGCTGTTACCCGTCCTCATAGCCTGGCACAAGTGCAGGATATGCAATTACCACAGGCCCAAGCATCCCAGTGGTCAGAAACCCAGGACACCCAGTGCGAGTTCTGGAGAATACAGGTGTCTGTGCCCATGTCAAGAAGGAAGCTGGGAAACGTGGGAGAGCAGACCAGAGTATTGCTTTGGGTCTCTGTCTAATTATGTCCATGGTAAATCTAACAGGAAGCAGGTTTCCAGCTCAAATTCTCATGTGCTTCTTCTTGGGGCGAAACACATTCCAAGGGATGGGCGGCCCTGAGCCCACAGAAGAGGATGTGTAGGTAGAAATAGTTAAAATATATAGAAACACAAGACGGTTTTTTTTTGAATTTTATTATTATTTTTTATACAGCAGGCTCTTATTAGTTATCTATTTTATACATATTAGTGTATACATGTCAATCCCAATCTCCCAATTCATCCACCACCACCCCGCCACCCCCCACTTTCCCCCTTGGTGTCCATACATTTGTTCTCTACATGTGTCTCTATTTCTGCCTTGCAAACCAGTTCGTCTGTACCATTTTTCTAGATTCCACATATATGCATTAATAAACGATATTTGTTTTTCTCTTTCTGACTTCACTCTGTATGACAGTCTCTAGATCCATCCACATCTCTAGAGATGAGCCAATTTTGTTCCTTTTTATGTCTGAGTAATATTCCATTGTGTATATGTGCCACATCTTCTTTATCCATTAATCTGTTGATGGGCATTTAGGTTGCTTCCATGACCTGGCTATTCAAAATAGTGCTGCAATGAACACTGGGGTGTATGTGTCTTTTTGAATTACGGTTTTCTCTGGGTATATGCCCAGTAGTGAGATTGCTGGGTCATATGGTAGTTCTATTTTTAGTTTTTTAAGGAACCTTCACACTGTTCTCCCTAGTGGCTGTATCAATTTACATTCCAACCAATAGTGCAAGAGTGTTCACTTTTCTCCACACCCTCTCCAGTATTTGTTGTTTGTAGATTTTCTGATGATGCCCATTCTAACTGGTGGGAGGCGATACCTCACTATAGTTTTGATTTGCATTTCTCTAATAATTAGTGATGTTGAGCAGCTTTTCATGTGCTTCTTGGCCATCTGTATGTCTTCTTTGGAGAAATGTCTATTTAGGTATTCTTCCCATTTTTGATTGGGTTGTTTGTTTTTTTTAATATTGAGCTGCATGAGCTGTTTATATATTCTAGAGATTAATCCTTTGTCCATTGATTCATTTGCAAATATTTTCTCCCATTCTGAGGGCTGTCCTTTCGTCTTGTTAATACTTTCCTTTGCTGTGCAAAAGTTTTAAGTTTCATTAGGTCCTATTTATTTATTTTTGTTTTTATTTCCATTACTCAAGGAGGTGGGTCAAAAAAGATCTTGCTGTGATTTATCTCAGAGTGTTCTTCCTAAGTTTTCCTCGAAGAGTTTTATAGTGTCTGGTCTTACATTTAGGTCTGTAATCCATTTTGAGTTTATTTTTGTGTATGGTGTCAGGGAGTGTTCTAATTTCATTCTTTTACATGTAGATGTCCAGTTTTCCCAGCACCACTTATTGAAGAGGCTGTCTTTTCTCCATTGTATATTCTTGCCTCCTTTATCAGAGATAAGGTGACCATATGTGCGTGGATTTATCTCTGGGCTTTCAATCCTGTTCCGTTGACCTATGTCTGTCTTTGTGCCAGTACTATATTGTCTTGATTACTGCAGCTTTGTAGTATACTCTGAAGTCAGGGAGCCTGATTCCTCCAGCTCTGTTTTTTTTTCCCTCAAGATTGCTTTGGCTATTTGGGGTATTTTGTGTCTCCATACAAATTTTAAGATTTTTTGTTCTAGTTCTGTGAAAAATGCCAGTGGTAATTTGATAGGGATTGCACTGAATCTGTAGATTGCTTTGGGTAGTATAGTCATTTTCACAATATTGATTCTTCCAATCCAAGAACATGGTATATCCCTCCATCTGTTTGTGTCACCTTTGATTTCTTTCATCAGTATCTTACAGTTTTCTGAGTACACGTCTTTTACCTCCTTAGGTAGGTTTATTCCTAGGTATTTTATTCTTTTTGTGGCAGTGGTGAATGGGATTGTTTCCTTAATTTCTCTTTCTGATCTTTCGTTGTTAATGAATAGGAATGCAAGAGATTTCTGTGCATTAATTTTGTACCCTACAACTTTACCAAATTCATTGATGAGCTCTAGTAGTTTTCTGGTGGCATCTTTAGGGTTATCTATGTATAGTATCATGTTACCTGCAAACAGTGACTGTTTACCTTCCTCTTTTCCAACTTGTATTCCTTTTATTTCTATTTCTTCTCAGATTGCCATCGCTAGGACTTCCAAAACTATGTTAAATAATAGTGGCGTGAGTGGATATCCTTGTCTTGTTCCTGATCTTACAGGAAATGCTTTCAGTATTTCATCATTGAGAATGATGTTTGCTGTGGGTTTGTCATATATGGCCTTTATTACGTTGAGGTAGGTTCCCTCTATGCCCACTTTCTAGAGAGTTTTTTTCATCATGAATTGGTGTTGAATTTTGTCAAAAGCTTTCTCTGCATCTATTGAGATGCTCATATGGTTTTTATTATTCAGTTTGTTAATACGGTGTATCACATTGACTGATTTGCATATATTGAAGAATCCTTGCATCCCTGGGATAAATCCCACTTGATCATGGTGTACGATCCTTTTAATGTGTTGTTGGATTCTATTTGCTAGTATTTTGTTGAGGATTTTTGCATCTATATTCATCAGTGATATTGGTCTGTAGTTTTGTTTTTTTGTAGTAGCATTATCTGTTTCTGGTACCAGGGTGATGGTGGCCTCATAGAATGAGTTTGGGAGTATTCCTTCCTCTGCAATTTTTTGGAAGAGTTTGAGAAGGCTGGGTGTTAGCTCTTCTCTAAATGTTTGATAGAATTCACCTGTGAAGCCATCTGGTCCTGGACTTTTGTTTGTTGGAAGATTTTTAATCAGAGTTTCAATTTCAGTGTTTGTGATTGGTCTGTTCATATTTTCTATTTCTTCCTGGTTCAGTCTCGGAAAGTTATAGCATTCTAAGAATTTGTCCATTTCTTCCAGGTTGTCCATTTTATTGGCACAGTGTTGCTTGTAGTAGTCTCTTATGATGCTTTGTATTTCTGCAGTGTCTATTGTAACTTCTCCTTTTTCATTTCGAATTTTATGATTTGCGTCCTCTCCCTCTTTTTCTTGATGAGTCTGGCTAAATGTTTATCAATTTTGTTTATGTTCTCAAAGTACCAGCTTTTAGTTTTATTGATCTTTGCTATCGTTTCCTTCCTTTCTTTTTCATTTATTTCTGATCTGATCTTTATGATTTCTTTCCTTCTACTAACTTTGGTTTCCTCTGTTCTTTCTCTAGTTCCTTTAGATGTAAGGTTAGATTGTTTGAGATTTTTCTTGTTTCTTAATGTAGGATTGTATTGCTATAAACTTCTCTCTTAGAACTGCTTTTGCTGCATCCCATAGGTTTTGTTTTTGTTTTTGCAGTACACGGGACTCTCACTGTTGTGGCCTCTCCCGTTGCAGAGCACAGGCTCCGGACGCACAGGCTCAGGGGCCATGGCTCACGGGCCCAGCTGCTTCGCGGCATGTGGGATCTTCCCGGATCGGGGCACGAACCCGTGTCCCCTGCAATGGCAGGCAGACTCTCAACCACTGCGCCACCAGGGAAGCCCCATAGGTTTTGGATCGTTGTGTTTTCCTTGTCATTTGTCTCTAGGTATTTTTCGATTTCCTCTTTGATTTCTTCAGTGATCTCTTGGTTTTTTAGTAACGTATTGTTTAGCTTCCGTATGTTTGTGTTTTCTACATTTTTTTCCCTGTAATTGATTTCTAATCTCATGCTGTGGTCAGAAAAGATGCTTGATATGAATTTTCTTAAAACGCAGGCTTGATTTGTGACCCAAGATGTGACCTATTCTGGAGAATGTTCCATGCGCACTTGAGAAGAAAATGTAATTTGCTGTTTTCAGATGGATTGTCCTATAAATATCAATTAAATCTCTCTGGTCTATTGTGTCATTTAACGCTTGTGTTTCCTTATAATTTTGTCTGGATGATTCTCTATTGGTGTAAGTGAGATGTTAAACTCCCCAACTATTATTGTGTTACTGTCATATTCCTCTTTTACAGCTGTTATCATTTGCCTTATGTATTCTGGTGCTCCTATGTTGGGTGCATATATATTTATAATTGTTATATCTTCTTCTTGGATTGATCCCTTGATCATTCTATAGTGTCCTTCCTTGTCTCTTGTAAAATTCTTTGTTTTAAAGTCTATTTTATCTGACATGAGTATTGCTACTCCAGCTTTCTTTTGATTTCCATTTTCATGGAATATATTTTTCCATCCCCTCACTTTCAGTCTGTATGTGTCCCTAGGTCTAAAGTGGGTCTCTTGTAGACAGTGTATATATGCATCTTGACTTTTTATCCATTCAGCCAGTCTATTTCTTTCTGTTGGAGCATTTAATCCGCTCACATTTAAGGTAATTATTGATATGTATGTTCTTATTACCATTTTCTTAATTGTTTTGGGTTTGTTTTTGTAGGTCCTTTTCTTCTCTTGTTTTTCCCACTTTGCATTTGTTGTAGAGCTAGTTTGGTGGTGCTGAATTCTCTTGGTTTTTGCTTGCCTGTAAAGCTTTTGATTTCTCCGTCGAGTCTGAATGAGATCCTTGCTGGGTAGAGTAATCTTGGTTATAGGTTCTTCCCTTTTATCACTTTAAGTATATCCTGCCACTCCCCTCTGGATTGTAGAGTTTGTGCTGAGAAATCAGCTGTTAACCTTATGAGAATTCCCTTGTATGTTATTTGTCGTTTTTTCCTTGTTGCTTTTAATAACTTTTCTTTGTCTTTGATTTTTGTCAATTTGATTACCATGTGTCTCAGCATGTTTCTCCTTGGGTTTATCCTGCCTGGGACTCCGTGCTTCCTGGACTTGGGTGGCTGTTTCCTTTCCCTTGTTAGGGAAGTTCTGACTATAATCTCTTCAAATATTTTCTCAGACTGTTTTTTTTTTTCTCTTCTCCTTCTGGGACCCCTATAATGCGAATGTTGGTGCATTTAATGTTGTCCCAGAGGTCTCTTAGGCTGTCTTCATTTCTTTTCATTCTTTTTTCTTTATTCTGTTCTGTGGCTGTGAATTCCACCATTCTGTCTTCCACGTCACTTATCCGTTCTTCTGCTTCAGTTATTCTGCTTCTGATTCCTTCTAGTGTATGTCTCATTTCATTTATTGTATTGTTTATCTCTGTTTGTTTGTTCTTTAATTCTTCTAGGTCTTTGTTAAACATTTCTTGCATCTTCTCGATCTTTTCCTCCATTCTTTTTGTGAGGTCCTGGATCATCTTTACTACCATTTTTCTGAATTCTTTTTCCGGAAGGTTGCCTATCTCCACTTCATTTAATTAATTATTTTTTCTGGGGTTTTATCTTGTTCCTTCATCTGGTACATAGCCCTCTGCCTTTTCATTTTGTCTATCATTTTGTCTGTAAATGTGGTTTTCTTTCCACAGGCCACAAGACTGTAGTTCTTCTTGCTTCTGCTGTCTGCCCTCTGGTGGATGAGGCTATCTAAGAGGCTTGTGCAAGTTTCCTGATGGGAGGCCAAGACTTTTTTAAAGCATGGATGTCCTTTAGAGATCATCTTCAATTCCTTTTATCTTACAAATGAAGGATCGAATTCCATTTGCCTATTATAACCCAGTGAGTTAGAGAGAGACAGAGACAGAGAATGAAATAATGAAATCCCTGCAGTCACTTTCTGGCCAGGTCGCTGACCAGGAACCAGAGGCAGGTGGAATTACCGGTCAACCCTATTGTCTTCCAAAGCTTTAAGCTGCAGGCTCTGAATGGGAAGAGCTGACCTTGCTACAAGGAGCCACTACACCCTCAAGGTTCCCCAGGACTCTGAGAGATTCCTAGCTTGGTCCCAGTTTGGAACACCCAGGCCTAACTTCAGGATCTAGAAGGCTCACTCTTCCCCATCACTCACTGGCAGGTGCCTTTGGTTGGCAGCACCTGGTTTGGATGGATTCACCTCCCATCTCCCAACAGCATTGAGAGCAACACCTGAGCTAAACCAATCTCAGCCCCCATCGCAGCAGATCCCACTGAGAACTCTGTCATGCTTTTCAAGATGTACTTAAAGCAGAAGCATCACCCAGACTGGGGCAACAGGAGGCTCTCAGAGGCCGGGCTGTAATCAGACCCTATTCATTAGTGAGCCCAACCTTTAGGACAATCAGAGTGAGAAATGTTCACGCTGGTGTTGCCTGTGGTGTTTAATCAATCAACACAACAAGCTTGTTAGACTGGCCATCACAGCAGGGCCCCCAGCTGCCTGCCAAACCATCCCTGCGAAGAGCTTCTGAAAAAGAAGCAAGGAGCAAAAGAAAACAAAATCCGACAAGCCACATCTGTGTGATGGGAGGTGGCCCCCGTGGGACTGAGGGTAGCTTTTCACAGGGACAATGACGTGGAGCTGGGCCGAGGCCGGCTCAGAAGGTCCCTAAGGCAGACTGTCCCCTGCTCTTTAAAGAGGTGTGACATTCGAGCATGTTGGCCTTGTGGGGTGGAGCAGGTAGCATATCTGACGAAGGGCTTCTCTCTGCCTCCGTCTGTCCTGCTTCAGTCTCCCTGAATCTTGCATTCTGTCCTCCCTGGAGGGGCTGGATGCTCCTTGCTGCCAGATCCTCTCCCTTAGCTGTGACTTCCCCACAACCTCAGCATCACTGAGGGCGTTTGTGTTTGATGATCTTCAGTTTCTAGGAGGCACCGTTTCACACGGGTCACTCTCCAGCTCTGCACCAGGCTGACTTCATTTTTAATGAGCTTCATTTCAGGAGGTTTTGTCAAGTAGCACGCTCCAATCCGAGGATGGACTAAAAGGGATCTTCAAGAGCACTAAGTCCAGGGACTTCCCTGGTGGTGCAGTGGTTAAGAATCTGCCTGCCAATGCAGGGGACACGGGTTCCAGCCCTGGTCCCAGAAGATCCCACGTGCCGTGAAGCAACTAAGCCTGTCTGCCACAACTACTGAGCCTGTGCTCTAGAGCCCATGAGGCACAACTATTGAACCTGCGTGCCACATCTACTGAAGCCCATGCACCTAGAGCCCATGCTCTGCAACAAGAGAAGCCACCGCTTGCTGCAACTAGAGAAAGCCCGCATGCAGCAACGAAGACCCAACGCAGCCAAAAATATAAATAAATAAATAAATAAATTTATTTTTTAAAAAAAGAGTACTGAGTCCAGGCTTACCATTTTTCAGAAGAGAAAACTAGGGCATTACAATAAAGTGTTAAATATATCACATCGACCAGATACATGATGCTGTAAACTATTAAAAACGATAACATTTGAAACTTTAAGAGTAGAAATCATAAAAGTTCTATAGATGTTGGTAGTGGCTAAAGCCACCTTACAACCCTTAGCTGTACAAAAAAGGTGATGTGTGAGTTTGCTAGGGCCCCATAACAAAGTATTATAATCAGGGTGGCTTAAATGGATGGAAACGTATTCTCTCTCAGTTCTGGAGGCTAGAAGTTGGAAGTCAAGGTGTCAGCAGGGTTAGCTCCTTCCGAGGACTCTGAGGGAGAATTAGTTCCATGCCTCTCTCCCAGCTTCTGGTGATGGGGGCCACCCCCGGCGTTCCTTGATCTATAGAAGCATCATTCAAATCTCTGCCTCCATGTCACATGGCTTCCCCTGCATCTCTTCACATCATCTCCCTCTGTGCACATCTCTTCTTCTCTCCTCTAAGGATCCCAGTCATATCGAGTTAGGGTCCTCCCTAATCAAATATGACCTCATCTTAACTTGATCACATCTGCAAAGACCCTATTTCAAAATAAGGTCACATACATGGGTGCCAGGAGCTAGGACTTCAACATATCTTTGGAGGACACAATTCTACCCCTAACAAGCAGTAATATCTTTCCCGTCTTCTCACTCTTGAGGACAATAGATGGTAAAGGGCATTGGAAAGCATACAGTTTGTATACACACGTTTAAACTTTGAAAGCAAACTCTGTGTTTCTCAAAACCCTTTCACATCTATTTCCCTTAAACATAGGGATGTAAAACATATATCCTGAGCCCCAGGTCACTTCCTCCCTATGCATTATGACTAGAATCCCATTGTTTCTTCAGAAACCCAATCTGTGTGTATGTAATGACTAGTAATGACTAGGGAGCAGGATTCCTTAGGAAAGTTTGATTTCACATTCACCCAAGCTTTCAGTGAAGACAACTGATGTCCACCCCACCAGCGGCTGGCCATCTTTAGTGACAGTGAGATCCTCTTGGGTGTGTGTGTGTGTGTGTGTGTGTGTGTGTGTGTGTGTGTGTGTCTATTATGAAGGATTGGAGAGGAAGGAGATTGGAACCAAACTTAGCTTCTCTGAAGGAATTTAAAAGATAGGAGAAGTCTTACATCTGTATCCTTGCAACTTTCCTTTCTGATCCTCAACTGCCTCATTTGCCACTTCTCTTCAGCCTCACAGTGGCTCCTCATGGCTGTGAAGATGAGATGGCTGGGATGCAGGGGCCACCGCACCTGCTCAGGATTACCCAAATAGTGACTGGCAACAACCAGGGCTCGGTGGCGTGTAGAACTTTCATTTTTCAGATTCAGAGCTTTCTTTGACATGCTTCAGCTCTAGAGAACTGAGATTCTCAGAAATATAATTGGAAAGGTAGAGTCTAGATGGTCTCTAGGTTTGGAGTTGAAGTAAGAATGTCAAAGTCTAAGGAGAAACAATTCAAAGATGGATCCTGTGAGGTTTGCAATGAGTCTAGTGACCCTCAACGAGTTCTGGCTTTCACTTATATCCTTACTGACCATTAAATGAAACTTTTCTTAGTACGAATCATGTTTTGAGTTCAACTCATTATAGTTTCCTCAGCGTGAACCAATGTCTGAGGCACCGGGTCTGACTGAAAGATGAGGAGGCTGTTTGGTCTCTTCCAGTTCATGTGTAATTAAATATTTATGGGGTGGCTAGCATCACTCTCCCCTAAGCACTGTGGAGGTTACATAAGAAGCCCATGTCCCTGCTTCTTCCCTCAAGGACTTTAGACTATCATGGCAAGACCTTACTTATATCTGAAACAAAGAATTTTAAATGATAGCATAACATGCAGTGCTAAATAAAATATAATCAAGGCCTACAATGTGCAGCAGAAGCCACAGGCAGTCCACATAAGGAGGGATGGATATTGTATGGGGCTACAGGGAAGACCCTCCATGGAGTCAGTCCTGTCCACCCTGACTCGGCCTGACTACAGTTTCCGAAACTTTCAATTTGCAGCTCCAGAACAATTCCAACCGTTATTCCAGGTTTTCCTCAACATTTTAACCACAACACACAGTAAGGAAAATACTCAGTACTCACAAAAACATCAAGAAACAGTGCTACTCTGGATTTGTTCCTTCTGTTCTTCTAGACCACAATCCACCATTCTCCAGCTGATGCATATGGACTGGATCCATAGACGACTCCTTTGCTCTCTGCCCAAAGGTGGATTTGGCCAATGAGAGGCACCAGCACGAGATGAGGATGGCAGGAGGGGAGTAGGACTGGGCATTTTTTATACTGGCTCTCTCTCGCCAGCTTGCTGTGGGATGCCTGCCTGCCTCCTTGGAAGATCACGGCTCCTGTCAGGCAGCCCTCTCCTTATGGTGTTCTGGAAGCTCTCTTTCTCTTTACCTCTTCAGGCCTCAGAATGGTAAGGTCTCCCTGCTAATATGAGGTCCAGATGCTGCACCACCTCTTGCTGCTATTTATTAAACTCTCCTCAAGTTTAAACTAACTCCAGTTATTCAGTTTGAGTGTCATCTGTTTCCTGAAGGTATCTCACTGATACAGATCCTTACCCTGACCAGGTGTGATGCAATCTGGTGTCCTTTATTCTATTGTTAAAAACAAACAGATATGTGTATATGTATAGCTGATTCACTTTGTTATACAGCAGAAACTAACACACCATTGTAAGGCAATTATACTCCAATAAAGGTGTTAAAAAACACACACACACACACAAAAACTATTGTCTCTCACTTAATTGATTTCACAATCAACTGGTGGGTAGTGACCTATAGTTTGGGGAATAAAACTTGTTTTCATCAAAAATAACTGAACTTGTGGTTGTCACGTAAACCATATTCCCATCACTGGGATGTCTGGAATTAGTCTTATGGCCTAGATGAGCCCCTGGCCAACCAGGCATTCATTGATCTGCAGCCTCTCCTTTACAACTGGTCTTTTTTTTTTTTTTTTGGCGGTACGCGGGCCTCTCACTGTTGTGGCCTCTTCCATTGTGGAGCACCGACTCCAGACGCGCAGACTCAGCGGCCATGGCTCACGGGCCTAGCCGCTCCGCAGCATGTGGGATCCTCCCGGACCGGGGCATGAACCTGCGTCCCCTGCATCAGCAGGCAGACTCTCAACCACTGCGCCACCAGGGAAGCCCAACTGGTCCCCTTTTGAAGGTCTCATCCTTATAACTGGGCCCCTTTCAGTCCTGGTTACCAGTTTTACCTAGTCCCTAGTGGGCCTGTAACCTGGCCTGAGTCTGAGCCCCGTGGCCTGGTGGATCAGTTTCCTAGGGTTTCTGTAACAAATTACCACAAACTGGGTGACAGAAAACAACATAAATTCATTCTCTCACAGTTCCGGAAGCCAGAAATCTGAAATCAAGGTGTCAGCAAGGCCACACTTCCTGCAGAGGCTCTGGGAGAGATTCTGTTGGCTCCTCCAGCTTCTGGTAGCTGTAGGCATGCATCCCTGGGCCTGTGGCTTCATCAGTCCAATGTCTGCCTGTGTTCACACAGCCTCCTCCTCTCTGTGTCTTTTCCTCTATGTGTCTCTTGTAAGGACACTTCTCATTGGATTTAGGGCCTACCTGGATAAACCAGGGTGACCTTATCTCAAGATCCTTAACTTAATTACATCTACAAAGGACCTTTTTCCAAATAAGGCTTTTTTTTTTTTACTTTCCTAGGGTCTGTGGATTAGAACATAGACACAGACATATCTTTTGGATCCACCATTCAACCCACAACATTTGGTACTTTGACATAACCACTAGTTCTTGAAAGCTCTCATGCAGTGCTTTATGCCTGTACATTCAACTTGGATGGACCCTGGAAACTAAGACAGTGGCAGCCACCTCTCTAGAAGAACCACCACAGTTCAGAGATGACTGGCCATGACCCCACCAAACAGATCAGTACTTGCAGATGGCAATGCCAGGAAGATCAAGCTTTAAGCTATTCTACTTTGGATGCTGGTCACATTGTTTGACAGCTAACTATCTAGGTGGGTCCGTGCCTCTGCTCTGGTAATACCCAATGTCCTTGCTGAGATTACAATCTAGTGATAGAAGCTAGACAATAAACCATTGTTCAAGTGTTTCCCCATTTTTTCTGTTAGATAATGTGTATTTTTATTATTAATCCAAAGGAGTTTTAAAATAGATTCTAGATATAAACCTTTCATTTGTTAGATATGTTATGAAACTATTCTCCCACCCTGTGGTTTGCCTTTTGTCTCTCATTATTTGTCTTTTGGTGAGCAAAATGTCTTAATTTTAATGTCACCAGATATATCAATTCTTTATTTATCCTGAGGTCTTAAAGATTGTTCACCTATGTTACCTTCTAAAAGCTTTTATGTTTTGCCATTCACACATAGGTTTATATATGCCTGGAATTGTTTTCTATATGTAGTTTGAGAAAAGGTCCTATTTCATTTTTGTCTATATGACCCTCCACTTACCATAACTTAATTTATTTTAAAAAATGTTCTTTCCCTGGTAGTCTATGGTTTCCTTTGTCACAACTCAAGTCCATACATATGTCAATGAATATCTGGGTCATCTCTTCTGTTGCATTGGTTGATTTTTTAATCCTTTTGCCAATACTACACTAACCTTGATTCCTATAAATTTACAAATCTTAACAGTGAGTAGGCCAATTTTTTTTTTTTCTTCAAGAGTGTCTCTTCTCAGTCTTTTAATTTTAGTACAAATTTTAGAATAAGCTTGTCAGGTTCTGGAAAATACTTTGCTGGTACTGTCATTCAGATTGCATTGAATCTATAGATCCATTTAGAAGAACTGACATCTTTGATATATATATCTCCCCTAATGAATGTATAGATCTATAGATCTGTAGTGAATTTCTGTAAATATTCTATGTGGAATTTAAAAATACTATACATTCTACTGTTGTTGGGTGCAGTGTTCTATACATGGGAATTAAGTAGTTTTGTTAGTTGTGCAGTTCAAATCATTTATATTATTAATGAGTTTTGTCTGTTTCTTCTATCAGTTACTGAGAGAGATATTTTATCATTTTCCATTATGACTGCAGATTTGTTTGTTTCTCTTAGTAGTTCTATCAGATAGATGGATAGATAGATAGATAGATCTAGAGAAAAAGGAGGTGGAGGTATATTAAGAGCATACAAATTAAAAATATAGATAAGGCCAAAAATTCAGCAAGGAAATGGAGACTAAAAATGTAACAATAGATTTGAAAAAAAACCTAGAAGTTCTAGAATTGAAAAATAAAGCAACAACAAAAATTCCTTTAATGGATGGCTTTAATCCCAAATTAGACACAGCTAAAGAATTACTGAACTGAAAATTAGGTTAAAAGAATCTATCAAGATTAAAAATGGACAGACAAAAGGATGGAAAAAGCACAAGAGTAAGTAAGAGACATAGAAGATGTAGTGAGAATATGTAACACATAATTAATTGCTATGTCTCAAAGAGAAACAAAAGCAGTATTTGAGATATTTCCAGAACTGATTAATTTAAGAAGCGTAGGGGGGCTTAAATTGTCCAGGCCCATCTTAATCCAATTTCAAAACTTGAGGTTTTTGGTCTACCCAGAGGACTGGAAGTCAAGCTGGGAGAGCTCGTTTATTTCTGATTAGCTCTCCTTCCCAGGGTGAAATCCTTCACAGATGCTAGATTCCTACTGTTTTTCTCTCCAGTCCCAGAAGGCTATGAAAGTACAGCTCAGAAACTCAGGTAATGTATCAATTAGTAACCAACAGGAAAACAGGAACCACTCTACATATTTCTAGCAGGGAGAAATTTATTGTTTATCACCAGAGAATTGGTTGTAAAATGTCAGAAGAACCAGAGGAACAAAAGGAAAAGAGTAGGTCACCCAGAGATCAGGAATCTGCTTCATGCCCCAGTTTGGAACCCACTAACCCACGTGATTGCCGCTGCTCCTGCCATTGCTGTGAAACTCACTCACTGCATCTAATCAGAAGCTTAGGAGTTAACCCCATTGATGCTGCAGAAACCAACACCAAAGCTGGGGCCTGCAGTCACTGTCAGAAGTGGGAAAATAGCTTCTTCCTCTACAAGCCCATCAGCTTAAGACCACCAGGGGCACACCCATAGTTCTATAAAGTCAGATTTATTTGCTGTTGCAACAAGAGAAACACCAGAGGAACCACGGGACATCTCACCAAACAACAGAAATAACAGAGTTAAAGAATTTGGGGGAATGGTGGAGTTTAGGTGAACTTTAAAAGAAGCAGTGCTTGGACAGCCTCAAAGCAAAACAGCTGCAAGTAAGGGATCATCTTCAGGTCTAGACTGCAAAGTGGATTCAGGGTTCTGTTTCCTTAGAAACTAAAAAAGTTTAGATAGATATGGAATGCTGTGTCTAGCAATGAATTATCTGACACTCCACAAATGGATTGAAACTCGAGGTTCCTTCTCTGTATCACAGTGGCTCAGATCCTTTGGGCAAAAGTGAGATATTTCATTCTTACTGATATAATTTCAAGTAACAAAAGATTTTTCACAGGTAAGAAAGCAGGAGTCACTTAAAGAAAAAAGTCATCTAGAGTCTGTCATACAGAGTGAAGTAAGTCATAAAGAGAAAAACAAATACCGTATGCTAACACATATATATGGAATCTAAAAAAGAAAAAAAATGGTTCTGAAGAACCTACGGCCAGGACAGGAATAAAGATGCAGACATAGAGAATGGACTTGAGAACATGGGGAGGGGGAAGGGGAAGCTGGATGAAGTGAGAGAGTGGCATGGACATATATACACTACCAAATGTAAAACAGATAGCTAGTGGGAAGCAGCCGCATAGCACAGGGAGATCAGCTCAGTGCTTTGTGACCACCTAGAGGGGCGGGATAGGGAGGGTGGGAGGGAGACGCAAGAGGGAGGGGATATGGGGATATATGCATACTATGTATGTATAGCTGATTCACTTTGTTATACAGCAGAAACTAACACACCATTGTAAAGCAATCATACTCCAATAAAGATGTTTAAAAAAAGTCATTATAACATTTTACAAGGGCAGCATGTCCTTGGAGAAATATCGTTTCCTGCTAACTTTGCAGTTGGCTTTATCTGTGGTTGTCATGTCCACCTGATGAATGGCAGGACAGATTTTACTTTCTCAGTAGGCATTAATTTTTAGATTCCTATTCCTTTCTTCTACTTTCAGTTTTCAACTAGTGTTTCGCATTGCCAGAACCTAACTGGAAGGCAGCTGGCAGGGAAGTCTAGGATGTGTCATTTTCAGGCTTTGTGCCCCTTGAAATGAACTTGAGAACCAAAAGGAACATCAATCCCCAGAACATGTCTCTTCAAGTTCGGCAAATGCCCTCAAGAAAAAAAGTGTTCTTGAAAAACGATCTCATCTTTCTAGTTTCCCATTTCTACCAAGATCTTAGTTGGTAGCTCCTACTTTCTTTTTCGTTCTTTGACACTTCAAAGAAAATGATTTTTAGATTTGTCCCAGCTATCGCAGTTGCTTGAACAGAATGGTTATTTCGGTGAAATTATCCAGTTTACCATTACCCACCTCGTCCACTTTCTAATTGATCTTTCACATTTCTGTCAAATTAATCTACCTAAACTCAGTTCTGATCATGTCAAGAGACAGATCCCCCACAAGCAAATGAGAAATAATCCCAGCCAGTTTGTGGGCAGGAACATTTTGCCCGTGGTGCTGGCCTGGAGAAGGGCATGTGAGCTCAGGACATGGGCATTTTTATTAGATCACACTTATCAATGTCCTTACATTCAGTGCAACCTCCAAATATATTTTTCCAAGCAATTAATCATTTCAGTAAAATTGAAGCCACATGTTTTTAATTCACAGACAACTGACGTGTTAATGAATTGTATGGTGAGAACCAGCTGATGGCCTTGAACCTTTCAAACCTCGCAGGAAGGCTTGTTTCTTCTCCAGTTATTTTCCTTAGAAACATGAAGTTTATTATGCCAAGAAAAAAGTCATGCACGCTAACCGCAAACTCTACATGGTTTCAAACTGCCAAGCCCAGGCTTCCCTGGTGGCGCAGTGGTTGAGAGTCCGCCTGCCGATGCAGGGGACACGGGTTCGTGCCCCGGTCCGGGAAGATCCCACATGCCGCGGAGCGGCTGGCCCCGTGAGCCATGGTCGCTGAGCCTGCGCGTCCGGAGCCTGTGCTCCGCAACGGGAGAGGCCACAACAGTGACAGGCCCGCATACCACAGAAAACAAAACAAAACAAAAAAAACTGCCAAGCCCTAGAGGGGCCTAGGTGTCTGTGGGAAGGGTCAGGGTGTTGTAGCCTAAGATAGCCCATGGCTCTCCCTTTACTGGATTGGAATTCTCCACTGTCTTTGACTTTTAGTTCTCACCTCCAGATCAGTGACATCAACTTTTTCATCCAATAGATTTTACAGTTACAAAGGGCTTTCTCATCCATTACCACACCAGATCCTCAGTAAAACCAAATGAAGTCGGCACCGCTAACTAGCATTTTTATTCCTGTTTGAGGGGAAGATGAGACTTAGAGAAGTTAGCTTCTGACTAACCCTAACCCAAAGGTTCAGGGTGTGATAGCCAGCCTCCAAGCTGACCCGATTGGTCCCCAGACCAATCATATTGTATCAGGATTAGGCTGTGTGAGCAACAGAAGTCAGCAGAAATAATGGTATGTCATTTGTAAGACTAGATGATAAAAAGTCTATGGCTTCAGTCTTCAGGATCCTCTCTCTCTCCATCTCCCTCTCTCACTACTCAAGTTGTATCAGGAGGATTCTCAGGCCACCTCTGAGAGGCCCACATGGTTAGGAACTGAAGTCTCCAGCCAAAAGCCAGCAAGGAACTGAGACCTGTGAAAAACCATGTGAATGAGCTTGGAAGTGGATCCTTCAGCCCCAGTCAAGCCTTCAGATAACTGTAGTCCTGGCCAATAGCTTAACTGCAACCTCATTACAGACCCTGAACCAAAACCACTCAGCTAAGCCATTCCTGGATTCTTTACTCTCAGTAACTGGGCCATAATAAATGTTCATTGTTTTAAGCTGCAAAGTTTTAGGGTAATCTGTTACACAGCAATGGATAACTGAAACACAGGGCTACAAATGTTCCACAGTGATACTGTATCCATCTCTATCATCCCCAAGGTAAGAAATCCTATATTCAGTAAGAAATTAAGCATCTTTTAAACTCAAGACACATTAGACTTTTAGGTGATGGAGAAACTTAGAGAAAAAAAATACGTTTTGCATCTGGCAATACAGAACACACTTTTCCCTTTATAATGCACTTTTTCTTTCTTAGAAGCTTTTTGGCAATATTATCTATTTGATATCAACAGAAAAGTCTCAAGCCGGAACCACCCCTGCCCTTTAATGTCCACTTTCTAGGTCATAAATATGCCCACTAGCCAGCTCTCATCTACTATCAGGGCAACTACTTGCCTTCAAGGTGTCTTCCTTCTGAGAAGTAGTACTTTAGACACCTTTTCGGTGCTTACCTAACGAGCCTCTAAATCATCTAAGCATCAGTTCTTAAAGAGGCTTATGTGCTAGACCTCATGGAAAACTGGGTCACTGACAGTATTTCTGAGTCAAGTCATGCTCAGTGAACATCTAGGAGTCTGCCTAACAAGGAGCTGCTCTACCTTTTATCCAACTGATGAGCAGTCCCTGGGAGGTTCTTCCATCTTGAAGGGTTAGGGCTTTTGCTATCTACTTGGCAAACTCTCTACCCCAACCAGAAATGGTCTGCTCCCTTCTCCACAAATCTCAGCGTCTGGCCTCTGTTCCTTGTTATGCTCCTGAAATCTGAATGCATTCTTCCCTCTCCCTCTTCATATCCTATCGGAATTCTATCCGCCACCCAAGGCTTGATAGACACCTGAGATTTTTCCAACCCTCAACTTCAACTCCTAAAGAGCTCTCCATTCTTTGGAATCCAATGATCCATCTCATTTTCCCTATATTTCACTGGATAAATGGATATTTTATTTCTATAACATGATTGAAACTCTTTGCGGGGTGGGGAGGTGGGGAATAAGTTACGGAGCACGTGCTCAGGGGTAGGCTCTCCTGCCAGGTATTCTGCATAGATTACCAACTACACCGATGTCATCCCTCTGGGAGGGAGTTTAGTGAGTACTACTGAGTATTTGGTTGACTAGGAGACCCATTAGTGTCTGCCCACCCCCAATCTCTCCGGTGAATTTTGACAAATGATACAAAGGTCTAGCTCAAGCCCCAGAGCCCCTAGATTGGACTTCCTTAGGCCTCTAGTACTCATGCCCATCATTGTCTCACTGCCTCCATGCCCTATCCACAGCCCCTGGCGGGAGTGGCTCTGAGCACTTCATGACCCCTGGCCACTACTGGTTGGACCAGGGATGGATGCTTGACCCAGACTGGGCCCCCTCTTCTTAGCCTGTGGAAGAAAGCAATCTCTAAGGGTCTGAGGAAGTTGGATCATGGGAGGTGTCAGACCTTCCAGTTAAAGGTCAAAGAGTTTACACAGACTTAGAAAACAAACTTATGGTTAGCAAAGGGGAAAGGTGGGGGAGAGAGATAAATTAGGAGTTTCAGATTAACACATACACACTACTATTGATAGAAATAAAATGGGTAACCAACAAGTACCTACTGTATAGCACAGAGAACTCTACTCAATATTCTGTAATAACCTAAATGGGAAAAGAATCTGAAAAAGAACAGATATATGTATATGTATAACTGAATCACAACACTTTAAATCAGCTATACTCCAATATAAAATTTAAAAATATTTTTTTAAAAAGGCCACAGAGTTTAATCAGCTTTGGGATTGTGCTGAGATAACTCAGAATTACGAGGGAGCTGAAAATTCAAAATTAATTAGAAGAAACTGACCTGTCTGCAGTAGGAAGCACAGGAATGGACCAAATGCCCAAAGAGCACTAAGAAACTTTGCAGTCCCCTGAGACTGGAGTGGGGTGACTCCATTCCTGACGTTCCCTAGGTCCCCTGTGGCCTGGCAGAACTTCATTTCCTATCCTGGGAAGCCTTCAGGACAGTCCCTTGTAGTCCTTCAATAATCTCCCTTTATATCTGGACTAGTCTGATGGGTTTCTGTTCTTGCAATTAGCAAGGCCTGAATAAAACAATACCCAGTATTTTTAAAGTTAAACAGGGGATAAGGGGTATCAATTCAGATTCATACTGATTCTGAAGTACTGAAGGTTACCTTTAGGCCATAAAGTATACTTGTGTTATGGATCCTAAAGCTTCTTATTTTATAGATGAGGAAAAAGATATCCCGAAAGAAGAAAAAGATACCCAAGTACACAGCGATTGACGGAACCAAGACTACGACCTGGGTGCCCTCATATTGTCCAGGGTTCTTCTAGTACTTTGCCGTCATTGACTCTGCTCTTTCCAATGACTATGTCTGCTGGGGCAGGCAAATAGGTCAATATTAAAGAGAAATAGCAGAGATCATTAGTGTCTCTCCTCCGATCTCACCAATGGATTTGGGGGAATTTTGCTTATATGTCAGGCAGCTAAAGGAAAAGATGCGAGTGGTGCTGATGCTGCATTTCTTAAAAGAGCTGGGCCAGAGACACAGAAGAGAGACATGCAATGAGGTTACTGGCTGCCCACTTTAAAATACAATTCATATGCATCTTAAGAGAAAACTATGAAGGAAAGTTTATCAATTTTCCCATAAAAACATGAGGTCAGGGCTTCCCTGGTGGCTCAGTGGTTAGGAATCCACCTGCCAATGCAGGGGACACGGGTTTGAGCCCTGGTCCGGGAAGATTCCACATGCCATGGAGCAACTAGACCCGTGCACCACAACTACTGAGCCTAAGCTCTAGAGCCCGCGAGCCACAACTACTGAAGCCCATGTGCCTAGAGCCCGTGCTCTGCAACAAGAGAGGCCACCGCAATGAGAAGCCCGCCCACTGCAGCAAAGAGTAGACCCCTCTCATTGCAACTAGAGAAAGCCCATGCACAGCAATGAAGACCCAATGCAGCCAAAAATAAATAAATAAAGTACAAAACAAAACAAAACAAGAAAACATGAGGTCAGTCTGTTAATAAGAGAAAAATACTGCAGCCTCAAGAGGAGCAATTGTGCTGAGCCGGCTGAATTGCCTACAGAATGCCCTTGTCACACACATCCTCCCTATAACGTACCCACTTGGTAATGTGGTCCTTGAAACAATCAAAATTATTTTGTGTTACAAGGTATTATATTTCCAGTAATGGAAAAAAACATCTTCACTGGTCCTATCTCCTTATGCATTTTAGTACCTTAAATATTTTAATATTATTGCAAGTAAATGAAAATGTTCTTAAAGCATGTTTATTAAGATTTAATTTATTTAAATGTCTCAAAGAAGTAAAGGTGAGACATTAAAGTATGGTAATTAGCCTGACAGATGGGCCAAGAGGATACTAGGGAAAGGGAAATGGTCCCACAATTAGCCCACAGCCAGTGATAAATAGGCCTAAACACTAACAGAGAAAGCCCAATCACTATGGATGAGAGAGAAGAAGCAGCTCTCACCTATCTTTAGCTATAACAAGAGTCACTACTAATGTTTATTGAGCATTTACTTTATCTAGGCACTGTTAAGCAGTTTATATGCTCTGTTTTACATGATCTTCATAAGAACCCTATGTGGCAGACAGTATTACTTTTATTTTCCCTATTTCGTAGATTAAAAAATACAGAGCTTAGGGAGATTAATTAACTTTACCGGGTCTACTGGCTAACAAAAGATAAATCTCAGACATCCAATGCTCCAGGTCTTTCTCTGCACCTCTCATTTCTGTTTCATTCTAAACATCAACTTTATTCTTCAGCCTCCCCTCTGTGTCAGGAAACATGGGCAAAAGTGGTTCTGGGGCCACAGTCATACAGTTAATTTGTACTATCTTAAATATTTTAATATCCTTAACAATATTATAACAAAAGCAATGGCAGTGGAATCCAAGAGAAAAAGTCTCTAGTTTGCATATGAAAAATTCCAGGGAAGATTTTGATTGGCCTAACTTGGTTCACATGCCCACCCCTGGACCAGTCGTTATGTTGAAGAGGTTCTATGATTGCCCATACCTGTGCCCATACCACATACCCACTCCTGTGCTCAATAAAACAGATGCTATGGTTAGCAGCATCACCAGAACACCATTATTGTAGTAGGAAAGGAAGTGGATGGATGCTTGGCAGATAAAAAGATACCCATACATTCACCTGTTGTGACAGAGGTAGACCATCAAGTAGAGAGTAAGAGCTGTTCCAAGAAGATGAAACATGAAGAGAGGCATGAAGATGTTAAATAACACAATGCATCCAGAAATCTGCAAGTATTTTAGATGTGTCTGGGGAACAGGATGTGCATGGCAAGCGGGTTGAGATCAGACATTGAAGGTCCTGGAGAACTTTGTGTGATAACCTAAGGAGCTGGTACTTTATCCTGAAAGCAATGGTGAGTCGTGGAAGGATTTTAAGCAGGGAGGTAATATGATGAGTTCTAATTTTGAGAAGACACAGTCTTACGGTAGATATGCAAGAAAGGTTAGAAGCAGAAAAATCAGTATGGAAACTGACAATTGCTCAGGCAAGAGAAAAAAGCAGTGGCAGTTGGACTGGTGATGAAGCGATGGAGAGGATTGATGCTAAAGAGGCAGGATTCATAAAAGAAAGTCTGAACCCTTACTGGGGATTAGATTGTCCAAGCTGTTCACTGATGCTCAACAACTTTCATGGCTGCCCCAATGGGACCACCAACACAGCAATGAACCAAATGTGCCCATGGAAATGGGACCCAAATCCTGCTACTCTCCCAGAGTAGCAGAAGCAATAGTAACTGGATTCCCACCACCTACAAGCCTTAAGTTGAAGCTGCTAGTTTTGTGATCTATAAAGGACACTTTAAGCCCAGGGCCTTGGAAATGGAATTATGAGTACAAAAACTTTTCCTGTAAGTCTTTTAACCAACCAATAGAATCTAACACCTAGCACTCTCAGGGCATAGCATGGCACGTGAGAACTGAGCCATGAGGGCAGACAGAGCTGGGTTTGATTCCTGTTTCTGACACCTCCTATGTTTCCTTGGACCAGGAGATCTCTAAGCCTCTAAGCCCCAGTTTTCCCAGGAGATATTTCCCTGGCAATAGTGTCATTTCTCTCTCAGGGGCTTTGTGAGGACTAAAAATAATAACACATGGGACAACAAAACAAACTTCAAATGTGGTTAGAAATGAATCTGTTTGAATCACTCATTTGTTTTGCTAAAGGGGACATAGGAACAAAAGCCAAAGTATGGGATATTCATGCTTTTTACTAACAAGAGAGTTCTTGCCATTTACATACTGAGGTTACAGAATGAAGTTAAAATGTCATTAACAAGTCCATAATCAGTGTGTACATTAAAATTGAGGTGAATTAACTCAATTTCTATAACATTTTCTAACAAAACACATTTTCTTCTTGAACTTATAATGAACAAATAGAATTTCTTACCAAAAAAATAAAGTTTTGCAATAGTCAGTCATGTGGTTAAGGGTTACATTCCATAGGAGATAGCAATAAATATTTGTACTTAAATGGCAGATCATCAAAGGAGAGTTTATTTTTTTCAGCAAATAACATAGTGAGAAATTTAATTTAATAATCCAGAATACCTACAGATATGATTTCAAAAGAACATCTGTCCCCCGTGGCTAAAGTTCTTTCTTGCTTGTCACTTTAGAGTAATTGACTTGTAAATAGTCTTTAACCTCTTATCTTTAAGACAAAGGATAATGAACTAGCCCGAGGCTTTCTATTCCCATGGTCACTTGGGTTAAGTCTTCTATTTAGCTCCTATTTGCTTTAAATCTGTTGAGATTTATAGCAATAGTTCAGCCACAATTGTGACTAAGAAAAATTGTGAATAGAAAAATATGGCTTTTAAGATGTGGTATACTTATGCAATGGAATATTACTCAGCCATAAGAAAAGAATGAAATAATGACAACTGCAGTAACATGGATGGACCTACAGATTATCATACCAAGTGAAGTAAGTCAGACAGAGAAGGACAAATATCATATATTATTGCTTATATATCGAATTTTTAAAAAATGATACAAATGAACTTATATACAAAACAGAAATAGACCCACAGACATAGAAAACAGTATGGAGGTTCTTTAAAAAACTACAAATAGGGCTTCCCTGGTGGCGCAGTGGTTGAGGGTCCGCCTGCCGATGCAGGGGACCGCGGGTTCGTGCCCCGGTCCGGGAAGACCCCACATGCTGCGGAGCGACTGGGCCCGTGAGCCATGGCCGCTGGGCCTGCGCGTCCGGAGCCTGTGCTCCGCAATGGGAGAGGCCGCAGCAGTGAGAGGCCCACGTACCACGAAAAGAAAAAAAAAAAAAAAAAAAAAAAAAACTACAAATAGAACTACTATATGACCCAGCAATCCCACTACTGGGCATATACCCTGAGAAAACCATAATTCAAAGAGAGTCATGTACCAAAATGTTCATTGCAGCTCTATTTACAATAGCCCAGAGATGGAAACAACCTAAGTGCCCATCATTGGATGAATGGATAAAGAAGATGTGGCACATATATACAATGGAATATTACTCAGCCATAAAAAGAAACGAAATTGAGCTATTTTTAATGAGGTGAATGGACCTAGAGTCTGTCATACCGAGTGAAGTAAGTCAGAAAGAGAAAGACAAATACCATATGCTAACACATATATATGGAATCCAAAAAAAAAAAAAATGTCATGAAGAACCTAGGGGTAAGACAGGAATAAAGACACAGACCTACTAGAGAATGGACTTGAGGATATGGGGAGGGGGAAGGGTAAGCTGTGACAAAGTGAGAGAGAGGCATGGACATATATACACTACCAAAGGTAAGGTAGATAGCTAGTGGGAAGCAGCCGCATAGCACAGGGAGATCAGCTCGGTGCTTTGTGACCACCTAGAGGGGTGGGATATGGAGGGTGGGAGGGAGGGAGACGCAAGAGGGAAGAGATATGGGAACATATGTATATGTATAACTGATTCACTTTGTTATAAAGCAGAAACTAACACACCATTGTAAAGCAATTATACTCCAATAAAGATGTTAAAAAAAAAAAGAAAACAAACTTATGGTTACCAAAGGGAAAAGGTGGGGAGGGATAAATTACAAGTTTGGGATTAAAAGAAACACACTACTATATATAAAATAGATAACTAACATGGACCTACTGTATAGTACAGGGAACTATATTCAATATTTTGTAATAACCTATAAAGGAAAGGAATCTTAAAAAAATATATATATATATATATACACACACACATACATACACAACTGAATCACTTAGCTGTACACCTGAAACTAATACAACATTGTAAATCTAACTATACTTCTAGTTAAATAAATAAAGTAGAAAGAAAGAAAAATACGGCTTTTAATTTTCTTTTTCCACATATGGAAAGTACTAGCATAGCATGTGGCCTGGAGAAGGGGCTCAGGCACAGGCAATGGAGGGATGGCTCTGCTTCCTGTCTGGTCTTTGTGCTCCCTCACCCTCTGAAAGCTGGCAGAGGAAGTCCGACCATCTAAGTCCTCCCTAGTGACTCTCTGTACGCTGTATGGCTCTTTCTAAATCTGAACCAGAAAATGGAGGCTTGTTTGGGGTCAACATAGTCAGTAATCTTTCATGATAAGCCATCATAAATCACACATGTGGAATATCTACTTTCCTCCTAAAGAAAAACATAAGTAACTTCTTGCCTTTCCACTCACCTGGCTTCTCTTTGCTCTCATAAACTAGCTAGGATTCATTATAATAAAAGCAATGCCTTTCAGGCAACTAGAAGGGAAAAAACTCAACAAATTAGTACCAGAAACCTTCTCCACTTGAAAATCACACATCACAGAATTCTAATACAGGTGACCCCGGATTTAAATCTGCTGAACTTGTCATACTCCCTACTTTTACATCACAGTCAGGACCAAACCCCATACTGATGATTTCTAATTTCTGCAAGCAATGCTTCAGCATTCCCATCAGCAGCCTGAGGTGCTCACCACAGTTGGCAGTAACTCGGCTGACATCGTCTGCAGGTGCATTTAAAGTAAGTGAGTCTGTTGCAAACTGCTATCTTTGCAAATTTTCTTTAAACTTTTAAATTCCTTGCTCTTTACTGTGTCAAATAGAATATTTGATGGAATACACAGCACTTCAAATCTACCTCCCCAAAAAGGCAAGACAGTCCATCTCTTTGAAAGCGACACAAGAGAATTTAACTTAATGGTAGGAGAAATGAAAGCAAATGAGCAAACTGTCAAGCCCAGACTGTCACACTCAGGCACAAACACAATTCTGAAGTTCAAGGAAACGTATCTGGAGACTATGAAGAGCGCTGAGCGGATGCAATGGATGGTCTTTAAAATAAATGAAAAGGAATTATTTATCAGATGGAAAACTCTTGCATTTTGTAGTGGCTTGCTGAAGCCATGCTCCACACTTCTTTGCTTAGTTGGATAGAGCAAGTAACCTTAGAAAGGATCTTCCTTAGTCAAGGAAGAATTTTAAGGGGGGCTCCCTTATCTGATAGGCAGTCACTGGTCTAGAAGTAGGTATAACAGATATTTTTATGCTCTAACAAGACACACTTTTGAAGTGTAGAACTGGTGCCAGCAAAGGGAATACCAAGTTGAATGATTTTCCTCAAAGCTTTCTGGGAAGATGGGGACAAAGATGCCCAACACCTGCTCCCTAAAATTCAAAGTTAAGGAAGACTATTTAGAGTATACTAGGGCTGTCTGATGATCCAAGTTCTACTAGCCAGAGGAGCCTCCAAGGACCCTAAAGGTAAACTCAACAACAGGACTGTGCTGGTGTCCCATTCTAACAGAAGAATCTAAATGTTCTGGTTCAGGCTGGAACTAGAAGCACTTCTAAACTTGGCCAGCTGACACCATGATTCCTACTTTGAAAAAGCAATGGGTACGCTTGTAAATGTGATCAACAACAACAAAAAGCCCCCAGAGATCAAGCATGTGGCACTCCAAGCAGAATCTGGGTGAGTAAATGCATCATTCCATGGTCTAGAAGGGTCCACTGAAACATGCAAGAGTAGTCTTCAGATGAGATATCGTATAGCAGAGCCACAGAAACACCAGCAGGGCTGACCTGTTTCTCCAGTTATTGCACCAGAATTTTGAACTGATTGGGAAGTTGGAGACAGGGAAACGTCCACAGAATAGAAATGTTAACTCCCTGCTAAAAGGTCATGTCAGGAAGTGAACAATTAATTAGAGAGCATTATACTAAGTGAAAGAACTCAGTACAAAAGGTTACACACTGTATGATTCCATTTATGTGCAAGTCCAGAACAGATAAATCCATGGAGACAGGAAGTATATTAGTGGTTGCCTAGTGCTGTGGAGCGGGGATAGAGAGTGACTGGTAATGGGCATAGGGTTTCTCTTACAGATGATAAAAATGTTCTATACTTATACTGTGGTGACAGCTATGCAGCTCTGTGAATATACTATAAATCACTAAATTGTACATTTGAAATGGGTAAATTTTATGGTATACAAATTCTCACTGAGAGATGTTGTAAAAGAGAAATGTACAACTACAGTATTTTCTTCTCTCTGAAGGAATGGAGATATTGTCTCCAATGTGAACTATATAAACTTTAAAGAATCTGCTTATCTCATTTTTTCTCATAAAAAGATTCAGCAGGGATGGGCAATATATTGTAGCAATTAACAGCATGGGCTCTGGAGTCAGACTGTCTGGGTTCAAGTATTAGCTGTGTTTTGTACAGTTGTGTGATTCTGTGCCTCAGTTTCCTCATCTGCAAAATGGGATACAGTAAAATCTACCTTGTTGAGCTACTGGAAGGATTAAATAAAAGGGTTTAGCATAGTACCTGATGTGAAGTTAAGTGCAAAATGAATGTTTAATATTCAAAAGGATTTTTTAAATGTGTATATTTACTTGTATATAAAATAAATGCATATTTACTGGTGTATAAAATATTCTCTCTGCAGGGTCCAAGAAACTGATAAAGTTTATTGCATGAAAGGGTGGCTGGGTAAAGGGTGCAGGAGGGAAATATTTCAGGTTGCACAGTCTTTTTTGTATTTTCAGAATTTTGAATCAGATAAGTTTATTACTTAAATGCAATGAAAATTGAGTTTGATGAGTTTTCGAAAAAGAAACAGAACTTTATTTGTACCGAAACTAGTCTGGCAGTCTACACTAGGTATCCTTGCATGTTTCAGGATCAGATAGAGCCAATCCAATACTTGCACACCAGGCAACACTCTTGGTAAAGGGATGCATCTCATCCAGAGATAAATTCAATACAGGTGTGTTGGAAGGTGCCCAGTGGAAAATTTTTTTATTGAAAGCAATAGATAATTTTATTGCTTCAGACAGAAAACTGGTTGATACAAAAGCGAAAGGGTATTGTGATGATGTGGTAGGTAGTTAGGAACATGGAAACCGTAACTAGACTGCTTGGTTTGAATTCCAGCTTTGTCACTGGTGGTTTTTAACCTCTCCATGCCTCAGCTTTCTCATCTGCAATGGGGATAATACTAGAGGGATTTTGTGAGGATTGAATGAGGTAACACTAAGAGTAGAAGCTGGAGCATAGTATGTACTATTTGAATGTGAGCTATTGCAGGTATTGGAGTTCCAGAGAAATCGCAAGCACTGACACAGAGGCACAGAATAATTACCTGAAGAGTTAAATGAAAACATTGAAAAGTCATGCTATCATTTGAGAAAGGTGTTTCATGTTGACAAAAAAAGAAGTACTTTAGAGGCAAATGTCTTAGAAATGATGCACGTCTAAGGAAGAAAAATCAATAACAACTATAAGGCAAAAATGATCAATAATTTAGCTGAATTTTTTTAAAAAACAGAAAGAAAAAGAGACAGGAGGAAGAGAAAGAAAGAAAAGGAGGGAAATAATATGTTGCTAGAGAAAGGGTCTTCTGTTATTCACCTCCTGAGGATTTCATGAATGTCAAAATCAGAAATGAAAAATGCTGGGAAAGACAACTCTAATTGTGAACACTCTTCAGAGGTGCTTAGAGAATGAATAAGTTCCATGTCGCTGGAAAGAGGTTTCCAATGAAGACGTATCTTTTGTTCACAATTCACTGGACACTTATTTAAACACTTTACTGGACACATATAAGATCTTTGGGAAAAATATATAATAAGATCTGTTACATCTGGGGCACACACGTAAAGGAGAAAATATTATAATAAAATAAACACATATGGATCTATCACCCACTTAATGGTTGGAGTATTATCAGAATTATTGTATCTACGTGTGCTCTTACCCTCGCTCCTTCATTCCCCAGCTTCCTTCTCAATATACTGTTTAGTTGTTCTTGTTTTTAAGCATTTAAAAAATGGTTTCATTCGGTATGTATTACTCTATGACTTATTTTCCTCATTCTAATATTCATTCAAAATTATACATGAATCAAACATACATGATACACGGATGATACATTTATTATTCACTGATGTATAATATTCCATTTAAAAGACATTCCACAATTAATCATATTCCTGTCAGTGGGCATTTTGATTGTTTTAGTATTTTTGCTCTTCCAAGCAATGTTGCTGTGAATAGGCTTGCATGTATCTTTCCACTCCCCCAAGGTTTACTGAAGTATAATTGACAAATAAAAATTTATGTATTTATGGTATACACTGTGACTTTTTGGTGTTCCTATACATTGTAAAATGATGACCACAATAAAGCTAATTAACATACCCACCACCTCACACAGCTTCCATTTTATGTGTGTAGGTTGTGAGAACACTTAAGATTTACTCTCTAAGAAAATTTCAGGTATAAAATACAGTATGAAGTACAATTGACATGCTATACATTAGCTCTCCAGAACGTATTCATCCTGCATAACTGAAAGCTTGTACTCTTTTACCAACATCTCCCCATTTGTCCCATCCCTTAGCCCCTGACAACCACAATTCTACTCTCTGCTTCTATGAGTTCATTTTTTTCAGATTCCATATATAAGTGAGATCATGCATTATTTGTCTTCCTGTGCCTGGCTTATTTCACTTGGCATACTGTCCACCAGTTTCATCCATGTTGTCACAAATGACAGGCTGAATTACAATATATATGGAGAGAGAGGGAGAGTTCCATTTCTTAATCCATTCATTTGTCAATGGACACAGGGTGATTCCATAGATTGGCTATTGTGAATAATACTGAAATGAACATGGGAATGCAGATGTGCCTTTGAGATATTGACTTCATTTATTTTGGATATATACCCACAAGTGGAATTGCTGAATCATATGGTAATTCCGTTTTTAATTATGGGAGGCACTTCCAAACTGTTTTCCCTAATGGCTATACCAGTGAATGTGTCTTACTATACATATTTAGAGTATTTCTTCATGACATCTATGAGTTAAATTGCTCTTTGTAGAGAAAGGAAATGTTCAGCTTTACGGAGATGAAAACTTGTCTTCCAAAATAGTCGTATTAACTACTTACACTCCTATAAGGAGCACGTGAGAATGCCTATAGATCCACATCCTCACCTACACTTGGTATTAGCAGACTTCTAAATTGTTGAGTGTTTATATGTACCTAATTTGCATTCTCCTGATAACTAATGATGAAAATGTCTTTTCTTATATCTATTTGCCATTTGTGTTTCCTTTTCTGTGAAATGGCTTTAAGCTTTTTCCTATGAACTGAATTATTATACAGTTGTCCTTTTCTCTCTGACATGTAATCCTTTGCAAATTATATTCATTTGCTGTGGAGGCTTCTCTTTTCCTTGTTTTTTTGATAAAGCCTTTTGATTTTTAAATTTTAATGTAATCTAATTTATCGATCTTTTTTTCTCTTTTAAAAATTCCTTCTCGGGCTTCCCTGGTGGCGCGGTGGTTGAGAGTCCGCCTGCCGATGCAGGGGACACGGGTTCGTGCCCCGGTCCGGGAAGATCCCACATGCCGCAGAGCGGCTGGGCCCGTGAGCCATGGCCGCTGAGCCTGCGCGACCGGAGCCTGTGCTCTGCAACGGGAGAGGCCGCAACAGTGAGAGGCCCACCTACCCAAAAAAAAAAAAAAAAAAAAAAAAAATTCCTTCTCTACTCAAAGCTTCAGAAGAAGTTTAAAAATTTTACTTTCACATCTAGCTAATTAACCTACTTGGAATTGATTTTTGTGTACAAGATAAAAAGCTAAATTCATATCTTTTTCCATATGGAACGCCAACTTTCCCAGCACCATTTCTTGACTCTTCTATTTTTCCTTAACAATCTGCAACACTGCTATACCAAATATACAATTCCCCAACATGCTTGAGGCTGCTCTGAACTCTCAGTTTTCTTTCATTGGCCATTTTATTTATCATATTAACAATACTGTACTGGTTTAATTACTACATCTTTATAGTAATATGCTTTATCTTAATATGAGAGTCTCCCCATCCTCCCACCTGGTTCTTCAGGACTATCTTGGTGATTCTCAGGCTTAGCTATTCCATGCAATATTATAACAGATAACATTGGACTCACAATGGGCTGGCTTATGTTCTAGTAACAAACAGCCCCCATATTTCAGTAGTTAAAAAAAAAGTTGATTTCTTGCTTGTGTTATATATCCTTTGTGTCAGCAGTTTTCCATGAAGGCCCCCATTCTAGGAATCAGGCTAACAGAACAGCTATAGAAGGCTCACTGCTGGTCCACGGCAGATGGAAAAAGAGCTCTGGAGGGCGGTGCCCTGCCAATGGAATACCCTAATAAGAAATGATACACACACTTCCAAACATAACTCAGTGGCCAGAATTGGTCATGGGGGCCCCACCAAACTCCAAGGAAGCCAGGAAGCACTATCGACCATGTCTCTGGAAGGCAGCCAAAAACATTTGTTGAACTAATCACTACCACCTGCAACATTACCTCAAAGGCCTCAGCAGTCTTCCCACGGGTTTATAGATGGTACAGATAGAAACGGGGGGGCCGAGGGTCAAGAGCCTGAATTCAGAATCTAAAGAATCCCACTCCATCATGTTGCTCAGGGTCTACTTGGTCATTTACATTGTGCAATTTTAGGTTCAAATTAAGACATGGGTTAAATAAACCTCTGGCAAATGCTGTGGAAATAGAATGATAAGTCACCTCTTTGAGAGTGGAAACTATTAAATCAGAGAATGGGTTTGTTGTGCTTATATTAAAGGAAGATCATGAAGCAGGTCACTTGGATCTCAAGTTCCAGATACTGTGATACTGTATTATAAACCCCTTTTTTTTTGTTAGCTAAACAGAAAACCTATCTGCTGGCTAATTCATTCATTATTACCAATTCATTATTTCTCTTACTGTTAAATTCTTTTAGCACAGATCTGGCTGAACCAGCCTGAAATATGAAACATTTCAGATAACTGGAAAGTCACAGAAAGTAACCTGCAGTGGTTCATAAATTATACCTAATGGCAATAAGTTCATCACTTCAGGTGAAACAGAATTGACAATGATCTCACTCCACTGATTGTATTTTTCTTTTTCCACCTAGATCTGAGTCCATTGCTACACAAGGTCTAAAATTGGCCAGTGCGACTTGACAGTGTTTGAAATAGATATAACTGCAATCTCCCTACCACAGTTTACAATAAGTGAAAATTTTAAAAAGTGCCTATGACTATTTCTACATCTCAATACAATGTCTCATTCTCCCATAAATGCATAGAACTAATCTACACTGTAAAGTCCACAGTTGCTAAGCAACGGGCTATGAGTTCTCCCAACTTCCACCTCTCCCCAAGAAAAGGAGTTACCATTCAATTCAGCACATCTGGTGAAAACATGTACAAACACAGACACAAATATAAACATAGTGCACTGAAAAAGAGTGTTGCCTCTGAGTCAGGCTGCCTGGGTTTGAACCTCCATTATTCTCTCACTTTTTAGCTGTGTGAACTGGAGCAATATAATATAGAAGCTAAGAGCTTTGGTTTTGGAATTAGTTTTGCAGATTCTGTCTCCTGCTGGCTATGAGTCTTTGGGAAAGATATTTAACCTAAGCCTCACTTTCCCCATATATAAAATGGGAATAATATTAGTACTTACCTCATAGTGTTACTGCAGATGTTACATTTATTGCAGGATTATTCACAGTAATCAGAATATAGAAACAACCCAAGTGTCTGTGTCCATCACAGATAAATGAACAAAGAAGATATGATACATATTATATATATCTGTATTTTTTATATATAAAATGAGAAAGAAGGAAATTCTGCCATTTGCAAAAACATGGATGGACCTTGAGGGCATTATGCTAAGTTAATAAGTTAGTAAATAATAATAAGTAAAATGAGTCAGGCAGAGAAAGACTAATACTGTATATCATTTTCTATATGTGGAATGTAAAAAAGCTGAAGACAGAGACGGAATAGAATGGTCCTTGCCAGGAGTTGGGAGGTTGGAGAAATGAGGGAGATGTGAAATGTTGGTCAAAGTAATAAGACAAATAAATTCTGAGAATCTAATGTACAGTATAGTGGTGGTTATAGATAATAATATATTATATACTTGAAAGTTGCTAAGAGAGTAGATCTTTGATGTTCTCATCATAAAAAAATGGTAAGTATGGGGCTTCCCTGGTGGCGCAGTGATTGAGCGTCTGCCTGCTAATGCAGGGGACGTGGGTTCGTGCCCCGGTCCGGGAAGATCCCACATGCCGCGGAGCGGCTGGGTCCGTGAGCCATGGCCGCTGAGCCTGTGCGTCTGGAGAGACCACAGCAGTGAGAGGCCCGCGTACCGCAAAAAAAAAAAAAAAAAAAAAAAAAAAAAAGGTAAGTATGCAAGATGTTGGCGGTGTTAGCTAACTCTATGGTGGTAATCATTTTGCAATATATTAGTGTATCAGATAATTTTTTAAGTGTTTAGCAGGGTGTCAGGTATATAGTAAGTGCTCGATTAATGATAGTTTTTATTATAATAGTAGTATCAATATCGTTATATAAATGTACTTATATTTACTACAGGGAAAATACTGTGATTGTCATTATAGATAGCACAAGTTCACAGTGATGGATAGATTGTCTCCACCTTCCCAAAATCATACTTTTTCTCTACTGGCTCAGCTTGGCAATTTAGACTTTACTAGAAACATGGACATAGGATCCTAGGAATGGAATTACTCTCAATTTATAAATATGCAAAACATGAGGCTCTAAAAGGTACAGCCCTCATGGGAAAGACTTTAAATCCACAGTGGTAGAAAACTACAGGGCAAGCAAACCCACTGCCTGACCACCTGCTACATTATCTGTCCCAGGGGCTGCTCCTAGCCCAGGTGCCTGCAGGTTGTACCAGAAAACAGGCTGCTCCTCAAGAACACAGCCTGAATTCCAAGAGACCAGAGTCCTTGATTGCTTTTTTCAAGGATGTGTGGTTGTAACAGAGTGGGAACAAGTTTGGGTCAAGTTCAAAGGGAAGGCTTACACTGTGGACTGAGGAAAGGATCTTACTCAAGGTCCCACAGCAGGTGGACTGCTGCCGTGCCTCCAATTTATAAACACTCTCAGAGTCAACAGAAATTTCCAGACTTTCCAGTTCAGTAGCACTAGGGTGTCCTGAGATAGAAGTTACAAGCATCTAGGTGTTTTATGATTTTATTAGGCATTCTAGGACTTCCATACTGCCTCTTTCCTCCCAGTGCTGAGAAATAGTGGGAAACACTGGTGATCATGCTGAAGAGAATGAGGCAATAACAAAATTAATCTCTTCCAGGCCAAGGGTCACAGAGTCGGGTCTTTTCCACGGAGTCCTCAGTGATGACTGTAATACAGGATGGGCATAACCTGCAGCCCAGCTCTGTCTATAGCTTCGCCTGAAGAACTGTGTTAATTGGTAACAGTTCACAGCTCTCCATCGCCTTCTCACTCACCTTCTACAAGCACCTTTGGCCTTTGCCCTCACCTTGCTGAAGCTCATATGTTCTGATGACAGATTTCCCTTCTACTCTCAGGGACTAGCCAGCTCAGCTAGCCACAACTCCCCCACTTCCTGCCCAGATGCCCTCTCATGAATAACCCCATTCATCCCACGCACAGGAGAAATTGGCTGGTTCGTAAGCACTGATTAATGCAACCTCCAACTCTAGTTTCTTTCCAACAAAGTAACCTGTTTTCCTCTCAACAGGCCACCCCATGAACTCAGAGGGGTTTGCGTGTGTGATTTAATACAGCAACAAAAAGCCAAGAATTTCTCATTTATATCACCTATTTGTAACTGCTTATCCAACTTCTTCCCTTTCTCTCTTCTATTTGGTTGATTGGTTGAACTTGTTTCCCCTGACTGGGGGAAATTCAGGGTATAATCGATTCAGATTTTATCTGATTTCTATATCAAAAGAGAAGATAAAACTTATGGTCCTGATGGGCCTATGGGTGTAGTTAATTCCTGAAAGGATCCCAGCTCCTAAAAATGTGGGAAATTTTCTCCTTCTCTCTGTGTAAGTGATTGATGGGCCACAGTGATGGTCACAAACTCAGGAAGACCACAGACTGTGAGGGGGATGCATTAAGTCCTGGTGTACTGAAAACCTCCATTATTAGAACCAAGAACTGGCTTAATTGGGGATATTAACCAATTTCCTAAAGCACAAAATAAAAGGAGCTGTGAGTTAACAGGCAGGGAAAGAGGCAAAGATCAAATGGAGAATGAGTGGGAATTAAACAGGCAGAAACCCTGTGCCCTGCTTCATTTGCCTTCATGATGCTAATGACAAGAAGACATGATGTTACACAACTACTAGTTTACCTGTCTCTCGTCTCCCCATCCCAGTAGAACAGGAGTCCCACGAGGACCTAGTCTGTACGTGGTACTCACTGACCCAGCACCAAGAGCAGAGCTTGGTGTATAAATGAATAAGTGACTGGAGAGTCAAAGCATTCTAACAAGGAACAACCTAAGCAAAGGAAGATGGGATCGAAAACACATTTACTGGCCATATTCTGTGTTAGGAATCATATAAGTGCTTTCAGGGTATCCTCCTGAAGCAGGGGAGGCACACTTTTTCTGGGCCAGATAATAAATATTATAGGCATTGAGGGCCATAGAGTCTCTGCTGTTGCAGCATGAAAGCAGCCAGAGACTATATATGAAGGAATGAGTAAAGTTCCAATAAAACTTTATTTACCAAAGCAGGCAGCAAGCCAAATTTGACCCACAGGCTATAATTTGCCAATGCCTGGCCTTTATAAGTCAAAGGCAAAGAAATTATTGCACTATGTGTTATTAATCGGTTTATGTAAAAATGTGAGACAAAGATATATTATCAATATTTGCATCATGAATTGATCACCCAACTGCACACATTTTAGACCCCATGTTACCCTAAGGAACAAAGTTTAAATTCACTCACATTGACCTTCCTAGGCCTGAGGTGAAACTTGCCTCCATTCCCTCCACAACATTCTGAACAGTTACCAAAGAGGATGAGCGAATTCCCCAGCACGCGGCAGAGACACTGGAGCAGATGTCCCCAGGAGAACTTCCTTACATGATTCAAATGTAAATTTCTATTTGAAAGATTCGGATGACTCAGCAGTCTTCTCATCAAGGACAAATATATACGGGATAAAACAGTAAGCTCTTTTGTGGGGATTTCACATAGAAATCCCAACTATTAATATAGTCACAATGAGACAGAGAGAGCAGCAAAATAATACTAAGCAGGATATACTACTACCCAGAATTTAGCTACTTAGGAGGCAGCTGATCCTCAACTCAAACCAGTCGGAAGGAAAGTCTATACAGGCACAGCCAGGGCTGAAGCAATTAGGCAGCTAAATTCAGGCTGTCAAGAAATGGAGTCCAAGGAAATCAGCTAAGGCATAAAGGGCCAGGCCATTCCCTGGGGGCAGGTCAGGGGTAAAATCTATAAAATTTAATCAAGACTGGAAGATTCAGACATCTAGATATTTATTGGCTCAGAGAAGTCAGAAAAGGCAGCTGATGGAGGAGAGGTGCAAAGCTGATTGGTGCCCCTGTTGGCCACATACCAGAATATTTTTCAGGTGAAGGCTTGCTAGCCTTTCCAATTCATACAGTTGTTCTAGTCACGTGGCCGTCTTTATTTTATGATCAATGAATGTTAACGAAGAAGACTTTAAAAGGGCACAACCAGGTTCTTTTACCCAACTTTGGATTAAATATATCAAGTTAATTCAAAGGTATATTTCCTATTACCTTTCTCATTCTCCATTTCTACACCTCTTATGAATAAGAGAGTAATGTAAATAAATAAATAAATAGGAATTACATGACAGACCTATCTCCCCAAGTACCTGAGCATACAGATAAATTATCTTTCACAGTCTTCCTGTCAGCCCTCTGTCTGAGCTCTAGCCAATGGGATGGAAATAAGAAGTAATGTAATGCTTCTTCCAATCTGGGTCCATCAAAACTCTCCAAACATGGTCTCCCATCCTCTTTTCCCCTTCCAGCTGGCTGGAATGGAAGAGGTCTCCAGGGAAACTTGAGAGTCATATGGATAACACAGCAAAGATTCAAGACTGAAGGAAACTGGATTCCTGAATCACTGTGTGGAGGAGAGCTGGCAGTCCAGAAGAACCATCATTGTACTGTGATACGAGTTTTCAGCCTCTGATATTGGAAGTGTATCTACTATAGCAGTTAGCATTACCTTAAGTCATGTGAGGCAGAAGAGCACACTTTAATATTGGAAAATTTCTGAATATATTACTTAACCTCACAGAACCTGAGCACTGAAAAATTCAATGTGAAAAAAGGAATAAGAAAAAATAAGTGAAATTAGGTTAAAATAACATTTTCCTCATGTAAGCAAAGTTCAATCATATCTCCTATGCATATGGAAAAGAACAAAGCAAACAAAATAGTTTTTTGGAACTGGGATAGGCCTGGAGGATCTACACTGGTGTTAATTCCTGCAGACCATTGAGAAAATGGTAAAAATAAGAGACTTCAAAGATTGTCACCCAGTGAAATGCATCTGAGGACCACTATCAGACATCAAAGAATGTATGCTTTTTCCTTTCCTTTTCTTCTGCCTGTAATTTTCTGTAATTTTTCTTTCTTTTTTTCCTATTCTCTGAGCTATTATAGTATTCATTAGTACTGCCTATCTAACATGTGATCATATATTTATTCCATGTATGTAACTTTAAATTGCAATTCCATTAAGTGCAGGGACGAAGTCTTTAACATTTTTCCTTTTGTCTCTCAGAGGCTCAAAATTTAGTCCATCATACTCCTCAACTCATGATTCACAATCATCACTGACCTGTGACAAGGTACTGGTTTGGTCTGGTCTGGTTTGGTTTATTGTTTTTCCTCTTTATCCTCTATCTCCAATTTCAATTTCCCTTTTCCCAACATAGGCAATCATTTTAGTCTATTTAATGCACATATTTCCATTCCATCATTCGTATTTTCATTTAGATGTGTACTCAGGCTAGAAAAATAGGTAGCACTGCTTTTTTGTGTGCATGTTATATACATAAGTGGTATTTCACTATCAATCTCTGTCTGTACCTTACTTTTTTTTTTTTTTTTTTTTTTTTTTTTCGGTACGCAGGCCTCTCACTGTTGTGGCCCCTCCCGTTGTGGAGCACAGGCTCCGGACGCGCAGGCTCAGCGGCTGTGGCTCACGGGCCCAGCCGCTCCGCGGCATGTGGGATCTTCCTGGACCGGGGCACGAACCCGTGTCCCCTGCATCGGCAGGCAGACTCTCAACCACTGCGCCACTAGGGAAGCCCTGTACCTTACTTTTTAAATTCGGTCTTTTGTTTTTGAGATCCATCCATGTTGTTACATGTAAATCAAGCTTATTTCTTCTGATTCATGCATGGTATTCTCTAGCATGATAATTGACTTGGAATCCATCAGCATGTTATAAAAGTAAATATAATGTAAGAATTTGATGAGAAAGTTTCTAGTTGGCCACCAATTGTTTGGATTAGTCTGGGATTTTATTAAATTTGAATACTTGGTTAATGATCTAGAATCAGAATTGGCAGTGTGTTCATTTCATTCATAAATGGTAATAGTTTTGGAAGTAAAGAGAATGGTAGAATGACACCCCCTCTCCCTGCCCGCTGTCTCTGTCATAATGACCTCTGTTATAATGAGATTGTAAATTTCTGAGAAATGAACAGAAGAACCTTCCTGTTTTGTACGGCTTTTGTACGGCTTCTAGAAAACTGTGGCTGTTAGAACAGTTCTTGGGAAGATAGACGCTACTTACTGATGTTTTCACTTCAGTAATGCTTCCTCCAATCTGGGTCCATCAAAACTCTCCAAACATGGTCTTCCATCCTCTTTTCCCCTTCCAGCTGGCTGGAATGGAAAAGACCCCCAGGAAAACTTGAGAGTCATATGTATAACACGGCAAAGATTCAAGATTGGTGTAGGTATCAAGCATACTATCTTTATCTTCCCTCTATCTACACCATTAATCACTCCCTCCTTCATGCCAAAGATCTGCAATTACAATCTCCTGAAACAAAAGGCTTTAGTTCAGTGTTTCTTAAGGTATAGTACACAGAGCCACACTGGCAGCTGCAGGTCTTAGGCATTTGCTAAAACTGAAGATTCCAGAGCCATTCCCAGCTGAATCAGAATCTCTGGTGTGGGACCCAAGATCTGTACTTTTACAACCTCCTTTGGTGGTCACGATGCACTATAAGAACTGAACCTCTATATCTTGAACCAAGATAATCCTTGGCTATCCTATTCAGAAATTAGCATAGTTAGTGTGCCCAGACTGTAATAGACTTCATGGTTATAGAATGCTGAAATAGGAGCTGCTTACCTGTTTTATCTGATCTTGACATTTATAGCAAGAAGGCTCTACCTAGTCCAAGTATTTATATTAGACGATATCCAAAGATACTGTTATTTCACTCGGGATTTTATAAAGATGACAGATCAGTTCAAGCTATTCTATACAGAAAACCATATTCCATTTTCTATACACACTTGCAGGTAAGTGAGTTTTGAACATAGTCTCCTAAATGAAAAAATGGTGAGTGCCTCTGAAAGAGGCCAAAGCTCACTGAGTCTGCATTCTCTTCTCTCGGGACACAGATGTTCTCTCTACTTTGGGAATTGCCTACATTCACCTTTGGGCACACTTTTGCCAACACTTGACCTAAGAAAGTAGAGATCTGCCTATGCCCAAGTCCTCTCTTACTGCAACTGGAAGAGTTTTTTAACTCACTGTTACAGGCACAGATCCTTCCTACTGAAATCAAGGCAGAAGTGGGAGCCCTCATTGCTCAGAAAATGAAAGCCCGGCTACGGTCACTTTTTGTGCAACATCATTAAACACAACCCTCATGGTAATGAGGCTCATAATGGCTGGCACACGTGAGGAAACAAGGGATGTACACATCTCTGCTTCCTGCTCCGAGGGCCACCTTTGGAGGGTGGTGGGGGAAGACGGAGGCACAGTAGGACCTCCAGGCTCAGGCTCCATGAAAAGCACTGGCACCTGAGTGTGTGCCACAAAGCACAGGCTGGGCATCCTGTCTCCTCTGGTCACCACAAAGCATCTGGTCACCAAGGACCTACAGCCTCACAATTCAATGAAGTCGTTTGAAACAGTCTGATGCGGTTTGATGCAGTTTTCTTCATCGAACCAAGGTTCAGACCAGGTCATTATTTTTTGGATGACAGTCACTTCAAACAAATATTACAATCACCATCCCTGATTATCAACAAATTATTTGGAAATTATTCGAATGACTAGATGAACAGTTTGCACCTCACTGTAAATCACTCAATAAGCAGTGCTATAACACATAAGCTTTATACATATATTATATGTAACATACATGTATTCTATTACTGAATGCTAAATATTTTGAATATCACCTTTGAGTGCACACCTGTGTGCTTGTGCACATACAAGTGTGTTTAGGTGGAGAAGCATGGTGAAGATTAGTGTTCAATTTCTTTTTGCCCAGTTTTATGTAAGAGAAACCTGACTTTAGATTATAGAACCAAGTTTATATTTTGGTATAGAGAGGTTCTCAACCAGATCCTAATTAATAGATTGGCTGGGGGGGGTCTGATCACTTTTTTTTAATCCAAAGATGGGAAGAGTGGTGTATCTTATTTCAGTTTATAACCTCTTCAGAAAGAATCCATCCGTTCATCATGACCCCAAATAGTCCTTAGTCTTTGGGGCAACTTAACAAATGTTTGAAGACATCCAAAGATTTATATAAGATCCCAATTACCAAGAGAATATAGATCAAACTCCTTAACCACTAAGAGCCTCCACAGTCAGGTTCAAATACAGTTCATTACCCAGCAATCCAGCAATCCAGCAACATACACCTTTATTCTATTCTTTTTTTTTTAAAGATTTTTTTTTGATGTGGACCATATTTTTAAAGTCTTTATTGAATTTGTTACAATACTACTTCTGTTTTATGTCTTGGTTTTTTTGGCCATGAGGCATGTGGGATCTTAGCTCCCCGACCAGAGATCGAACCCGCACCCCCTGCATTGGAAGGTGAAGTCTTAACCACTGGACCGCCAGGGAAGTCCCAACCTTCACTCAATTCTAATTAAACTCTTCTACTCACAGTCTACAAAATGGGCTTCATGTCATATGCTGTCTTGTCTCTTTCCTTTGTCATCCCATGTACCAATTTCTCTATCCTGTTCCAAACAGAATTACCTCCCCCATCCCTTTCAGCTTTTCCAAATCCTGTCCATTTTTCAGGATCCAAGAAATGTCCCAGCTGCATAGCATGTATGATCTTCCCTCAGGCCCAGCCTTCAACAATCTCTGCTCCGTCTGAGTTCTTGTAGCACGCACTATATACTCATTTCCTGTTTATCACGCACTACTGTGATGTGTCAGTCTGCTCTGTTTTTATTCCCCTGTTGCATTGCTCTTATCTTTTAAGATGCATTATATTTTCCATGCCTACATAGGCTGTAAGTTCCTGAGGATGGACAAGCTATGTCTCATTATTTGTGGAATCATCACAGCCCTGGGTTCAGGGCCCTGGACAAAGAAGCAGCCTGTCAAAATCCTCTTGTTGCATTTCTCTGCTGCTTCAAGCATTCTCTTTGTCAGTAAGCTTCCAGGCTTGAATAAATCGCCTGTCTTAACCGTTCAACCCCCCATACACTGCTCAGCCTTCTCTCCTGGTAAATTTCTTTCTTCCCATTCATGACTTTTTTTAGTAGAAAAGATGTGAACTACATCACTTAAAAATAAATCTAATATAGCCTCTTGGGGACAGGAAAAAAAAACAGTTATTCTTGGCTCCGATATATTTTGAAAATGATTACCAAAGGTCAAAGATTCTGGATTGTAAACTCTGATGGATACAGTGAGTATTCTGAAGATGAAAGGCATTCCCCAAAGTGATACATTTTAATTCATGATTCTTTTTAGACTGACTCTCATAGCCAAGATTCAATCTGTAGCAAAGGTACTTTAACTTTAAAAACAGCAGTATAGCAAATCATTCCCAAAGATGCTCAAACTCACTGGTATAGTTCAGGAATTCACGACAGCCTTACTCTGCTTCAGGACATATACAGAGCTTTATCTGGAATGCAATTTTCTCACTCAAACTTCCCTTAATGCAAAGAGACTCAGAACAGAGTGGTTGGGAAACAGTGGTTCTCTCTGTCTAATCCACTGAGGATTGATACGAGGAAAGGGAAGGTTTGCTTCGCGAACAGCTATAGGTCCTCTGTGTAATCTTGCAGAATATTATACCTCTCCCAACTGTGATAGTAAGAAACTAGCACAAGTCAAATAGTTTTTTTTACTCAATCTTACTTCCATCACCTCTGTAGCTAACGTCTAATATTATCCCTGACACATGGAGCTCTTGGGTTAATCCCACAAGAGGTAAATATCATCCACAGCATCTGGGGAATAAATTAATGCTTCAGGGCCTAAACTCTGTTGCTTCTGAAATTACACTGGTTTGAAACTCACACTTCCCCTTGAATTACAGTATGTGTTTCCTTGAAAGTTTATCTCTCAGGAAAACTCCCCCAATGCCAATTTAAACTCTGTTCCAAGCCCAAAATTAAATCACATCCTCGTGCAATTCAGATGTCATAAAAGCAGATAAAACGAAAGCTGAGTGAATAAAGGACACCAGTTCCCCTTGGAGGAAAATACAGTTTGATTTTTTTTTTTTTTTTTTTTTTTTTAGCTCGGAGACTTCTGAGACTCAGTTCTTATCATCTCTTAAGATGTGCAGCCTAGAGATTTACAAGAATTTGGGGGGAAAAAGAACAGAAAAATGCTTCCCCAAAATAGAAAACACATTTTAAAATCTTAACCATTGCCTTGAGGGCCTGTGGGTAGAACACGATCTTATCTGATCTGTTGTCTTTTGCTGCATAACAAACCATTCCAAAACTTAGTGGCTTAAAATAACAGCCATTTTACTTGCCCGTGATTCCGTGTGTAAACAATTTGAGCTGGGCTCGGCAGGATGGCTCTTGTGTTGATCTCACTTAGGGTCACTCACGTACCTGCAGGTGTCTGGAGGCTTAACTGCAGCTGTGGGGTCTATGTGATCTCACTCACATGTCCTGTGGTTGGTGTGCTGTGGGCTGAGTTACAGGCCTCCAGCAAGCTAGTGCGGGCTTCTTCACAGGGCAGCTGATTACTAGGGGATGAGAACAAAAGCCTGTGCCTAAGCTTAGAACTCTCACAGCATCCCTCCTGCTACATTCTATTGGTCAAAGCAGCCACAAGGCGCATCCAAATCCAAGGGTAGGGAAATCGAGCCCATTCTCGGTATCAGAAACTGCAAAGGATCTGCGGCCCTTTTAAATCAACCACACCATCTGATTTCCACAGCACAGAGATGGAGGGGACCCAATATTCTGACCTCAGGCAGAGTTTTATTTACTTTTCTTCATTTCTTCACAGGAAAGGAACATTTACTTTCTGACAATATCAGGATTATCAGTTTTTAAAAGACCCAAAAGGTTAAGGGATACTCAACATGGAATCAGAAAATAATGAAAATCAATTATTCATGAACTATAAGTCCAATAGCTATAAATACATATATATGTGTGTATATATATGTGTATATATACACATATATATACACATGAGAGGATATATTTATATCTTAACCATCAGAAGAACCTGGAAAAATTTTGCTAAATATTCATGTCAAGTCTCACCTCAGATATACAGAATAAGGGCTCACTGGATCAGTGCTTCTTCTTTTATTTACTTACTTTTTAAATTAATTAATTAATTAATTTTTGGCTGCGTTGTGTCTTCGTTGCTGCACACAGGCTTTCTCTAATTGGGGTGAGCAGGGGTTACTCTTTGTTGCGGTACACAGGCTTCTCACTGCAGTGGCTTCTCTTGTTGTGGAGCACGGTCTCTAGGTGTGTGGGCTTCAGTAGTTGTAGCTTGTGGGCTCTAGAGTGCAGACTCAGTAGTTGTGGTGCACGGGCTTAGTTGCTCCGTGGCATGTGGGATCTTCCTGGACCAGGGCTCAAACCCATGTCCCCTGCATTGGCAGGCGGATTCTTAACCACTGTGCCACCAGAGAAGTCCCTCTTCTTTTATTTTTTTTTTAAAATTTTGCAAAGAAAAATTTCAAAGATACCCCAAAGTAGAATAATACCATGAATTCTCAGGTATTCATCCCTCACCTTCAACATTTAACAACATTTTGCCAATTTTCTGTCATCTCTCAGTCCTCCCCACTTTTTTCTTTACAGTGTGTTAAAGTAAGTTTCAGAAAATATGATTTTTTCTTGATATGTGTATTTATTAAAGATTTCCCAGATGATTGATATGCAGGTGGATGAGACAGAAACAGTTGGGGGTCACAGTATCCACCACGGGCTCCTCTATGATTCCCAGTCTTTATACCTGGGTCAGGGCCATGGGACTTGTCCTGGCCAATAGCTAAGGGTAGCAGTAACTGGCATCCTTCCAGCTTGAGGCGTTGAGGCGTTAAGAGCTAGGGGCCTCCTCCATGGCTCTATCCTCCTGTTTCAGTGACCTTGGAATTCTGACGTTCCAAGTGACATCGGTACAGGATGGAAGGAGGCTGCCACTTTACAGCAGATTTTATGTGAGAAGTCTTTACCTTCTCAAGCTACTAAAACTGGGGAGTTTATCTTTTAGCTCAGCATAGCCTAGCCTTGTTGAAAAGAAGCACAATGTCAGCAGCCCTATTTGCTTCTAGCCTACCATGAGACCAGAGGCAATTCAGCAAAACTCTTTAAGCCTCAGTTTCTTCATACACAGAATGAGTAGCAATAAGTGGTGAGAGTGAGATAGTGGGAGGAAAAACTGTTTTAAAAATTATAAATTATTATAAAATGTGGTGGTTTGTTAGATTATTGTTCAGGCTAGCAAAACCCCCTTCCTACCATCAAGAACTGAAAAACATGATAAGGACTATGCACAATTTGTCACACAGGAAAGGTTTTATTAGTTCATCCACAATCGTAGATCCACAATGTTACTATATTTTAAACTATTAACATTGGGATTGCATGTATCTATATTCACAATTTTAAAACCTCAGCAGTAGGCCATATGGAAAAAGGATCATTTTGAACTGATTCATACAGTCTTTGTAACCCTGTGGGATGTAGTCCTGGGTGCTTGGAGGGGGTAGAAGGTCATTACCCATAAAGCTCCTGCACACCCACCCAAATTCATCTACATTCCCAACTCCACCAACATATTTAGTAGGAACAACAGATTCACATGACAGTAGGGTTGTGATATAATGCATCTTCCAAACCCAGACATAGAGTGAAAGGAATAGCAGTAATAATAATGCAAGGATAACAGGTGTACCTGGGAACCTGGGAGACATGGTCCCCCTACACTTGTATACAAATAGAGGATAGGAAGAAAGAGTACGAATAATTTCATAATTGATCAAGAAATAAATATTTATACCTAGTTTTTTGTAAAGAGGAGGAGGGGAAGGAAGAGGGAGAGAGGAAGGAAGAAAAGACAGAGCAAAAATGAGGAAGCTGGGAAAGGAAGGACAAAATGGGAAGGGAAGGGAAGGGGAGGGGAAAAAAGAAAGGAAGAAGAAGCACTGGTGCCCTAACCTACATCTATAATGGGATTAAACTGTGGGGAAACAGCTTTACTTGCCCAAACTGATGGGCCTTTGGGGGTAGCAAACCACACCCTTGAAGGTCAAGGAACTGCCCTCACAGGGCGTGTGACTTGACCACCATGACTGGGCATTTCTGAGAAGCAGATGGGTTTGGAGAAGACAGTTGAATAGCCAGGAGGGCAGCCTTCTGGAGGCCCTGACAGCTAGGCTAAGAATTTTGGTTTTAATTCTTTAAGTTCAGCTTCTCAGAGTTCCCAGGCCCCTGAGAATACATACTGAGGGGCCAGAGGATATGAGAAGCCACAAAGTAAACTAGATGCTTATTTCTAATGGGTCAAATTTTTTAGTCATGGTGGCGTATGTGCAGAGATTGAAAATTTTCACCAAAAATTATTTTAGGATGATTACATTAAAACATTCAAAAGTACATTATGAAATGCAAAAGCCTTATGTCTTTTAAAGGCAAGACACAAGGATTCATTTTTTAAATGTCTATTTGTTTTGCAATATTGCAAAATTCGTCTATTTGAGCTCTATCCTCAGGCCATGGAATTTTGCATTTATTCTTTTCTTCAGAGAGAAGCACTTGGGCAGAAATGTTTGAAATGGCTTTTTTTAAGCAGCAGGACATCAGCAAAGAAGACAGCAGGGAGCTGTGACATAAATGTTGTCTTGGAAATGTTAGTCTGGCACCTGTAGGGTAAATGGAGTACGGGGCAGTGGAAGCAGAGAGGAGCAGACAATCAGGCCCACAAAAGACCAAGCAAGGAAGGTTTGGGCCTGGCTGATGAGTTTAATGAGCTGAGAATGGAGGAATGCCCCAGATGTCCCTCCTGCTACCCTTGAAACCAGTCCTTTGTCCCTGCTCTCAGCAACTTTATGATGTCTCAATACAAAGATACCAAAAAACACTAGACACAGGAGTTTTCTCTTGTAGCCTCAGCAGCCCGTACAGGGCCTGGCATTTAAGAGGTACCCAATAAATGTTTGTAAGATGGGATGGAATTAAATGGAATGGGATGGGATGATGGGAAGGAAGTGACAAGATTTACTGACTGAATGAATAATTATGTGAGAAAGAAAATCCAGGGAAAATTGCTGGCCTGCCTTATGAGGAACAGCATGTAACTTAATTTGAAATGCAATGCAATGTGTGCACTATTATTAACAACAAAGATTCAGTACTGTGCTAACTAGGAGCTCCTTACATGTATGAAGAGCTCTGAATGTAAAAGCAAGGTATTGATGCTAGTGGTGTTATTATATCTCAGATGAAGGAGCAGTAATACTGGAGGAACTGGCTCTGGGCACAGACCTCAGGGCACTCACAATCAGCCAACCAGCCTCCGAAAGCTACTAGAGGAATAGGGCCTTGAAAAAGGCCAAGCAATGTATAAAGTAAGGTGAAGAACTCCCTAAAACCTCAGCAGCACCCTCAGGCTAGGCTCCCAGGTCCAGATTCAACTGCTTTTCTGTCTGGTTTCTGTCACTATGATCACTGACTATGTTATGTTACCTGGCAGAAGGGACTTTGTAGATATGATTAGGATTACAGATTTTGAGATTGCGAGGTAATCCTGGATTATATAAGTGGGTCCAATCTAATCACATTAGCTCTTAAAAATCAGCCGTTAAAAAGTCTGTGAGAGAGAGAGATGAGGCATGACAAGGACTCAATATATATTGCTAGCTTTATAGACAAATGTACTCATGAGACAAGGCATGTGAGCAGCTGCTAGAACCTGAGAACTCTACCCAGATGACAACTAGCAAGGTAACAGAAACCTCAGTCCAACAACCACATGAACCTGAATTCTGCCAGGAAGCCTATATGAACCTGGGGACAGAGTCTCCCCCAGAGACTCCAGTAAGGAACACAGCTCTGCCCACACCTTGGTTCTAACCCATTGAGACCTGAGTCAGACTTCTAACCTACATAATTGCAAGATAATAAACTTGTGTCACTAAATTGTGGTAAGTTGCTATAATAATAATAGAAAACTCATACAGTGGCCATGAAATGTATTTGTCAAAGTAAACAACTCGATGTACGTAATGAAAGACAGACTTACAAAAGCCAAAGATTAAGTTTATAAGCCAAGAGACAAAGAAACAAACAAAATGGAACAAATAAAGAGGTGAAAGGTATACAAACAGTGTTAAGAGTTACAAGGTCAGAAGTGGTGCCAATAGCAACTTAATAAAAATCCCAAAAGGACAGGAAAAAGAGGCTGTAGGAGAGGAAATAATTGAAGAGCTAATAACTGAGAAATTCCCTAGTAATTAAAAATAATTATAATACAGATTGAAAGGGATCACAGAATTCCTAGCAAAGATATACAATAATGTTTTTAATAAATATAAATAAATAAATATACAAACCCACACCTAGGTATATCAGAATTTACACCAAAACCATAAAAGTCTAAAAGTTTACAGAAGGGGAAAAAGCAAAACAAGAATCAGATAAGCATCTATCTTCTCAACAGATTACTTTCAGTGGAAAATAAAGAATAACTTATATTTTCACTTTACCTGTAGGGGAATAAAGATATTTTCAGTCAAAACAGGACTTAAAAGTATTCTAGCAAAAATAAAAATTAACCCAAAGGGAAGCAATGGGATATATAAATAAGTATATTAAAAGAAGTATCTAAATAAATAAATACAAAAATATATATTGATTACCTGGAAATAAAATCTTAAATAATACCTACAAGAGATCTAGAGTAGGAGAAGACACCAAAAGAGCTGAAAGTCTAGGAAGGTTCTTATTCTGTCTGAGGTGAAGACATGGTTAGTGATAAGCCTAAGACACTGATAGGGGAAAATGAGTGTATGAATGGCTCTTAGTGAGTAGGAAAGAGTAGCAGAAAAAATAAAAATAGAATGTATGCTTCTCACCAGTAGAAAAGAGAAAAAACTAACAGAAATTCTTGTTCTTTCAAATAGGTGACAGCAAAATAGAAAAGTCAGCACAGGAAAAGAAAAATAAGTAAGCACAGAAAATAGAAAATGCACTCTCATGCTCATAAATGTCAGAAATAAGTTTTAATACGTTAATAACTATAATAAGTAGAATAATTAAACTCAGTAACTAAAATAAGATTATCAGATTTTATCTTTCGAAAAGATGCATCGCTGTTGTCTATGGAAAACAAAGAGGGGGAGGTGGCAGAGAGAAGTTGAAAAGGAAAAGATTTTTTAAAAGATACACAAGACAAATATGAAACAAACAATAACCTAAAAAAACTGAGTGGCAGTATTTGAAGTAAAAATTCTAAAATAACTCAAAGTAAGTTTTCAAATGGTAAAAGGAAAAGTATTATAAGAAGGTATGCAATCATAAACAGATATATGTCTCTTTTCTTCTTTTTCTATTATAATTATATAACATATCAATGCAACAATGGATAGAATTACAGAAGAAAGTGGCTAAGTCTATAGTACATTATAGTTGAAGATTTTTACACATTCATATCCAAAAATTATAGATTGGGCAGACAAAAACGAAACATGAATAGCTATTGGAACAGTCACCTCACAAAAATACAGTATATGATCCTTCTAGAGTAGGTATGAAATATTTTTTAAAAACATGTATTAAGTGACAAAGGAAATATAAATTAATTCCAAATCATCACTATAAGACAGACTATGTTCTCAGACTTTTGTAAAAAATTACAGACAACTGATAAAAATATAGCTGGATTATTTCATATGTATGGAAACTAAAATAATTATTTTTAGATCAGCCATTAGATAAAATGGATACTGTAAAGGAGTTGTGAAATACTAGAAATGAAAAACAATGAAAGCTATATTTGATAAAGAGTAATGAAATCAATCTAAGACAAGATTGAAAGAAAAATGGGGAAAAATTGAAAGAACACCAAAAAATAATAATACTGATTAAAAAAGATTTTTTTTCCTGTGAAAAGTCTAATAACACAGATAATTTTCTAGAAGGACTAATAAAAGATACAAATGAACAAACTGTATGGAATATGGGGATACAGGGGATACACTGCAGATACAGAAGTAATAAAGGCCATAAAAGCATATATGAATAACTACATGCCCATCTTTTTGAAAACCTAGATGGAAAGACAGAATTACTAGAAAAATGTAAAATGCACAAATCAGCACAATAAGAAATAGAATATCTGAAAAGGAAAATAATTTAAAAATAGAATGATAAATAAAATTATTTCTCTCCCATAATACAAAAAGCAGAAAAGAGGAAATAAAACAACAAAAATTAAAAGACCCATGCCTGGATGGTTTTAAAGGTGTTTACCATATTTTCAAGGAATAGATATTTTATACATTATAAATATATAATTTACGTAGACAATGGAAAAAGACAACAAAGTTGCCCAGATTTTCCAAAGAGTTGATACAAAACCCAGAAAGCACAAGAGACTTCTGCTTCCAACCAAGATGAAGTGAAAGGGACTGGATTTAACCTACCCACCTGAAACAATTTTTTAAAAAGAATAAAGGCAATAGCTTTTACACATTGGGCACCAGGCAACAAAGGACAGTGATCCGCGAGAGAGAGGAAACAAACAACATAAACCCTGTGATTGCCCCAGATTATTACCTGGAGGTAATTTCTAGACTGCTGTGTAAAAAGGAAGAAAACCATGTTGGAGTCTGGTGATCTCCTTCAGTTGAGGAGACAGAGCTGGTAGTCTGAGAGACTAGACTTCACATGGAAAAGTACCAGATAAGATAAAGGTACACAGAGAGAGAACTCAAGAGATTGGCAGAGGGTTCCTGTGAAGACTTCAGTTGAGTATGTAGTACTCATGTATAATTTTCCTCATGTATATGAGGAAATTACCTACTGCTGGGGAAAGAACTATCCAAAGAAGCAGAAGGAACAATTCTCGAAGCTCACACAAGTCCAGAAATAGCACTGATTCCCACCAGCCAGAGTGAAAGTCTTTGTAATGCACTGGACATTTCAGTACAGTACATAGTACTAAGAACTTGTACTGTTTCAGTGTTGGGCTAAAATCAGCCCTAGACGAAAAGCTTTTCTAGCCCTGCCTAACAAAAGTTAAAAGCAAAGCCTCAAAAGGAAGAAACCGTTTCCAAGTAACTCATTTGCATCCTAGAGCAAAGTTTAAATATTCTTATAATAATACAAAAACTTCCAGTACCCTGTAAAGGTAAAATTCTGAATATATGACATCAAATAAAAAGTTACTAAGCATGCAAAGACATGGGTAAATATGGGCCATTATATGGCATAATATCTATCAATGGAAACTGGTTCATAAATTACACAGAACTATAGAATTAGTAAACAAAAATGTTGAAACATGTGACTATATTCTATATGCTCAAGAATATAGAGGAAAGATTAAGCATGGTATGCAGAGACAGAGAAGATTTTTTAAAAAAAGACCCAACTTGAAATTTTAGAGATGAAAAATATAACGACTGTGATGAAAAAATACCCTGGAAGAAATGAATGCTATTTTAGACACTAAAGAAGAAAAGATTAGTGAACCTGAAGACACAGCAATAGAAACTGTCCAAAATAAAACATCTGGAGAGCAAAGACTGAAAAGAAAATGACCAGAGCACCAGTAAGCAGCCTAATATATATACAATTGAAGTCCTTAAAGGAGAGGGAAATATTTGAAGAAATTATGGCTGAAATTTTTCAAAATTTGATGAAGAGAATAAACCCACATACCTAAGAAGCTAAGCAAAATAAATCTGTGTTATATATATAAACATATATGTATTTATATGTATACAGACACACACACACACAATGTATGGTCAAGAGGGAGAAATGAAAATATGCTGTAATAAGGTTGTTGTGTCACATGTGCCATTGTACAATATTCCCTGAAGCCATTCACAGGGTTCATGTAAGCCATAAACCCAAACACTGCCATTAAAAAAACAACAAAAAAAGAAGTACAGCTAACAAGACAATACAGGAGGCAAAATGGAACCATAAATTATGCTCAGTTAGCTCAAATAAAGACAAAGGAAAGAGGGAACAAATAACAAATGGGAAAAACAAACCATAAATAGCAAAATGGTAGGTTTAAGCCCAACCATACCAATAGTAACATTCAATGTAAATGATCTAAAAACTCTAATGAAATGACAGGTTGTCAGACTGGATAAAAAATTAAGACTCACGTCATGTAGTTAAAACTTGTTTACAATTATCTGAAGCTAGACTCTAATATACACAAAAACAAAGTACTTATGCTTGGTTGTCAGAATGCAGTGACCATGTAAATCAAAGGAAGATTGTACTTGGACATTAGTTCAGAACTTTATCATGCGGTGGTCGACATTTTGCAAAATAACATTATCAATAGCAACACTCTCACAGCGTTTTTGAGCCACATTTTCACATACCTAATCCGTCTGCATTTGTAGCTGCTATATTCACAGTAATTCTCCAAATAGGTGCAAACATCTGATTACTTTATTTCTTTTTTGTTATAGCCAATGACCAGTCATTTACATATTGAAAACGCATCATTCTATGATTACTTCTTTTTTATTTCTCCTTTACATCACACTTAGGATTTTATATAGAGGTTTTAAGATTATATATATTGGTGCCTTACGTTATATAGGAATTTTATTTCAGGACAACAAATATAACATTGAAGCTCAACCATATCAAGGAAAACTTCAAAATAGTAACAATACTTAAAGGAGTTGTTCCATCTATTAGAACTGGAAACCACTGGCGTAGACCAACGTCCATAAATCACAGTTAGGGCACCTGAGGCCTGGGGAGAAAAATGACTTATCCAAAGTCACACAACTAGATTCATACTCACAGTGATCATATATACTGCATTTTTCAGGACAGTGTTCCTCATTGTCCCAAATCATTGAAATATCTTTACGATAACTCCTAGATTACCAATTATAACCCAAAGGACTGAAAATCAGGACACATGGTCACCAGTTCTGTTTAAAAAAACTCCATAGATTAGGCCTTAAATAGTAGCTAAAACCAACAAAAGTAAACACCGTAGGAAGACAGATACTCTCCTTTGGCAGCATTAAAAAATCAGGGGGGTGGGGTAGGGGAGGGAGGAGACAGTGGGGAAAATCTTCCATAAATAAATAAATAAATGTTTTTACTAATATACTATTTTCTATTAAAAAATAAACTTGTTCTGAAACTACAGTTTCACCAAAATATTCTGGCTAGTGAAGATAGAGAATAATAAAAAATGCAACGATTCTCAACTAAAAGTATGCCCTGTCAGGGTGAATAAATCCAAAAAGCAGTACAGGGTGATAATGAGATTTTTATCAAACTTTTTTTTTTAGCAGTTACAGAAATACCAGTATAAATTCTCTTTAGTGGTTCAGTTCCTGAGTGCCCAATTTGCCAGCAGCTGTCCCCCAACCCTGTGACCCCAATATGGTACCATGTCTCCAGTGGTCAAGACTGCCACCTAGTGGCCGTTTTAGCACATTGACCCTCTGCCATCAAGAAGGGGAATTCTCCCTGGAATAGACACTTATTCTGGATTTATATATCCTGTGCTGCTCACCATGCTTCTGCCAACACCATCATCCTTGAACTCACTGAATGCCTATTCAGCATCCATATATCCTTCAACACTGCTTCTGACCAAGGAACTAATTTATAGTAGACATAAGAATGTACTGGTCTTATCATACATCTCATCTCCAGAAGCAACCAATCTTATCAAACAGAAGATTAGCCCTTTGAAAATACAGTTAGAACAGCATCTTGGAGACAATTCCTTGCAAGAATGAGGTACTGTCCTAAAGCATATGGCTAGCAGTCCATAAGTGGTGATCTTTCTCTCATTTTTCTCTAAACCTAGGCAGACCTAGGTTTAGAAACCAAAACGTGAACTTGGCAGTGGCATCTCTCTGAATTCTCCCATAGCTCTGATCGATGCTGGCTTAGTAGCAATAGCCCCCACGGGGAAAATGTTGCCACCCTGGGACATAGCAAAGTGTTCCACTGAATTGGAAGCTGGCGGTCTTCCAGTGTCTGGGAAATTTTTGCTTTCTCCCTTATTTTGGGTTGTAGTTGCCTACTTTGGGTGGTGGCTTTGGCTTTGAAAAGTCAAGGTGGGGACAAGAGGAAAGTAAAGAAACTAGTCTCTGCTTAAGACAGAAGAGTACTCTAGAGTTAAGGAGGAAAGATCAAAAGAACAGTCAGAATCCTTCTAGGGTTTACAACATGGCTCAACAGAGTGGATAAGAGAGTAGAGATTCAAAGTAGAAGCTACTCCTGGAATAAATGGTGGGCATTAAACCTGAGCTTTTCCTGTACAGTAAGTGTACATATGCCTTTCTCACTATACAGATGAGCAAATTTATGCTTAGAGAAGTTAAATAACTTGTCCAAGATCAATCAGATTCAATGCAGATGTGTCTGACTCCAGAATCCAAGGTCTTAAGGAATAAGACACACTATTTCTGACTCAAGAGCTCTCTGGGAAAACAAACAAGCAAACAAATAGATATCTCATAGAGAGGTGATCAGTGCTCCAGAGAAAGTTTTTCAGCTGCTGTTTTGCTCCATTGGGGGTTGTAGGTGAAGACCAGGATGTTTTCAAGGTAACAACGTTGCTTGAAGAACGTGGGGGACCCACCGGAGAGTTCCTCTGCCAGGATTTTGCCTGGGTCAGCCTTGGTTTTGAGGACAAGCCTGAATTAAAAGCGTAGCTCCCGGGCTTCCCTGGTGGCGCAGTGGGTGAGAATCCACCTGCCGATGCAGGGGACGCAGGTTCGTGCCCTGGTCTGGGAAGATCCCACATGCCGCGGAGCGGCTGGGCCCGTGAGCCATGGCCGCTGAGCCTGCGCGTCCGGAGCCTGTGCTCCGCAACGGGAGAGGCCACAGCAGTGAGAGGCCCACGTACCGCAAAAAAAAAAAAAAAAGATAGCTCCCAGGAAAGCAGATGAGTTTCTCCCAGGAATTCAGTATCAACTCAGCCCATCCCCCTCCCACTCCTCTTGGGTAACTTCTCTAAAGGAACAGCATGGTGAACCTGAACTACGGAAGCTTTGGAAGATGTGGAAGTTGTGGCTCTCACAAGTCAGCTATGGAGTATTTGGGGTGGATGTGCTAAAGAAAGGGAGACCAGGAAACTAAGGAACCCAATTTTGCCATAAACCCCAGAAAACACAAACCAGACAGAAATGGCAAGCCTATCCTTAATCCATGAGTGGGAAGAAAGATCAGTGATTCACTTGCAAACCTGCTCCAACTTGTTACAACCTCGCTGTGTTGGAACCTTCAAGCCAGGGAACTGGATTGGGGCCCTTGCTTCATTTTCTGAAGACGGGGCCCTAACTGATTTCGCCTCCCCAAGACATATGTACACTGGGCCCAGCTCATTGGTCTGACCTGCTGCCTACCTTTCCCATCTGCACTCCTAGTTTCCTGTCACCTCTGGTCACTATGTATTACTCAGCATATTTTATTTAAACACCTGGATTCCCAACTCCTCTTCTTTAACTGTGGTGACTGAACATCTCCAAACTACTACCTGGCCCTCCAGACACACCTGCTTGACTGGAAAGTTCTTCATTACTCCTAAAGCCTGGAGGAAGTGGCCAAAGTGACACATTCATTGTAGTCAATGCCACCCACCCAATGGGGGCAACATGGGTTAAGCCAGAGAAGACTCTCCTACTCTGAAAACAGATTCTCTCAATGAAGCGAAATAACGAATGGAAAAGTTCCTTAAGTAGTTACCGGTATGTAACAAGTGCAAAATAGATAATGGTTCCTTTTCCCCTTATCTGTTGGTGTTTAACCTTTTAAAACAATTATTTAGAATATGGTGATATTTCTATTCTACGTCTAAAATGAAATGCACTTTTGATACAATCCTATGAAGCCCCAGGATTGTTGAGCCCGGGCTCAAATTTTTCTATGTACATCTGGAAGACAAACTCAGAAAAATGTAGTCTGGTGAACTACAATTCACTCTGTAGCCAGACTGTTTACACTAGAATTTGCCTAACCCTGGGCTAAATCTAGGAAATAAATGAGTCAGAGTCGTAGTTAAGCATGCCTGGGTAGCTCCAGATGATCCAGACAAATCATATTTTGAGGTACACTGATTAAGAATTTAACCAAGCAGCAGCCAAAAAGAAGGAGGAAAATCGACACCTACTAATATGAAGAGATCTCCAAAGCACGCACTTGGCTGAGTGAAAAGAAGAGTTCTAGAATGAATAACGTAGGGGCATCTGCCATTATTCTGTCTGCTCAACCGTAACAACAACAAAAACTTCCTATTTGGGTGGACTTTTCTACGTTAGGGGGATACTTGGGAGGCAAGGCTCTACCTTCCACTGCGAAACTGAAAGGGGCAGGTACCCCTTCTCTCCAACCCCAGCACTAGGAAATGAGTCAGGTCTGACCGACAGGAAGTTCCCGCTTGCTTCCGTTTCATCTCAAGGGAACAATGGAATGGAAGAGGGAGGGTAGAGGTCATCTGACCCACCTCTCATTGGACTGTTCCCACAGGTTGCTGACAGATCTCCCCTTGTGGTCACACCCCTACTCCCTCAAATCTCTTGCCACGAATAGCCAGTGATGTAGGGAGAAGGCAAATCCAGCTGCTGCCCTCCCTAGAGCCCTGCACGGCTCACCTGCACATACAGAATGCAATCCAGGCTCCTTAATATGTCCTCCGCCGCCATGACCCGGTCTCTGTCCAAGCCCCCCGACCCATCTCTTACCACCACCCTGCGCACCTTCACGTTAGACCTCGCCCTTGCTGAACCCTCTGGGGTTTCTCAAGCCGTCCTGCTCTCTCACCTTCCCAGGCTTCTGTCTATTCTCAGCTCACTCAGACCTGCTCCTCCAGGAAACGTCCCATAACCATCGTCAGTGCCTCCCTGTGCCCAGCCTGCCCAGCCTCTAGATGTCTCTCCTTTCTTCCACAGTCCACTCTGCATTCTTCTGTTTTGGCATTAATCACATTTAAAGTATGTAGGACTTCCCTGGCGGTACAGTGGTTAAGACTCCATGCTCCCGATGCAGGGGGCATGGGTTCCGCCCCTAGTGGGGGAACTAAGATCTCACATGTTACATGGCATAGCCAAATAATAATAATAATAATAAATTATGTACAGTGTCTGTGGCTGTGTTCCCAGTGAGCAACTTGAGGACAGGAAACATGTCTTACTCATCTTGGCCTATAAAAGGAAGTCTTTGTACCAGTGAATGACAAGCAGAAGACTGAGGATTTTTTCTACACTGTCTCTGTAGTGAGTCTGCTCTCCCATCCCCCACAATGATTGTTTTACCCCTTCTTCACACCTCTCATAATCCTGACAGATTTACCCAGCTCTTCTCTCCCAGAGACTCTCACGTCTCCCTTCATAAGAAAACCAACCAGAAGGAAACGCCTCCCCCATCACTGCTGGACCTCCTCACCTGTCTGCATCTCCACCCACCATCTCCTGGCTTCCTCCTGTTACAATCGTTCCAGCCTCAAAATTCACTTTGTTATAAAGCAGAAACTAACACACCATTGTAAAGCAATTATACTCCAATAAAGATGTTAAAAAAAAAAAAAAACCTGTTCTTATAAAGCAAAAAAAAAACAAAGCAAAAAAAAAAAAAAAGCAAAAATCCCAGCTGGCGGCGGCACTGTGTTCCGGATCACTCACCTTCTCACCTTTTTGGGAACTGATCGCATCTGAATTGCCTCTCACTCCTTCAAGTATCTTCAACCTCCTTTCCATCAGCATTCCAACTGGCTCTATTCTCTCCAATCTTAAAATGAAAACAAAGAAGCCAACAACAGAACTGAAAAACTTGCCTTGACCCAGAGATTACACCACTTCTCTACTTCCCTTGACAGCCCAGCCCTCACAGCAGCCGTGTCTTCCTTTCCGAAAAACTGTCTTCCCTGGGCTTCTGTGACTCCACACCCCACCTTCCCAGCTTCCCTTCTGCCTTTCTGGCTCTTCCTCCCCTACCTGCTTTGCTGGCTCCTCTCTTTATATGAACATGAGTGGAGTTAATCAGGGCTGGGACCTGGGCCCTCTTCACTCCTCACTCATCATTTTCTCCCTTGGCAATCTCAAACGTCCCACAGCCCTTTATGTGCCAGAGACCTCAAATATGTATCTCCAGCCAAGGCCTCTCTTCTGAGCTTCAGATAGGACCATCAACTGCCTATCTGCTATCTGTTATGAGATGCTCTGTCTCACAAGCACCTCAAACTTATCATGTCCAAAACTGAAGTCTTGGTCCTCCCAGCCCCGAGCCCTCAAGCAGTCCCTCCTCTGGCTTTTTCCATCTCAGTAAATGGCTCTTTCATCCAGGCAGTGGCTCGTGCCAGAAAAGTGGGAGTCATCTTGGCCTTTTCCTTTCCCTCAGTGCTTAAAGCCAACCAATGACCAAATCCTGCAGGTTCTACTTCCAATATAAATTTCCAGCGCATCGATCTGCACTGCCGCTGCCCTAGTCTGACGGCCGTCAGCTCTCCCCTGGGCCTGGATTCCTAGAAACTCTCCTATCTGGTCTTCCTTCTCTGCAGTCTCCAGAAAGTTTTTTTAACCAACAAACATTGAATCTTAACATTTCCCCACCTAAAACAGTTTAATCACTTTCTATTGTGCTTGAGATAAAACTTAAAAACCCTTAACAAGCCCATCAGATGTTATATGACCTGAGCAGCCAAAACACGTCATCCACATCTCTTGTCACGATGTCCCAACCACAGTGGCCTTCTTTCCTTTCCTGAAAATTACCATGCACATTTCTAATCCTGCCACTGGCATGTCTTAACATGCTAATCCTATATCCCTCTATCCTTCCCCTGGCTAGTGTCTGTGAATCCTTCAGGACGAGTCCTAACTGCTCCCTCACCAAAAAAAGACTTCGTTCCTCCCCCAAGTTAAACATGATCTTAATTTTTCCTTCATATTAAGTTCCAGACTTTACCATTATTTATTTATTCATGTGATTACTTGTTGAATGACCAGTAAGCTTCAAGAAAACAGGGATGAATGCTACAGCATGCAAAAACCCACAGACTGTATGTTTCCATTTATTTGAAATTTCCAGAATAGGAAAACCCCTAGAGACAGAAAGCAGATGAGTGGTTGTAAGGGTCTGGAGAAAGGGTAACGGGGAATGACTGCTAATAGGGTTTCTTTTGGGGTGATAGAAGTGTTCTGAAATTAACTAGTGGTGATGGTTGCACAACTCTATGGATATAGTAAATACCCCTGAAATGTGCATGTTAAATGAGTGAGCTGTATGGTATATAAATCATATCCCAATAAAGGTTCTTAACAAAATAAAAAGAACTGCCCTTGCCTTGCCCTCAAAAGCTGCAGTAAAGATATTACATCAATGCAAAGCAAAATACGGTAAGTGCTTGGAGAGTAGGCACCACCAAGTCTTTCCAGGATGCTCTGACCCACGGCTTAATCAGGGTCATCTGGACTGCCGATGCCAGGAGGGATTTCTGACTTGATTTAATTGGCCCTCTAGGCCTGACTCAGAGATAAACCTTTATTTTGGGAGAAAGAGAAAGGGATGCAAGATAATGAAGAATTTTCTTTTCACTCCCTCCTCCATTCTTCCCCTCGTCACTCCACAAATCTAGAAACAGCTTTCCCTTAAACAGACAGACGTCCCCCTGCACTTTGGGATTTTTATCCCAAAGTGAAGACTGACATAGACATCAGGGGAGGCCTGTAGACTGATATCAAACAGCCAGTAACCGGAAAGGTTTCATCTCAAATCAGTCTCTGATGGCTTGACATAAAATTGTATATGATCTTTTCCCTTCATTACCAAAGTACATGTCGTTCTAGGCTTTTTCCATGCAAAAATTTATTTTAATATAATCATTATGTGTATAATTTAACATGTATAACATTATAGTACAAGTACTTAACATGTCTTTACCTACTTTCTTAAGCAATTGCACAAGTTTATGATGTCCCATCAAAAAGATATTTAACAGTTATCTTAACTAATTCCTCATGGTAAGACATTTAAGTGGCTCCATCTTTTGCTGCAATAAACACATTTATACATAAAGCTGTTTCCATACTTAGCTTTATTTCACTGAGATAGATTCCCCAAAGTGAAATTTCTATTCTAATACCTTTCATTTTTTTTAGTCCCTTGGCAAAGACACATTACTTTTCTTATGTTGGGTTGAGTCCTTTGATCAGATTTTACAACTGCTTGTTTCTCAAACGTGCAAAGGCAAAACTCAAAACAGTGGAAGCAATATTCACACTTTCTTGATACATTTAATACAACTAAGTGCCATAGAGGAAAAACACCCCTTTGACATTGATGTTGGACCTACCATGTGCCAAACACAGAACTAACTGTTTTGGAAATATTAACTCATTTAATTCTTTCAATAGCTCTAAGAAGTAGTCACTATCGTCATCCCTGTTTTGCCAACGAGGACACCTTGCCAAGGGCACACAGGTGGTAAGTGCGGGGGCCACAGTCATGGACACTGGCGGTCTGGCTCCAGAATCTGGGTTCTCAACCAGTATGCTGAACCCAAATTTGGAGTCAGAAGATCTAGGTTGGGGTTCCAGCTCCACCACTCACTGACCTATGGACAGGTCAGTAAATCACTCCTACTAGTTATATTATCTCTTTTTCAAACATATGCACACATGACTTTACATGAATGCATATGTGTTACCAGATCATGCATTCCTTTTTTTAATATAAATTTATTTATTCATTTATTTATATTTGGCTGCATTGGGTCTTCGTTGCTGTGTGCGAGCTTTCTCTAGTTGCGGCGAGCGGGGGCTACTCTTCGTTGCGATGTGCGGGCTTCTCATTGCGGTGGCTTCTCTTGTTGCAGAGCACAGGCTCTAGGTGTGTGGGCTTCAGTAGTTGTGGCATGTGGGCTCAGTAGTTGTGGCTCGCGGGGTGCAGAGCACAGGCTCAGTAGTTGTTGCGCACAGGCTTCATTGCTCCGCAGCATGTGGGATCTTCCCGGACCAGGGCTAGAACCCATGTCCCCTGCATTAGCAGGCGGATTCTTAACCACTGTGCCACCAGGGAAGTCCCAGATCATGCATTCTTAATGCAGTCTTTTCTCCTTTTTAGCTTAATTTCATTCTTCCCCTCTCCATCCCCTCTACCCTCACAGGCACTCACCCCTACACTTATAGTCCATGTTAACACCTAGTACGTACGCTTTCATGGTATTCTCCATACTCACATAATCATGCACACACATATACTGCACACACACTTATTTTGCATGGATTATCATTGTTTACACAGATCATATTTGTTTCACGCAGGACCCAATCAAGAAAACAGAAACTACTACTCTAAGATAGTTCAGACAGAAAGAATTTAATGCAGGATACTGGTCACACTGGTCATGGGAGAGCTAAGAAGCCAGGCAGGGAATGGTGAGGCAGCCTAGAGGTTGGCAAGAGCAGTGAACCACTACCAGCTCTGGGCTGTAGGTGCAAAGGAAAGAGGCAGTGTTACCCCATCCCAGCAGCTATGGTCACCTGGTGGAAGCTGGCACCAGGGCGAAGCTGTCCAGTGAGACCAGAGCCATGGAGGGGAGACACCGTTGTCACCATAGTGAGGTGGCATTCCCCCATTCATTTAAGTGAATGGACATGAAGCTACTTTGTAAACCAGAAAACTGAGTGGCAAATTGTAAGCTTTATTGGAAATAGTATGTCACTGTGAGATGGCATGTATTCGAGAGTGAGCCAGGGAGAGAGAGAGCAGAAGAGGTTGGGGAGGGTCAGCACATGTCAGGTCATGCAGGGGGCCTTGGAGAAATTCAGCTTGTAATAATCATCATCATAAAACAGAGAAGGGAGAGAAGAAGCCCTATGGAAATCCACGCGGGGGCCAAGACTGCCGTGGGCGCTGTAGATGCTCTCCTGAGAAAGGAGCCACAGACTTCCTTGCAGAGGTAACCTGTTTTAAAAACCAATATGAGGCGAGCGGGAGGAGCCTCCACGATGGCAGCCGCCAGCACAGGCGTCACATGGTAGAAGGAGCTCCCCTGTATGTGCTGCAGCCACCCTCCACCTCTCCAGGAGACTCTCCAAGCCCAGCAGGTAAAGGAACAATCGTTTCCAGGCTGCTTAGGGTGAAGGAGGACACACAGGAGACTGATACACACACTTCCCACCATTCCTGTTTTCAGCTCCACACTCCACCCTTACCTTCTGAGAGTTATCCTTAAAACTATCCAAAGCAGTACCAGGAGGACACGGAATTCGTGTCTCCTCACAACTAGGGCACCTACCAGGCACCAGTGGGGGACCACGGACACCTAAGGGGATGGGAGGAACCCCCAGTGACCGGCTGGCGGGATCTTGGTTCCCAGGCTGGAGGTCAGGCCTGAGCTCCTGGGGTATCAATCAGAGTGAGGCCTCCCAGAGGTCCTCATCTCAGCAACAAGACCCAGCTCTATCTAACTGCCTGCAAACTCCACTGTTGGACATCTCAGGCCAAACAACCAGTAAGACAGGAATACAGCACCACCCACCAAAAAAAAAAAAAAGAAACGACAAAAAAAAACTGTTACAGATGAAGGAGCAAGGTAAAAACCTACAAGACCAAATAAATGAAGATGAAATAGGCAACCTACCTGAAAAAGAATTCAGAGTAATGATAGTAAAGATGATCCAAAATCTCAGAAACTGAATGGAGAAAATAAAAGAAACATTTAACAAGGATCTAGAAGAATTAAAGAGCAAGCAAATAGTGATGAACAACACAATTACTGAAATTAAAAATACTCTAGAAGGAATCAATAACAAAATGAAATAAATAACGAAACACGAGCTTTAAATGACACATTAAACAAGATGGACTTACTTGATATTTATGGGACATTCCATCCAAAAACAACAGAATACACTTGTTCTCAAGTGCTCATGGAACATTCTTCAGGATAGACCAAACTTGGGTCCAAATCAAGCCTTCATCAATTTAAGAAAACTGAAATCGTATCAAGTATCTATTCCGACCACAACGCTATGAGACTAGATATCAATTACAGGAAAACATCTCTAAAAAATACAAACACATGGAGGCTAAACAATACACTACTAAATAACCAAGAGATCACTGAAGAGATCAAAGAAGAAATCAAAAACTACCTAGAAACAAAGGACAATGGAAACACGACAACCCAAAACCTATGGGATGCAGCAAGAGCAGTTCTAAGTTCTAAGCAGTTCTAAGCAAGAGCTAAGTTTACAGCACTACAATCCTACCTCAAGAAACAAGAAACATCTCAAATAAACAACCTAACCTTACACCTAAAGCAATTAGAGAAAGAAGAACAGAAAAACCCCCAAAGGTAGAAGGAAAGAAATCATAAAGATCAGATCAGAAATAAATGAAAAAGAAAGGAAGGAAACAATAGCAAAGATCAATAAAACTAAAAGCTGGTTCTTTGAGAAGATAAACAGAATCGACAAACCTTTAGCCAGATTCATCAAGAAAAAAAGGGAGAAGACTCAAATCAATAGAATTAGAAATGAAAAAGGAGAAGTAACAACTGACACTGCAGAAATACAAAGGATCATGAGAGATTACTACAAGCAACTATATGCCAATAAAATGGACAACCTGGAACAAATGCACAAATTCTTAGAAAAGCACAACCTTCTGAGACTGAACCAAGAAGAAATAGAAAATATGAACAGACCAATCACAAGTAATGAAATTGAAACTCTGATTAAAAATCTTCCAACAAACAAAAGTCCAGGACCAGATGGTTTCACAGGTGAATTCTATCAAACATTTAGAGAAGAGCTAACACCCAGCCTTCTCAAACTCTTCCAAAAAATTGCAGAGGAAGGAACACTCCCAAACTCATTCTATGAGGCCACCATCATCCTGATACTAAAACCAGACAATGATACTACAAAAAAAAGAAATTACAGACCAATATCACCGATGAATATAGATGCAAAAATCCTCAACAAAATACTAGTGAACAGAATCCAACAGCACATTAAAAGGATCATATACCATGATCAAGTGGAGATTATCCCAGGGATGCAAGGATTCTTCAATATATGCAAATCAGTCAATGTGATACACCATATTAACAAATTGAAGAATAAAAACCATATGATCATTTCAACAGAGGCAGAAAAAGCTTTTGACAAAATTCAACACCCATTCATGATAAAACCTCTCCAGAAAGTGGGCATAGAGGGAACCTACCTCAACATAATAAATGCCATATCTGACAAACCCACAGCAAACATCATTCTCAATAATGAAATATTGAAAGCATTTCCTCTAAGATCAGGAACAAGACAAGGACTTCCACTCACGCCACTATTATTCAACATAGTTTTGGAAGTACTAGCCATGGCATTCTGAGAAGAAAAAGAAATAACAGGAATACAAATTGGAAAAGAGGAAGTAAAACTGTCACTGTTTGCAGGTGACATGATACTAAACATAGATAATCCTAAAGACGCTACCAGAAAACTACTAGAGCTCATCAATGAATTTGGTAAAGTTGCAGGATACAAAAATAATGCACAGAAATCTCTTGCATTCCTATCCACTAAAAATGAAAGATCAGAAATAGAAATTAAGGAAGCAATCCATTCACCACTGCAACAAAAAGAATAAAATACCTAGGAATAGACCTACCTACGAGGTAAAATACCTGTACTCAGAAAACTATAAGACACTGATGAAAGAAATCAAGATGACACAACAGATGGAGAGATATACCATGTTCTTGGATTGGAAGAATCAATATTGTGAAAATGACTATACTACCCAAAGCAATCTACAGATTCAATGCAATCCCTATCAAATTACCAATGGCATTTTTTACAGAACTAGAACAAAAAATCTTAAAATTTGTATGGAGACACAAAAGATCCCAAATAGCCAATCTTGAGGGAAACAATCTTGAGGGAAAAAAACAGAGCCGGAGGAATCAGGCTCCCTGACTTCAGACTATACTACAAAGTTGCAGTAATCAAGACAATATGGTACTGGCACAAAAACCGAAATACAGATCAATGGAACAGGATAGAAAGCCCAGAGGTAAACCCACAACACATAAATCACATAAAGTAGGATATTATGCAGTGGATTTATTTAATAATCTGTGCAGCCTCATAGATTCAGAATGAGACATGGAGGGAGAATTACTCCTCCAGATTTAAGAAGGCAGGTAGATTTGATTAAAATGGAGAACTTTCTTAAAGAAATGGACCCAAGATAAGAAACTTCTCCCGTTATTTGTTCCAGTGCAGTCTGTTTAGGCCATGTGATTTTGCGTGTGAGCATAGCTATCTTAGATTCGGTACTTGTAAATAAACTTTGAGACAGAGTTTCATGCAGAAAGTTTATTGCAAATGTATTCAGGAGAGACATCTGTAAGGCAGTGGGGAAGGCAGGACTGGGCTGAGGGGGAAAACCTACCTGTAAAATTGATACAGCCATTATGGAGAACAGTATGGAGGTTCCTTAAAAACTAAAAATAGGAACTACCATATGACCTAGCAATTCCACTACTGGGCATATACCCTGAGAAAACCATAATTCAAAAAGAGTCATGTACCACAATGTTCATTGCAGCATGTATTTACAATAGTCAGGACATGGAAGCAACCTAAGTGTCCATCAACAGATGAATGGATAAAGAATATGTGGCACATTTATACAATGGACTATTACTCAACCATAAAATAAATGAAATTGAGTTATCTGTAGTGAGCTGGATGGACCTAGAGTCTGTCATACAGAGTGAAGTAAGGCAGAAAGAGAAAAACAAATACCGTATGCTGGCACATATATATGGAATCTAAAACAAAAAACAAAAAACAAAAAGGTTCTGATGAACCTGGGGCAGAACAGGAATAAAGACACAGATATAGAAAATGGACTTGAGGGCACAGGGAGGGGGAAGGGTAAACTGGAACAAAGTGAGAGAGTAACACTGGCATATATACACTATCAAATGTAAAATAGATAGCTAGTGGGAAGCAGCTGCATGGCACAGGGAGATCAGCTTGGTGCTTTGCGACCACTTAGAGGATGGGATAGGGAGGGTGGGAGGGAGACTCAAGAGGGAGGGCATATGGGGATATACGTATGCATATAGCTGATTCACTTCGTTATACAGGAGAAACTAACACAACACTGTAAAGCAATTTTATTCCAAAAAAGATGTTTTAAAAAAAAGATGGCATGTGTTCTAATTGCTAAAAACCTGATGAAAACACAGCCAGGCTAGAAGTTACAATCTAACCTGAGTGGACTGATATTCTGGGCATCAGGGAAATACCCACTGACTGATGCTTTCCCACTCAGGGACAGTAGGTCCTAAGACCTCTGTCTGACTTTTTCATCCTGCTCTGCTTCCCAAGGCACTGTTCCTCCACTTAGAATAAACAACAAACAATATCTGAATCATGTTTTATAGCAAACACTGCCCCTACAGAACTTTCCATAATGAAAAGTTGTTGAATATGGCAGCCACTGACCACATGTGGCTTGAGCTTTGAAATGTGGCTTGTGTGACTGAGGAACTATATTTTCAATTTTATTCAACTTTAATTCATTTAAGTTTAAATTGCCCCATGTGACAAGTGGCTACGGTATTCCACAGTGCGGCTTTAGAACCTCAATCATTCTCTCACAAGAGTAGTATTTGTGACCTCTGAGAATCAACTGAATCTTTTTCAAGACACGTGTACTTAACCCTCTCCAGATTACTGAATCAGAACTGCTCGTGCTTGGACCACAATGGTCTGTGACATTCCTCGTGGCTCTAAATTCTCTATGGGAAGAAGAGATGAAAAAGGGGGCTTGCATTGTGTTACCTTGAAAGTTTAATACATTAACTCACCTACTCATGAGTGGAGATTAAAATTCTTTGGAGTCATTTCTTCCCTCTTCTGGTCACCTGGATGAGAATAACACTCTACAGCAAAAGAAATGAAAAAAGGAAGGTGGGTTTTAATAGAGCAGCAAGCAGCCAAGAAAGTCCCAACAATTTATCAACACCCATGCTTCCAGGGTCTTTGTGTTGGGCATCTCTGGGCAGCCCAGGGTCAGCATGATTGAATTAGAAAGAGAAGCCCACTGCCAATGACTTTGACAGAGGGTCACCCTGGCTGTTCAGGGGCAGTGCCAGGAGATCTGGAACTCAACAGGCCCACAGTATGAAAAGGGAAGGGAGACCATGCCAAGACGGATTCGTGGCTAATGAAGCAGTCAGCTGCTCTAAGTGCATGGTGGGATGGATCACAGTGCTGCCGAAAGACAAATGATGAGGTAAAGCACTTATTAAATAAAAACACCAGGGTGAAGGTGAGGTGCCACGGACAGCTGTCAAGTCTGTCCCATAATTCCATTTCATATTAAACTTACTATGGGCAATAACGTAATAATATCAATGACACCCCTATTCCCCAACAGCCAAGAAATTGATGGTGAGCTAAAAACTTTCCAGTCCTAGGGCTAATCCATGACTTGAGGGGATAAAACTGGAATGGAGAAGATATGAAAAATTCAGAATGAGTGCTTCTAATGCTATCTTGGGCACAATTGTTCCATGTTGCTAAGAAAGCATTAGCATGACCCTCCTCTGCTCTGGGCTCTGCCAGCAGCAAACTGGGAAAACTTCCTGCTCTTCATTACAGTACCTTTAATAAGTGCCAGTGTGGATGGGTGGAGTCTTAGACACTCTGCCTTTCTCCATTCCCCTTGGAGAAAGGGTACACCTAATAAACAAATTAGGATTGACAGGAACTGAAGTGACAAAGCTCACATTCAAAGATGACTGAGGAATTTACAGCTGTTGGGTTAAAGCTTCCTAACTCACCCTTTTATTGTATCATAAACCTCATTTCCCCAAGTCTGAAACTGAAAACTTTGAATGTCTTTCCACTGTCTCTGAGATGAGCCTCTCCTCCTTAGCCTGACATCAAAGCCTTTATAAAATGGCCCCAACATCCCTTCCTGTCTAATGTCACTGACTTGTCCTCCTTTGTGAGCCTTCACAGAATAATAAATGGGGAAACATACTGGCTACATAGCAATGACAAGTTAACTTTTATGAACAGCTGCCTCATCTGTAAAATGGAATGAACAACATCAAGGACATAATGGAATTATTGTGAACATTCAGAAAAAACACTTGGCATAGTACCTGGCTTATGAAATGCAGGTCCCCTTGCTCACAAGTCAGCCTTGTCTTCTCATTATTTCTAAAACCCACCTAGTAAGTTCCTTCTTCCCTTTAGCTCATCCCTATACCCCTCCCCACCATCGCCTCCATGCTCCTGCTAGAACCAACACCATCTCCGCCTCCCGTTCTCCACTTAGCCAATCCCACTCTCCCTGTAAGGTCCAGGCCCACTGGCCTCCTTCCATGAAATCAGATTCAGTTTCCACATTAGGAGCAGGGCTTAGGCAAAATAGCCTTAAATAGCCTCTCCAACTCTAAACATTCCATGATGCAAAGAACACATAAATTTTGCTTTGAAGGTATGATCAATTGAAGCCTTAAACTCTCAAAAAGACAGATGATTTCCCCAGTTGGTGGGCAATGGGAGAAAAATGAAAATACTTCATAAGTTCTTAAAAATGCCATATTACTGTAAATGGTCATTATGTTTAAAGGCTTGTGTAACTTGGGGCTTATTTCTGCCAGATACAGGCTCTATCATGTATGGAATTTTAAGTTTTCCTAGAAAAGTCAGTGATATCACCCAGCTTCAGGATGACCAGAAAACTGAGACCCAAGGTCATTCACTTAGTCAGCAGATGACATGAGATCTAAACCATGGATGGTGACATGATCGTGTACAGAATTCTGGAATCACTCTTTCCACTATGCTTACTTCCACAAACCCACCCATTTATCAAGTGCTTTTGTTACATACAAAAATCCTTGGTTAGCTATTGGGAAGATGGGCACGTGTGTGTGTGTGTGTGTGTGTGTCTGTGTGTGTATATATATATTTATATATTTCCTTCTCTTAAAGATTCAGAATCTAAAAGAAAAATAAACACAGATATAAAAAGAATATAGCGAGAAGTCACAGGGATGTGTCAGGCACTGGCATAGTATTTTAAGGAATTCAAGGATATGGGAATTTCTTTCAACTAATGGATCAAAGAGCTGTGCCCAGTGATCTAACTTTCCTAACACTGCATCTATCCTGCTCTAGGAGAAAAGAATAAAACTCTAAAATTCTAAATGCTTCAGAAAAAAAAACCATCAGAAATTCATTTTTTATAATTCCTTCATATTCACCCTTTGGAAATCTTGAAATCTCCTCCCCAGCAATATTTCTTCTGTTATTTCTCACTGGAAACATGCTTAAGATAGAATATTAAATCAAAGCAATAAAGATGGAATATGTGACATCAGATTAAAGTGTAAAAGCTAACAATTCATCTTAAAATGACTACTATATACAAGAGAAGATAAAACCTTTTTCTCAAATGGACGACAAAAATTCCTATTCACATAGAAAATTATTTTTGATCTTCTTTCTTGGCACCCAGAAACTAAGACAGTAATAATTTCCCATAAAACCCCTGATTTAATTATCCTTCTTTTGTAAGTTCGAAGTCCATCTTTCAGAATCCACTGTGACTTGTCAGAGTTCTCCATATGAGCCACATCTACAAGACAGCCTTGTCCCTTTACAGTCACAGGCTCTGTGCAAAAGTTGCCCCCATAGACCAGAATTGTCTGTTACAGTTAACCGAAATTTTAGATTTATTCTTCACCTTGTTATCAAATATATTCTTAGAGCTGATCAACAACAAAACATTTTGGGAGCTGGGCCCACCGGAGAGTTTGGTTGATTTTGGAAAAGAATAATAAAAATATATAACATTAAAAAATAAGAATGGGTTATACTTACTGAGTGCTCACTGGGTCCCAGGTATGTTATAAGAACTTTACATATTTTATATTATTTCATGTTTTACATTATTTAATGGTGTTTTACAGTAGTTAATCTTCATAAGTAACCCTATGATATCAGTAATATTATTTTACTCATTATGCAAATAATGATGTTGAGACCCAGTTCTCACAGAGATTAAGGGCAAAAATAGGACTTGACCCTGGAGTCCAGCTATTAACCACTGGGCACCAGAGCCAATGTCAGAGCATGAACGGAGAAGCCTTATCTGCTCAAATGTATCAAACCAAGAAGACATTTCCTCCCCTACCTCCCACCCTCCCCACCTCAGCCACAGAAACTATTATTTCATAAACCTTCCTGCCCACCCCCAGCGGGGATGGGGGAGGAAAATGATGGGCAGGAAGTGATCTGGGTGAGGATGACTGTCTTGGGAAGTCAGGGACTTGCTGTGTATGAGGTAGACATGGGGGTGGGGGGCGCACACTGACTAGGCCTAGAACAGTTCCTCTTGCTGGTGGGGCCTCTCTAATCTGGTCTGAATTGGCTCAGTAAGTAGAGAGGGTCCAGGAACGTAGGAGCTAAAAATCTAAGGGTGCCTAGATATTATAGCCAAGTGTCCATTACTGTTGATGAGACAGTCAGACAGACAGACAAGGATGGGAATGGGAGCGATAGTGGAGCAAGAGCCACATTTGCCTCCTCTTCCTCCTGAGTTTTCTGTTTCTCAGACTCCATCTGTGAGCACATGTATTCCTATACTGGTTCTTTGGCACCCATTGTGCTTCTCCATCTCCTTCCTGTACTCAGATGGTCTCTCTTCCCTCCCCCCACAGGAGGCTCTCTTGCCACTGTACCACAATGCCTCATAATTCATACCCTTATGAAGTGCCCATCACTGTGGGAGATAAATGTAAGGGACCCAATTCCTGCTCTTAAAGAACTTACAGTCTAGTGGTAGAGGCCTTACAAACAGAATATAGGGTAGTTATGTTATACGTCACCACATCAGCCAGAATTCTTTCCATTGCAAGTGGTAGAAACCCAACTCAACATGGCCTAAATCTGGACTTCTGACACACAGAACTATGAGATAATAAATTTGTGTTATTTTAAGCTGCTAAATCTTCGGTCATTTATCATGGCAACAATAGGAAATTAATCCATGCACCCAGCCAGCTCTGGAGGGGAAAAAGGTAATTCCACAAAGTCTACAAGTTCTCTGAGGAACTGGGAGAAACTACGGTACAACTAGGCCTATAGCCACAATAGTAACTCCAGCTCCTATCATTGGTGGGGCCTCCTGGACCTGATCTAAATTGGCTCAAGAAGGAGAGAAGTTCCAGAAAGGTAGAAGCTAACAGTCTGTGGTTGTGCCTGGAGATATCAGCCAGGTGTCCATTACTGTTAGTTAAATCAGGGACTGGCGAACCACAGGCCAAATTCGACCCACCATCTATGTCCCAAGAGCTAAGTATAGCTTTTAGATTTTTAAATAGTTTTTTAAAGCAGAAGATGAATATTTTATAACGTATCAAAATTACATAGAATTCAAATTTCTGTGCCCATAAATAAAGTTTTATTAAATGGAGGCTCTGAATGCCATTCTGACATGACAAAGTTTTCCTGAACTGATGGCTTTTTGTCCTGGAGCTGTGGTCTGGTCAGCCAGGGCAGTTTCTGAGTGTTCAAGGCACTAACCCTACAATTAAGAATACTGCCCTATTGAAAAACAGGTTTACCTTTATCTGTGCAGGGGCCTCTGGTATCTGTCAGATGGTAGAGTTAGGACTGATATGAGGCGGGCTACAATAGGATGACCTACCAGGTGGATCCTAATAGATATTTCCTGGGTTTCCATGGGGTTGGATTGTCTAAACATGGCTTCACTTTCTACTGTTTCTCAGACTTTCTTTCCCTTTTCCAGTTTCTCAGACTTTCTTTCTATTTCTCTCAAAGCTAGAACGGGGACTAGCTCCTTGTCAGTAACTGAAAGAAAGGATTTGTTTTAAAGCCTTTGAAGAGAGTACAGGATTTGTCAAATTAGCCAACAGTCCCCAAGCAGAACAGTAGTCATGCCCAGTTTAGCTGGCCCCTTAATAAATATCACCATGAAAACTACATGCTCTGCATCATGGATCATCTTGTGTTATAACTGGCGTAAGTAGAATAATTTGGCCATGATTCAGCAGGTCACCTGGGGGACGCTTCAGAGAAGATGGTGTTATTGAAGAATAGCACCCAGGTCAAAGAAAGTCCCACTCTAATCTCTCCATCAAGCCAACCCCTATCTGAAGGGTTTGATCAATTCTGGTACTTGAGAGCAAAGGTCTAGAAAGAATAGCACGTGAATGTTTAACCTACTGAGGAGAACCCTACAGGGAGAGGAAGACGCTGACTCCAATATCTTTTAAAATCTGTGATAAGAAAGGTAGACCAGTCTTATATGTGGAATCTAATCTAATCTTTCTTTTCTGTGATATCACAGATAAGAAAGACCAGAGCTACCTTTCTCACAGAAACCTGGACATGTGAGAGATGGAAAGACCATACCATATAGTCTAACTGGGGCCCAAGAGGGGGCATTTCCAGTGATCTGGAGGAATGCAGGTCTCTGGATTCTCAGCCTGTGTTCTTCACACAGTGCCACAAGCTCCACAGGGGTTTCTCCTGTTGAACTTCTGAGCGTGTCCCAGGGCCTTGTCCATGGAGAGTGAGGCAGAGCTACCCTCTTGTCTGACTTCCATCAGTCCCAGACATCCATGTCAGGGTGACCCAGCAACTTGCCTTCCAGGGCCAGTCTGGGTAGGTATTTGCCCTCAGCCATTCTCTTCACCACAGACGAGAATAATGCTGAACATTTCTGGAACAATTTTCCTAATGAACCCACAAATTCCCCCTCCAGCACTTCAGGGAGGTCAGGCAAGATGACGATGATCCCATAACTTAGTATTAAGCATCAATGCCGCCCACACACTGAGATCAGATGGCCTCTCCCTTGCTCATGTTTCTGTTAGAATAAGAAAGGTTATGTCATTTCATCCCCAGAGAGTGAATGTCACAGCTGGTGATTTTAAAAAGTAGAATTTCTTATGGGAATCCAGGAAGAGGCAGGGCAAAAAAGCACTAGACATGGGAAGGCAGAGCCTTAGGAAGCATGGAAGACTTCAGAGCAGAGAGACCTCAGTTGAAATCCTGGCTCCTCAGCACTATTTACAATGGCCGAGACAAGGAAACAACCTGAATGTCCATCGACATTCAGGAACGGATAAAGAAGATGTGGTACATATATACAATGGAATACTACTCAGTTCTTAAAAAAAGAATGAGATAATGCCATTTGCAGCAACAGGGATAGACCTAGAGATTATCATACTAAGTGAAGTAAGACAGAAAGAGAAAGACAAATACCATATGATATCACATGTGGAATCTAAAATATGACACGAATGAACTTATCTTGCCAAGGGAGAGGGGGGATGGGAGAGGGATGGACTGGGAGTTTGGGGTTAGCAGATGCAAACTATTACATATAGAATGGATACACAACAAGATCTTACTGTATAGCATAGACAACTATATTCAATATCCTGGGATAAACCATAATGGAAAAGAATATAAAAAAGAATGTATGTACATGTGTAACTGAATCCCTTTCTGTACAGCAGAAATTAACACAACATTGTAAATTAACTATACTTCAAATAAATAAATCATGGCTCCCCTTACTAACAGTAACTTGATCCTTCTTCTAAGTCTCTGCCCTTATCCGCAAGATGGGGGATAATACCTGTACCCCAGGCTGAGAACCGAATGAGGCAATGTGTCTGCGGCACTCATTACTCTGCTCAGTGAAGGACTGTTAGCTGTGTATACATATGAAGTAGGTGGGCATAACTAGGGAACACTAGAGGCTCAGTGGGTGCTAAAGGACCTAGAGCTGCTTGCTCCCCTACTCCTGAATCAACGTCAACCACATCAGGAGTGGATCACTTTGCCAAGCAGCTGTCTTCTCCCTCTCGGCTCTTCTGACGTAAGAGTGGAGCTGCTTAGAAAGGACACATCAGCAAGGCAGACTGTGTTCCCGTGAGTGAGTCAGCTGGGTTAATGGGCTTGACTCTGATAGGGTTAAGTACACATCACTCATGCCACCCAGTGAATTCCTCTAGTCACAGAATCCACCCAACCACATAGCTGAGAGCTGCTCAGCTGGGGAGAAATAAAAGTTCTGATCCAAGATCCAAGTTGCAGAGGAAGAAATGGTGCTTTGGCCTCTGAACACTTCAAAGAAGGAAGGCTGGCCAGGTGGACACAGCCTCTGGGTATTCAGACACCAGGGACAGCAAGAGAGAGAGAGGAAGCCAGATAACAAGGAATGAAAGAGGGATTGGAAAAAAGCAAGGGAAAGAGCCCAAAGGAAACCTTAGCCCCATCTGTTCCTCTGCTGATGGCCCTGGTGATCATCCTTTGTAGCCCAGCATTGGTGTCAGTGAGGGTTTAGATTGACGGTGAACCCCTAGATCCCTGCAGAAGCCATAGTGAGATCACTGCTGGACTGGAAAGCTTATGCAATTTCAAACAGGAAGACCCAGTTTGAGTACTGTTTCCACTTCTTGCTGGTTTTGTGACCCTGAGTAAGTCATGATCCTTTCTTTGCCCCTCAATGTCTTTGTTTGTAAAAATGAAGGTTAGACCAGGTGGACGCAAAGCTTTCTTCAGGCTCAGATTATAAGGGTCCCTGGAGAGGGCATATGACTAGAGAGAACAGCTTCCCTCCCACGTGGAGGCTGGGTGTCCTTTGTTTCTACTTCTCTGGGGGAGGGGACAATGGTTTTCTCTAAAATTCTCACTGAGTCAAGAAAACGATTACGTACCTAAGAATCTTGACGGCCAAGGAACTCAGGCTATGAATTTGGTCCAGAGACTCTGCTGTGTAACAGACTCTTCAGCAGTAGAAGGAGATCTTTGCTTCAGCTGCTCTGAGCTGTATGTGAAAGGGCGTGGGGCGGAGAGGAGTCGGGAGGGAGGGAAGTGGCTAACCCCACACACAGTCTTGCAGCTCAGTGCATCTGTGTCCCTGCGTATCTCCAACACGTGCCCGCTCCCTGTCTGCCAATTTCCATGCCTTTTAGCACAGGTTCTCAGTTCCTGGACTGTTTCACGTCCCAGCTGGTGTTCTTTTCTCCCACAAGCTGGCTCAGAACACACAGCCCTGCTGTCTGTCCACCCACTTCCCCCAAAGCTGAATTCCTTCCGCCAGCAGTGCCATGCCACCCAGACCGGGGTTGGGGGCAGGGGGGGAGGCGGCTGTGAGCCCACTGTCCCTGAGGACCAAAGAGCATGCAGCCAATCCTAGTTCCCCTACTCTCATTTTCACTGCACGCACGCACACACACAGGCACCAGGAGATGGGTTCACACAGCCTCTATTTCAGCCTTCCCTCTTCCCTTGACACACTTCTTTTTATCGAGATTCTTCTTCCAAATGAATTCAGTTTAGTTGTAAAACTACAGTAAGGGACTGGATGTCTCCCTTCTATATAAATGGTAACTCAGTGCAGTCACTCGACACAAATTTGTGATAAGCCTACCATGTGTCAGGCACTGGGCTGGTTGGGATGAATGCAGCGATGAATCACAGTCTAGAGAGTGTTAAGGACCAAACCACTGATGAGTGAGTCATTCAGAAACTGTTCCTTTAACAGAGTTAACCAATACATTCAAGGTAATGATCTTCTCAAGGGACTCTTGTCAGTTCTGCTGCTGTCTGAATCGCAAACACGCTCTCCACGGCATTTCTGCCAAGGTTCCCTGTTCTGCCCGTCACTCTGATGTAGCAGGAGGTGTGTAATCTGAGTGTCAGGCTGTGGGATTGTGGAAAGAGCACTGGGTAGGGGTTAGGAGCCCTACAATCTAGCCCCAGCAGTGCCACCTTTGTGACCTGGGTATAGCTATGTGTGGCTATGTGACCTGGGGAGACTGGAGCCCACTGCTTCCAGTGTCCCCAATATCTGCTGCATGCAATTCATTACAAAAAGAAAGAAAAGCAGAGTCTGAAATCTCCAAGCAGGGGGAATGGCTGAGGAAACGACTCTCATAGGGGAAGAGGGCCAAAGAGAGGTCTGTGGTACTCAGAGGAACCAAGGTAACTGAGGCTCCCCAGGGAGAGGCGTTGGGATGCAGACAAGAGCAATTAAGCCAGCAGAGAAACCCTGCTTGGGTACTTGGACTGACATCAAGAATGACAGCATCATGTCACCCCAGAAAAAGCTTTATGAGAATATGGCTTCTGAAGATAGCAGACTTGATCATTAAAGGTGTGTATCTGTGGGGGGGGGGGGGGGGCTTCTCTCTGACTATATCTGAGTGAAGGCTACTACCCCGTATCCAAGCCCAGATCATCCTTCCAAGGACCCTGTCTTTGCTTTCTAATTGTCCCCTAGTCTGAGCTACCTTTATTTCTTCTTCCCGTTTCCTTCCTTCCTCTTCTCTTTCTCTGTTCCTTTCTCCCTCCCTTTCTCTCTCTTTGATAAGCACACATGATTTTCTTTAAAAAAACTCAGAATAAAATAGTACAAAGTGAAAAGTCTCCCTTTCTTCCCTCCCCCTGCCTCCTACTTCTGGAGATCCCTTCCCCAGAAACAGTCACTATTACCATCTTTTTTTTTTAACATCTTTACTGGGGTATAATTGCTTTACAACGGTGTGTTAGTTTCTGCTGTATAGCAAAGTGAATCAGCTATACATATACATATATCCCCACATCCCCTCCCTCTTGCATCTCCCTTCCACCCTCCCTATCCCCACCCCTCTAGGTGGACACAAAGCACTGAGCTGATCTCCCTGTGCTATGCGGCTGCTTCCCACTAGCTATCTATTTTACATTTGGTAGTGTATATATGTTCAATGCTACTCTCTCACCTCTTAAATAAACTTCAAAAGGTATTTTCTGCACAGACGGGCACTTACGTAATTCATAGCACCCCTTTCATAGAAAGGTGCTGCCTCTTTGTTTTTCTAAGTTTTGTTCAGCCTCAGTGTAACTAATTTAATCAGTGTACATGTCCCCAGAAAGCTGTATAAATTAAATTCTATTGTGACAGGTGTGAACAGGAAAATAGTTATAAAAGTTATTTAAAAGAAAAAATGTTCCAAGCCTTATTAGGCAATTTAAAACTGTAATTAAAAAAAAAACTTTGGGTTAATAAAATATTCTTCCTCCCCTTCCCATCATTTAATCATTGTGTATGTACTTGGTCTTGGGGGTTTCCTTCAGTTGAGCATTCCTGTGCTTGAGCTGTTCTCATGATTTAAAAAATGCCTTATGACTTTTTGGAGGATGTGCATTTTATAGTTTTCCATAATGAGTCGAGAGAGCCCATCAGTACCCAAACTCCAGCAGGATAGTGGTGCCCCAGAAAAGCACACTGCAAGTGACCTAGATGAGGATCAAGTTTAGACACTATTCTGAAACTGCCGGCAAGAGATTCATGAGTAATGGATGAGCGCCTACCAGAAACCCAGCACTGCCTGAGGCTGTGTCAGAAATTCAGAAAGGTAAGGAGCTTACAGACTAGGTAAAGATAAATCTTCAATCAAGTTGAAGGAAATCATAAAACATATCAGAATTACATGCTGATTTCAGGCATAATTGTACCAGACTTCCAGTGTAGCTGGAAATCAGAGAAGGAAGGCAGGGAGGTCAGTATGACCAGAGGAGTGGAAAGCCTTGCTGGAGGCACTGGAAATTGAGTGGACCTTTAAAGGACGGGTAACCTTGGACCAGGAGAGAGGAGTGTACATTACCGCCCTAGGACCATTGTAACAAAGCACCACAAACCAGGTGGCTTAAAACAACAGAAATTTACCCTCTCACGGTGCTGGAGGCCAACATCGGAAGTCAAGGTGTCGGCAGGACCGGCTGCTCCCTCTGAAATCTGCAGGGGAAGATCCTTCCTCACCTCTTCCCGTTCCTGGCGGTGGCCGGCGATCTTGGTGTTCATTGGTTTGTAAATGCATCACTCCAGGTCTCTGCCTCTGTGATCATGTGGCATCATCTTCTTTCTCCCTGCGCGTCTCTGTTTTTACATGTCGTTTTCCCTCTCTTATAAGGACATGAGTCCTATGGATGAAGGGGCTACCCTACTCCAGTGTGATCTCACCTTAACATCTGCAGGGACCCTATTTCCAAATAAGGTCACATGCTGAGGTTCTTGGGGCTCAGGACTTCAACATATCTTTCACAGGGGGGACCCAATTCAAACCATAACAAATGCCAAGAATTTTCCGCATGACTCCATTTCCAGCCCACCTCACCTCCCCCCACCACCCAAAGTCAGTGCGCACTGAATTCAGCCTCTTCTCCAAGGACCTCTACCCCTCCTAGTTAACCCATCAACACATGCTCACTGTAGAATTTCTCCATCACCCCTGCTCCTGCAAAAGAGCAAACTCAGATGCTCTTGTCCGAGCCCAGTTTCTTGCCCTTCTGCTGTGCCTTCTCTCTCCCTTTTTCCTCATAACACCAGTCCCTCAGTTCGTCTTCCTAGTCCGCGCCCACCTCCTGGATACACATCCCTTTTCACCACCTTGGACCCCAGTGATTCACCTGTGCTCTCATCAATACCATCAACGTCCCCTGCCTTCCTGACAGCCCATGAGCCCCACACTTGAAGGAGGTCTGACTCTCCATACTGCAGGAGAAAACCAAAAAAAAAAAAAAAAAAAAAAAAGTCTTAGCCTATTTACTTCTAGTAAATAAATTCAGTCTTCGCTGCGCCTTACCTTATGCATTCTCACTCCCACTCGATACATTTTCCTGTTTCCCACATCAGCTTCCCAAACCCTTCCCACCCTCCTCCAGTCCAAACCTTGTCCCCATTTCCTTTCCTCCCCTCTGGAAATGACATATATCTCCGTTATGTGGAGTAAATAGAGGTCTTCAAATATAAACTTGTTTAACCTCCTCCTTCTAGAACTCAAAGTGTACACCAGCTTTACTCTCATGTGACCCCTCTTCTGAAGTCCCACGGCATTTTTCATAAGGAGAACGGAATTGTTATTGAATACCTCCCAAGGGCCAGGAATTATGCTAAGTGTTTTCACATATATATCATGTATATTTCTACTATGACACTTACATGATTCTATTTTTTGCTTGTTTACTTTTCTATCTGACCTTCCAACTACAAGCTTCTTGGGAAAATCTCTTGGCCACCTCTACTCCTCATGCATTATTTCATGTAATCCTCTAAAACTTTATGAACTAAGTGGCGAACTGCTATTATCTCTATGTTACATATGAGGAAACAAGCTCACCAAGGTTACGCCACTTGGCCAACCTTATACCACCGGGAAACAGCAGAGCCAGGATGCGGGCACGAGTCCACCAGTCCCAAAGCCCGTGTGTCATGTCACCACCACATCACACTGAACGAGGGGAGGGGCTCAGTGCTAATGGAGGCCCAGACAGGAGAGAAAATGAGGGCTGCTTCCTGTTGGTTCCATCAGCTACCTGCATCCTCTCTAACCAGGAACCACCACTCAAGTCTGGGGTAAGAAATGTCTAAGAATTATTCAAGCTCAATAGCACACCCTTTCATTCATACATTCAAGAGAGGTTTAATGAGTGCCTCATGTGTGTCAACCTGTGCTAGAAGCTGTTGGACACAAAACAGAGCTGGGCCCTGAACCCCTCCCTCTTTACTCTCCATGGACCTTGCAGGCTAAGGACCTGCTCCAGGAAAGGCTCCGTCTACCAGAAGGTGGCTGTCCCCAGCCCCATGCACAGCCTATCCACAGCCCTTCCACTTAGTTTGGGAAAATTTGGGCCCCATGGCAGGCATACATCTCTTCCTTGTGGGGCATTGGGGAAGGAGACGGGGAGCCTGGGGAAAATGAGAAAAGGGTGGGTTGGACTCTAGTTTGTCCTCCCTCTCCTTGAGCAAGGCCACTTCCCATCAGTGAGTTTATGGATCACAAGCTAGGGTTTGGAACACTCCTGAAATCCCTAGCTGAGGAGGCAGAATCCCACACCAGCCCTAACTGCAGCCACTCACCTGTCCCCACTGCCCTTATGAAATGTGTACTTATCTCCCGATAGGCTTCCACTGGTACAAGGCTTCTCAGCCTTAGCTATTGGTGTTTGGATTGGATAATTCTTTGCTGGGTGGGGCTGCCCTGTACATTGTTGGAAATTTAGCAGTATCTACGGCTTCTACCCTTGGCATCCCAATAGCAACAATGCCACCATCCCACTTATGACCACCAAAATGTCTTTCAGACATCGCTAAATATTCCCTCAGGGTTGGGGGGCAAAATCGGCCCCTGTTCTAGTACATTAAAAATTGCTCAGATGGACAAAAACTATAATTCAAAAGATACATGCACCCCTATGTTCACAGCAGCAGTATTCACAATAGCCCAAGACATGGAAACAACCTAAGTGTCCATCAACAGATGAATGGATAAGGAAGATGTGGTACATATATACAATGGAATACTACTCAGCCATAAAAGAATGAAATAATGCCATTTGCAGCAACATGAATGGACCTAGAGATTATCATACTAAGTGAAGTAAGTCAGGCAGAGAAAGACAAGTACCATGGGATACTACTTATATGTGGAATCCAAAATACGACACAAATGACCCTACCTATGAAACAGAAACAGAATCACAGACATAGAGAGCAGACCAGCTAGTTGCCAAGCATGAGAGGGTTGGAGAGGGATGGGAGTGGGAGGCTGGGTTAGCAGGTGTAAGCCTTTATATATAGTAAGGATAAACAACAAGGTCCTACTGTGTAAGCACAGAGAACTATATTCAATATCCTACGATAACCATAAATGGAAAAGAAATTTAAAAAAGAATGTGCATATATATGTATAACTGAATCACTTTGCTGTACAGCAGTAACTAACCACAACATTATAAATCAACTATATTTCAATTAAAAAAAATAATGTAAGAAAGAAGAAGAAGAAAAAAGATGATTAAAAAATACGATGAGAGGGCTTCCCTGGTGGCGCAGTGGTTGAGAGTCCGCCTGCTGATGCGGGGGACGTGGGTTCGTGCCCCAGTCTGGGAGGATCCCACATGCCACGGAGCGGCTGGGCCCGTGAGCCATGGCCGCTGAGCCTGCGCGTCCGGAGTCTATGCTCCGCAACGGGGAGAGGCCACAGCAGTGAGGAGGCCCGCGTACCAAAAAAGAAAAAAAAATACGATGAGGATTGGTGCCTATGTTTTGGTTCGTATTGTCACATATTATTATAATTGCCCTTTCTATGGTCCTAAACAGTAATAAAACTTCAAATTAAAAAAAAAAAATTATGCAGATGACTTCCAAGGTATCAAGTGGGGACCCACATGACCTGAGTGCCACAGAGAAGCCACTCTGAGGAGGAGAGCCCCAGTGCAGCGAGGAATCTCCCTCGGAAGATGACCGCAGAGCTGATGGATGCAGCCAGCATCCAGACACTCAGCTCAGCTCAAACACATCCAAGCTCAGCTCACCTGGAGACTCAGGAATGCTGAGCCATCGAAGTGTGCCCAGAGTTGCAGGGCATTTGTAGCAAGGCCCACAACAGGATAAGTTACAGGTTAATCCTCCCTGAGGTCTCAAATCTGAATGGCTCAATCATGGGCTTTTTTTCCCCATCATTTCCTGCCAGCTACCTGGTCGCCATCACTTCCTGAAATGCTTTTGTTAGAGTATCTTCTCTTTTTCTCACAGCTTACCTATAAAATGTGAACCTCCCCAGGAGAGCACAGTAAATCACTAACCTTTTATCTTGAAGTAACTAACAAATCCTTTGTCCTTAGGCCCTGGGGTAATTTGACACGTCAGCCGGCTTTGATGGGAAGTTTTCTGTGTCTCCGGCATCTTCTCAATAAATGGCTTTGCAGCCATATCTTCTACATGCCAGGATGAAATTGGCTGAATTTAAGTGTGTCAATTTGAAGAGAGCTTTTTCATCCTAACTCAGTGAACCCCAGAACTGGGGCAGCAAAGAGAGGAGGAAAGAGGAAGGGAAGAGGGAGACACTTGCCAATTTGACTTGCTACCTGCTTGTGACGAAGGCTGGTAGGGGACTGTGACCTGCTAGAATGGTTTCTCAAGGAGCAATCATTCAGTAAGTATTGATCGACAATTTACTCTGTGCCAGACCCAGTAGGATTGATTGGAACACCCTCCTTTGCAGGACTCGTGCTAAAGCAGCACTGGACTCAATGGCTCCCCAGTAAGGACTGGATTCATGCGCCCTTGGGAGTGTCTTGCCAAGAAATGGGTCACATATCCTGCCCCAAATCAGTTTCAGTTTCTAACCAATTATAATAGACAGGAAGGCCAAAGAGACCCTGACCCCACTGACTGCCCTGAAGAATTTCTGACCCTGAGTGGACAACAGAGACATTCTAGGAATACCTGGGTCTTCAAGGTTTACTTCAGCTGACCCAGAGGCCCAGGCTGATGTCATGTAATTGTGTGGACCTCACCATGGAGCCCAAACCACTGGGCGAGCTGAAGTCCATCCCTTTGCAGTTCTCCACAACAAGGAAATTAACTCATTTGAATTAACATTCCACTCTCTGTGTTTCTCCCCTTCCTGCATGGCTACAGATGTCCAGAAATTGGCTTGGCCACTGGAAGACCTACATTCCAGTGTTTCTCAATGTGGCATCCTAACCACCTGCGTCGAAGCCACTCATGGAGTGTGTTTAAAATGTGTGTTAAAAGGGACTTCCCCGGTGGTTTAGTGGTTAAGAATCCGCCTTCCGATGCAGGGGACACAGGTTCAATCCCTGGTCGGGGGGACTAAGATCCCACATGCTGCGGGGCAACTAAGTCCACATGCTGCAACTACTGAGGCCTGTGGCTGCAGCTAGAGAGAAGCCCGTGCACTGCAACAAAAAGCCCGTGCACGCAATGAAAGATCCCGCACTGCCACAACGAAGATTCCACGTGCCACAACTAAGAACTTATGCAGCCAAAATGAATAAATAAAAAATAAATAGTAAAAAAAAATGTGTTAAAAAGCAGCCCCACCCTGGTCTAGATAAATCAATCCCAAGGTGGTAAGGACCAATTATCTGATTATTTCAATCACACAGTAGGTGATTCTTACCCACACCGATTTGGGAATCGTTGGAACGTAAAAAGAGCACAGACGCTGAGACCAGACTGACCTAGGTTCAAACCCAACCCTGCTAGTTCTGGACTGTATGACTTTAAGCTAGTTTATTTAGCCTCTTCTTCATTTCTAAAATGGGGGAAATAAGTCTGCATTGGCTTTGTTATGAGAATCAATACAATAATGTGTAGAAATGGCTCAGTCCATTGTATGTGCTCAAGGATGGTAGGCTGCTGTTACTGTCTCCATAGTTTTGTCGAATTTAGACAAATGATCAAACCAACTGCTGGTCCTCGGAGTGCCTGGATCTTTCTGGAAGCTTCTAGCTGCATTCCTGCTGCAGATTACAATAGCCCAAAACTGGGAGAACATGATCCAGGATCATTGCTCCCCTCCATGGAATTCTCTGAGGCCCTGAGGACCTAACAGAACTTTTAAGCTACCAGAACTCCCAGAAGGAAAGGCAGACAGATTGCTGGGGCGAAAGATCCTGCTAATACATCCACTCCTTTATAAACTCTCAAGCCCAAGGACTTCTAAAGGCCCTGATCTCAGCAACACACACATCACACTGAACTGGCCTTGCCTGCAGCTCCACTGTGCCAAGACAGGTGCCTAAAACGCAACTGACAGGCACGGTGTGATAAGAAAGCTATTTTCTGAGTCTTCACAAGGAATGTTTAATATCCTAGAGCTCATACAAATGGAAGAGGCTGCTAAACAGCAGTGTCAGAGCGTTCTGCATAAGAGCATTATGCATTTTGCAAGGAAATTATTTTTAAAAGCTTTCCACTGACAGTTTCTTCAAAGAGAGACATTGTTCCTTTCAGAATTTCCTGTGTTCTAACATAGATGAGGCAGCTAGACCTGCTTATAGGGTGACTAAGTGCTCCTTTACGCTCTTATTTCTACCCTGGATTATTCTAAGCCCTCAGATTCAGACAGAAATCAAGTCCCAAGCCTGGGCGTTCAGCAGGAGGTCTCCTGATCACCGAGTTCTGAGCCGAAAGAGCAAGACTTCATTTTAAAAGGGAGGTTTCTCCAGGTGGTATTCTTGGGACTAATCCTTACTTCATAGCCTCACCCATCACCGTCCTAATTCATCCCAGGGTCCTGCGAGTGTTAAAGTCCTGATACAGACTGAATGTCTGTGTCCCCCCAAAAGTCATATGTTAAAGAATCTTTAATTGAGATGGTATTGGGAAGTGGGGCCTTTGGAGGTGATTAGGTCATGAAGGTGGAGCCCTCAAGAATGGGATTTAGTGCCCTTCTAAAAGAAACCTCAAAGAGCTCCCTCACCCTTCCACCATGTGGGGACACAGTGAGAAGAGGGGACAGGCACCCTGAACCTGGAAGAAGGCCTTCACTAGACCCTGAATCTACAGGCACCTTGATCTTGGACTTCCCCGCCTCCAGAAGTGTGAGAAATAAATTTCTGTTGTTTGTAAGCCACACAGTCTATGGTATTTTGTGATAGCAGCCCAAACCAAGACAGGTCCTATAAGAAGTTTGCCTAGCTAGGATTTTAAAGACTTATTGAAATATCTCAGGAATTTCAAACATAAGGGACTTCATCTCTGTTTTTGATTTTTGTTTCTTAATTTGGGTGGTGGTACATGGATATCCATTATTTTATCCTATATGTCTGAAATATTTCATTAAAAATAATGCTTCCCAAATATCATATACTATCACTTATATTGTGGAATGTAGAAAAATGGTACAGATGAACTTATTTGCAAAGCAGAAATAGAGACACAGATGTAGAGAACAAACTTATGGATACCAAGAGGGGAAGCGGCGGGGTGGGATGGAATTGGGAGATTGGGATTGACATATATACACTACTATGTATAAAATAGATAACTAATGAAAAGCTACTGTATAGCACAGGGAACTCTACTCAATGCTCTGTGGTGACCTAAATGGGAAGGAAATCTAAAAAAAAGAGGGGATATATGTATATATATAACTGATTCACTTTGCTGTACAGCAGAAACTAATACAACACTGTAGAGCAATTATACTCTAATAATAGGGCTTCCCTGGTGGTGCAGTGGTTGAGAGTCCACCTGCCGATGCAGGGGACACAGGTTCGTGCCCCGGTCCCGGGAAGATCCCACATGCCGCGGAGCAGCTGGGCCCGTGAGCCATGGCCGCTGAGCCTGTGCATCCGGAGCCTGTGCTCCACAACGGGAGAGGCCACAACAGTGAGAGGCCCACGTACCGCAAAAAAAAAAAAAAAAAAAAAAAAAAAAAAAAGTTTCCAGATATCCAATGAATATGCCCAAGAAAATGTCTTGTCAATAGTCCCTAATCTCCAAGGTATCACCAGCCTGTGACATGGATTCCTTCTCCCTCTCCTTTGATCATCCTGGCACATGGTAACTATGAATCTCTACCAGACAACATCTTTTGAGAGCAGAGACCTTTGAATTTCCAACATATTGCACAGGGATGGACATATGGTAAGTACTATTTGTTGAATTTTTTGTTCATTAAATTGAGGCCTTTAGAACCTCTTAGAACCTCAGCTTTTCCCCTCTCTCTTCTCCCTAAATAGCTCCACTGCATGCTGGCTGAGGCCATTCCAGTACACATATATTTTATGACAGTGTGACAGAATCTTGAGTTATACAATATGGATTTCATAAATTACACACATCCATGTTCATATTAATGAAGTCAGTTTGGCATGAGTTTAAAGCATGGCTAGTTTTCCAAAGCTTATTCTGTTCTCATACTCCCTTCAGTTATCCCTCTGCTTTTTTTTTCCCTCTAGCCTATACACTTGAGTTATTTTTCTTCTTTCAAGGTCACCCCACTTCCATCTTCCATTTCAAAAAGCACTTGAAATCTGATCAAAGAAATGTCCTGCTTGGGCTTCCTCCTGTTCATGGCTCACAGCAGCCCCCTCCCAGCTCCCCTGAGCACACGGTCTCACCCAGCAATTTCCTGAATTCCCCCTGTCACTCCTTCTCTCTCCTTCCCTCTCCTCAGCCCATGGATTCTTGGAAAGTCTAGGTTCGCTAACAATGAGACTCCCCAGAGTCACCATCTAGGCTTTCCGATCCCAGGTCACTGTTCCTCCCTGTACTCTGCTTCCTCCACCTGTGAGTGTAAATAAGCTGGGCCAGGAATCTGCAGGCAAATGGTTCTCCTGGCTTTCAGACACATCTCTGCATGGAGCCATGGTGTTCCCACCAGTCTGGTCTCCTCAAACCCAGACGTAGTCCATGACGCTCTTTGCTCTGACTTATGTGTACTTAAAATGGGAGGTGGGGGTACAGGCACAGCCTGTCTTTCTGGAACCCCACAATGCTGTCAACTTTTTCCATTCAACTTGTACACAGTGAGAGTCCCTGCACCCACAGGTACCATGAGGGTACCTGGGTAGGGATAGCTTTAATAACCACCCACCATAACCAAGAGCTCTTCCTCTCTGATCTTGTTTGCCCAATGCTCCTCACCCTCTATACCCCCATTCCTCTCCCACATCCAACAGAAGGGTCTGTGTGTCTCTTCAGCCCAAATTGTGGACAGAGTTTCTATTGTCTTTGTTTATCCGAGGGGCTACTCAGTGAATGTAAACAGATCATCGGAGCTAGGAAATGTCTCCTAGCTCTGCACCACATGTATACCTGTACCAGCTGAGAGACACTGTGATGCTGACATTGGCCTTGTTGAAAGTGATTGCACATCATTTCTCACTTAGCTCTCATTCCCAAGACTTCAGCCAAGTAGCTGTGCCCTCCAAATGAAAAGTCATCTAAGTAAATAGGTTTTCTGCTACAGGGTGGATTAAAATCAATTTCAGAAAAATAATATCCTTAATCATCTAATACTTAGTTGACCCTAGACTGGGTGGTGTTCTTCAAGGACTAGGAATCAGAGCAAACAATTTTTCTGGAGATAAATTCACTGGTAGCTTTTCCCAATTTTGAGCTAGAGTATCTCACATTTGGTCATTTTTCATACCAAGGAGAGAAAGCAATCTCAGTAAGGGCTGAAATCAATAGTTTTGCATCCTCCTCCTCCAAGGTGCTTGGGAAGAGTCAACACTCTTCTCAAGGCTAGATGCGCATCACTAATACTGACTCTACATCAGAACACGTCCACCTCTATGAACAATAATCCTTGTTTCCCTCCCTAAGAGCTTCGTCACTGTCAGATTGATCTTTCATTGATGGCCACCTAGACATAAAAACCACAGTCAAAATCCTGACAGAAAAAGTTTAGTATCTGAAGAGACAATAACTGTATAACTAACAAATTCTTAAAATAATTAAAACAAATTCATGCAGCGTGTATAAGGGAGAAGGAAGAAACAACAGATTTATTTCATTATTACTAAATTTATTTATAGAACACTGAACATTAAATGGTGAATATAATATTCATTGATTAAAGATATGAATTCACCAAAAGTTTTATTGGAAGAAATTGAGAACTAGAGTTGTTTATGGTATGAGAGGGACAAAGGCTAATGCCACCAGTTACTTTAACCAATTAGTATTTGGGTGACAAGAAAGAGGGGTGCTGATGTCTTAGGTTCAGTACCGAGAAGCTGACTCTGAGATGAAGATTTATTAAGAAAGTGCTCCCAGGAAAAATCAACAAGAAGGTAGACAAAAAACTTATCTACTAAACATAGATGACTTTAAAGGTAAAAAAACTTTGTCTTAGAGCCTTGTTATTCTCAGTGTGGGCTTTGACCAACAGCATTGGCAGCACCTACAAGACTCTTAGAAATGCAGGATCTCAGGTCCCACTCTAGACCTACTGATTCAGAGTTTGAATACTGAAAATATGTCCAGGCAGTTTGAATGTACTTTAAATTTTAAGAAGCATTTCCTTATATAAAGCTGGCTTACAGCTATGATCAATCTAAAAAGAACAAGAGATTCTAATGTCTACTGCCTACAGATCCATTAGCCAATTCATATGTCCAATTTTTCTTTAAACTTTTGACGTAAATAAGGAATAATTATCTGTTAAAATTTGTTTCTGCTGTTAAATGATGAACTCTGAGAGGTCAGGGACTGTAATCTGTGAGGTAGACAGACAGACAGATAGATAGATCTCCAAGTGCACAGTTAAGGTTCAGTAAATGTACTCGAGTCTCATCTCTTGGTAGCAATATAAAGCCAGCAAAAATGAATATTTCAAAAATGTTAGCAATAACACTAATGGCTGATTCTGTAACAAACACTTATGGAATATCTATCATGTTCCAAGCATGTGCCAGACATTAGAATGAAAAGATGAAATGAAGGAAAATATGAGAGAAAATACAGAGGAGAAACTTATCAATAGAATAATTCAAGAAAACTTTCCAGAACTGAAAATACATTGAATTACCTGATCCAAAAGGCCCACTGAATTTCTAACACAATAGTGAAACTAGACCAGGGCACTGTGATTGAGGGAAAGATTCTACAAGTCTCCAGAGAGAAAGGAAAGTTATATACAATGTCTAAGAGATGAGCATGGCTTCAGACTTTTCAACAGCAACACTAGAAACAAGAAGATGCTGTAGCAAAGCCTTCAAATTTATGAAGGAAAATTATCTTCAACTTAGAATTGTCTACCCAGCTAAACTATCAATCAGAAATAAATTATCAATCACATATGAAGATGGAAAATAAAGATGTTTAAATACAAGACATGGCTTAAAAACTTTACCTCCCATGTTCTCTTTCTCAAGATGTGATTTGATGGTACCAATAGAGTACCATAGAATAAATCAAGAGAGCAGTAAATGCAAGAAAGAAAGAAGTGAAGGGAATTCCCAAGAAGACAATGAAGAGAGATCCCAGAATGACTGTTGTGCATCAGACAGAGAAGGCAACAAGAGCAGATCAGAGAAGAGTGACTCAGGAGATTGACAGCACAAGGATGCCCACTGCCATTGTGCTATGCTCTTAAGAACAGAATGCCTGAATGAGTCTGGTCCAGATTCTAATCTGTACCTGTCTTGTCTGAAACACGAGCTGATGAAATCCTTGCTCTCCCCACCATACTTGCTGCCTGGCCATCTTAGGACACCCATTTTGTTCCACAGAAATGTTCTGCTTTGACCTAGGCCTGAGAGCTTAAGATAAACTCTAGAGATCTTTGAAGCAAAAATACACAGCGGCCCACTTCTCATGCCTATACTCCTGCTGGATATTTAGTACCTGACCACACAAGAGCCCAACTAGGGTGAGCCTTGGGTTTCAAGGAATCTCTCACGACTTTGCTCATTCATTCTCCCAAAAGGAGCGCCTATCAGCTCTCAGATTTCTTAGGGAATCTGAGACTGTTCAGTCTGTCTTCTACTGAGAGCCTTCATCTGCTGCTTTTTCCTTGCACAGTTGTGTTTGTTCTTGCTATTCAGTGTGTCCAAACTAAATAATGTGTTGTTTAATAATACTTAACTAGGTGATATAATTATAAAGAAAAGCAAGGGAATGATTAACACAAAAATTAAGACAGTGGTTACCTCTAGTGGGGGAAAGGAAGGTGAATGCAATAATAAAGGGGAATCTCTAAGACAGTGGTAATGCTGTACTTCTTAACCTGAGTGCTGGATTATTCCTTAAACTAGATATAGGTATATAGATATATATATACACACTCATTATACATTTTTATACTATATTCTCTATGTATGGTATACTTCATAATAAAGCACAAGTTTTTAAAAGGAAGTGGATTTGAAAAACTTTAAATGGATCAAATAAATAGGTAGAATCAGATGAAGGCAAGGGAAGATTTAAAGTTGAAGCCAGGTTCTCTGGCTTGGACAAGGGATTAAATAGTGGTACCATTTACTGAAATGGGATACAACCAGAGGAGTATATCTGAAAAAAGAAGATTGTACACAGAAGGATGGAAGCCTTATAGAACTTCAAGGATGAGATATCTGATAGACAATAGAAATATATGGGTTCAGAACTCCAGAGAGGAGCCTGGGCTGAAGAAGTACATCTGGCAGTTGGAGGATATAGTTGGTGGTTAAAGCTATGACACTAAATGATATTGCTGAAAGAAGCACATCAAACAAGACGGAAAGAACCCTATGGAGAATCAAGATTTGAGAGCTGGGACTTCCTTGACCGTCCAGTGGTTAAGATTCTACCTTCCAATGTAAGACGCTCGGGTTCAATCCCTGCTTGGGGAGCTAAGATCCCACAAGCCGTGGGGTGTGGCCAAAAACTAAAAAAAAAAAAAAAGATTTGAGAGCTAATTGGAGAGACTTTGACTCAAAGTTCTTAGAGCTGACAGTGAAAGTTTATAATTTACTAATGGAGCTGTCTTGCTAAGGACATTTAGTTTGCATCTGGGTTTTGTTTGGTTTGGTTTGATTAGAATACCTGCCAACACATTTGCCCCTTTGGGTCTTGGGAGGCTATAATTGATCGGTATCTAGGAGGGAGAAAAAGAGGATAAACTAGGACCTGGACTCTCTTCATAAAGATGTAATGGTTCCAAAGATCTTGAGAAGTTCAACCAGAAGTTCACTAGTAGCAAATAAGTACCAGGTATAAGACAAAATGGGAAGGTAGGGATGAGGGGTAAGATGAGCAAAGGGTTAAGAAGAGAAAGCTTAGAGCAGGTGTCCAAGCAGATAGACTGGGATGAGGAGACCAACAAAACAGGGTGTAAACAAGCATTGATCTGATACTAAAACCAAAGAAAGACATTACAGTGAAAATGAAACTATAGAGCAATACCACTCATAAACATAGAGACAAAAAATTTTAACAAAATATAGCAATCAAAAACAATATATATTATTTTTAAAGCATAATATACCAAATATACCAGTAGGATTTATCAAAGAAAAAATTGTAAAGGAAAACTGTCTCTCTACTCATAGCATTACCGATACCAAATGTGTGGACTTCCCACACCAAGCTATTCTCCAGTTTCTTGCAGACATCAATTGGGTGTCCTACAATTTCATTCAATTCTGATACTAACTACTCAGAGTTAGTACAGACCTCACAGGTTTAGGGCTCAGTCCCACAAGACTGTCCCCCACTTCAGATGCCCACTGCAAGCAGTGGATTCCCAGATTACCCACACTTCTGTTCTGCTTGGCTACAAACTGGAGATTCCCATGACCCCTTCCTCAGGTTTGATAACTTGCTATAACGGCTCACAGAACTCAGAGAAACACTTAACATATGTTTACCAGTATTTAATATAAATGATACAAATAAACAGCCAGATGAAGATGCATACAGGGTGAGGTCCAGAAGAGTCCTGAGCAGAGGAGCTTCTGTCCCTGTGGAGCTGGGGTGTGCCACCCTCTTGTTATGTGGATGTGTTCACCAACCCAGAAGCTCTCCAAACCCTGTAGTTAAGAGTTTTTTTAATGGAGGCTTCAACATGTAGGCATGATCAATTATCAACTCAATCTCCAGCCCTTCTTCCCTCCCTGGAGGATGGGGTTTGAAGCTAAAAGTTCCAAGCTTCTAATCATGGCTTGGTCATTTTTGTGATCAGCCTCTATCCTGAAGCTATCCAGAAGCCCACCAAGAGTTACCTCACTGGAACCAAAGATGCTCCTATCACCTAGGAAATTCCAAGGGATTTAGGAGCTCCGTGTAAGATACTCCTATCACTCAGGAAATTACAAGAGTTTTTGGAGCTCTGTGTCAGGAACTAGGATCAAAGACTAAATATTAGAGAAAAAGATGCTCCTAGCACCCCTATCACTCAGGAAATTACAAGCATTTTAGGAGCACTGTGTTAAGAATCAAGGGCAGAGGCCTGATGTGTGTATGTGTGTGTGTGTGTGTGTGTGTGTGTAATGTCACAAATGGCATATGACGTTCAAAAATCAGTGAAATCACCATATCAAGAAACTAAAGCATTTGGCAAAATTCAACACTCACTCATAATAAGAAGGCAGGAAGGAAGGAAGGAAGGAGGGAGGGAGGGAGGGAGGGAGGGAAGGAAGGAAGGAAGGAAGGAAGGAAGGAAGAAAAGAAAAGAAAAGAAAAGAAAGATCTGTCTCAGCAAATTAGTAACCTGACAAATGACATCTGAAAAAAATGTACAGCTAATATTTTACTTCGTGTCGAAAACTCAGTGTTTTCCCCTCTAATAGCAAGAAAGGCAAGGATGTCCACTCTCACCACTTCTATCCAACACTGTACTGGAGACCTTAGACACAACAATAAGAAAAGAAAAAAAGACATAAGCATATTGGAAAAGAGGAATTAAAAGTATCTATTTGCAAGCATTATGATCATGTACATAGAAATTCTTAGGGAACCTAGTAAAATGAGCTGTGACAAGTGCTAAAAGGTGAATTTAGCAAGGTCTCAGGACATATGGTCACTATACAAAATTCAATGTATACACTAGCAATGAGCAATTGAAAATTGAAATTTAAAAACAATATAATATATAGTATCATCCCCAAACACAAAATATTTATGAATAAATTTAACAAAATATGTATAAGATCTATAGCTAAAACTGATAAATCATTGCTGAAAGAAACTAAAAAGATTTAAATAAGTGGAGAGAGATGCCATACTTAGGGACTGTAAGATTCAATACTGTTAAGATGCAAATTCTCCACAAATTAATATACAGATTTAATGTTATCCCAATCAAAATGCTAGCAGACATTTTATAGAAATTGACCAAGCTGATTCTAAAACGCAAAGAACCATAAATATCAAAACAATCTTTTTAAAGGAAAATTTTTAAAATATTAGTGAATTTGTATTACCTGATACCAAGACTTACTATAAATCTACAGTACTCAAGATAGTGTGTATTGTCATAAAGTCAGATATATAGATCCATAGACCAGAATAAAGAATCAAAAAAATAGAAGCATACATATATGGTCACTTGATTTTCACAAAGGCACCAAGGAAATTCAGTGAAGGAAAGGATAGTCTTTTCAACAACTGGTGCTGAAACGATTGGATATTTATATGGATAAAAATTAACCTTAACCCTTATGTCACACCATACACAAAAGTTAATTCAAAATGTACCACACATCTAAACATAAAAGGTAAAACTTCTAGAAGAAAACATAGTAGAAATCTCTGTGACCTTGAAGGCATCTCAGATAGGTTATGAAAAGCATAAAGCATAAAAGGAAAAAAAAGATAACATGAACTTTACCAAATTTAAACACTTTCATTTGATGAAAGACCCCACTGATAAAATGAAAAAGTAAGCCACAGACTGGGAGAAAATGTTCACAATTCATATATATGCCAAAGGTCGTGTATCCAGAATACATTTCAAAACTCTCAATTTGATAAGTAATAAGTCAAACAATAGAATTTAGAATGGGTAAATGACACTTTACAAAATAAGTGATTTAAATAGTCAGTAACCACATGAGAAGGTGCTCAATATCAATAGTCATCTAGAAATGTAAAATAAAACCACAATGAAATACCTCTGCACACCTACTGGCACTAGAGTGGTTAAAATTAAAAATATTAATAATACCAAGTGTTGGCAACCACTTGGAGCAACTAGAATTCCCACGCATTGCAGGTGGAAGTGTGAAACGAGACAACCACTTGGGGAAAGTGTGGCAGTTTCTTATAAATTTAAAATATATATATTATGTGAACTATCAACTCCATTCCAAGGTATTACATAATAGCCGAAAAACTACTAATAGTGGACAATTGACTATTTCAAATCTGAATTTATTATTTCCACTAACAAAGAAATGCAATCAACACTTTTCCCTTACAATTCTAATTCATTAGAAAACTTCTAGGGCTTCCCTGGTGGTGCAGTGATTGAGAATCTGCCTGCCAATGCAGGGGACATGGGTTCAAGCCCTGGTCTGGGAAGATCCCACATGCCACAGAGCAACTAAGCCCGTGTGCCACAACTACTAAGCCTGCGCTCTAGAGCCTGCGAGCCACAACTCCTGAAGCCTGCACACCACAACTACCGAATCCCGTGAACCTAGAGCCCGTGCTCCGCAACAAGAGAAGCCACCACAATGAGAAGCCCGTGCACCACAACGAAGAGTAGCCCCCGCTCACCGCAACTAGAGAAAGGCCACGCGCAGCAACAAAGACCCAACACAGCCAAAAATAAATAAATAAATTTATTAAAAAAAAAAAAGAAAGAAAACTTCTATGCTCCCCAGTTTCTGGTTGGATAAGGAAACTCTTAGAAGACAAGGGTCTGTGCCTTATTTAGTTTTGGATCCTTAGTACCTAGTTTACGCCTGGCACGTAGTAAACACTGAACAAATATTTGTTGGTCATGATATAATTCAGCGCAATTTTAGGTCCGTCAAGGGACATGATATTACTTTAAATCACAACGTTAGCACAATTTGTAACAGATGTGTTTCCCCTTCATCGTTTTCTGGGGACTCTATTGGAACCTCTCAGCATCTTCCATAGTGGTTGATGTTACCACTCTGCAGAGGCCTGGGATCAGGATTGTGAAGACAGCTGTTCCTCTTTTTATTGCCCTGGACTAAGATTGTGCAGCGATAAATGACGAAAACACTAAGCAATATACTTCTAAAAGCAGAAGGGTTCTAGATCAAGTCTCAAGGGGAGCTAGCTGACAAGTCATTCTTTCCTCTGATTTAAGGGAAATTTTACTGCCAGATGTGAGAGCCTCATGAAATAAGGAAAAAGACAATGAATTAGGTCCCTAGGTCTCCCAATCAAATCATTAATATCAAATTCAGTGGGGTCCAATAACTAGTTTAACTTGGGTATGATTCCAAGATTAATTCCAAACCACAACTGGGTAAGTAGATAATATAAAACTAAAGTGACAATAAGAATTATATTTCACTCTGAATTGACATTATTATTTTCAAGCTCAGCTCAACTGAGAAAACAATCGAAAGTACAACCTTCTAAGCAGCTTCCAGGAAAATAATATTTTTTAAAAATCCTTACAACAAAGGTGGTTCACCCCTCTGCTTCTAAGCAGGAAGTGGTTTGGAACATCAGCAGGTTAACACAATTAATTGTTCCACTCATGGCAGCTAAGAGTCTTCCCTTCATTATGGCTGTTCTTATAAAGGCGATGAAAATGCCAAAGTTTAAAACGTGTTTTAAGATAACATACAGGCTCCAAAAGCCTGGAAAGATTAGGGATCATTATAAAATGGAAATATAAGATGGGCTATGGTTTTTCCAGTTCAACCACTACATTGTTTATTCCTCTTATTTTCCACTCTCTTTTATCATAATTGTTGCTTCTTTTCTTTGAAGAGATGTTTGGTACTTGGCAAAACTCTCCAAAGGGCCCAGAAGGTCTTTCCTGCAGGCTTTGCAAGTTTTAGTCACTGGTTTCTCAAATAATTGTAACTGTTATAAAAGAAGACACAGTCATCTTAACTTTCTAGAGGTTGTCTGAAAAGTTTCAGGCACACAACTGATGAAAGAAAGATGCTTGGCGAGGAAGTTGTATAGGCTGGATTTTGATATATCGCACTGATCTAGATTCCTCTTAGAGACTGCTCTTTATTATATGACCTTGGCCTAATGACTTAGTATCACTGAGCCTCAGTTTCCTTCTCCATAAAAATATTATTGTTGGGATTATATAATGATCTAGGTAAAATAATGATCTGTGCCTGACACACAGTTAACCCTCAATAAAGGTACATTTAAGAAGATGAGGGAAGTAACTGGTCAAAGAGTAGGGAAATGGAGGGAAGGAGAGAAAACAAACAAAAATTACAGAAGCCAGAGGAAGGGAAAAAGGTAAAACAAGGCACTCCACCCTAAAGTTATAGAAACCAACTAAACATGAATATGATCTAAGGCCAATTCATCAGGAGGGTACTCATACCAAGATTTCACAAGTTATCCTTTGCTTTTTGGGTGCTCAATAAATTGACAATGCCTTGTATGATCTTTGCTCATCCCTCACCTTATATTGCTTCAAAGATATTGATTGGAGAACTGTTATTTAATGGGATAGTAGGGAAAATTGGTAAATATTTAGGGCATCAAGTTTGAAAAACTATGAAATGTCCATTCCATCAACTGATAAGTTGCCAGGTATTTGTTTCATTTGTATGGATGTCCTACCAAATGGGCAGTGCTCCTTAAGGGAAAATTTTGTTTCTGTGTCCCCAGTATGTGACACCCAGGAAGTCTCAATAAAGACTTCTCGAAATGAGTTAAGTCCAACATTCCATGGGGTTCAATACTGAAAAAATAAGAAAACCTTAAAAATAGGTCTTTGTCCTCCAGGAATCAATACTCTAGAGTTGGAAAGTGAGATCAGTGCAGGCTGGATCAGTCTGGAAAGACTTTGCAAATTTCCTCAGCATGGACTACCTGCAGAAGAATCCTTGGAGGAAATGGGGCAGCATAAGAGTCTTAGTAGAAAGTACAATTACCTCCTAATACTGACTCTCAGGGGTGAGGCTCCTGAATGAAGCAGATGTGAGAGGAAGCTTGAAAAACACTGGCCAAGAGCATTATAGGATGAGCCAAAAAAAACTGAAAGGCTTTCTTGTCCGACTCTTTCATTTTTCAGATGAAGATGTTAAGACCTAGAAAGAGGAAACGATTTCCCCAGAGTCACATAGCAAGTTCAGACCTCAGGACCCCTGACTTCGAGTTTTTGCAATATTTGCTATTCCATGAAGACTTTTCTGTCTGTCAAGAAAAACTCCAGTGATTAACTGAGTATCTGCCTCCCAGGCCCATCCGGTCCATCAGAGTGGATCACCGGTGATTCACTGCTGTATTTCCAAACACCTTCTTTCTCTTAGCATTGGCATCAGCACTTTTGGTCCATCTATAGGAACAATGTTAATTATATTGCCATATTAATCATTTCAGCAGAAAGAAATAAAATAGAGGAATGAGTATCACTTCTTACTTTGGAAAAGAGTGTCTTAATCTTTTGTTTTGTTTTGTTATCCCTCATACACCCAAAGAGCAGCCCCCAACATCTCTCCTCAGGCTGCAGCCTTCCTCTCCTTCAACTACACGTGCACTTATATCCATTGGTTTTTATTCCAGCTCTTTCCTTGGCCTACAGTAATCTTCCCCAACTCCCACCCCATCCCCTTCTTCATCTACTCAACCAACAAGATGTCATTTAAAAGCTTCCTCTTATGAAAGGCTTCTCAGATTACTCAAAATCATAACAAATGGTTCTTGTCTCTGAGACCCCAGACCACAGAAGTGCAGCCTCTGCCTCTATTTCAGGTCTTAGATCCTCAACTTAGATATCATTCCAATCACCCTCTAGATTTCAAGTCTCCAGGAAGCAGAGATAAGATGCATCCTTTTTCAGTGTTTCACAAAATATCACAGGGGAAATGTTGAGTACACGTCTGTTCAATGAAGAGATAAATGAAATATCTCTTCCAATTTGCATATTTCAGAATACTTAGTATGTCTGAGGAACTATGTAAATTATCGTATTTTAATAATTTCATTACTGAAGGGTAGTTATAGGGTGATAACAGAATCCAACTCAAAAATAAATTTATTATTACTTTAGGAAATAATACTAATGAGTTTAAGTAAGGAAATAAATTTTTAAGAAAGGTTAACTAGGCCAACAGAGCAGCTGGGATTTGAGGTTCTCTGGCAAAGTGATCCATGATCCCTCATAATAAAGAAAAATAATGCAGGAAGGCCACCCTGACAGCACCGCAGAACTGTACAGTCAGGGATCCACAGCATCAGAGAAGGAATGGAGGCGGGGGATGACTACGGGAATTTTAACTTCAGGTTAGACAGGTCAGTGTTTTGAGAATATTTTCTTCGATGTTTTTATCTCCACTTCCTTCCAAATAAAGTTTAAGGACACTAAAAGTAATATCACAAGGAAGTAGGGTGCATTAGTAGGGCAATAATACTATTTTTCAAATTTGTGTCTTTGTGTATGAAGGATGAAGAAAAAATAGCACAATGGGCACCTTCCACAGAAACAACTTTTGCCAGCCAAGACATGGGTATCAGAGGAAAAGAATGGCATCCAAAAATAATCCCAAGCACCTATGATCACTACAAATAATTAGCAGGCGCGATGAAGATGATCCATCAGAAGTAAAGTCATCGAGACTTCCCTGGTGATCCAGCGGTTAAGACTCCACGCTGCCAATGCAGGGAGCCCAGGTTCGATCCCTGTTCAGGGAACTAGATCCCACAAGCCACAACTAAAGATCCTGTATGCTACAACTGAAAAAAGAAGATCCTGCATGCCACAACTAAAGATCCTGCACACCACAAAGACCCGGGGCAGCCAAATAGATATTAAAAAAAAAAAAAAAAGAACTAAAGTCATCAATATCTCTAAGAGTGTTGAGCACCTGGAGATTTGGAGGGAAACTAAAGACAAATGGCCTCTCAGGTAATGACAAATTATTCATTTAACAAATATTTATTAAGCAACAAATGAGTGTAAGGCACAGAAAGATGAAATACTAAAAGATTTATCCTTGGGCTTCCCTGGTGGCGCAGTGGTTGAGAGTCCTCCTGCCGATGCAGGGGACGCGGGTTCGTGCCCCGGTCCGGGAAGATCCCACATGCCGCGCAGCGGCTGGGCCCGTGAGCTATGGCCGCTGAGCCTGTGTGTCCGGAGCCTGTGCTCCGCAACGGGAGAGGCCACAACAGTGAGAGGCCTGCGTACCGCAAAAAAAAAAAAAAAGATTTATCCTTAAAGACCTCACAGCCTATAAGGGAAAGAAAACATTACCATACATACTATGTTACAGCTCAACACCTCTTGATTAAGCAGTTACTATGTCTTAAAATTCTCCTGAATATTAAGGCTGGCTACATAACAGAAGATGATCGCTGCTCCCAAAGCACATATAATCTAGGTAGGGAGACAGGCAATGCATATGAAACAATTTGCAAACCATATAAAACATTTTTAAGTAGTTATTTTAATCTGGCAGTATGGCAAGTAATTTGGAGAATGGAGACTTACTTATAGCCTAAGATAATCAGGAGAGGCTCGAGGGAATAGAGGAAACCAAGAAACTGAGGTAAGCCTTGAAAGATGACTTGGAATCAAGATCCATGGGAGGATGGAGTGAGGGGGTTCAGAGTCAAAAACACGACACGTAGAGAAGACAGTCATGTGACTGAGTTGAGAGGAAGAAGTTTGCTCATGATTAAGTAATAAAAGTTACATTTCAAGACACAGTAAGGGCAGATTTTTAAATGTCGAGAATAGCGTTCTAGAACTATGTGCCCTAAAAATGTGTTTGTCACCTGTTGGCATGTGGCACTGTATCCACTTAACCTTTGAGGCTAGGTCCACAAACTAGGATGCATGCCAAGCCTCTCTCCTCCAAGTGAGGGTTTCAAATCCTTTATCTAACTCCAGAAACCTAGGATTTCAAGAACACAATGATCAAGCCAGAGCAGAGGAGAATGTAAAATGTAAACATGGCAAGGCAGACAGATGCTGAAATGATGAGCAGCCCCATCCACGGCATGCTTAGAAGTGACTCAGGAAAGCATTTTCCCCCCATTTCTTAGTGACTATACAGCTTTGAAAATGAGGTCTTTCTGCCTTGTTTTTCACAATCCGGAGAAGAGAAACATTCAACTCCTTTGCAAAGTGGAAAAAGAATCCGCTTACCTTTTTTCCCCATTCAACAATAACTTAGAGGCAGCTGGTGAGATTTTCCTTCCTTCCCTGTGCTCCCAGAAGCCATCCATTCTCTACCAGGCAGGGTCCAGCCGTGAAAATTTCCACCCAATTTACAGTTTTTCAGACAGCTCGGAGAGGGATGAAAATGGCTTAGTAATGGGAGTTGCCATAAAACTTATAATATAGAATTGCTACACTGAACACCATAATGGAGTGTTTGTTTAAATCAAATATCTGTTGACTCTCTTCAAAGATAAATGATGTATTCTATATCCCATTTTCTCCAAATGTACTAAGACAGCCTTTTTGCACAAGAGTGGTTCTTCCATCTTTCTTCCACACACCAGCTGTGCTGGGGCTGCGGCAAGTAACTTCACCTCACTCAGGAACAATAGACAGACGCTGAGCACGGCCCCAAATCTAAGCCCAGCACTAGCCAGTAACACAATCAATTAATACACTCTCATAAGACCTTCAAGGCGACTGGGCATCTTACCTAATAGAGATGCCAAGGGCAGTCCAGGGAACAAACCAGTCTTGCCCTATGTGACCTTGAGATAATCTGACATTTCTCTGCCTTAGTTGTTGCATCTGTCAAGTCAATTCATAGAATTACTGTATCTCCAAGATCCTCTAACATTCTACAGTTCTCCCTCAGAAGGAAAACTAGGATTAGAATTAAGCTCATACTTAAGTCCTTAAACAAAGTTGGCTCGTCACAGTTTATCCAGTAACAAACCTGCACCAAAGTCCTTGATAGAGAATTTCATGAGATGACAAAGGGATTTCCTCTCAAAATCTCTCCTCTCCTCTCTCTCCCCTGTTCTGTATCCTAGCTAATGGTGGGAAACAGGCTTTGAAGCTCAAAGACACTTATGGAAAGAGGAAGAATCATTTTCCTTCTCTTTCCTATTGTTAGCCAACTATTAACTGTTCCCACAGGATAAGAGATGTTGAGAGGATTCAATAGTTAATCTTTGTGAAGTGCTTTGCAGATGAGAAATGCTATGCAGAGTGTTAAGGAACATTAATAGTGGCCCAATTTCACACCAAAGAATAAAAGTCCCAGAATAAGAACACATCACAAGATTTAAAATAACGGAGGGCAGTAAAAGAAAGGGGGGCGTGACAGAGACGGGCGATTCTATTTCGCTTAGTTTGGAAAGCAGGGAAACCCAACCAGGAAAGACAGGACACAAAGATCCAAAACAAAGCACTTGAAAGTACATGTGCTTTGAAAGAGAAAATGGGAAAAGTAAGGAGTAAGGTGTCTGAAGCCTGCAGATTAAAAACTCCATCATACGAAGGAGAGAGACCTGGCAGCTCTTTTATGGGGCCTATGGGAAAGAACAGCTCTGTGTTCTATCCTCTAAAGCCTTCTGAAAATCTCTCCTTCAAGGAGCAATCTGCGAACACAGACCAGCAACACTGTAACTAACTGCAACTAAAAAGGGTATTTCTACAATGCACTCATCACTCAAGTCTCGGGAAGAAAATCCTAGCCCAATTAGAACCAAGAAACTCAGGTTGCCCCCTCCTGCCGAGAGAGGACTCTTCTGCACAGCAAAGAGTTAAAGCCTGACCAAAGTACAGCCGAGAACTGAGGTATTTATCCTACGAATTCAGACCAAAAGCAGTAAAATACTGGCTTTGTTCCTGGAGATTTAGGAAAAAGCCTGGGGATAGCGCTGTTCCTTGGGATGGGAGATGCAGCTCCCCATGCCTCCACATCCCATGGATTTTCAAACACCTAAGCTAAATTTTTACCACCTAAGCTAAAATTCTGCTCAAGGCTGCAGATAAACCTATAGAGGACCCAGAGCTGGCAGCACGCTCAGATGTTGAGAATCACTCTTCACAGCAGTCTCCGCTATTCTGAACCCTTGTTTTGCTAAGGAGGCTGTAAATCTCTACTTCCTCAATGCATTACATCTAGTATGTGTGGATGGTCCACAGAGAGTTCCTAATTAGACACTCTGCGAATGGCTAGTGCCTGTCAATCAACTAAAGTTCAGCCATGATGAGACAAAAAAGAGTCTGTGGAGACACATCAACAAGTAAGATGAATTGGATGATTTAACGACTGGCTGTCCCCTTTGCGGGACACACACTGAAGGACTGTTGGTATTTGGGGTTGGAGGTAACAGGGCTTAAATGCAAGTGCCCCCGTCATGACTTCTAGCTTTTTAACCTTGGAGAAGTTATTCAATCATCCGAAAAACATAAGGTTCTCATCTACAAAGTAGAAATTATAATAATATTTACCTCGTGGAGTTGTGATTACATAGAATTTGGCATGAAAAAGTACTTAGGCCCAATCCTTGCACTCAATAAATGCTTATTTTTATCAGTAATTGGATTTTTAAATTTTATTGTTAATTCTATCTATATTAAGGACAAAATACTATGAAAATGTTTTACAATCCCCTTAGTGACATCTGTTTTTAGTTCTCCATATTCCCTTCCCATGTTTTATCCTTGTATAGATGTGTAATATATATATTACACATCTATATTACACTATGGATATAACTTTTTGTTTTATTTTGTAACTTAATTTATGCCATAAACACTTTCTATCCTGTTCCATAGTTTCTGTAGTTAAGAGTGTGTAAAGCCTCCACGATGTTCATCAAATTGGCAAACCACAGGTTACTAAAAAGTCCTTCCACTGGGAAATGGTGATGGTGTGGTAAAGAAAACACTGAACTTGGAGCTAAAGACCTGGATTTCCCATTCCCTCTTCCAAAGCACAAACACATCCAAGTGCTTTGTTGTGGATCTTTTTGACCAGCGTCCTATCTTTCTGGGTTAGCTTTCCCTGCTTTCCAAACTAAGCAAAACTTTCCCAACTCTCCCTCTCATTCTCACTGTGCAACCTTAAAGAAACCACACCATCTCTCTAAGCCTGTTCCCTCATTTCTAAACTAATGAGGAAAAATAAAACTACCTGTCCTGGAGGGTTGCTGTGAAGATGAAATAAGACAATACGTGTGAAAAGGACTTACACACTGTAAGTGAAAAAAAACCTGTATGTTAAACAAAACAACACAGCAATATGTTTTATAACTTTCTTTTTCTTTTTAAATGATTTCCTTGGTATCATTTCCCAAGGAGGACGGTGTCCAAGAGTTTGTCTGTTTTTATGACTCATGGTAAAACCTATTATTATAAGCTAAATTGCTTAAATTGAAAGCAAATGGATAGAAGTATGCTCAATCCATTACTCCAGTATTCTAAACAACTACATCCCAAACACAGAGATATGTGTGTATATGCATAAAATACATGTGTGCATGTGTGTGGATATATACGCATGTATATGCATATACATAATATATAATAGTATGTTTTGAGCAGTGTCAAGTTTGATACTAGAGAGTTGGAGATGAAAACAAGAATGTAAATAAAAACATTTCTGTGCCCTTTATTCTTATTTTATCAATATCCACTCAAAATCATGGCATTTTAGGGCTTCCCTGGTGGCGCAGTGGTTGAGAGTCTGCCTGCCGATGCAGGGGACACGGATTCGTGCCCCGGTCCAGGAAGATCCCACATGCTGCGGAGCGGCTGAGCCCGTGAGCCATGGCCGCTGAGCCGGCGCGTCTGGAGCCTGTGCTCCGCAACGGGAGAGGCCACAACAGTGAGAGGCCCACGTACCGCAAAAAAAAAAAAAAAATCATGGCATTTTAAAAATATGGGAAATCCAGCTTTTGCCATCCATGAAGAAAAGCCTCTGATTGTGAAGTGAACACATACTTACTTGCCTTGGCCCATGTTCCTCCATCCCATCTGCAGAACCTCCACAATGGACAGGACAGGCACCCACAAGGGAAAAGTGAAAGGAGAAACTTCCAAGGACAGGCTTTGGAGTAGAAGCCTTGGACAGAGTCCCTTAGACAGGATGGAAATAAAGAAAAATGAGGCTGGGCCAGCCAAGCCCATCTGTGGTCCGAAGCGCTACTGCTAAAGGCAACTCTCGTTCTAAGCTTCTCCATCTTTTTAAACCCTCACCCCCACCCCCCGCCGCCTTAGTGAAAGCTTGTTTGCAAATGTTCACTCTCTTCTCGGGGTCGGGGAGCTAAGAGAGAACATGGCTGTGTCTTCCCTCTGCAAGGCCAGGTCCGCGGGGTCTGTGTGCCCCTAGTAGCCAGATGTATAATGGTGATCACAGGGCAAGGGCTTGTCAAGACCTGGTGGACATCCAGGAGGACAAACATGTGAGGCCAGTGTCCCCTTTGCGTTGGGATGCAGTAGCAGACAGGCAGCACCCACATCCACTGGAAGACTGAGCTCAAGGATTCTCGTCTAAATCACTCCATCACACACATACACTAAGTCACAAAGGCAGAGCACCAACACCAAACCACAGTGACCTCGGGCCTCCAGAATAATTTTTCAATCTGGGCCTCATTTCTTTACCTACATACACCCTATTTTACTCACTTTGTGGAGTTTAGCAGTAGCATAGGGCATCCCCCTAAGGAAGTGGAAGGTCCATGAATCTCAGCTCTAATCGAGAAACTTCAGGCAAGTCTGTCAACTCTCCTGACCCTTGGTTTGCCTCATTTATAAAAAGGGGCTAATTCAAACCTCCCTCATCAGATGCTCAAAGTCCCCTTAAACAATCAGAGTTATGTTGCCAAACACATTTTCTAAAATATTAGAGCCCAAGAATATAGTGCCTGTTTTATATCACCACTTAAAAGATCTGCATGCTCAGACATATTACGAAAATAGCGTAGTAACAGAATTTGGGCTTTTATTGTTCTTTCCATAAAATCCCTGATTTAATTTAGTCACACTGTGGACCCAAAGAGTCAAGCTCTGGTCTCAATTACTGAAATACAACTCTCAAATGGAGAAGAACAATCTCCTGAAACATAGTTGGGCTCCAGAATGCAACAGCCCAGAATGTCATCTCACCATGTTTACAAAAAAAAAAAAAAAAAAAAACAGAGAGAGGATGAAGAAATTGCTCTAAACTGATCATTTTCCAGAGAATGGCTGCAGCAAAATCACAAGAAGAGTTTTAGGACCAATTTCCTATCCTATACTGCAGATCATCTCAGTTCAGTGGAGAGTTACCAGAATCCGTATCCCCCTACATCCTTTCTCTTAATCCCAGACATAAATGAGTATATAAGGAGGATGCTACAAATAAACGGCGAGCTATAGGCCATTTGGAGTATAATGGAGATCCATAGTCCATTTCCCAGGTTAATATCCTTGAACCACCTGCACACTGTAGAAAACTCTCCGTTCCCCCTCTCTTGGTTCCTCTCATGTTATTATTAAAGCATCGTACAAATGGCTCAGTCAAATTGTGTAACCCAAAACTGTGGGTAGAAGAGAAAATTCTGGTCTGTAAGATATGAGGGAAGACATTGGGAGGGCATTTGAATTTCCTGAAAAATTTATGTCAATGCTTCCAATTTCCCTCTCCTCCTTTCCCCTTGTCTTTTCTCCCTTCTTCCTTCCTTGAGGGGGGGACCTTGAAGATGGCGGAAGAGTAAGACGCGGAGATCGCCTTCCTCCCCACGGATACACCAGAAATACATCCACACGTGGAACAACTCCTACAGAACTCCTACTGAAGGCTGGCAGAAGACCTCAGACCTCCCAAAAGGCAAGAAACTCCCCACGTAACTGGGTAGGGCAAAAGAAAAAACAGAGACAAAAGAATAAGGACGGCACCTGCACCAGTGGGAGGGAGCTGTGAAGGAGGAAAAGTTTCCACACACTAGGAAGCCCCTCCGCGGGCGGAGACTGCGGGAGGCAGAGGGGGGAGTTTCGGGACCGCGGAGTAGTGCACAGCGACGGGTGCGGAGGGCAAAGCGGGGAGATTCCTGCACAGACGATCGGTGCTGACCGGCACTCACCAGCCCGAGAGGCTTGTCTGCTCACCCGCCGGGGCAGGCGGGGCTGCGAGCTGAGGCTCGGGTTTTGGTTTTGGACGGAGCTCAGGGAGAGGACTGGGGTTGGCGGCTTGAACATAGCCTGAAGGGGTTAGTGCACCACGACTAGCCGGGAGGGAGTTCGGGGAAAAGCCTGCACCGGCCGAAGAGGCAAGAGACTTTTTCTTCCCTCTTTGTTTCCTGGTGCGCGAGGAGAGGGGTTTAAGAGCGCTGCTTAAAGGAACTCCAGAGACGGGCGCGAGCCGCGGCTAAAAGCGCGAACCCCAGAGACGGGCGCGAGCCGCGGCTGAGGGCGCGAGCCCCCGAGACGGGCGCGAGCCGCGGCTGAAAGCGCAAACCCCAGAGACGGGCGGGAGACGCTAAGGCTGCTGCTGCCGCCACCAAGGGGCCTGTGTGCGAGCACAGGTCACTCTCCACACCCCTCTTCCGCGGAGCCTGTGCAGCCCGCCACTGCCAGGTTCCCGGGATCCAGGGACAACTTCCCCGGGACAACGCACGGCGGGCTTCAGGCTGGTGCAACATCACGCCGGCCTCTGCCGCAACGTCACGCCGCCTCTGCCGCCGCAGGCCGGCCCCGCACGCAGTGCCCCTCCTTCCCCCATCCCCCAACCCCCGGCCTGAGTGAGCCGGCGGCCCCGAATCAGCGGCTCCTTTAACCCCGTCCTGTCTGAGCGAAAAAACAGACGCCCTCCAGCGACCTACACGCAGAGGCAGGGCCAAATCCAAAGCTGAGCTCCTGTGAGCTGTGAGAACAAAGAAGAGAAAGGGAAATCTCTCCCAGCAGCCACAGAAGCAGCGGATTAAAGCTCCACAATCAACTTGATATACCCTGCATCTGTGGAATACCTGAATAGACAAGGAATGATCCCAAATTGAAGAGGTGGAATTTAGGAGCGAGATCTATGATTTTTTTCCCTTTTCCTCTTTTTGTGAATGTGTACGTGTATGCTTCTGTGTGAGATCCTGTCTGTATACTCTTGCTTCCACCATTTGTCCTAGGGCTCTATCCGTCCATGACTTTTTTTTAAAAATTCTTTTTCTTAATAATTAAGTTTAATTGTAATAACTTTATTATACTTTACCTTCGTTCTTTCTTTCTTTCCTTCCTTCCTTCCCTCCTTTAGACAACGAATCACCCCAAATTGAGGAGGTGGTCTCAGGGAGCAGGATTTATGATTTTTCCCCCTTTACCTCTTTTTGTGAAGGTGTATGTGTATGCTTCTGTGTAAGATTTTCTCTGTATAGCTTTGCTTCCAACATTTGTCCTAAGGTTCTATCCGTCCCTTTTTTTTTTTTCTAAATATTTTTTAATTCAATAACTATATTATACTTTATTTTATTTTTACTGTATCATCTTTCTTTCTGTCTTTTTTCCTTCTTTCCCTCCTTCCTTCCTTCCTCCCTCCCTCCCTCCCTCCCTCCTTCCTTTCCTCCTTTCCTTCTTTCTTTACTCATACTTCTACTAATTCTCCCTACTTTTTCTCCCTTTTATTCTGAGCTGTGTGGATGAAAGGCTCTTGGTGCTCCAGCCAGGAGTCAGGGCTCTGCCTCTGAGGTAGGAGAGCCAACTTCAGGACACTGGTCAACAAGAGACCTCCCAGCTCCACATAATATTAAACGGTGGAAATATCCCAGAGACCTCCATCTTAACACCAGCACCCAGCTTCACTCAACGACCAGCAAGCCACAGTGCTGGACAACCTATGCCAAACAACTAGCAAAACAGGAACACAACCCCACCCATTAGCAGAGAGGCTGCCTAAAATCATAATAAGGCCACAGACACCCCAAAACACACCACCAGACGTGAACCTGCCCACTAGAGAGACAAGATCCAGCCTCATCCAGCACAACACAGGCACTAGTCCCCTCCACCAGGAAGCCTACACAACCCACTGAAACAACCTTAGCCACTGGAGACAGACATCAAAAATAACGGGAACTACGAAAGTGCAGCCTGCAAAAAGGAGACCCCAAACACAGTAAGATAAGCAAAATGAGAAGACAGAAAAACACACAGCAGATGAAGGAGCAAGATAAAAACCCACCAGACCTAACAAATGAAGAGGAAATAGGCAATCTACCTGAAAAAGAATTCAGAATAATGATAGTAAGGATGATCCGAAATCTTGGAAGTAGAACGGACAAAATGCAAGAAACAGTTAACAAGGACCTACAAGAACTAAAGATGAAACAAGCAACGATGAACAATGCAATAAATGAAATTAAAATCACTCTAGATAGGATCAATAGCAGAATAACTGAGGCAGAAGAACGGATAAGTGACCTGGAAGATAAAGTAGTGGAAATAACTACTGCAGAGCAGAATAAAGAAAAAAGAATGAAAAGAACTGAGGACAGTCTCAGAGACCTCTGGGACAACATGAAACGCACCAACATTCGAATTATAGGGGTTCCAGAAGAAGAAGAAAGAAAGAAAGGGACTGAGAAAATATTTGAAGAGATTATAGTTGAAAACTTCCCTAATATGGGAAAGGAAATAGTTAATCAAGTCCAGGAAGCACAGAGGGTCCCATACAGGATAAATACAAGGAGAAACACGCCAAGACACATATTAATCAAACTGTCAAAAATTAAATACAAAGAAAGCATATTAAAAGCAGCAAGGGAAAAACAACAAATAACACACAAGGGAATCCCCATAAGGTTAACAGCTGATCTCTCAGCAGAAACCCTACAAGCCAGAAGGGAGTGGCAGGACATACTGAAAGTGATGAAGGAGAATAGCCTGCAACCAAGACTACTCTACCCAGCAAGGATCTCATTCACATTTGATGGAGAAATTAAAACCTTTACAGACAAGCAAAAGCTGAGAGAGTTCAGCACCACCAAACCAGCTTTACAACAAATGCTAAAGGAACTTCTCTAGACACGAAACACAAGAGAAGGAAATGACCTATAGTAGCGAACCCAAAACAATATATAAAATGGAAATAGGAACATACATATCGATAATTACCTTAAATGTAAATGGACTAAATGCTCCCACCAAAAGACACAGATTGGCTGAATGGATACAAAAACAAGACCCTTATATATGCTGTCTACAAGAGACCCACTTCAGAACTAGAGACACATACAGACTGAAAGTAAGGGGATGGAAAAAGATATTCCATGCAAATGGAAACCAAAAGAAAGCTGGAGTAGCAATTCTCATATCAGACAAAATAGACTTTAAAATAAGGACTATTAAAAGGGACAAAGAAGGACACTACATAATGATCAAGGGATCGATCCAAGAAGAAGATATAACAATTGTAAATATTTATGCACCCAACATAGGAGCACCTCAATACATAAGGCAAATACTAACAACCATAAAAGGGGAGATCAACAGTAACACATTCATAGTAGGGGACTTTAACACCCCACTTTCACCCATGGACAGATCATCCAAAATGAAAATAAATAAGGAAACACAAGCTTTAAATGATACATTAAACAAGATGGACTTAATTGATATTTATAGGACACTCCATCCAAAAACAACAGAATACACATTTTTCTCAAGTGCTCATGGAACATTCTCCAGGATAGATCATATCTTGGGTCACAAATCAAGCCTTGGTAAATTTAAGAAAACTGAAATTGTATCAAGTATCTTTTCCGACCACAACGCCATGAGACTAGATATCAATTACAGGAAAAGATCTTTAAAAAATACAAACACATGGAGGCTAAACAATACACTACTTAATAATGAAGTGATCACTGAAGAAATCAAAGAGGAAATAAAAAAATACCTAGAAACAAATGACAATGGAGACACAACGACCCAAAACCTATGGGATGCAGCAAAAGCAGTTCTAAGGGGGAAGTTTATAGCAATACAAGCCCACCTTAAGAAGCAGGAAACATCTCGAATAAACAACCTAACCTTGCACCTCAAGCAATTAGAGAAAGAAGAACAAAAAAACCCCAAAGCTAGCAGAAGGAAAGAAATCATAAAAATCAGATCAGAAATAAATGAAAAAGAAATGAAGGAAACAATAGCAAAGATCAATAAAACTAAAAGCTGGTTCTTTGAGAAGATAAACAAAATAGATAAACCACTAGCCAGACTCATCAAGAAAAAAAGGGAGAAGACTCAAATCAATAGAATTAGAAATGAAAAAGGAGAAGTAACAACTGACACTGCAGAAATAAAAAAAATCATGAGAGATTACTACAAGCAACTCTATGCCAATAAAATGGACAATCTGGAAGAAATGGACAAATTCTTAGAAATGCACAACCTGCCAAGACTGAATCAGGAAGAAATAGAAAATATGGACAGACCAATCACAAGCACTGAAATTGAAACTGTGATTAAAAACCTTCCAACAAACAAAAGCCCAGGACCAGATGGCTTCACAGGTGAATTCTATCAAACGTTTAGAGAAGAGCTAACACCTATCCTTCTCAAACTCTTCCAAAATATAGCAGAGGGAGGAACACTCCCAAATTCCTTCTACGAAGCCACCATCACCTTGATACCAAAACCAGACAAGGATGTCACAAAGAAAGAAAACTACAGGCCAATATCACTGATGAACATAGATGCAAAAATCCTCAACAAAATACTAGCAAACAGAATCCAACAGCACATTAAAAGGATCATACACCATGATCAAGTGGGGTTTATTCCAGGAATGCAAGGATTCTTCAATATACGCAAATCTATCAATGTGATAAACCATATTAACAAATTGAAGGAGAAAAACCATATGATCATCTCAATAGATGCAGAGAAAGCTTTCGACAAAATTCAACACCCATTTATGATAAAAACCCTCCAGAAAGTAGGCATAGAGGGAACTTTCCTAAACATAATAAAAGCCATATATGACAAGCCCACAGCAAACATCATCCTCAATGGTGAAAAACTGAAAGCATTTCCACTAAGATCAGGAACAAGACAAGGTTGCCCACTCTCACCACTCTTATTCAACATAGTTTTGGAAGTTTTAGCCACAGCAATCAGAGAAGAAAAGGAAATAAAAGGAATCCAAATCGGAAAAGAAGAAGTAAAGCTGTCACTGTTTGCAGATGACATGATACTATACATAGAGAATCCTAAAGATGCTACCAGAAAACTACTAGAGCTAATCAATGAATTTGGTAAAGTAGCAGGATACAAAATTAATGCACAGAAATCTCTGGCATTCCTATATACTAATGATGAAAAATATGAAAGTGAAATCAAGAAAACACTCCCATTTACCATTGCAACAAAAAGAATAAAATATCTAGGAATAAACCTACCTAAGGATACGAAAGACCTGTATGCAGAAAATTATAAGACACTGATGAAAGAAATTAAAGATGATACAAATAGATGGAGAGATATACCATGTCCTTGGATGGGAAGAATCAACATTGTGAAAATGACTCTACTACCCAAAGCAATCTACAGATTCAATGCAATCCCTATCAAACTACCACTGGCATTTTTCACAGAACTAGAACAAAAAATTTCGCAATTTGTATGGAAACACAAAAGACCCCGAATAGCCAAAGCAATCTTGAGAACGAAAAAAGGAGCTGGAGGAATCAGGCTCCCTGACTTCAGACTATATTACAAAGCAACAGTAATCAAGACAGTATGGTACTGGCACAAAAACAGAAAGATAGATCAGTGGAACAGGATAGAAAGCCCAGAGATAAACCCACGCACATATGGACACCTTATCTTTGATAAAGGAGGCAGGAATGTACAGTGGAGAAAGGACAGCCTCTTCAATAAATGGTGCTGGGAAAACTGGACAGGTACATGTAAAAGTATGAGATTAGATCACTCCCTAACACCATACACAAAAATAAGCTCAAAATGGATTAAAGACCTAAATGTAAGGCCAGAAACTATCAAACTCTTAGAAGAAAACATAGGAAGAACACTCTATGACATAAATCACAGCAAGATCCTTTCTGACCCACCTCCTAGAGTAATGGAAATAAAAACAAAAATAAACAAATGGGACCTAATGAAACTTCAAAGCTTTTGCACAACAAAGGAAACCATAACCAAGACCAAAAGACAACCCTCAGAATGGGAGAAAACATTTGCAAATGAAGCAACTGACAAAGGATTAATCTCCAAAATTTACAAGCAGCTCATGCAGCTCAATAACAAAAAAACAAACAACCCCATCCAAAAATGGGCAGAAGACCTAAATAGACATTTCTCCAAAGAAGATATACAGAATGCCAACAAACACATGAAAGAATGCTCAACATCATTAATCATTAGAGAAATGCAAATCAAAACTACAATGAGATATCATCTCACACCAGTCAGAATGGCCATCATCAAAAAATCTAGAAACAATAAATGCTGGAGAGGGTGTGGAGAAAAGGGGACACTCTTGCACTGCTGGTGGGAATGTGAATTGGTTCAGCCACTGTGGAGAACAGTATGGAGGTTCCTTAAAAAACTACAAATAGAATTACCATATGACCCAGCAATCCCACTACTTGGCATATACCCTGAGAAAACCAAAATTCAAAAAGAGTCATGTACCAAAATGTTCATTGCAGCTCTATTTACAATAGCCAGGACATGGAAACAACCTAAGCGCCCATCATCGGATGAATGGATAAAGAAGATGTGGCACATATACACAATGGAATATTATTCAGCCTTAAAAAGAAATGAAATTGAGCTATTTGTAATGAGATGGATAGACCTAGAGTCTGTCATACAGAGTGAAGTAAGTCAGAAAGAAAAAGACAAATACCGTATGCTAACACATATATATGGAATTTAAGGGAAAAAATTGTCATGAAGAACCTAGGGGTAAGATAGGAATAAAGACGCAGACCTACTGAAGAACGGACTTGAGGGTATGGGGAGGGGAAGGGGTGAGTTTTGACAGGGCGAGAGAGAGTCATGGACATATACACACTAACAAACGTAGTAAGGTAGATAGCTGGGGGGAAGCAGCCGCAAGGCACAGGGATATTAGCTCGGTGCTTTGTGACAGCCTGGAAGGGTGGGATGGGGAGAGTGGGAGGGAGGGAGACGCAAGAGGGAAGACATATGGGAACATATGTATATGTATAGCTGATTCACTTTGTTGTAAAGCAGAAACTAACACACCATTGTAAAGCAATTATACCCCAATAAAGATGTTTAAAAAAAAAAAAAAAAAAATAGCTAGAATTAAAATAATCACACTAGTTTGAAAATAGACAAGGGGAAAAAAATCAGCCTTCACATTGAAGTCAGTTAGTCCTTTTTTAATAAGTTTGAAGTCATTCATCAAAAAAAAAAAAAAAAAAAAAAAGAAGCAAGAAAATTAAAATAAATTTTCTTTTCCATAAGAATACACAAAACCTTTAAGAAAGCCAATGGGTGAGGGAGGGGAGTTCAGTTATCTTACAGTGGGATTACGGGCCATCTTTGCTTTCTCTTTTACACTTTTCTGTATTTAAACATAAGGAACTTTCTTTAAAAGCAGAAATGAAACAGCACAAAGATGATTTGGTATAATCCGGCTCTTTACAGCTCAGCTGTTTTCCTTGTTAAGTGTTCACACCCCACCCACTTAATAAAGCATTCTAGATTTTTGCCAGAAATCAATGTAAAGTTAACCAAACTGTAGCTGTCAGGAGCCATCTAATTCTGATTTTTAAAAAACTAGAAAGATGGGCTTCCCTGGTGGCGCAGTGGTTGGGGGCCCGCCTGCCGATGCAGGGGACGTGGGTTCGTGCCCCGGTCCGGGAGGATCCCACATGCTGCGGAGCGGCTGGGCCTGTGAGCCATGGCCGCTGAGCCTGCGCGCCCGGAGCCTGTGCTCCGCAACGGGAGAGGCCACAGCAGTGAGAAGCCCACGTACCGCAAAAAAAAAAAAAAAAAAAAAAAAAAAAAAAAAAACTAGAAAGATTTTATTTGCCAAAATATGATTCTCTACGGTTTCTTGGAGCACCAACAGTAGTCTGTAATGATAACGATAAATTCTTTCAATATGCTAGAAGAACGATCCTGAAACTTCTGGGGTCTCAAATCCTTTTGAAAATCTGATAAAAGCCATTTTCCTCCCACCGTCTGGCCAATGCACATTGAAAAAAAGATTTGTGTCTTATACCAGAGGGTTAAGGGACCCAATGAAGTCCACCCATGGAGTCCAGGTTATGAATTCCCTCATGTCAGAATCACCTGGAAGGCTTATTAAAACACAGGCCCAGAGTGCCTGAGTCAGTAGGTCTAGGATAGACCCAAGAATTTCCAATTCTGAGAAATTCCCAGGAAATTCTGCTGCTGCTGGTCTGGGGACCACACTTTGGGAACCACTACTTGAGGATATAATCCACCTGGCCCTGGAGGTTTGAATATAATTGAAAACTACTAGGAGATGTCCTTACTACTTTCTCAATTCACTAGGCTTTCACTTTTCTTATAATCCTATTTGTCCATCCCTTTCTGATTTGGCCACTAGTCTCCACATCAGGGCAACACTGGATATTATAATGTTACCTGGCCCAACACCTGTTCATCCTTGATTCTTCATCAGGCTCCACAAACTATAAGCTATTTTCCTTATTCTCAGCATTTTTCACAGGCTCCACTTATTTTCCTCATTAGTCCTCCTGATACTTTTCTCACATACCATTTTTTTATATTTACCTTTGGTGGTCATTTGTCCCCATATTTTATACATGTGAGGGTGAAGAGGGTATATTTTTCCATCAAAACTCACCAGAGAGCTGCCTGGGTAGCCTTTTTTATCTTCACCAGAATAATTCTTTTACCTTGAACCACTGCCGTTTTAGAGTCTCAAGCCTTGGGCTTATTTTTATTTTCCCCTCGAACACTGTGTTTTAAAATTCTGGAGTATATGCAGAGCTAACCCAACAGTCCAGTTAGCAACAGCTAACTTGGCAGTTGCAGACTTCACAATGGCATTTTTCCCCCGGGTTTCCAGCTATTTCCCTAACCAGCAACCCCATCTTTAGTGAGAACTAGGTCAGTCCAGCAATCCGTTCATTGCCTTCTCTCTCTTCTTGGAGATGACACTGTCCTTAATGAGGCCCCATCAAGAACTGATCATGGAGAATTTGGGGGAACGGCCTGACCAACACGAATTCCCCATTATGCCTGTGTGTCCCTGTGATGGTTTTATCACCTACTTTAGGAAAGCATCACCATATCCTCTGGTGCCCACATGGGTCCATCTGTAAAATACTTCAAACAATACCTCAAAACAAAACCAGACTCTCATACATTTAAAAGAGGAAGTTGGATGAGAAAAGTGTCACTCAGTAGAAGAATGAGTGGAGCAGGACCTGTGACATTAACAGAGCAACCCGAGCCTGTGAGGTCGGTTAGTCTAGAGACACACAGACCCATAGGCTCTTTCTTCATCCAGGTCGGCATTAGTTGCCTACCGCTCCAGTAGTAAATTACTACAAACTTAGAGGCTTAAAACATGCATTTATTATCTTAATAGTTCTGGAAGTCAGACTTTGTCTAAAATCAGGGTGTCAGCTGGGCTGCATTTCTTCTAGAAGCTTCAGGGGAAATTGGTTTCCTAGCCTTTTCCAGTATCTAGAGGCCTCCCGTGTTTCCTGGCTCATGACCTCCTCCTCACATCACTCTGACCCCCGCTTCCCTCATCCCATCTCCTTCTCTCCTTTGACCCTCCTGCCTCCCTCTTTTTTTTTTTTTTTTTTTTTGCGGTACGCGGGCCTCTCACTGTTGTGGCCTCTCCCGTTGCGGAGCACAGGCTCCGGACGCGCAGGCTCAGCGGCCATGGCTCACAGGCCCAGCCGCTCCGCGGCATGTGGGATCTTCCTGGACCGGGACACGAACCCGCGTCCCCTGCATCGGCAGGCGGACTCTCAACCACTGCGCCACCAGGGAAGCCCCTGCCTCCCTCTTGTAAGGACCTTTACAATGACACTGGGCTCACCTGGATAATGCAGGTGACTCTCTCTATCTCACAATCGTTAAATTAATCACATCTATAAAGTCTTTGTTTTTGCCACCTAAATTAGCATATTCACAGGGCCAAGGATTAGGATATGGACATCTTGGGGGGCCATTGTTTAGTCTGCCACAGGCCCCAGAGTGAGATGCTATGACTCAGAAGATATGTGTCCCCTTGAAAGAAGGGTAAAGACTCAGAGCAAGGATAAAACAGAAGAGAATGTTCTAGCTGGAAGAGATCATCAGGATTCCACACATACACATACATATACCCTCAACTGAGGCTCAGAGAGGTTAATGACGTTCCTAAAATCACACAGTTTGATAGTGCCAGATCTGAAAACCATACATTTCCTGACTGAAACAAATTGGCATTTTAACATAGGCCATGTGCTACCATATTCCAGAACAAGGTGCTGGACCAACCATGCAGGACATACAAAGGAAATGAGCAAAAACAAGTTCTGCCACAACCCAGTACTGGAGAATTCACTGGAGGTGTGAATTTCTTATATAGAGAGTGTTGCCGTTGATGTACTGTGTATTCACACACACACACACACACACACACACACACACACACACACACACACTCTTATGGGAAGGGGGTGGGGCTTTCCACCTGGGAAAGGGAAGACCTTTAAAGAATAATCCAAGAGGTTGACATGTGTTTCCCATGGCTTGGGAGACACAGGGATCAGAATACAATCTGAATCCTACAAAGTCTGAAGGAGTGAAGTTGTGGAGATGTGCAAACAGGGCCACACTGGGGAAAACCTGCTCTTTTAGGGCAGGGAGGCATGCATGCTCTCATGGACAGGAGTGGTCTCCTGAAGAGAAAAGTGAGACCAGGTCCTCAGGAGAGAGATTCCTCTATGGATGGGCTAAAAGATCCCAAAAAAGCGGCACATCACCAGAAGCCATGGGGATGGCACCTGAGGGAGACAGGAGTCAAACAGAGAAAGAATAGACAAAATGTAGTGGCTTGAAACAGCAAACTCTATTATCTGATGCTGTTTCTGAGGGTCAGGAAACTGGGAGAAGCTTAACTGGATGGTTGTGCCTCAGAGTCTCTCACAAGGTTGGGGTTAAGATTTCAGCTGGGCTGCAATTTCATCTGGTAGTTTGACTAGGCTGGAAGGTCCACTTCCAAATGCACTCATGAGGCTGTTGGAAAGAGGCCTCAGTTCCTCACTGGCTGTTGACTGAAAGCCCAAGTTCCTCAGCATGTGGGTCTTTGACAGGGCTCCTCACAAGACAGTGCACTTCTTTCGGCGCTAATGAGATGGCAAAACAGAAGCCACAGTGTTTTTTATTACCTAAGCTCAAAAGTGACACCATCACTCCTGCCATATTCTATTGGTCACACAGACCAACCGGGGTACAATGGAGGAAAGGAGGTGGCACCACACAAGAATGTAATGTCAGGAGGTAGGGGTCATTGGAGGCTGGTTACACAACCCTTATGAGAGAAAAAACCTGCATTTGGAACCCAGCATGATCGGAGGTCACCAGCATCTAATGACCACCGTACAATCTCTCCTCCCTGCGAACCTGGAGGGGCCAAAGGTGACAACCAAGTGAGGGAGGAGGGGGAAGAAGAAGAGGGAAGAGGCTGACCACAACCTGCTTCCATACTCAGGTTTTACAAGCTGAGATAGGCCCTGGCTGAGGGAGAAAAATGTTTAAATTGGATAAGAGTTTAGAGTTTTGATATTACATTGCCCGGAACTCTGCACAGTGACGGGAAAAGCTCTTGGACCTCCCCATGACCCCATCAAGGGAAGACTGGTAGAGGGAAAAGGCTTTGCTTGGAGTAAAGCAGCTTCCGGCTTGCACCCCACCAGGTCCAGCTCATTTAATAAAGCAATAACTAGTTAAACTCAAACCCAAGTGTCCCGACTGGGTTCAGGCTCCTTTCCTCTGCACTGTCCTGTCCCATAGAAGCTGTCCTGTGTCTTTTGGTCAGGTGATGGAGAGGAGGTGGGAAGAGGCTGGTAGGGGGTGGGGGCAGTGATGAGGGGAAAGAAACCAGTCTATGGCTGGGCTTCAAACTAAACATACGTTTTCCTCAATGGAAGTGGCCACTAGCCTTCCTCTTCCCTTCAAACATATTTCCTGTTTTGAAAATCTGGTTTCTGCTCCCAGGATTCCTTGGAGTTCAATGGGAGGCTACTGCTAGCCCATTGAGATTGATGACTAGAGAAATACACACTCTGGAATCTGCAGGCTTGGGATTCTGAGCCTCTAGGGCCACATGGTACCTCCCTACCTGGAATCACGAAAAGTTTCATTCCAAGAGTACACATTTATGTTCTCCCGAGGGCTATAACTGTCCATTTCCAGGAGAGCACTGACAGATCATAACTGCAAAAATAGAGGAGGTGTGGATAATGCATTACCCCTTACGATGTGCCTTCACAAACATTATTACCCATCTCTGTGGGTATCAGAATATTCCCATTCTATAAGTAGTCAGGATCCCAAAGAAGTGACAAGTCTGACTCAGTCCCAATAGGTGAGTTAGGTTCTAATGACCTACTACTCCATGCTTAGCTCTGTGGCAGATTTGGGGAAGAGCACAGAAGATGGTGAAAACAAGCACCAGCCTTGAAAGATCTTATAATCCAATTGTCCAGACTCATGCAGAGTCATTTATTTATTTAACAGATATTTATTGAGTAATACCATGTGCCAGTCACCCTGCTGGGCACTGGGATACAGTGGTGAATAAGGACAAGTTCTTGACCTAAAGCAGCTCGTGGTCTAGTAGAGAACACAAGAGAGTTAAGAGAGAAATACACCAGGTAAATGCCTGGTGCAAAGTAGATGCTCATTAAATATTTACTGTATTCATGAGTACAGTGATGATGGGTGATTGCATAGAGATATAACAGAGCATGTATGAGGGGCTTGGGGGTTCAGGAAGCCTTCCCAGAAAAGATGATATGGCACATGTAATAACAACTTCTTATTATTAAAGAACAAATTGTGGTATAAACTATGTGTTAGCTTTGCTACAATAACAAGCCCCAAATCTTACAACAAGAGTTAATTTCACTCCTGTCCCATGCCAGCTACTGCTGGGAGTGTCTCTGGCTCTACTCCATGTGTCTTCACATTCCAGGGCCCAGGCCGAAGGAGCAGCAACCATCCAGGACATGCTGTTCCTTCAGTGAGGAAAAAGGGCAAGAGGCAACCACACGGTGGACCTTAGAGCTCTTGCTGGACACAGCACACACTGCGTCCCCTCTAAACACATGGGTCAAGTGAGTCACATGGCCAAGTCCAACAGCCAGCCTGTCCACTTCTCCCAGGAGCGTAGGGAGGGCGCCACAGTCATGGGCAAGAGCAAGGACGCACATCCTCATAAAAGGAAGGGAAGAGAGAATAACGAGGACTGTAATACAAGCTCCCACCATGTGTTAGTCCACTCGGGTTGCCACAACCAAATACCTCGGCCTGGGTGGCCTGAACAGCAGAGCTTTACTGTCTCATCGTTCTGGAAGCTAGAAGTCTGAGCTGGAGGCAGGGTTGGTGTCTCCTGTGGCCTCTGTCTCCATGACTTGCCCATGCCACCTCCTCACTGTGTCCTCACGTGATCTTCTTTCTGTGCCCACGCACCCTGAGTTCTCTCTTTGTGTCCAAAATTCCTCTTCTTGTAAGGACACTAGTCAGATTGGATTAGGGCCCACCCTAAGGGCTTTGTTTTAACTTTACAGCCTCTTTAAAGACCTTATCTTCATATGCAGTCACATTCTGCTGGGGGTTAGAGCTTCAACAGAGGAATGTGGACACAACACACCCACCACCCACCATAAGTTACCAGAGGTGTTCAAAGGAGGCTGAAAACACTGAGGCACCAGGAAAGGCCTCCAGAAGGGCAGGCCCGGCCACTGGGTGGCAGTGGATGAGTGGAGGGGAAGGGAAGTGATTGTAGGCAGCAGAAGTGACATGACCAGGGCCCCAGGCAGAGGGAAGCAGGATGAGCTTGTGGGCTGTTGAGGAAATGGAGCTTTTGAGACCAGAGAGTACAATGTGAGGCTAAAGAGATGGGAGGGAAGCAGATCCATAAAAACTTAGAAACCCTGAGCTCTGAGGGGGCAGCCCAGTGGGGAAAGGGTGAAGAATTTTGAGAAAGGGGGTGGTGTGGTTAAAACTGCTAATTTGGGAAGATTCCCCTAGAACTGTTGCTTGGGGTGGGGACAGCAGTTCACAGAAAGGAGGCAAGGAACAGAGGGAGACATAAACGTCTTTATAAACAAAGAAATCATGAGAGATACTTGCTCAGGAGAAAAGCAAACAAGATTCAGAGCAGCAGTTTCTGACCCCCAGCAGCCCAGGCTCTCCCAAGACCACTTAGGCATTTTCCCCCTATCTCTTGCAGGTGTGAATTCAAATTTAATGAATTTTGGTTTGCCCAGAGTTATGAAATAATTACAAAAATGTCACCTGAGAGGTCCAAATTCTACATAATATAATTATTATTGTGGGTTTTTATTAAAAGAGAAAAATCATTGAAATCAGAAGGGAGAAATACAAGGGTTAATATCTGCCCCCCAAAAAACAGAGAAAAAAAATTGAATTATATCTTCCTGCACCAAACACCCGCCAGCACCACCATCCTAACCCCCTCCTGGTGAGCAATCTCTGTTTAATTTAAATGAAGAGCCGACTGGGGGAGGGGGGGGAGGAAACAGGTCTAATTCTGTTCCCTGACGATGCCCGCTGGTCTCAATGGTGAACAATTGATGTTAAAAATAATGATGATAATAGTAATTATTCCTGCATGTCATGCTCAGTACGGGTCACACCACCAACCAGAATGAAATAATAAGCAGACACACAACCCCATACTGAAATATGCAATCATCAGAGAAGCTGCTTAGAGCCAGGAGAATGGAAGAGAATGTGGACTCGTTGGTATGCTCAAACGTGCAGAGCCCTGACAAGCCCTGCCAAGAATTGACTGCTCAGGGCCTGTCAGGGAAGGGCAGGGTGAAGGGAGACAGCTGTCAGGTTCCCCCGCTGTGCGGCTCACAGTGGGCACCGTGAACAGGTGTCAGGCAGTCATGTCACAGAAGCACCCAGGACAATCCAGTCTCCCCACACGGTTTGAACAAGCCTGCCAGAGGATGGCATAAAGCTCCACCCATCCTCTCCAGGACAAAGGCTGCCTTCCAAGCGACAGCATTTAATTCAATAGCTCCCAGGATGGCTTTGCAAGATGATTCCTCTAAGAATGAATCGTTGTTGGAGGTGCATGGGGTGGCCTCGAGTTTGCATGCTAGCTCCTATTACAGTGTGAAGAGAAAGCTGGAAGAAAGCATGTATTCAGAGCAGCAGAGGTGTCAGTAACGTGAAACTGACTGTCCAGTGCCAAGAACCACAGCAAGGTCAGAGCTAGCACATCAGGCTTCCTGCCTGGGGAGTATCTAAAAACATCTCTGCATAGCTAGTGGGAAGCAGCCACATAGCACAGGGAGATCAGCTCGGTGCTTTGTGACCACCTAGAGGGGTGGGATAGGGAGGGTGGGAGGGAGGGAGACGCAAGAGGGAAGAGATATGGGAACATATGTATATGTATAGCTGATTCATTATACAGCAGAAATTAACACACCATTGTAAAGCAATTATACTCCAATAAAGATGTTTAAATAAATAAATAATTAAAAAAAAAAAAAAAACATCTCTGCAGCCCAGGTCAGAGGCAGTAGCCCTGCTAAGGACACTCTTACATCTATGCTTCCTCGGTAACTCCACAGCCCTCCAGGAAAGCAAGATGGCATCATGGTCAAGCACATGCGCTCTGCAACCAGATGACCTGAGTCCAAATCCTTGTTTGTGTTATATGAACTTGAGGGTGAAACTTTGCATTTGTCTCTGTGGTTTGAAACCCTGAATCTGCCCTTCTATTTAAGGTTGGCAGGCATCTTAAACAGCCTTGTGAATCTGGGCAGAGCACTTGACCTGTCTATAAGTAGATGATGTTGTCCTGAGTTCTAAGTAAGATAATGTAAACAATGCACTTAGCACTGGGGTGTGATGAGCCCTCAAGAGGCAATAGAAATATTTAATCTCCATTACAGTTCTTATAACCTCATATTCTAATTTTACAACATGTTTCTATTTTTCCCACAAACAAAAATGTGAGTTCCTCCAGTTCCCAGGGCTGCATTTTGCTAATGGATACATCCCAGTCCCTAGCCTAGTAAAGGCACTCAGCTGGTCAGAAACAAATATTTGGTGAATTAATGTGTGGTCAAAGTAATTGGGATGATCAGTCTAGAAAAGATAAAACAGGCAGGAAATAATGATTTGTTTCACAATTAGAAAGGAAAGGCTCCTGTTTGGAGGAGAAAGTCAACTAGATCTGGGGTGTCCGGAGGAAAAAACTAAGATTGGAGATGGAAAGTTACAAGGAAATTAACATGATATCCCAATACAAAACAATTTTCTTAAGATTCCACAGGTGGCAGGGAGGGAGGAAGGAGCTCCTACCTTAGAAAGAGGGCAGGGCTCTGCCTTGAACACCACTCATCAGGGCTGGGAGGACAAAATAGAGGCTGCCCCATGCTGGATTTAATTAATATGATACTGAGTAGCAGCAGGAGGACATTTGGGTTCACTGCTGAAGAGTGAAGCAAAAACAAATTGTGCCTTCTACCTTTTCCCTCCAAAATTCCAAACTCACACACGCGCGCGCGCACACACACACACACACACACACACACACGCAAAGAAAAGCTCTGGGAAGGGATCCCTCCCTATTTCACTGTAGTGATTTTAAAAAGATGCCCCCACGTGGGACAGTAGACGAGCAGCAGAGCCAAAGATGGGCCGGCACAGGAGACAACAGCATGGATGTGCCAAAGCACTAGAAAGACTTTCCAAGGAGACGGGGCCTTGGGAAAGCATCGCCCTGTGTGTCTGCCAAGGCCAGTCTCCCGTGTCTGCCAAGGCAGTGCCACTCCCACTGGCTGGGGCTGCCCCAGGAGCCGGAGAATGCCAGACGTGAAGGACATCTGCCCAGACAGAGAAGTGATAGTCCAGGAATTCTGCACGCCTCCACCCTCGATTAGCCTTGCCGGCTTCAGGGCCATGCCCAGCGCGACCAGCCTGCAGCGCTGCGCTCTCAGAGCCAAGGCAGCAGAGACACTGACTCAGAGGCCAGCCTCCCGCGGAGTTCCCGCAGGCGATTTGCACGCCCCTGCTCTCATGTGCTGGCTCTGAAACTCACCAACCTCAGTGCAAGCAGCTTTCTAGGCTACCACCGGCTGCTAATTATAGCGAGGCCCCGTCACTGCGCTTCCTTTCTCACAGGGCAGGAGCCGGGCTGGGCTGCGTCGTTGCACCTGTGCTGGCTACAGCTGTTTCCTGTGACTCGTGGAGTTGAGTTGGTTCAAGGGCAAAGCCACCGGTGCCCCAGGCTGCCTCTGACACAGCTGCTCACCCCTTTCTCCCTGGCTCCTCCGTCTTTCCTCTTTCTCCCCTTCTGCTTTCTTTCCCTGGCCCCACACTCCTTCTCCTCCTTTAACACTCTTCCCCTCCTAGAAGTTTCCATCTCCCTTCCCTACACCTCAGGCCTAGAAGCATCAGATCTCCTTGTAATATTTTACAGTGGGAGGCGGCTGACCTCTACTTGCAGGATCACGTTTTGTTTAAAGAAAGGGAGTATGCACCTAGTGTGTGCCAGGCACTGTACACGTCTATACAGGGTGTGTGCGTGTGTGTGCACGCACGTGTGGTTATCCCCAAATTCTGCTAGGGGGGTATGGTCCATAAATTTCACTTCCCTCAAGTAATTTTTACTCTAATGTCCAGAATCTCTCAAAATGGACACTACCTGTTTTCTCCATCTTTCCAAAATAGCTTCTCAAAACACAACACTGTGCCCGTGGGCTGCATCTGTCACTCGCTCACCTTCTCAGGGGCTTTGCTCATGCAGCTATTGCCTCTCCCTTCTGAAGCATCAATCTCTCCCTCTTTTTTTTTTTTTTTTTTTCGGTACGCGGAACTCTCACAGTTGTGGCCTCTCCCGTTGCGGAGCACAGGCTCCGGACGCCCAGGCTCAGCGGCCATGGCTCACGGGCCCAGCCGCTCCGCGGCATGTGGGATCTTCCTGGACCGGGGCACGAACCCGTGTCCCCTGCATCAGCAGGCGGACTCTCAACCACTGCGCCACCAGAGAAGCCCTCTCCCTCTTCTTGATCCTCCTTGCCAACTGACAAACATGCTTCAGGGTTTTTTTCTTCATTGAACAAAGCAAAACACCCCAGGCTCCACATCTGCCTCGAGCTTCCAGCCCACATCACTAAACATCACAGAAAACTCGAGAGAGCGGTCCACACCGGCTCCGTTTCCACACCTCCCATTGGTCCATCCACCCATTCCCTTGGGATTCCCACGCACTTTACTGATTTGCAACGTCCTTTACCAAGTCACAAGTGATCTCCACGATGCCAGTTTCAGTGGTCCTTTCTCTGTTCTCATCTTACTCAGTTCTCTCAGCAGCAACTGATATAGACGTTCACTCCTCCTACTAAAAACTCTCCCTTAAATTCCATGAGCACACATGCTGGGCTCCTTCCCTACCCCATCACTAAATATAGAAGCCTCTCACAATTCAGTCCCTTATTTTCTTCTCTTTCTCTTTTAAGGGGATCTCATCTAGTCTCATGTTTTTAAGTAGCTTTTATACCAACTTTTAAATAGATGTGTACAGCTCCAATCTTGTCCATAGCCAATAGGCATCTCAAAAATATCACATCTAAATTGTGATTGTCAGAACTCCTTTCTAAGTCTCCTCCTCCCACAACGTCCACCCTATCAGGAAACTGCAGCTCCACTCATCCCGTTACATGAGATACAAACCTATGCTTTCCTTTCCTTCACCCCCACCCATGTCTAACCCATCAAGTCCTCTTTGTTCAGCCTCCAATATACAGTTCAAATCTCCTCTCCGGCTCCACTGCCTCCACTCTAGCCTAAGCTGCCTTCTCTCCATTAATAAAGACAACTGCAAGGGCTTCCCTGGTGGCACAGTGGTTAAGAATCTGCCTGCCAATGCAGGGGACATGGGTTTGAGCCCTGGTCCGGAAAGATCCCATATGCTACAGAGCAACTAAGCCCATGCACCACAACTACTGAGCCTGCGCTCTAGAGCCCATGAGCCACAACTACTGAAGCCCATGTGCCACAACTACTGAAGCCCGCACACCTAGAGCCTGTGCTCCACAACAAGAGAAGCCACCGCAATGAGAAGCCTGCACACCACAACGAAGAGAAGCCCCCTCTCACCGCAACTAGAGAGACCCCGCGTGAAGTGACGAAGACCCAACACAGACAAAAGAAATAAATAAAAATAAATACTAATAATGATTTAAAAAGTTCTAAAAAAAAAAAGAACTGCAAGGAACGTTCTCTTGTTCTCCATCATTCTATCTTGCCAGCCTCTAGGCCATTCTTCACACAGCAAACCAGAGGGATCCTGGTAACACACTCATCTGAGTGCTCCTCTTGTAACAACCCTCCAGTGGCTTCCCACTGCTCCTAGAACAGTACCTGACACACAGTAAGAGTTCAATAAAGAGCTGTTGGGTGAATGACTAAATGAATGCTCAGCCAGGTTAATGTGACCAAAGCACAAGAATGTATGATTTTAAGTTGTCAGGGGAGTTGCTTGTGTTGCGCTTTGCACATTGTTCAGGTATGATCATTGTTTGATGGATAAATAACAGTTGCCACTTATTAAGTGTGTCTAACTTATTAAGTGTGTCTAACTTATTAAGTGTGTCTAATACTAAGCTATAAAGTTGGGTTTATCCATCTCCCTTATTTACATGAAAACACAGCTAATGAGTGCCAGAGATGGATTTACTTATTTTTTATTTATATTTTTTATTGACGTAGAGTTCATTTACAATGTTTCAGGTATACACCACAGTGATTCAGCCAAATATATATATACGTATTCTTTTTTAGATTCTTTTCCATTATAGGTTATTACAAGATATTGAATTTAGTTCCCTGTGCTATACAGCAGGTCCTTGGTGTTTATTTTATATATAGTAGTGTATATCTGTTAATTCCAAATTCCCAATTTTCCCCTCCCCCAACCTTTCCCCTTTGGTAACCATAAGTTTGTTTTCTATGTCTGTGAGTCTATTTCTGTTTTGTAAATAAGTTCATTTGTATCATTTTTGTAGATTCCACAGGTCATATCATATGATATTTGTCTTTGTCTGACTTACTTCACTTGGTATTATAATCAATCTCTAGGACCATCCATGTTGCTGCAAATGACAAAATTTCATTCTTTTTACAGCTGAGTAGTATCCTGCTGTGTGTGTGTGTGTGGTATATATATACATATAGATACCACATCTTCTTTATGCATTCATCTGTTGATGGATACTTAGGTTGCTTCCATATCTTGGCTATTGTAAATTGTGCTGCTGTGAACATTGAGGTGCATGTGTCTTTCTGAATTAGTATTTTCATTTTCTTCAGATATATACCCAGGAGTGGAATTGCTGGATCATATGGTAGCTCTATATTTAGTTTTAGTTTTTTAAGGAACCTCCATACCGTTTTCCACAGAGGCTGCACCAATTTACATTCCCACAAACAGTGCACGAGGGTTCACTTTTCTCCACATCCTTGCTGACATTTGTTATTTGTGGTCCTTTTGATGTTACCCATTCTGACAGGTGTGAGGGGATATCTCATTATGGTTTTGATGATTAGAGATGTTGAGCATCTTTTCATGTGCATGTTACCCATCTGTATATCTTCTTTGGAAAAATGTCTACTAAGGTCTTCTGTCCACTTTTTAATTGGTTTGTGTTTTTTGATGTTGAGTTGTATGAGCTGTTCATATATTTTGGATATTAACCTTTTATTGGTCATATCATTTGCAAATATTTTCTCCCATTCCGTAGATTTTCTTTTCGTTTTGTGGATGGTTTCCTTTGTTATACAAAAGCTTTTAAGTTTAATTAGGTCCCATTTGTTTATTTTTGCTTTCATTTCCTTTGCTTTAGGAGAAACATTCAAAAAAATATTGCTATGATTTATATCAAAGAGTATTCTGCCTATGTTTTCTTCTAGGAGTTTTATGGTTTCTGGTCCTACATTTAGGTAGGTCTTTAATCCATTTTGAGTTTATTTTTGTATATGGTGATAAAAAATATTCTAATTTCATTCTTTTACATGTAGCTGTCCAGTTTTTTCAGCACCACTTATTAAAGAGACTATCTTTCCTCTATTGTATATTTTTGCCTACTTTGTTGTAGATTAATTGACCACGAGTACGTGGGTTTATTTCTGGGCTCTCTATTCTGTTCCATCGATCTATGTGTCTGTTTTCATGCCAGTACCATCTAAGTCAACAGGTTTAAATGGCCTACTATACGCTCAGTAGTTGTGGTGCACAGGCTTAGTTACTCCACGGCATGTGGGATCTTCCCAGACCAGGGCTTGAACCCGTGTCCCCTGCATTGGCAGGCGGATTCTTAACCACTGCGCCATGAGAGAAGCCCCCAAAGGGCCTTTTAAGCACATCAGAAAAGGCAGCTAAGGTGCTCTGAGCAACGAGAATGTGCTTGTATTTCCAAGTGAGGTTCATAAACGGCATTTGATGTGGGCCTCAGTGAATGGATCAGATTCAAACACAGAGGTGGGGTGACATTATTCCAGGTGACAGGAAGTGAGAACTTGGGGTGATAAGATGAGGAAATATGAGGGAAATTTTCTAAAAGGTGTATAAGGTGTTGGACATAAGATACTTTTGTAAACTATAAAACTCTGTACTAATCTGAGGAATTACTTTCATTTGCTTAAACTACACCCTGAAACTCACCCTTCAGAATCAATATTTTGTTTCTTCAGTGACCCACTCCTCCCGAAAGCAATTATATCAGGAGGAAGAGCACTTAACCTACAGCATGTTTCCTGAACGAGGCATTTGTTTTGCTTTGTTTTTTGAATATTAAATTGAAATAAAGTTCACATAACATAAAATTGACCTTTTAAAGTGGACAATTCAGTGGCATTTAGTATACCCACAATGCTTTGCAACCACCACCTCTAACTAGTTCCAAAATATTTTTATCTCTTCAAAATAAAACCCAAAGCTTGTTAAGAAGTCATGTCCATTTACCACTCCCCGCAAATGGTGGCATCCACCAATTTGCTTTCTGTCTCTACAGATTTACCTATTCTGAATATTTCATATAAATGGAATCATATAATATGTGACCTTTGGTGTCTGGCTTCTTTCATTTAGCATAATATTTCAAAGTTCATCTATGTTATAGCAGGTATCAGAATTTCATTCCTTTTTATGGCTGAATAACATTCCATCATATAGATATACCACAATTTGTTTAACCATGCATCCATGTGAATATTTGGATTGTTTCTTTCTATTAGCTACTGTCAATAGTGCAGCTATGAATATTCATGTACAGGTATCTGTTTGAGTTCTTATTTTAGGTTGTTTTGGGTATACACCTATGAGTGGGATTGCTAGGCCATATGGTAGCTCCATAACTTTTTGAGGACCTGAAGGAGTTTACTGATCCTCTAGCAAAGGGGACTGAGAGCACAGGACTGGGTTGCTGGGATGAATGAGAAGTGACAAACCATGAAGCCCTGGATACATAGAAGGTGGGGCTGTCCTGAGTGGAGTCCCAAGGTGTGGAAAAAGGATGCAGGTATCCTGAAGGCTGCTAAGGAGAGAACCAATGCAAAATGTACATGCAAAGCATATAGGAAATGTTCAACAAGAACATGAATGAATGGGAGGTCGATGAATAGGAAGTAGGGGCAAGGTATACCCTAGCTCTCTAACAAACTTTCCTTGAGCTGTGATGAGCTCTTCCAAGCTGGGAACTCTAATCCTATTAGTTCAGAGCTGTAGAAGTCATTCAGGCCCAATTGCTTGGCACTGAAGAGAGTTTCATATATTGGTAACTTCATACTGTTAACTCTCAAGTGGTCATTAAACTGGTCATGTATGTTTGCCTTATCTTGCCATCTCCTTCCTAATTTTTTAAAGAGCTGGACCCTGACTATTCACTTATTTATTTATTTGCTTATTTTCTTACTTATTTATTACCTTCTATTCTGCCTAATATAGAGCCTCAGCAGGGCAGGTCCTTAATAAAGGCAAGTTTCTTGCTTGATTGATTTTTTTAAATCCCATATATAATGTGTATCTTTTTAATACAGAGGCTACAAACTACTGCCAAATTCAGTTTCCTGCCACTAACTGTACAACTTGCCCTTGATATTTTTGTTAAAAGCTGTAAGAGTCTTCCTTATAAGCCCTTATCAAGTACTTTCACCCTTAACATGGGCAGTCTCTTGTCAGAGCTCATCCCCGTGTAGTCAGGGGGAGGATGGAGATGACAATTGAGATAGTTGGGCCAAACTTCAGTTATCTTTTATTTTGTATGCATGGGCTTTATGCCTGGAAACCAGAGCTTTCTGCCTTGTCTTCCACTTGCATGTGTGTGGCGGGGGGTGGGTGCAGGAGGCCTAAAAAACACAGATTTAAGTTTGAAGTTCCTGTGACATGTCCAAGTAATCATATGCTACTAACTTTTTATTATCCCATGAAAATGACAAATATATATAAACTATTATTGACGTGGTAGATGATTAAATAGGCCCGCATACTCCAAGATTAAAAGTTTAGGATAAATGAGACTTAGAGCAATCATTTCCCCCAGAAGTAGCATAAGCTGAAAATATGGAAAAAAATCCACAAAAGTTTAAGACTTCAACAATGATCCACCCACTGTGAGTTATTTAGAGTCCCATCTAGCAGTTGTGTATGGAGACACTCCTGACCTTTGAGTCTAACAGCCTGAAGGCCAACCACTTCTTCCCACAATGCTTCATCCAGGTCCCCATGGGACAGAAATCTGAATGGAGGTAGAACACAGAGAGTATTCTTGGATCTGTCCAGGACAGAATTTCATCCGCTCCAAACGCATGCCTTTGTATCTTTAGAGAGAGCTGGAGCTTGGCCATCTGTGGCAATTATTGGAGAATAAAATGAAAGACTGTCTTCATTACAGTGTGAGTGAGTGAAGTGTGTGTGTGTGTGTGTGTGTGTGTTTGATGAGTAGGGATGGAAATGCATCTCATGTACTGTGAGCATTGATAAAATTACAAATGTACACACTCTTTGATCCAGTGATTCTGATTTAGGACCTGATCCTACAGGTAGGCACTCACATGCATGAAATAACGTAAGAACACAATTATTCATTACAATAATGTTTGCAAAAGCAAAATAAAAGAAAACACCTATATGTCCCTCATTAATGGACTTTTTTGGTTTAAACCATAAGCTGAGACATTGCCAATGAAAGTCTACACTCCTTAGTCCAGAGCCAGAGCCTCTCACGGTCTATCAGCCCAACTTCCAACCTTATCCCCCAACTCTCTCCATAGCATTTTCACCCTCCATCTGAATGCTGAGCTTCTGGAAGACAGAGACTCTGCCTGAGACAGCTCCGTATGTACCTGACTGACACAGTGGTCAGCACAGAACCTGCTATGTGGATTGATTGATAATGATCTGTGGGTGAATGGTTGCCGGTCCTGATGCCCTAAATTCGCCATCAAGTCCTTTCTCCATGTTGCTCCTGCTGTCTGGAATAACCTTCCCCCTCTTCTGATGAAACCCTACTCACTCCTTAAGCCCCAGTTGAGTGACTTTTCCCCAAGCCAGCATGCTTCTCTCTCATTTCCCAGAGCCCTTTACCCTGTCTCCATCACAGGGCTATTCCCTCCATACCCCCATCAAATGTACATATCTGCAACCCTCTCAAATTATAAAATCCTTGAAAGCAAAAGCTACTTCATGTTTGTGTCCCCAAAGCCTGTCAGGGCTCCTGACATATGTTAGGTAATCAATAATTATTTGTTGTGGAAAATACATTGTGAAGGAAAAACAAGGAACTCGGAGAATCTTCACTCATCATCTCCTATTAGCTCAGGAATCTAAATCAGCCTTCCTGCTCAATTAATTGTTACCTTGTACATCCAGAGATCCTGGCCTTTAGGACTAAGATAAAGAAGCAAAAATATTTTAATGGGGAGGAGGGTATATGGAGCCAATTAATTGTTCCCAAAATTCACTTATTCTTTGAGATGGACCAGAATTCAGGGTTTTTCTTATCAGAAGAACTTCCTGCAGTTTCTTTATTGAGACATGTCTTCGAGCTCCCTAAGCCACTGAATCCCCCATAAGAAAACTTATCAAGGGAAGAAATCCAGGTCAAATAAAAAGTTCAGCCGTGTGTAGGGAAGGCCTGAAGTTGGGGCAGCTGCCCCAGATTGCCATCACCACCGTGACCAAACAATGAGCTATTTCTGCCCTCTCCTAGTTGGGAAGGAAGGGTCTCCAAGAGGCAGAACTGATGACAAGAAGCCCCCAGCTGTTCAGGGACACTGATGCTGGAACCATTTTCAGCAGCAGTCAACATCCTAGCCAGTGAACACCAGAAACCTGCTCTGTTGAGGGGCAGACCTGCCTGACCGGCGAGGGACAGCAATTTCATTGATTTATTTATGAAGAGCCCATATGAACGTACTTCCGAAAGCAGTGATTTACTAACTGCTAGCTACTCCAAATTTGCAGTTTTAATGTTATCACAGCCCGCTCAGCCAGAGAGTCAGAAAGACTTCCCCATAACTCACAAAGCCCTCAGTCCCCGGAGATTCACCATACTGTGATTTACAGCACCCGATCCAAGAGGGAACAAAGGGTTCATTGTTCATTCATTCATTCCCACCTTCATTTGGGCAGCATACCTTTATTGAGTATCAAACACTGTGCCAGCATTATGAGACAAACGATAATTAAAAAGACACAATTACTGCCTTCAAGCAGCTCCTGTAGTCCAGTGCAGAGGGTAAGACATGTACCTAATTAACCCTAATTGATGGCAGTACTGTAGACTACAAAGGCTTCACATGGTTTAAAAAATGCCAAGGGAGATTGGAGGATGCAGAGTTCTCCTATGACTGGGTCCATCTATAAAAGCGTTGTGAAAAAGATGGTATTTGGACAAGCTATGAAGGAAACGTGGCTTTTCCTGCAGAGCATCTTAGAAGTTCATGGGATTAAGGAAGTCACTCATGTAAGCATAACAATGTAATGAAAAGGCTGCCATATTGGGATGGAAGTGATCTGGGGTGTCGTCCCATAGCTGTCACTTGCATTATAGATCTGTGATCTGGAGCAGATCTATGATCTGTGGGCATCAGTTTCCTCATCTAGAAAATGGTACCAGATCGTCTCTAGAACCATCCAGTTTGCCTTCTTGCATGATCCCTTGGGGTCCCAGAGTAGGAGGTGATGGGTCAGGAAGAAAGGAAGGCAAATAGTTAGCCAAGTCTCAACTGCAGGCATTTCACCATTTAACAGCAACATTTCAGAGGTTACGTGTGTCGACGCCCACACACGGAGGTGTGCCCTTCAGATAAGGAGAGGTGTATATGGGTGGAGCAGGCGGGAAAAAGATCGGCTTATTTAAGCAGATTTTTAAATAATTTCTCAGGCTGGACCTCTCTGGAAAGGGTGAGATTTCAACTCCACCAGGGCAGAGCAGGAGCAAAGGAGAGTTGAGAGGGCGTTTGCTTTGTTGCTCTGCTTGCCCTGAACTGACATTGCTGAGTGAGCGCAGTAAAGGAGGGCGGCCAAGCAAGCCGTAGCTGCACCCCAAGAGCTCTAGGTTAGAGGCGTCATCAAGAGAGCACAGTCCACAACTATGATGGCAGGAAAGTGCCGGAGGGTTAAAAAGGGGGAGAAGAAAATAAGGGCTGAGCACCAGAGAAGAGGAAGCGCTGAAATAATTACCTTTCTTTGAAGAAAGTAAAAATATCCAGTAATGCCCCTCATGCAGGACGCTCAAAGCCCCAGAAATTGGTGGCCACTTCCTTCTCTCTCTTTTTTAAACAGCGGGATTTCTAGATCTTCACACAATGTGCAAGCGACTTCATGACAGTATGGTAGGGTCCTCCACCATAAACCCAGCACCCACTCATCTACCTAAGTTACCTTCCAGATTCTGTGCATCTGTGAAAGCCAGGTGATCACTCACTACTGCCAGTTCCTTCCATCCCCAGACACAGGGAAAGAGGCAGCCACAAGTCCTAATGTAGATGAGTTCATCTATTAATACCAGTCACAGACATATAATTCACTATTCTGAGAAAGCTCTAGGCCATGGGCAGCAGTGGACCTAACCAGGGGCATCCGTATTTCTTAGGAGATACGTAAACAACATTAATTTGATGGGAAAGATCATCTGCACCAATTTTAGAGGAAACAACCCAAATGGAAAGTATTTGGAAAGACAAAGAAATGGAGAAGGAAGTAGCTAGCAAGCAAATTCAGTTTACTTGATACCTGGATGCAGGTAAATGACACTGTTTACCTAACATGGGTCTCTTTTGAAAAGATATTTATACTCAGGTATGTTTATTGCTCACTTAGTTTCAGATTTAGCCTACAATCCTGCATCTGGTTGGAGGACCACCTTTGACCAGTCATTGGATCCAGGCTTCTGTCTCCAAGAGGCTGTCTCTGCAATAGACACATCTCATTTTTTTTTTTTTGCGGTACGCGGACCTCTCACTGTTGTGGCCTCTCCCGTTGCGGAGCACAGGCTCCGGACACACAGGCTCAGCGGCCATGGCTCACGGGCCCAGCCACTCCGCGGCATGTGGGATCTTCCCGGACTGGGGCACAAACCCGTGTCCCCTGCATCGGCAGGCGGACTCTCAACCACTGTGCAACCAGGGAAGCCCGACACATCTCATTTTTTAAATGTTTAAACCCCCGGTAATATGCAACTTTACATTCTGCTTTTCTCCTCTTAATATTACATTATCATATTTCATAACTGTTTTAGTAATCACCATTTTTAAAATGACATAAGCGTTCTCAAGGGGATGTGCTATATTTACCAAACCATTCCCTTTGATTAATCAATTAGATGGCTTGCCCTTTTTCATTAAAAACAACGCACTGAACTGTGAAATACTGGGATTAAATGAGGGATCCCAGTATGGGAGGGAAACCTCCTGGTGCCTTCCATCTAACCATGAAATCTTCTCTCAGAACTAACAGTGTTTAACTGAGCACCTACTAAGTGCCACAAGAATTCTCCAGAACTTCCATCACTGAGCTTACTAAGCAAAAATTCTAAGGATCAAGATCTTCCTTCTCATTTTCTTACCTGTCAACTTTTATTTAAAGTGGTAAGTCAGAAACAGAAAGATAAATACCATATGAGATCACATGTGGAATCTAAAATATGACACAAATGAACCTATCTATGAAACAGAAATAGAATCACAGGCATAGAGAACAGACTGGTGATTGCCAAGGGGGACGGGGCTGGGGGAGGGATGGAGTGGGAGATTGGGGTTAGCAGATGTAAGCTTTCATATATAGAATGGATAAACAACAAGATCCTACTGTATAGCACAGAAAACTATATTCAATATCCTATGGTAAACCATAATGGAAAAGAAATTTTGAAAAGAATGTGCATATATATGTATAACTGAATCACTTTGCTGTACAGCAGTAATTAATACAATATTGTAAATCAACTGTACTTCAATTTTTTAAAATAAATAAACATATAAAAATAAAGTGGTTTTAGGGCCAAAAGTCTGAGGAAATGAGACGTTTGCTGTGTTTCTGAATGTTTGCATCTCAGCTGTAATGTAACAACATTTAGGATGCCATCTGTGGCTCGTTACATGTATATATTTTTGTTCCTAAGGACAGCCTTGCAAACGTAAGAAAACTTATTAAAACTGAAAATTGGCAAAATGTGATCCTGGACTCTCAAAAGCAGCAAAGCACACGAAACTGCTGTGTGTAGATAGTGCTGACAGGCAATCACGAGGGGCCAAGCAAGGCAGCGGGACGTAGATAAAGAGGGGAGAGCGGAAAGCACAGGATTCAAAAATGACTTCAGAGCAGCCCAGAAGGTCCAGATTTTCCTTTTTAACAGATGAAACTGGGAAACACAGATTGAATTGCAAACAGGCAAATAAATGAGAAAGCTTTTGCAATGAACAGGCAGCCTTCAAAGGCTTTCAGCTGCCCACAAAAGAAATTCCAAACTCCTGAGCAGAGCAAGCAAGTCGAGGGTACACGTACCCCTGCTCACACCGCTTTTACTGCAACCCAGGCTGTTCCTGGCTTGCTCCCTTTCCCATCCCCAACCCACGCGTCTGCTCACCTGGTTTCTTCCACCACGGAGACTCCACCCCCTTCTCTCTAGAATCTGGTCCAAATCTGCCTCGTCCCTTAAACCCTGCAGGCCGAGTTCTAAAGTCAGCCTCCACTCACTCGTTCCCAAGCCCTCCCAGCTGGAAGAAATCTCCCAGACCCTGTCCCCACGCCGCTGTCCCGCTCCTGCTGGGCCCCCACATTCGCCAGGCTCGGCCTCTTTCCCTACATTGTGTCTTCTTGCTCAGCCCTGTCTTGCTCACAGCACTAGACCCCGTGCCTGCCCACGGGAGCATCTCCATAAATGTCTGCCTAATTTTCTGAAATCAAACCAAGGACCAAACAGCATAACTATCTTCTTAATTGAGGTGAACGTTGCATCACGGAGCCTGGAGAATTTTGATTGGTTAAGAAAAAGGAGAGATAGGATGAAGGCAATGGAGACAAAATATGGGACCGCAGCCTAAGGACACAGTGACTTTGTGAGAAAATGACTTCATAGAAGTCATCGCTTCATCAGGAAAGGGTACTGGAGTTAGACAAGCCACCTTCCCTCTTAGATCTGCTTCCCCTGGCGTGCTCTCCCTGCCAAGTCCCAGCCCTGCTTCTAAGCCAGATAACAGAAGTCTGCCTGGAGCAGGCGTGGTGATAACTCTGAAATTTTCTGATAAGGATTATGTGGATGGTGATTTCTTTTTCTTTCTTCTTTTCTTTTCCTTTTTTCTTCTATGCTTTGTTTCTGAGATCACAGAGTAAATTCAGAGGGGAGGGGATATAAAGCCAAAATTGTGTGAGCTGTGTCTCAAGCAGGTGATTTTAATGGGATGAAGTGGATCTCAGGGCCCAGCATGCTGATGGCGCACCCCGCCTGGGGCAGTGTGACCACCCTCACCTGTGCATGTGCCTGGAGGTGACGGAGGCAACACCTGAGTACGCTGAGTATGGGGCGGGGAAGGGCTCCAAATAGGCTCCCCCGACCTGAGCCCTGCACTCTCTAAAGGTAAAGAAAGGTTCCAATGTGTACTCTTCTACCCACACCACTGACCTCCTGCCCCCCGCTTCTCCAGCACTTTTCAAGAAACACCTGAAGTGCATTCACGTTGCTCCCCCCTGGTTCCCTGCCACTCATCCACTGCATTCATATGAACCTTGTTTCCCCTGCTCAAACCACTAGCCTAACCTCCTCCCACATCTCAGGAAGACAATGGCCTTGCCTCTTCCTACATCCCTAAGATCAAGGCCATCGAACAGAACTCCCTGAATTCTCTCCTCCAGGACTCCCAGGATCTATCTAGCTATCATGTCTATAACCAAGCAGGACCCTGGGGGGCCTTCCCAGAACAGACCACCTCCTACCCCCCACATCCTCCACCTGCCTCCTTACTGTAGGAAAACTTCAGCCTCCTAGGCCTTGCCCAAGTTCCAAGGAGTAAATGTAATCAGAGAAGTGAGAATATACAGAAAGAAAGGAAAACAGCCAAGCAAGACAAAATAATAATGGTTTAACCATTAAACAAAGTCAAGGACGTTTAGTTCCTCCTCAAGGGCTATAGATAATATTCTGAGCCAAGTCCTTTGAACTGTTTTGCAGATACTGAAACCCCACCAGGTAGAAGAAGTTAACTGCATGCTGACCACAAGCACATAGACCCCAGATGGGTTGGAACCAGAAGGTTGATGATGCTGACTCCCAATTACCTCGCCACCAACCAATCAGAAGAATGTCCAGGAGCAGATCACACACCCCACAATCCCCCTCCCTCACCCTGTCTTTAAAAACGTCTCCCTGGGACTTCCCTGGTGGTCCAGTGGTTAGGACTCTGCCCACACTCTCACTGCTGAGGGCCTGGGTTCAATCCCTGGTCAGGGAACTAAATCTCACAAGCCAGGCAATGTGGCAAACAAACAAACAAACAAACACCTTTCCCTGAAAGCCTTCAGAGACTTCAGGCCTTTTCACCACTAGCTGCCTGGACTCCTTGCTTGGCACCTGCAATAAAGGCTGCACTTTCCTTCACCACGGCCCACAATCTGGGGTCAGTAGATTGGCTTTACTGTGCTTGGGAAAGGAGACCCAAGTTTGGTTCAGTAACATTTTCATCTCGCCATTCTCTGAGGAAGGAGCCTCAGGATATACCCTCCCTCCCCCCACTTCCTCATTCTTACTTTCCCTCCCCTTCCCATTGTTCCTCCCCCCCATTCTAACACCCCAAATCAGGTTTCTCCATTTTTCTTTCTGCACCTGCTTTTTGTTTGTTTAACTGTATGATTCATTTAGTCAGAGAATTCATTTGGGTTGATCTATTTACAGTCTTTTCCAATTTTCATTTCCACTGGCCAAATATATTTCACATGAATATTCAACACGTACTTGAGTATATCACTAATTGCAAATCAGCCAGGGTCAGGGGTTTTTGGTCCACTTCACCCCCATTTAAAAGATCATTTTAAAGACTATGATGTCACTGTTATTTTAATAAAAAAAATTATACTGTAATTTCACTCTTTCTACATTTCACCCACGTAATATTTTACAGTATTCACCAGCATCTTCTCCATCTTATGAATAAATCCATCAAAACTGATCAAATACTTTCAAATTTTCAGTACATTTTCATTGCTTCTTTACAAACTTATTATTTGCAGGGAAATAAACTTCACTTTCTACAACTCACTGTGCACCCCAAATTTGCTTTTACTGTCTTCTTTCACATTCTAGAACAACCAGACTTTTCTACTTTAAACAAAACTGCTCTCTTTTTCCCTCTTTTTTAACTTATTACCGATTTGCCTTCCCTCTTGCCTTTCAGACAGTACTAAAACTTCCAATTAATTCCTTAAGGCAGTTTCTTTCAGTCTAGATCGAATAAGTCATGTGATGCGTTCATCCCTCCAAAATGTTACATTTAAAAAATGCAATTTTCTTAATTGGCTCAAGAACAGTATGGCTTAGTTTCATTTGGTAAAGTTGATGTGATTAAACACACACAAGCTTTTAATCAAGGAAGAAAAATACTTTAAGAATGTGCCAATTTAAAAGGTGCCAAAATTAAAAAAAAAAAAGCAAATACTAAAATCTACTTTACCATGAAAAATAACAATTGGCAGGTTAAATGAACAAAAAATTAGAAATGTGCACTGAAAAACAAACTAAGATAAAGTACTCCAGTTGATAAAATGGAAAATCTATTAAGTTTTAGTCTAGAAGTTATATCTTCCAAATAAGTTATATGAATTTTGAAATACTACAAACATATATTCCATGTATAATTTAGGTGCCAACGTTAAAAAGTTCATATTTTGCATGCTAAGTTTATTTTAAAAACACTGATAATAACCCAGTATTTGCAAAATTCTAAGTTTGGACAAATATTGTAAATATCAGAATTAGTTGGTATTGTAAAGTCATGATGAATCCAGAATTAGGAGAAAACCCATTTCATAAATGTTTTATTTGATTAAAAATACCAGATTTGGGACTTCCCTGGTGGTCTAGCGGTTAAGACTCTGCGCTTCCACTGCAGGGGGCTTGGGTTCAATCCATGGTCGGGAACTAAGGTCCCGCATGCTGCACAGTGCAGGCTAAAAAAAATTTTTTTTAATCAAATCTTGAGAACGAAAAATGGAGATGGATGAATCAGGCTCCCTGACTTCAGACTATACTACAAAGCTACAGGAATCAAGACAGTATGGTACTGGCACAAAAACAGAAATATAGCTCAATGGAACAGGATAGAAAGCCCAGAGATAAACCCACACACATATGGTCACCTTATCTTTGATAAAGGAGGCAAGAATATACAGTGGAGAAAAGACAGCCTCTTCAATAAGTGGTGCTGGGAAAACTGGACAGCTACATGTAAAAGTATGAGATTGGAACACTTCCTAACACCACACACAAAAATAAGCTCAAAATGGATTAAAGATCTAAATGTAAGGCCAGAAACTATCAAACTCTTAGAGGAAAACATAGGCAGAACACTCTATGACATAAATCACAGCAAGATCCTTTCTTACCCACCTCCTAGAGAAATGGAAATAAAAACAAAAATAAACAAACGGGACGTAATGAAACTTAAAAGCTTTTGCACAGCAAAGGAAACCATAAACAAGACCAAAAGACCACCCTCAGAATGGGAGAAAATATTTTCAAATGAAGCAACTGACAAGGGATTAATCTCCAAAATTTACAAGCAGCTCATGCAGCTCAATATCAAAGAAACAAATAACCCAATCCAAAAATGGGCAGAAGACCTAAATAGACATTTCTCCAAAGAAGATATACAGATTGCCAACAAACACATGAAAGAATGCTCAACATTGTTAATCATTAGAGAAATGCAAATCAAAACTACAATGAGATATCATCTCACACCGGTCAGAATGGCCATCATCAAACAATCTAGAAACAATAAATGCTGGAGAGGGTGTGGAGAAAAGGGAACACTCTTGCACTGCTGGTGGGAATGTAAATTGATACAGCCACTATGGAAAACAGTATGGAAGTTCCTTAAAAAACTACAAATAGAACTACCATATGACCCAGCAATTCCACTACCGCGCATATACCCTGAGAAAACCATAATTCAAAAAGAGTCATGTACCAAAATGTTCATTGCAGCTCTATTTACACTAGCCAGGACATGGCAGCAACCTAAGTGTCCATCATGAGTGGATAAAGAAGATGTAGCACATATATACAATGGAATATTACTCAGCCATAAAAAGAAATGAAATTGAGTTATTTGTAGTGAGGTGGATGGACCTAGAGTCTGTCATACAGAGTGAAATAAGTCAGAAAGAGAAAAACAAATACTGTATGCTAACACATATATATGGAATCTAAGGGAAAAAAAAAACGGTCATGAAGAACCTAGGGGTAAGATGGGAATAAAGACACAGACCTATTAGAGAATGGACTTGAGGATATGGGAAGGGGGAAGGGTAAGCTGTGACAAAGTGAGAGAGTGGCATGGACATATATACACTACCAAACGTAAAATAGATAGCTAGTGGGAAGCAGCCACATAGCACAGGGAGATCAGCTCAGTGCTTTGTGACCACCCAGAGGGGTGGGATAGGGAGGGTGGGAAGGAGGGAGACGCAAGAGAGAAGAGATATGGGAACATATGTATATGTATAACGGATTCACTTTGTTATAAAGCAGAAACTAATACACCATTGTAAAGCAATTATATCCAATAAAGATGTTTTAAAAAAAAGATTTGCATGCTCTAAATGAACTGAAAATGTACACCTTAAAAAAAATAAAAACATTAATTTAACATTATATGTACACCTTTAGCTGCCATTAAAAAAACAAAAAAAAAGAACAACAACAACAAAACCATAGAAAATGCTAAGTCTCCCATGTGCACATTACAGAGACCAGGGCTGTCAGCTGGGCTGCTACTCTTGTTTTCCCATTTTTAAAAAACCCTTCTCTTTCCAGCTCTTCTACTAACCCCCTGTCCTTTATTGCTAATTGTCTTGAAAGAGGAGCCTCCCATTCCCTGCTCAATTCTCTGATATGTTATTCCTCCTTACCTCCTCCAGTGAATATAAACTATATTCTCAAAGGTTATAAATTGCTTAATAGTAATTGCTAAAATCCAAATCATCCTTCAAACACCTCTTTGCTACTTCAGAACTAGATAACTAAACCTGCTGTATAGCACAGGGAACTCCACTTCACTGTACAGTAGAAACTAACACAACATTGTAAAACAACTATACCCCAGTTAAAAAAAATCACAATTCAAGGACTCTCTTAAAAACTTTAAGTCCTGATTAATTACTAAATGAATTCCAAACTCCTAACCATGGCATTCAAGTCTTTCAGAACCCGGTGCCTCTCCTTTTTAAGTTAGAGCATGTTCCTTTCTTGCATACCTTAGGATTCAGCCAAAACAGACACACACTATGTTCTCTTTTGTTGATAGGTCCTTTCTCTCTTCCCCCTGAAGCCCTACTCATTCTTCAAATTCCCATTCTCCTCCATGAATCCCTTCTGTTCTGATTCCCCTTTATCTGGGTCTCTCTTATGACTCTTATTCCTTTTAAAAGTGTATATTAGACTCTAAGTCTCCTCGGGAAAGAGTCTTTGTTAACAAGTCCATGAATTCATTTCCTCAGAAAATATTTAAGGAATACTTATGTGGGGAAGGGACTTTGGGTAGACAGAAAATTGTGTTCCAAGCAGGAGAGTGTTGACATGATAGTGCAGAGAGAAGGGAGATACCAAGACGACCTATTACAAGAGGCGTTTTACGAAGATTCATAAACAACAATAGTCAAATGCAGTAAGGAAGGCAAATGGGGAGGGCAGGTATAGACCCAAAGACTACTTTGTCAATTCAGGTGCAAGGTAATGAGGTAAAAGACTTCATGACCCACAATGAAATACCACTTCACACCCATTAAGAAGGCTATTATCAAAAAAAAATATTGAAAATAACAAGCAATGGTGAGCATGTAGAGAATTATAACCCTAGTGCATTGCTGGTGAGAACGTAAAATATTGCAGCCACAGTGGAAAATAGTCGGGCTGTTCTTCAAAAAGTTAAACACAGAATTTCCACATGACCCAGCAATTCCGCTCCTAGGTATACATGAAAAGAATTGAAAACAAGGACTCAGATACTTGTACACCAATGTTCACAGCAGCATTACTCACAATAACCAAATGGTGAAAACAAACTAAACGTCCATGAGTAGATCAATGGATTTTTAAAAATCTAGTCTATGCATACAATGGAATTAAGCCATAAAGAAATAAAATTTTGATAAATGCTATACCATAGACGAAGCTTAAAAACATTATGCTGTTAAATAAGGCAGACACAAAAGGACAAATATTGTATGGTTCCACTTATATAAGCGACCTAGAATAGGTAGATTCATAGAGACAGATAGGAAAATAGAAGTTACTAGGGGCTGAAGGGAAGGGGAAAGGGGTGTTGTGTAATAGGTGCAGAGTTTCAGTTTGGGAAGATGAAAAAGCTCTGGAGATGGATAGTGGTGATGGTTGCATAACATTGTAAATGTACTCAACGCCATTGAATTTTACACTTAAAAATGATTTAAATGGTAAATTTTATGTTATGTATATTTTGCTACAATAAACAATTTTGGCCCTTGTCTGTCTCCTGGGAAATAACCTCTTTGGGGCTGGATATTCCAAAATCATAGAAGTTATTTCCCAGGAGCCAGACAAGGGCCAAACTTTCTTTGAAATGTACAGGGTTTGGACAACCCAGACCTGCTGAGTTAATCCTTTACTGCACAGAGGGTACAGTTGGAAGCATAGGGAAAGTTAGATTTTGTCTAGATCTATTGCAAAAATCCAGATGAGAGATAATAGTGGTTTGAGCCAGGGTGGTAATGGTGAGAAGCAGGCAGATCTCGGCTATAGTCTGCTGGTGTAGAGCCATCAGGGTTTCTTACTGGACTGGGTATGGACTGTGAGGAAAGAGAGTAAGGGATAACTCCAAGTCTTTGGACCCAAGCAGTTAGAGACATGGGGAAGGCCTAGAAGAAGCAGGTGTCGAGCAGCAGCAAGGGGAAAGACAAGTCTGACTTGGACATGTTAAGTTAGCATCATTTCACATCCCAGTGGAGATGGCCAGTTAACAGTTGGACTTACAGGTGAGAAGAAGTTGGAGCTGGAGATAAATATATAGGGAGTCATCCATCCATGGGTTGAGTAAAGGGAATGAAGAGAAAATATCCAAGTACTGGGTCCTGGGTCCCATCAATGTTGAGAAAGAATGAGTAACAGAGATTTAAAAGGAGCCCCCAGTGAGGCAGCAGGGAAACCAAGATCGAACGCTGAGCTAGAAGTCAAGGTAAGAGGTTTCCAACAAGCAAATGGTCAACTGTGTCAAATGCCTATGGGTAGGTCAAAGAGGAGATCTTTGAATCTATCAATGAATCTGGCAATTAGATGTCACTGGAGACCTCGGCAAGAGCAGTTTTAGGGGTAGTAGACATAAAAATCTGTTTGGAGTTGGTTAAAGACAAAATAAAAACAGGAGTAGAGACAGTGGCAATTGACGGCTGTTGTCCTTGTCACGTTCTTCTCCCCACCGTGCCGTGGTGCCACCAACTGCCCCTGCCTGGACTTCTGTAACCTTCAGCCTGTAATGAATGCTGTCTATACATGCTGGCCTCGGCAGTGGGTGGTTCTAGGGAAGCCACGCTTCCTTTTGCTAGTCTGCCCCTAACTTCCCCTATGACGCTATGTAAAGTCCACTGTATGTGTGTAACAGACTTCACTGAAGTGTGTGAGTTAACCAGGGAATAATTAAGCCTGGACATCAAACACAACTATTCCCAGCGTCCAAAGGGAAAAGCAATTAAAACTTAAAATCTCCATAAGGGACCCCCTCGTGAGTACACCTCAATTTCTAATCTTTCTTCCCCATCTCAAGATTTCCCCTCCTTCTGCCAGCAAGCTGTCACAGGTTGGTCTTACCCTAAGATTATTCCGCACCACCAGTACAGCAAGTTTTGAGATGCGGTAATTCCCTGCAATACAACTTGTAGAGTCTTTGTCATTTAGTCAAGAATAACACCATGGAGGGCAATGTGTAGTCACATTGCTCCAGATTTATAGCTTCACAGCTGAGCCATTCCAGGCTTTAAAGCAATAGTTCTCAAAGGTTAGAATGCCTAAGGGTTATCCTGGGACTTGGCGTCAATGCGTATTCCTGAGCCCCAGCCCCAGAAATTCTCATTCAGTGGATTTTAGGTGAGGCCTAGGAACCTGTTTTTTTTTTTTTTTTTTTTTAAATACACTCAAGCAACTCTTATACAAGTGGTCTTCTGACTTCCCCAGTTAGGGGTCTGCAGTCTTCAAAAGTTCATTTTGCAATCTGTGGTGCTAAGTTTCTTCATTCTGGGTGACACCCCATTCAAGCTTGTTGGTCCTGCAGGACCCCATACAAGAGATGAAAGGGAAAGGGCTGGGGGTGTGGTCCACAGAGGCACCTCTTCCCTCCCCACCCAGAGACCATATGTTCATGCACACAGAATGGAAATGTAACTTGAATCAAGCCACTGATGAAGCTTGATCAAGATACTGGATCTGGTTTTTCAGCTGAGGTCAAAATAAATGCATTTCCCTGTCTCCAGGGCTGACTCAGTTTTGTAGGTCAGTCATTTGGCAAGCCCTACCGACCACAAGGTGAAATAAGATAATGCCCTCCCGGACCCAAACATCAGTTAGATGATACGCAGGACTCAAACTTGGTTATTTGCTGATGCGACACTTGGCCTCTCACTGCTATTGGGTTAGTGGTCAAATGGCATCATTGTGGCCTCTCCTTGAAGAATATTTACCTACCAATGATCCTCCTAATACCACTTCCTATAACCTCACCTTCCTCCTCCCAGGAAGCATTTTATCTTGTACCTCTTCCATGGCTTCTCCATTACATCAGTGACCACTGACAGCGAAGCAAAGTGACTTCTTTGAAAGATGGGGAAGCCCATCCATCCTCAGACACAAGGACAACCTCAGCTCCTGCCAGAGCAGCTTTTGGCCTTCTTGTAACGTCGGGCTGAAGAAATATTTTCTTAGGGAAGATTTCTACCTTTTTAATTTTGTAGCAGCAGAATGCTTTTCTCTCTCAAATCTAAAAAAAAAAAAAAAAAAAAAAAAAAAACCCATACACTTGAACAATAACCAGATAAAAGGAATTTTTATGGTTGAAGCAGTTTTTGGTGCTCAGAGCCCAGCCGGCTCTGCCTTCACCAGCCCTGGGCGGTGCTCCAAGTGTAAAGGGTTGAGAAGTCCCATCCCACGCGATAGGTGCAGCTCAGAGGACCTATGCAGGTTCACAGCCTGAATTTTCCCAGCCTCCTGTATTATCTCAGCACAATGAATCCACCTGGGTCCCCATGTTCTACCTGGATGAGAAACCTTACACATCTGTGAAGCCCCGCACCTTCCAGTTGACTGCAAACTCCTAAGATTGGACCCAACCCCTGATGTAGACTCAGTGCTCAACGACAGGGCCCACAGCTCACCTCCTAGATCTGGGACATCTTCTTCCTGGGACCCACACCACCTCTCTCTTGCACCTGCCCCAAGGATTGTGCTCTCTGGCTTGTCAGAAATCTGACTCAGATCCCACCCCCTCTTCGTTTTTGTGTTTTTTAGGAAAGAATTTTTTCCCGTTTTATTGAGAAATAATTGATACACATCACTGTTTAAGTCTAAGGTGTATAGCACACAGTTTGATTTACATATATTGTGAAATGATTACCACAATAGGTTCAACTAACATCATCTTCTCATACAGATACAGTAAAAAGAAAAGAAAGGAAAAAGGAAAAAGAATTTCTCCTTGTGATGAGAACTCATAGGATCTACTCTCCTAACAACTCTCCCGTAGATCACACAGCAGTGTGACCTATAGTCGTCATGTGTACGTTACATCCACAGTACTCATTTATCTCATAACTGGAAGGGTATACCTTTAGACCATCTTCCTCCAATTCCCACCACCCCTAGCCTCTGGTAACTACAAGTTTGACTTCTTTTTCTAAGCGTTTAAATTTTTTTTTTAAGATTCCACGTATAAGTGAGATCACATATTATGTGTCTTTCTGTCTGACTTATTTCACTTGGCATAATTCCTTCAAGGTCCATCCATGTTGTTACAAATGGTAGGTAGGATTTCCTGGGTTTTTTATGGCTAAATAATATTCCATTCTGTGTGTGTGTGTGTGTGTGTGTGTGTGTGTGTGTGTGTGTGCATTGCAACTTCTTTATTCGTTTGTCCATTGATGGACATTTAGCTCATTTCCATGTCTTGGCTATCACAAGTAATGTTGCTATGAACATGGGGTGCAGATATCTTTTTGAGCTCGTGTTGTGTTTTCATTTCCTTTGGATATATTCCCAGAAATGGAATGGCTGGATCATATGGTAGATCTCTTTTTAATTTTTTGAGAAACCTCCATACTGATTCTCATAGTGACTGTGCCAAGTTACAATTCCATCAACGGTGCACAAGGGCTCCCTTTTCTCCCCACCTTCGCCAGTATTTGTTATCACTTGTCTTTCTGACGATCCACCCCTTCATCTTGACCCACTGTATTCTCCTCTTCCCCATCTTCATTTCTTAGACTTATATTTTTCTTTTCCTTATCTTGGTACTTCAGAGCTTTGCCCAAGCAGCCATTTCATAAGTTAGTAAAAGGAATTGATGCTAAAGTTTGTCTGCAAATAGTGGTAAAATAGGACACTGGGGAGAAGAAAACAAAGCTGCATAAAAAAAGGCCAGGAATCTCCACCAAACATGCAGAATTATTATAAATGCCAAGATTTCCTTCCTATGACATACACCCAAGCAGAAAGAGAGTAGTAAAAGGGGTCAGGATTTTTTTCTTAGAGTTTGTCTTTTATATGCACCTGAATAAACAAGAGTATTTATAATTTCATAAATTTTAAAGTGTAAAGACCCAAGCCTTTTCTTTAAACAGCAAACAGATGTAATGTTACAAAGTAATAATAGAGTAACTCTCATCTTAGGGTTTTTTGAAGTATTTGGTGCACGCACAAAATACTAAACTGTATACTTAAAGTAGAAAGAGGTTCTGCATGCCTGAGATTCCTCCATCTTCAATTTCCAATTACTTACTTTATGATACTAAGCAAGTCCAGATAAGACAGAACATCTATTTATTCAAACCAGTGAAATGTGGAAGAAAAAAATCTGTGTGTTCCATATAGGCATGTGCTAGGTAATACATTTTTTAAAAATACCTACAAAACTTGGTGACATATCATCAATGTGAATTGAGAACCTAAATTTGCTAATAGAAGACATCTTCAACTAATATAAAATATCTAGGATGCTAAATATTGATGTCAGTGAACCTAGGTCACGATTATCCTTTAAAATAGTGCCCCCAGGGCTTCCCTGGTGGCGCAGTGGTTGAGAGTCCGCCTGCCGATGCAGGGGACACGGGTTCGTGCCCCGGTCCGGGAAGATCCCACATGCCGCGGAGCGGCTGGGCCCGTGAGCCATGGCCGCTGAGCCTGCGCGTCCGGAGCCTGTGCTCCGCAACGGGAGAGGCCACAACAGTGAGAGGCCCGTGTACCCCCAAAAAATAAATAAATAAAAATAAAATAGTGCCCCCAGAAACAGCTGAACCATACTTTTGAACTCTCCTAAGACACTTTAGATGCAGCAATCATTCCGATATCTAAATAATGGCCTCAGAATATGTCAAAACGTATAATAGTGACCATAAACAGCATGGGAGGGCCAGGGATGCAGCTGGGCCTCAGATATAAATGGGGTCAGAAATGTGAATGCTGCCAGGTGTCCCAAATGGCTTATCTCCTTGTGTGGGTTTCATTCTCTTCTGCCATATACCATCTTCTTCCACATAGCAGCAGGCATGACCTCCTCCATCCCCATCTCTAGAGAGAGCATGGGACCCCATGTCTCAATTCTCAGCTCTAAAATCCCAGGGAAGATCAGCTGAGTCAGGTATTCATCCCCAGACTAAACACTAGGGGAAAAGGCCTGTATAAAGACCCCTCCAGGAGCTCCCCCAGAACCAGGAATGGAAGAAGCGTCTCCCAGGTAGTCCTGTTCTTGGCCACAGATGTCAAAACAGTCCCTAAATGTTTATGGTCTATTTGGTGCGACAATATGTAGAAACACACATAGAATAATGAAATACAAAAAACAAGAAATACAGGAGCTATCCAAGGACAATACACGATCTCTCATCAAAAAGCTGTCATAGGAACCTTGAAAACATTATGCCAAGTGAAAGGAGACATTCACAAAAGAGTAGGTAGTGTATCATTCCATTTGTATGAACTGTCCAGAATTGGGAACTCTATAGAGACAGGATGTGGATTAGTGGTTGTCTGGAGCTGGGCTGGGATGCCGGAGACAAGGCTGGGGAAAATGGGGAGTCATTGTTAAAAGGTACAGGGTTCTTTGGGGGATGATGAAAATGTTCTAAAATGATTTTCAGTGATGATTTCACAACTCTGTGAATATACTAAAAGCCGCTGAATTGTACACTTTAAATGGGTAAATGGTACGGTACGTGAATTTATCTCTTTAAGCTGTTTAAATAAGAAAAAAAGATAACACAAAAAGAAAATGTTCTACCTTAAAATAGTAAAATCTTTGTTTTAAAAATGTGAAACTTTAAGCAAAATGGTAAGGCGTTAATAATGTTAACAAAGAAAATAATTTAAAAACTAAAATATATTTATAAACAAAATAAAGATCTATGCTGTAGGAAAGAAGGTAACTAAAATATTCATTTTAAAATGAGTAAATGTTAGGGTGGTAAGTCTGAAGATGAAAACTAAATTTGAAATAAATTTTAAATCTGACCTTTCATTTTTACATGTTGCTCAAAGTAACAATTAGCAAACAGCATAGGTTTTTAACCTTCAGTTTCCTACCCACATGCAGTTAGTTAACTTTCTGGCACACGCTCTGATTACGCTTCTGAATGAGTGAAAATGAGAGTGTAATTTGGAGAAAAGGGAAGAGAAAGGAACTAAGATTTTAAAAAAATCATACTCTACAAGAACTTAAAATATAAAAGCATTAGTAACTTCACAAAACCATCGAACACCTAATTCCACTTGTGAAAAAAATTGCAGACTCTTAGTCATTCTTTTTTTTTTCTTTTCTTTTGTGGTACGCGGGCCTCTCACTGTTGTGGCCTCTCCCGTTGCGGAGCACAGGCTCCGAACGCGCAGGCTCAGCGGCCATGGCTCACGGGCCCAGCCGCTCCGCGGCATGTGGGATCTTCCCGGACCGGGGTTACGAACCCATGTCCCCTGCAACGGCAGGCGGACTGTCGACCACTGCACCACCAGGGAAGCCCCTCTCAGTCATTCTTTAAGGAGCACTAGCAGGACCCAGAGGTCATTCGTTGCCCCCTGCCAAGCTGAGAATGAAACTCCTCCACTTGGTGAAATTCCCTGGTGTTTGTATTTCTCAGTTCGTAAAGCAAGTTTTCAGCCATTTCCTTTCCCATGATCCTTCCCTCAGCCAACTGACAAAGGCAGAGCAGATATAATTTGTTCCACTGCAGAGATGAATTAATGAAGGTTGAGCAAGGGGCACTGCTGCAGAGAAGGAGCAGGGTCCAGGAAGAGGGCGTTAACTCTTCAGTGGCTAGATAGTATGAAGAGATGGAAATTTCTGGGGAAGGTCCAAGGTGGAGGGGTTGAGAGGTTGGGCCAATGACTACCTATTGTATGTCATGATTTTAATAACCAGCATAGCCAGCATTATGGTGGGTTCCTGTTGAATACCAGCCCCATTTCCATGGAGTATAGACTGAAAACACCTAAGAGCAATAGTGAATGTTAAGACCTTCTGAGGCTATGTACAGTTGGAAAATAGAAGAACCTAGCTTTCCAGGAGCCTGAAATGTATGAAGGCGTTAAGAAATGTTTGTGTCCACTATTACTACTAATCAGCAGCATTTATTGTATGGAGAAGGGAAAAGGCTTCAAAAATTAGGGGGAGGGGCAAGATAGGGGAGGGGATTAAGAGATACAAACTACTATCTATAAAATAAATAAGATATGAGGATGTAATATACAGCATAGGGAATATAGTCGACGTTCTATAATAACTTTAAATGAAGCTGTAAAAATATTGAATCACTATGTTGTAGACTTGAAACTAATATAATATTGTAAATCAACTATAATTTTAAAAGTTGAAATAAATAAATAATAAAAGGTTGCCATCTACATCTACCTGACACCATCAAATCAGCCAAGACAAAGTTATTGGAGATTCTTGACGGAGTTAATCACTCTTGTACAGCAAACGACTAATCAATCGAGAATCGTATGACTTTTGACACATAGAATAGCAGAGGAGAGCTCAGCCTCTGGAGTTAGATTGTCTGGGTTCAAACCACGGCCCAATCTGTTACCAGCTGTGCTTCACTTTCCTCATCTATAAAATGGGGATCTTATCATCCATCTCAAAGGATTTTTCTGAGAATTAAATGAGCAAGTGCATGTTAAATGCCTAAGACCCAGTAGGTGCTCAATAAACATGAGCTATTATTATTAACTACAAGGGAAAATCCACCAGAACTGAGGAATTTCTGGACAGAGAGGGGAAAAACGGGGAATGATGATAATAACCCAGATGATCTGGAGATAAAAATTCTAATTACTTGTCTGCCTGAAATGAAGCTATTTTCATCTCTAATACTGATCTCTTTTTCTTCTGTACCTCTTCTATATCTCCTGAGGGCCACAGAGGAATTGTTGAATATCCAGGAAACCAGATGATTCGGCATTTTCTCTAACTCATAAGATGAGGTGATTTCCAAAATTTACTCTCAGATTTGTTGATGTAATGGATATGTTCTACTTGTTACTAAATAGAGAAAAGCTCCTAAAGGAGACCTTAGAGGCAAGTAGCATTATTTTTATTTTATTTTATTTTTTTTTTTGCAAGTAGCATTTTTGACATTAGAAGCAAGGTAGGAGGATTATGTGATGGATGTGGCTGGATGCTATCATCCCTTACAAATGCATGGATGCTTTTTTATGAGGCAAAACTGTTCCAAATGAATAAATGAAAAAGCCTTTTTAAGACTGTTGAAGATGATATGCCCAATGGATAATGTTTTAAAACGTATGTTGGATTACCTGCCAAAAACTAAACTCTAAAGTAAAACAGACATTCTAAATTCTAAACGAGAGCATACCTGGTGTTTACTAGGAGAGAAGGATTCTTGACGTGAGTTAGGCCTTGGCCACAGACACAGTCTGGCAGGGCTCAGCTCATGGGACCAGATGAAAACCACACACCCAACCCTTCCTCTTATAGTACTTTCCCTCTTTTGTTCTTGCTAAAGGAATCTAATGGAACCATGAAGAGATAATGCAAGAAAAAAAAAAAAAAGGCCTAACTGATGTTGAAAGATATTTCCATCCCTGACTGTTTGCAGGGACTTGTTTTGATCACTAAGGTGTTCATTCCTGCTCAGTCCTGCCCTGGTGACCGGGAAAAATCTCTCTCCAAACTCAGGATAACCCAGGTATTTCCTCCCAGATTTACGCAAATATGGAGAAGATCCCCTGATGGAATAGAAGTTAAATCTAACAAGCTTTAAGGCGGTGTGTCTCAAAGTGCTCTCAAGAAGCGCTGGGGGCACTATTAGGGCCTTTCTCTATATATATCACATGTATTATTGAAGGTCATTCCAGCTGCATTAACAAACTCCAAAATGAGTAATGGCTCTAACACAATAAAAGTTTATTTCTCTCTCACATAAAGTCCAAATGGGAGTTACTGATTGGACACAGCCTCCTTCATCTTGTGCTTCTGACTATCTCCAATACATGGCTTTCAAATTTTCCTAGCTTGTCTACATCAAACCAAAGAAATGGGAAATAACACAGAGGAGTTCTCATTAGACATTTTTATGGGTCAAGTCATTTCTGCTCACATTCCATTGGCAAGAACTTGGTCATACAGGCAGAACATTACTACATAAGATGCAACGAAATATGGCCTCGCTGTAGGCACCAGGAAGAAAAGGAAACAGTTTGGGTGAATAATAACCAGGTAGTTTCTGTGTATAGATTATGTCATTGACCCTTCTTATTCATCCCTCCTTGTATCCATGGCCTTTCCATGAAACCTTGCAGTGTCCTCAAACTGTGTGCTGGCATATTTCCCTTTCTCTTGCCTTTGGATATGGTCGTAAGACTTGCTTTGGTCAGTAGAATGAGGCAGAAGTGACAGTGTGCCCATTCTGAACCTTAGCCTCAAGAAGCCTTATATGCGTTCATTTGCTCCTTTCACCTCTATCAACACCATGAAGAGCCTACCTAGGCTCACCTGCTAGTCCCAGAAAAAGGGTGAGAGATGTGGAGTGGAGCCAAGTCACTCTGGTTTAGCCCAACCCAGATCAAACTCACCCTTAGCCAACCCTCAGGTCCATGAGAATAATTACTGTTAACCACTGAGTTTGGGGATGCTTTGTTATGCAGCAGATTTTGGCAATGACGAACTGTTACAATCTGCTATGTCACCTCTCAACAAATGCTTTGTTAAACTCTGAAACAGACATCTACAACACAGTTTCACTATAGATATCACAAATAAGCTGGTAACTCTTCCCTTCAAGTCCCATTTTAAAAGCATATATTATGGCCCCAGATTAAATTAAAATCATTTGAACTTAATTTTAGATTACCTAACAAACCTTTGGTCTATACCACATTGGAATGAAAATGTCTGTTTTAAATGCATCAGTACTTATATTGACCATTCATGATTTGGTGGGAGGAACTAATGCATTGTTGCTACTTATGATACTGAATAATATGGTTATATTTAACATCATTTTAATCCATAGTCCTATATACTTGATAAAGAAAAATTTTATAAGGGTAATAATAAAGATAAGAATATTATTCTTAAAGCTCCAAAAATACACTTTAACTTTGGTTCCTATGGATCAAGTTGGACATGTCTATTTTGGTTATCCATCATAAGCCCAGCACTAGAACAATACCTGACATGTGGTAGGTTCAGTCAGTATGCCAAAGTAATGAGCATCATTTATCTATGAGCCCTGGTGCTTGAGGAATCATGAATATCTATATAATATCTATATGTTGCATATACAAACAAATATTTGCAATATGTACATGTTGCATTTACAAATATCTCATTCACTTTCAGTTTATTTCATAGAGTTTTTTTTTTTGGCGGTACGCGGGCCTCTCACTGCCGCGGCCCCTCCCACCGCAGAGCACAGGCTCCGGATGCACAGGCTCAGCGGCCATGGCTCACGGGCCCAGCTGCTCAGCGGCACGTGGGATCCTCCCGGACCGGGGTACGAACCTGCATCCCCTGCATCGGCAGGCGGACTATCAACCACTGCGCCATCAGGGAAGCCCCATAGAGATTTTATTTCACTTCAGTTCCTGAAAATCCTTGGAGATTCCTAGCCCAGATAATAAAAGATACCTAGATAAGTAAATTTTTAAATATACAATAAATTCTTGTCAGCCTTGAATTGATTCAAATGACTTTAAGAATATTTCCATTGATATGATGATCATAACTGCCATTTCACTTTCATACGTTATTTATCCATGCAGTTAAGAAATGAATAAAACACCAGTTAAGAAATTAAGTTGCAATGTCTTGCCTCTGGAGATTTCATAAATTATCATGGCCATGTTTCCTTCTGAAATAACTAAAAGTTTATGTCCCTGAGGGATTGATAGTTTACAAGGAAAGTAACACAAGCTTTGGCGGCATCTAGCTTTTTTTTTCTGATTATAAAAGTAAAACCCATTTATAGAAAATCTGGGGGAAAACCATCATAACGAAGTACATAGAAAATTGGATTAAAATACTGAACAAAGAATATCTCCACTCTAATTCAAAATCCCTTGAAACAGGAGAAATATACTCTTTCAAAGGAATAAACACATACAGTGCTAGAAAACCAAAAGGCATGGCATTAAGAGATTAGATAAGAAATCCTGCAAAGTAGAAAGCATAAAGATCAGACTGGCAGAGAAGTCCACATCCAAACGTGCAGGTCAGGAGAAGGATGCTGTAGAAATCAGAAAATTCCAGAGGCCAAACCCGCTCAACGTCCATGAATTCCAAGAGCAAGAAGAGACATGGGGATTAATTCTCAAACTGTTTTTAGGACAACAAGGCTGAGCCGTGGCCAGTGAATCTGGGATGGACTCTTGGAGCCAGCGTTGCAGGTAAAGGGAGAGAAACAGATCTGCAAATATCCCTGGAAGACCGCAAGAAATGCAGTAGGAAGAACAAGAAGCAGAGAGCGGCATATTCCAGTAGCGGTTTTCTTGCTAAATCCATGCAAACAGCTCTGTGAATTGGCTCTTCTGACTCTGAAAGATGCCCACAGTATCCTGCAGCTAGTGAAGCAGGGTGGCGCCTCCAGCAATTCAACGAGTCCTCTTCCCAGGGACAATAGCTTCTCCACCCAGAAGACAGGCTAGTCACAGACCACGTCCACTCAAATATGAAAGATTGACCATCGTATCAGTCAGCATCCAGTTAGGAAACAGAAATCATACCACTGCTTTGAACAGAGAATCCGATATGAAGAATTGCTAAATAAATAGAAACAACTGGTAAAGGTAACTGCAAGGGTAAAAAGAGATGCTGACCCAAACGTCCATCCGTGGAAGAATGGACAAACAAAATTTGCTATGGACAAACAATGGAATAGTATTTGTCCTTAAAAAGGAAGGAAATTCTGGCACTTACCACAACTTGGATGAAACTTCAGGACATTATGCTAAAATAGGCAATAACAAAAGGAGAAACACTGTATGATTCCTCTTATATGAAGTACCTAAAGTAGCCAAATTCTCACAGATGGAAAGTAGAATGGTGGTTGCCAAGGGCTGGGGCTGCGGGGGTGGGCGGGAGGCAGGGAAGGAGTAGGGAGTTATTTTTAATGGGTACAAAGTTTCAGTCTTACAAAATGAAAAGAGTTCTGGAGATTGGTTGCACGGGACAACGTGGATGTACTTAACATTACTGAACTGTACATTTTTAAATGGTTAAGATGGTAAATCTTATGTATGTATGTTTTACCCCAATTTTTAATTAAAAAAAAAAAAGTTTCAATGTTTTCAGAGAACTCTAAGGTATCATGGAAGTACCTAGTACAGGAAACAGCTATTATCCCTAGGGCTTGAGGGAACAAAAGGAAGAGGTTGGGATTATTAACATTCAGGAACTTAAAGGAGGGCTCCGAGGGCGTGGGACCCATAACCCAGAGGATGGATCAACAGATGGCTGGTTGCTGGCACATCAGAAACGGGGCATTTTGTAAGTGGTGGAAAACTGCCAAGTGGCTTTAGCTGGAGGCACTGCTGCCAGGTGGGGTGAAGAAACCTGGAGCAACTCTCACACGTCGAGGAAGCAACAGGCAGGAGCAAGTCCTTTTTTTCTCCCTCCAGCCTCCCCATCTCCCTCTCACAACCCCGGATGGCACAGCCCAACCCGGAGCCAGCTGGAAAAGCAGAGGCGTGGTTTGAAGAGTGCCAGCTCCAGCATCACAAAGCCAAATAGCAAAGAGTAGATTAATTTGAAGCTGAGAGACAAGAGCTTAACAGCTGATGGAAACATTAAAGAATAACCACAGTGTAGGGGAGAGAAACCATACATCTACCCTCTTAGGTTCTGTGCCTGGGACCTTTGAATTCAACTGAAAGAAGACATTAACAGGAGAAAAGGCATACAAATTCTTTGACATTAATATTTTCATTTTTACACGCACAGAGGCCTTCACAGAAAATAAGTGAGGACACAAGGAAGCAGTTAAACTCAGGGTGGGGGTGGGTGGGAGGGGTGTTTGTATTCCATTTTAACAAAGGGCGATAAATTATGGAAAAGTGACAAGACAGAGGAAAACGGTCTTGGGCTTCTTGGGGTGAGAAATTGTGGGAAAGTAAATACATGGGGGAACTAATGGAAGCCAGGGGTTATTTTGGTAAAGTTTGTTTGTGCAGCCCCATCTCAGTGCTAACCCTCTCCAGTGATAAGCGTTGCTCTCCTCCTGGTACAGGATAGGAGAGACGGATCACCTTCACAAAGGGAAGTTTATGTCTTGCTTTTAGGCAGGTAGCGGGTGGGAGCAAAGAGCTGTTTCTACATTTGCAGCTTCTTAATTGCCTTCAGCTGAAAATAATCCTTATGCCAAAGTGGTGTATTTCAGGACAGCATATCCTGATATGATGTTCATATTTCATCAACAAGAAAGAAAGGTACCAAATTCATTTATATTGATATTGAAATTTCCACCATTTTTTAAAGCAATAGGCTACATCTGTACTAAATTTAAGTTCTGCTTAAATGTATCATTGCTCAGATTTTATTAAAAAAACAAAAATATTATTATATTATAAGATATATTACTCAATTTTTTCACCTCTATCTTCATGTTTATCTATATGTGACTATGTTTATCTATAATGCTCAGGAAATAGTCTCTCCAGAAGTTAGTTTCATACTAGTTTTGATACATCCTGTCCCTCTCAATCATTAAAATGTTTTTCTTTCTGTTTTCATTTCCTTATATTTATTGCAATGTCATTGCATATTTCTCATACCATTTTGACATAGAAAATTTTTCTCTAGTAGTTTTTAAAATATTCTTAATCCTTTTTAAAGTCAATAGCTAAATTTAGATCCTTTTAGGTTTCTTATAACCTTTTGCATACATCAGTTTATACTAAATAGCAATCAGTGTACAAATTCAATATTTACTTCTTTTTCTGCCAGTCTGTGATTCACTCTATTTGAGAATCTTCTGCTGTTCTGCCTAACTCTTCCAATGCATCTTGTGTCATATCTAAATTAAATCTAATTGATTTCACAACATTTCCCAACCATGTTATTGGAGGGTGGTTGCCAATCAAATTTGATATGCATTTCTTCAAAATATGCCATTTTTACACTGGTCCAGAGATTATTATACCTAATCTCTGAATTGTTCCCCAAAAATGTGATTGCAATTGGCACAGCTGAGGCCACATCTCCTAGTAACAAATTCACAGTTAGAATTTAGTTAGGCACAAAGAATGGTTCTGGATATTTCAGACAGAAGTCTAGCTTGTGCATCTTTTTCTTTACGAACCATGTCAGTGCCATTGCCCTAGGCTGCCCTCCTTTGTCTTTTAAATTAATGCTGAATGTCTGAAGAATATTTTTCAGTTCTTCAATAATTTTTTTAAAATGTAGTTTTTGCAACATGTGTAAAATCAACGAAATACTCATTTCAACAACCTCCTTGTTTTTGTCTTCTGGTTCAATGATGTGTACAATAAATTTTAGTTGTTTAACACAACTTTTATCCCTGCCACAATCTGATCAAATTGACTTTGAAGGTTACATGGTTTTAAAATTTCTTGTATGATATTTTGTGCCGCTTAATTACCTATTAAATCAATAATGATACATTGAATTCTCCATCCTAGGTAGTGATAATTTGCTTCATAATTTATTTTCCATCTCACATGCTTGGCCATTCTAAGCATTCAATTTTGAAATGATTTCTGCTGAACGTAGAAATTATTTTTCAGTAAATACTGCACCACAGAAGTCCTCATTATGCTTTCTTTTTAAGAGCATCACACCCATGTTCTCTAGCTCTGTCAATGCTCTGCATTTACTTGTCTTTGTGGAATACTATCAACCGTTTGCTATTTATTCAGCCTTTTTGTTCCCATCCAGTAATTGCATGTGAGCCTCTTTGTGTGCAAGTGACATTTCATGATCGTAATTAAATCTTCACTCAGGGAAGAATGTGGAGTTGCAGGGATTTCTTCTGATCTGTTCAAGTTATGAATTTAATTAGAACAATTTTCTGACTCATTTTCTTTCATTTTGTATTAATAATTAAATCCTCATTAAATAAAAAATTTGTAATGCCTCTTTCATGTGAGTGAAGTTCAATGCAGATCTGCTTCCTTTTGTTGTTTTCAATCTATAAAAACAGGCACACTGTTTCTTTGAAAATTTTCTTTTTTCAGCTTTTTGCTTTTTTCTGAGCTATCCTTTTATATTGTCAATTTTAATTTCTATACAATCTCAACTGGTATTCATTCTCAATTATCTAGGAACTTCTGCCTCTCAAATCTTCCCTGTACTATGAAATCGTGTTTGTCTCTGATACATAGCCCCAAACCTTTGTGGTTGCCTTTTTTCCTAGTGTACTACCTTTTTTTTTGCAATTTTACTGTAAAATATTCATAAAATTTACCATTTTAAGTGCTGCAATTCAGTGGCATTAAGTAGGTGCATGGTGCTATGCAACCATCACCACTATCCATTTCCAGAACTTTCTCATCATCACAACCTGAAACTCGGCACCTGTCAAACAATAACTTCCCATTCCTCTTTCCGCCTCCAGTCCCTGGCAACCAAAATTCTGCTTTCTGTCTCTATAAATTTAACCATTCTAGATACCTAATATAAGTGGAATCATATAATATTTGTTTTGGGTGTGTGTATGACAGGCTTATTTCACTCAGCATTAATGCCTTCAAAGTTCATCTATGTTGTAACATGCATCAGAATTTCCTTCCTTTTTAAAGGCTGACTAATATGGTAGTGTATATATATGTCTATACAACGTTTTGTTTATCCAGTCATCTGTTGATGGGCATGTGGGTTGTTTCCCCCTTTTGGTTATCGTGAATAATGCTGTTATGAATATTGATGTGCAAGTATCTATTTACATCTCTGTCTATTTTTTTTTTTTTTTTTTTTTTTTTTTTTTTTGCGGTATGCGGGCCTCTCACTGTTGTGGCCTCTCCCATTGCGGAGCACCGGCTCTGGACGCACAGGCTCAGCGGCCATGGCTCACGGGTCCAGCCGCTCCGCAGCATGTGGGATCTTCCCGGACTGGGGCACAAACCCGTGTCCCCTGCATCGGCAGGCAGACTCTCAACCACTGCACCACCAGGGGAACCCTCTCTGTTTTTAATTTTTGGAGTACATACCTAGGTGTGGAATTTCTAGATCATCTGGTAATTCTATGTTGAACTTTTTGAGGAACTCCTGGTTGCTTTTCATACCTACATACTCTTCTACTGCTTTTATAGTGGGTTTGTTTTGAAAGGTGAAGTTCTTCAATCCACATGGAATATTTCTCTGGGTATTATGTATGGGACAGAGCTAACTATATTTTATGTGAATGGATATTCGGTTGTCTCAGGCCCATTTCTTGTATAATTTTTCCCCTGCTTCTTTGAAACTCTAGCTTTATCATATACTAAATTCTCATGTAAACGTGGATCTCTTTCTAGATTTCTGCTCTTTCCATTGAGCCAATCTCCACAGCTGTGTGGGAGCCTACATTGTTCTTTTTTTAAACCATTCTTAGTTCTTCTCACAGATTTTTTTCCCTCTAGATGAACTTTAGACTCAAGTTCGTGAGGTTTAATTAAAAATTTCCAGGGATTTTAACTGAAATTTTATCGATTGATAGTTGAATAGAAGAAATGACATTTTTATAATAGTCAACCCTTGAATACAGAAACTTGGTATTTTCCTCCACTTATTCAGGTCATCCTTTCCATCCTTCACTAAAGACCTACATTCTCTTTAATCTTTTTCTGTTTTGTTGCTATTATAAATGCAACATAAGTATTTCTGTCTTTAAAATCCTCTAGGAAAAGATCTATTTAGGAAGAACAATATTATGCTTTAATCATCTTGTATTTTTAGACATTTAAGCTTTTTAACCTTTTGCTAGTATAATTTAGGAAAAAATATTATGTATTTTTTCTTATAATCTTTAGAATAGATTCTGCATATTTCTGGATCAGAGAGTAGGGACAGTTCTGAGGTTCTTGAGGGCATATTCTTGATACACTGCTTCCCATTGCACTAAAAATTTCAAACTCTTCACCACTGTCTACACAGTCCTCCCTGAAGTGGCTTCTGCCTCTCTCCAACCTCATCTCCTGCCACTTTCTGCTTCGTCCACTTTAGCCCCGCTCTACTGGCCTTCCCTTTGTTTCTTCTTCTTTTTTTTAATTTTTATTTATTTTTTGGATGCATTGAGTTATCGTTGCTGTGTGTGGGCTTTCTCTAGTTGCGGCAAGCAGGGGCTACTCTTTGTTGCAGTGCACGGCCTTCTCACTGCAGTGGCTTCTCTTGTTGTGGAGCACAGGCTCTAGGTGCACAGGCTTCAGTAGCTGTGGCTCGCAGGTTCTAGAGCACAGGCTCAGTAGTTGTGGCACACAGGCTTAGTTGCCCCACGGCATGTGGGATCTTCCTGGACCAGGGATCGAACCCACGTCCCCTGCATTGGCAGGCGGATTCTTAACCACTGTGCCACCAGAGAAGTCTCTTTCCCTTTGTTTCTAAAACACACCAAACTTATTACCTAACACAACCAAATCTCATCTTATATTCACGTAAACCCTCCATCTTGCAGCTGCAGCTTCTGGAACACAGGGTCTCCAAGATTCCATCAGAGAGGAAGAGGGGGCTGGAGGAGGCAAACTTGTTCTTAATTACATTGGCCAAGAAGCCAAGTATGTCACATCTGTTCACAATCCACTGATCGAAACTAGTCATATGACCCAGCTTCACTGCAAGGAAGGCTTGAAAGAGTCAAGGAAGACATGGAACATTGGGCGAGCACTGTCTTGTCTCTGCCATGATGGCCTCCCATTTGCCTTAGCCTTTCTCTCATTTCTCTGCAAGTTGAATATTCTTTTATATAGCTATTAGTATCACATTTTCATGAATTGCTTGGGCATGTCCTTTCCCCGATTATCTATAAAAATTCTCGCTATTTTCTTATTTGCTCATTTGAGCTATTTAAATATTAAGGCTATTTTAGACTTTCTCAATGATTCTATTTGTCACTTCTTCCAAATATTTTTTCTGTGTTTGACCTGCATTTTAACTTTATGCATTTTGCAGCTGTGGAAATTTTTTTACTTTAAAATAATAATTTATTTTCTATTCATTACATTTAACTAATAATCAAATCTATTATTTTCCTTTTTAAATGTTTCTGTTGCTTTTAAACATGAAAAGCCCTTTCCTACCTAACTACCACACATTTGCCTATATCTTCTTATTTTTATGGTTTGACTTTTTACATTTAACTCTTCAATAAAAAAAATACAAAATATTGCTAGCACCTGAAAAAAACAATGAGGTACTCCCCAATAAACTTAAAATAATGGATCACATAATGGGTCAGAACACAGATATGCATCATTACCTTAGATAAATTGGCTACCAAGCTGAAGCTTTATTTTAACATTTGGGGGGATGGTAGAGGCTAGAAGAGGGAATACCAAAGAGATGCAGACCAAGGAGGGATGTCATGATCACATCTGTGTGGCAGATACATCACTTTGGTGGAAAGAGACACATCTGGCTATCACCAGCCACTTAACCTCCAACTTTCTTTCCAGTTCTGATTCTAAGTTCTCAATGTTCACTACTGATTATGACTTGTCTTCCCACGCTGCTTGCCTACAGGGAAAAATTACACTAACTAAAGAACACAAATATCTAGGCTGCCTGTGTCACAAGAGTGAAGTGACATTCTAGTTTATATACCACTCTCTTTGTGTGTTTAGAAAAAGTCAGTTCCCAGGAACCTGAGTACTTTGCTTATGCTCAGGTTGAATTTTAGAGCCAGAAGCCAGCTCAGAACCTTGAACACAGTGATGACACCCAAGTGTCATCCACTGGACTTGCCTGGAAATCCCCATCTTGCCCAGGTGGTCCCTCTATACAGCTCAATGCTTGATTGCTTCCAAGACCAATGAGCTTCATGAATCATTTGTGTCGTCCTTGCAAAGTACTAACCTTCTCCAAATTATTTAAGTTTTAGTATTTGTATTACCAAAGTGAACACATAGGTTATATTTAAAGTCTAAATCAAGGGCCAGTGGGCAAATGGGCCAAATCCAGTCCATTGCCTGTGTTTAAAAACAAAGTTTTGTTGAAACATGGCCATGATCATTCGTTTACATATTGTCTATGGTGGCTTTTACTCCACAACAGCAGAGTGAGTCATTGTAACAAAGACCATATGGCCTGCAAAACTTAAAACACTTCTTATCGGGCTCTTTACAAAATAAGTTTGCTGCTCCCTTGCTTAGAAGGTGGCAGAGCAATAAGATGAAAGGAACCTGGATCCCCAGATGAGCTGGTAGAGTAGAGACAGCCCAGCCAGCCAGTATGTCTCATCTTCAACTGGACATCAGAAGGAAACACACTTCTATCTTGCCTGTGCCCCCTAGATTTTCATGGTATCAGAATTAACTACAATGCACCATAATTAACCATCAGGTAACAAATCAGTTTGATAATGGATATATATTAGTGAGGTTAGGCTAGGTTATGTTGCACTAATAATAACCCTTAAAATCTTAGGTGCTTATAAGATATGTTTATTTCTCATTCATGCTATATGTCCATTCACAGTGAGTGAGCTGCTAGTCTGCCCTACATCTTCTCACTCCAGGACACAAGCTGAAGGAGGCTCTGTCACTCAAACCATCATTCAAACCATCACTGTTACCCTGGCAGGGGAAGAGATACAGAAATCGTGAACTGTCTCTTAAAGTTTCCACCCAGAAGTCACATCCATCGCTTCTGCCCACGTGCTATTGACCAAAATAAGAGATGGGCTGTAACAGAGGCCTGCCCCCCTATCTCTTCCATCACCTGAGTTTCCCTGGAGCCACAGTGCAAGTCCCAGCAAGCTGACAGCTTCCCACCTCGAATGCCTGTTTCTCTCTTCTATTCCCAAGGGATTTCCAGGGCTTTCCACACACAAGTGTGATCCAGAAGTACAAGGATGTTAATGCCACAGGGGCAACCTTCAAACATTGGAGGATGGGAGTTGGTGATAAATGCCCCAGTATCCCTTTCCTCTGACAGCACAATGACGAGGCACAATCCACGTGGGGTCCCAAACAATCACCCATAGCTTTTCCCCCATTCCTGTCTCACTTGCCCACTTCCTCACTTTTGTTTCCTGAGGTCACTTCCCAAATATTCTACACTGCACCCAAGCTCTGTCTCAGGGTCCACTTTTACGGAAATTCAATTAAGATATACAATTTCACAACAACGGGGGAAACCAATCTCAACAAGACACCAGGATGAGAGCAGCTCTACTGACTTCCATGCTTCCAGGGTCTTCCTAAGCTTAGTTCTGGACATTCACACACCACGTGCTCCAGTCACAATGAACTATGCTTTGTCCCCTTGACATGCTGTCACTTTTCTGTCTCCAGGACATCTGTCATGTTCTCTGCCTGGATTACTCTTTCTATCACATTTCTAATATCTGTAGTCCAGATTACTCCTTCATTTAAGACCCAGACTAAATACTGCGGGACTTCCCTGGCGGTCCAGGGGTTAGGACTCCACACTTCCACGGCAGGCGGCCCCGGTTCGATCCCTGGTCTGGGAACTAAGATCCTGCCTGCCCCGCAGCGTGGCCAAAAACTTAAAATCCCATAAACCGCATAGGGCAGCCAAAAAAACAAACCCCAAAACCAAAAAAAAAAAACAACTAAATATTGCTTCTATACTGTTTTGTCTGATCCTGCCCACACATATCCCTACCTCCTGGAACGGGAAATAATCTTTCCCTCCTCTAAACCTAGAAGCCTTTTACACTTCTCACTTCCTACTTTGTGATATAAATAGTTATGTTTTCCCTGCCTTAATCTAGTATAATCTCCTCAATGACAAAAGAATGGTTTTCTCAATCCATCTTTATCTCTCCCATTGCCCAACACAGCACTAGAACATAATAAAGGCTGTTGGCCCGTACAGGACTGGGAATGCCTGGTTTTCTTCAGTTAGAAATGTATTTTTTACCCCACACCCACTGGACTAACTGGAACACGTTTCCCTGTCAAAGGCTACATCAGAAGAAAATTGGTTTATGTTTGGGTATCAGATCTGTGACAATTCACTGTAATTTCCTCCTCTCTGATAATAACTGATTGATTTGAAGAAGTAAACATAATTTGATTGGGTATTTACTGTCTTCCAGAATACATGCATATTCTTATTCAGTGCATTTGCATTGTGTGTAAACTTTATTGAAAACAGAAATGAGAGTGTCTTCACATCTGTATACAATCTGCATCTCCTAATACAAGAGACTTCAGTAACAAGAAAATCTTGCCCTTCTAACACTAACTTTAAACAATCTCAACAAGACTCCAGAATGAGAACATCCTGAAGGAATGTGAAAAGCAATATAACCTTTGAAGACAATAAGCTCCCCTTGAGCCCCATGGCAAACTTCTCAGAAGTTTGAGGAACCTTTGTGCTTGAAGAAGTTACCACTGCTATTGTGCTACACCTTGTAAAAGGGAGGAGTGTAATATCAACCATGGGGCAGACAGATGGCCCACGGTCTTAGCAGACTTCCTGTATTGTGCTGATGGTCTGATGGCCCCAGATTCAGAGAAATGTAAATGGTGACTGAACCCCTGCTAAGTGCCAGGCCCCATGGTGGGCCCTGAGGACACTATGGTAAGCAAAAAGCTCAGTTCTTGACCTCAAAGACCTGACAGTCCAGTGTGTGTGTTGTTGGGTACAGAGCTGTCTTGACCTTACTATTCATTAGCTGTGTGATCTTGGGTAAGTTATTAGATGTATCTCAGCCAGCATTTTTATTGTTGTTTATAAAGAAGAGATAACATCCAGCAGCCTCATCTTCTTACTGAGGGACTCAAAGGAGACTGTCCAGGTGAGTCTAGACTTAGACATCATTGGATGTGGATGCCCTGGCAGGGAATGAGTACAGGAATGGAGGTCAGGATGGGCCCCTAGGGGCTACTGGAGTTACTGGCACATCTTTTTCCAATGTCAAGGGCAGGTAACTCCCTGCTGGCCATGCCAGGGAGAAAGGCAGCTGCCTCCAAAAACTGTGTGCTGCCTGGAAGGAATCGTATGAACATTTCCAAAGGAGAAAAAAACTAAGAAATTTACAGTTGGCCCAAGTTAGGATTTGTTGACTTTAACAAAAGCCTTGTCTTTACTGGCCAATTGGAGAAACCTGCCACATGGGAGAGATGAAAGATTTAAGGAAGGTGATGGGGAACTAGGACTAGAAGGTATGGGGAGATTCAGAGCTGGTGCAGTATTTGGTTATCTGTCCCCAGCATCTCTGGAAGGTCCTTTTCAATTCTTTTCCTAGGTGTTCATCTTAAGAGCCATGGAAGGGGATATTTTTAAAGTGTTGGTTTTAACTGAAGGAAATGACAAAAGAATACACGTTTGCTTATCACGGGCCATTTCCAAAGCCACAGAGAAGGTGTATGTACTGAGAGCAGTATTCCATAGCTGTTTTTGTTTTTTTGTTATTTTCCCCCCTAAGGAGAAAAAATAAATTTAAAATTAATTTAAATTAATGAATACATTTTAACTTTAAATTAAATTTCTCCCTATTGAGAGATATTGAGTACTAAGGGCTAGGATTTTGTCAGTTTGGATTGAACTTTGGAGGGCCACAAACTGTTGTAATATCTAAGGATTTTTTTATCCCCTGAGAACCAATTTTCACCACTTCAAGGATAGTATCACCTCTGTTGAAAATGCATACTCTAGAAGAGCAGGGAGAATTCTTCAACAGATTGAATAATAGCCCACAGGATCCTCCCAGTCAATTTTCCCACGTCCCATGGTACCTGGCGTCCTGGTGACACAATATACCCCAGAGCATGTGGAACTGAGGAAATGGCCCTATTGGTGCCAGGGACCATCAGGACACAAATGGTCACTGGGATACACATGTCTGTAAGTCTCTGCCTCAAATACTCCCTGATCTGAAATCAAACTATGAAAAGAAGGGCTTTCCTGGTGGCACAGTGGTTGAGAATCTGCCTGCCGATGCAGGGGACACGGGTTCGGGCCCTGGTCTGGGAGGATCCCACATGCCGCGGAGCAACTGGGCCCGTGAGCCACAACTACTGAGCCTGCGCTTCTGGAGCCTGTGCTCCGCAACAACAGAGGCCGCGACAGTGAGAGGCCCGCGTACCGCGATGAAGAGTGGCCCCCGCTTGCCACAACTAGAGAAGGCCCATGCACAGAAACGAAGACCCAACACAGCCAAAAATAAATAATAATAAATAATTTAAAAAAAAAAAAAAAAAAAAACTATGAAAAGAAGAAAACAGCAGTAAAGTCAGCACACATAAAGAGCTTTCAGAAAGCAATTTAAGTTTAAATGCCAGATTGATTCGTTAATATTTATTTTACACCTATTCTGTCCAACACCCTGGGATAAGACATTCAACTGGATTTGTTGAATCTTAACAATGCCAGGCTTTTGTTGGCTATTTGGAGCTAAAACGTTAGGAAGTTGCACCAGACTGAAGCTGGAAGTAGGCAGAGACCTCGGCGATCTTCACAAGGGAAGATTTTCCATCTTTATATGCAGCCATTCAAGATGGATCCAGCAATTCATTTCTCCAAAACATCTTATTTTGCAAGCCTGAACTGATGAAAGTCCTCAGGGAAACAATGGTAGGGAGATCCTTCACCAAGCTCATCTACATTCTAGAAAAGTCTAACAGGAAGTGGAGCAGAAGGTGCAGCAGATCTTATTAAATTTCTCTAGGAGCCTGGGCATAGACTATTTTGTGGAGCTGGGCGAATAACATTCTGGTTTGAAGGACCAAACGTCCTCACTGCTTACGATGATTTGTCTCTTTATATAAATTATTTCTGATCCGAAATATTGTTGCTTTGTCTTTCTGTCTTACTCTCTCAGTGCATTTTTATACTTCTGCCGAAGATCTGATACTCAGAAGAAATTAAAATCAACAGAGAAATTAATGGGCCAAGATTCTTATGTAACTATGGAACTCTGCAGGAGAATTCTTCTGTGGAGAAAATTGAGCTCCTTGAGGATATAATTAAAGGTAATTCAAATCCAGATGTGAGACAGGAAGATCAAGACAGAGGCTCAGCACTTAATTTCATGATGGGGGTGGGAAGGAAGGGAAGAGAGGAAACTGCAGGGAAAGCAAGTTATTAAGATGATAAACACTTAAGTGTATTATGTCACCAAATTCACTTTAACCATATCAAGTCTATTTCACGTCATTGGGCAAAACAAATTTTAATTCATGTGTGATACACATGTGTGATACAAACATTGGGTGAAACAATAGGTACAAACCAATTACTCTCCTGAAAGTTAATACACATAGATCTCAACTTCAGCATTTAGGCAAGAGGCAGGCAGCATGTCATTATCACAGTCAAATGCACATCAGATGATAGATAACACCTTTTTGTTGAGATTTTAGCTGTATTTTATTAGGAACTGGGCAGAAATATTGATTTGCACAGACTTGAGAGTCATTTAGCATCTCTAGCAGTAGTTATACAAAATGCCAGAGGGGAAACCACCAGGCAGCTTTTCCAAATGAGCAGAACAGCACATTGGGATGTTGCTGGTATTTGTATACATGGGAGATCTCAAAAATGCAAACGAAGGAAAAAATTTAAGCACACATTTATAAAGTACGGGGAAGCCATAAGGATTAATTTGCAGATTTTCTGCAGGTCCATTTATGATATATAAATAGAAATAAATGTGATTTGACTGGCTTTTAACCACTTTTGAGCAATCAAGACTTGTATGAAGCATGCAGGTGTGCTCTACCTTGCCTTCCCCAGGCACTTTCTGGTAATGCCTTAGATTTCCTAAGCAAGAAACCTTGAAATTATTTAACTTCATTGTTGGTGTTGCTTCTCTGGTTCCATCAACATTATCATTCACATGATAAAGAGAGACAGAAACTGTCAGATCAAATCCAGTTTTGTAATACATATGCTTAGAGTCATAAACAACTAGAAGAGAATACGTTGTCAGACACTCCACTGTTTTGGCACACTACCAAGTGAAATGAATACTTCGAACAATTTGATTAGTGTAGAAAGTGAGTCTGAATAATACTTGAATCGGGAAGTGTTTTTTAAATGAATGTTTTCTGGTCTACTTGTTTTAAATCAACTAGACATTTTGCCACATCCTTGCTTCTCTTTGTGTTTTATGAACACAGTTACTTAATATCACCTCTCCAGTTGGGTCCATCCAAGGTGAAGTCAGGTGAAAAGGTAACAACTAACACTTGTCCACAATTATGAGTTTGGCATACTATAGGTGTTCAAGAAGTCCTACAAAGTATACACCCTAGATTATCCAAAACAACTGGATTTTTGTTCATTGCAGCACTATTTACAATAACCAGGACATGGAAACAACCTAAATGTCCATCGATAGATGAATGGATAAAGATGTGGTACATATATACAATGGAATATTACTCAGCCATAAAGAGGTACAAAATTGGGTCATTTGTAGAGATGTGGTTGGACCTAGAGTCTGTCATACAGAGTGAAGTAAGTCAGAAAGAGAAAAACAAATATCATATACTAACACATATAGGTGGAATCTAGAAAAATGGTACAGATGAACCTATTTGCAGGGCAGGAATAGAGATAGAGACATAGAGAACAGACATATGGACACAGGGGGAGAAGGGGAGGGTGGACGAATTGGGAGATTAGGATTGACATATATACACTACCATGTGTAAAACAGATGGCTAGTGGGAACCTGCTGTATAGCACAGGGAGCTCAACTTGGTGCTCTGTGATGACCTAGATGGGTGGGATGGGGGTGGGGAAGTGGGAGGGAGGTCCAAGAGGAAGAGGATATATGTATACATATAGCTGATTCACTTAGTTGTACAGCAGAAACTAACACAACATTGTAAAGCAACTATACTCCAATAAATAAATAAAAACAAAAACTCAATAGCAGCAAATAATTAAAATAGGAGACAATAGGTACAAAGCAATTACTCTCCTGAATAAATATAATCATTAACAATCTCAAAAAAATCATTCTTTTTGTTAAAAGTGATCTGTATATTGTATGTAAACAAATGCAATTGTAGTTTTATGCATTTAATTTATAACTTAAAAATGTTTTATAAATATGAATATACAGATTTGGGGGTGGGGGGAGTCCTTTATCAGACCAATGCCCTAGTTTTTGGTTTGAAAATCGTTCTTTCTTAAGCACGATGTAGACAGTTCAAGAAGTTGCAACCTGGTAAATGTCAGTAGCTTGGATTATGGCATTAGGTCTAAAGCAGAACATCTGGCAATGTCTGGAGATATTTTGGTTGCCACAACTGGGTGGGGATTGAGAGTGCAACAGGCATCTAGTGGGTAGAAGCCAGGCAGCTGTTAAACATCCTACAATCCATGGGACAGCCCACCAGGACAAAAAATTATCCAACCCAAAATATCAATAGTGCCAAAAGCAAGAAACTCTGAATTATGGCAAAGAAAACCAACTGGTTAAACATTTCTTCAGGCACAACTGTTGAGCTTCAGAGCATTTATCCATATGACCAGGAGGTGCAGAGAAAGGAAAGCACTGAACTGGGAGTCATGAGGTATTTCTAGTCCTTGCTCTATCGAGGTAGTAAACAAAGACTTAATGACTTAAATTTCTAAATCAATGAACTTAAATAAGTTAAGTATTTACATAGATTTGGTTTCCTCATAAGTTAAATAAGGACCCCTAAGATTTACACTTCCTAGAACCCTCAATTATGCTTTCCCATCAAACTAAAACTCAATTTCTTATAGTATTTTGCTATTCATAAAATTATTTTATAGCTATCATTTCCTTTGTTAAAATAACATAAATTTTAATTATTTAGTGATTATTTAAGTTGGTTTCTTTGAAGAAAATTACAATCATATCAATGCTTGGGATTCTCCAAGAGACAAGTTGCCTCTCCACCCATCAATAGGTGAAAAGGCTACATCCCATCCCTTTGAATCTGGGTTGGTTTTGAGACTTGTTTTGGCCAATAGAATGAGTACCAGTGCTGTGCTACTTCTGGCTATAGGCTTAAATCAGCCACCTGTACACTCTTAGAGCCAGCTGTAGTGTCATAAGGGAGTCCTGACTAGACTGCTGACATGTTAGAAGCCACATGAGAAAAGCCCTAGAGGATGAGAAAACATCACAGATGTTCACCCCCAGCCAAGCTCCCACCTGAATGCAGCTGCATGAGTGACTCAGCCAACACCATGTAGAACAGAAGAACCACCCAGCTGAGCCCTGCCCCAATCCTTGACCCACAGAATGTGTAAATCATACATTATTTTATGTTTGGGTATTTTGTATTTCGCAGCAATTGATAGCTGAAACAAAGCTTTGCTGGCAACTCAAATCTTCATGTCAACCTCATATACTCATGATTTTATCTTGTCTTTCAGGAACAAAAAAACAGAGGCAGGGCTCTGCTCCCAACTATTCAGCGTCCCATCACTATCTTTTTTTCTCCTAACCAGAAAGGATTTCAATTGCAACCAAGTTATCAAATTCCCCCTCCAATGTATCTGCTTAACTTCACTGAGGAGGTTAGCATAATGTCATCAGAGAACTCAGGAAACCATATGGTACTGGACTAAGTCTCTATTTTCCCAACTCTACCACAGGTGAACTCTGCTTTTTCTAATGTATACAAAATTCAGTCAACTCGTAAAACTCAATCAACTCACAGAATGGCTGAGCCAAGCATGTGAATTCTTCTTTGTTTCCATATAAAATACAGGCAGCTAATTGTGGAAACACTCAATCTCCATACTGTCTTTGGTTTGCCTAATGCTGGGAAGGATTAAACCTGGGAAAAATTGTGATAAGATTCCAGGTACACTTTTGTCTTGATTCAGGGCATTTTATGTAAAAGTATAAAACCCGTAGTACAGCTGAGCAGTGGGCAGGCCTGAAGATGACTCACCAGGCCAGCCATGTTTCCACCGTGGTCTGCCGTTTGTTTTCCTGCTTCTCTCAGAAGAAAACATTACTAGCAAGACTAGTGTCTGTAAGGCCAACTGGCCTGAGGCAGGGGAACGCAATCAGACTCACAGGTTGAAACTGACCTGGAGACTTTCCGGACCACCCAGTTCCGGAAACTGACCTGGAGACTTTCCGGACCACCCAGTTCCAGAAACTGACCTGGAGACTTTCCGGACCACCCAGTTCCAGAAACTGACCTGGGGACTTTCCACCCGGCCCAGCCTTCCCGCCTTTCGAGGGGCGGGACTAACGGTCCCCCACGATACCCGAAAAGACCACCAAATAAGGAATACCCTGCGCCCTCCCGGATTCACCACACCCATTTCCCTTCTTCCTCTATAAATTCTGCCCAAACCCTCGCCCGGGCGCGACTTCTCTGGCCCCTTTCTCTCGGACCAGTGAACCTCGCCCGGGAGCGTTCCTAAATAAAACTTGTTTAAGCTCTCCTCCGTTTCTGGGTGCCGTTCCTTACATTTGGTGCCGAAACCCGGGAGGGGGGGGTACCAAGCCCCGCGGGTTACCGCGTGGGCCGCTCCTCCCCCCCCCCCAGGAGACAACCAGGGAACCTCTACTCATCCACCCAATCCGGCAGAAAACGGGGTAAGTCCCCCTCCCTTGTTCCTTCCGACTTTCAGAGTCTCTGCTCGCCGGACTCCCTGTCCTTAATCGCGGTCGCGTCAGGGGCTCTTCCGTCCTCTCGGGCAACTGAGGAGACGTCCCAATTGCCTGACCGCCCTCCGATCTGCCGTGAATTGGAGACTGAGACCAGGGACGCCTCTCTCCCTCTCCATTCACTCAGGGACAGACTGGGGTCATGGGAACCTCACAATCGAAACCAGATTCTAAGACGCCCCTGGGGTGTCTCCTAGCCAATTTTACAGCCCTCGGTTTCTCCCAAGATCTCCGTCGCCGACGGCTTATTTTCTATTCCACTGTGGCCTGGCCACAATATCCTCTAGACAATCAATCCAAATGGCCTCCTGAAGGGACTTTCGATTTTAACATCCTCCGTGATCTAGATAATTACTGCCGCAGGACGGGCAAATGGTTCGAGGTCCCCTATGTCCAGGCCTTCTGGTATTTACGCTCCCGCCCTTCCCTCTGCGTCGATTGTTCCACTTCCCAGATCCTTCTTGCCAAACAGACATCTCCTACATCCAAGACCCTAATTTCCTTTGATGATAACCCCTCTCCACTAGCTGACCCACCCGAATCTCTCGCCTCTCCCCACTCCAGAGCTCCTCTCCAACCTCCACCCTACCCTGAAGCGGTCCCTCCTCCTCCCGAATACGCTCCGGTCCCTCCAACCGCTCTCCTGCCTCCCTCAATGGTTTCTCCTCCCATGCCCCTTGCTTCGCCAATTAGTGCGCATACATGCTCTCACGACTCCCAAGATGCAAATCTCCTCTGCCCTCTGAGGGAGGTAGCAGGAGCGGAAGGATTAGTTAGAGTTCATGTTCAAATAGAAAAGCAATTAGGCTCCTTTTCTGCCGACTCTTACCACTACATCAAAGAATTTCGCTACCTCTCTCAAGCTTATGATCTAACCTGGCACGATATCTTTGTGATCCTATCTTCTACTCTGACCCCTGACGAGAGGGAAAGAATTCAAACTGCTGCCCGAAACCATGCAGATCAGGTTCACCTTACCGACAACTCCATGCCTGTCGGAGTGACTGCCGTACCTGGCACCGATCCAGGCTGGACTTATCAGGATGGCCAAGATGGCCGTCGTAAACGCGACCTCATGATCCAATGCCTCCTGGCTGGCATGCAGGTGGTCGCTCATAAGGTAGTCAATTTTGAAAAACTAAAAGAGATAACCCAAGAACCTAACGAAAATCCAGCTGTGTTTCTCAATCGCCTTACAGAGGCCTTAACTCTCTACACCCGGCTGGATCCCGACACCCCGGCAGGGGCAACGGTCCTAGCTACCCATTTTATTACCCAATCAGCCCCGGACATCCGCAAGAAATTAAAACGGGCAGAAGACGGCCCTCAAACCCCTATTCGAGATCTGGTAAAGATGGCCTTTAAAGTCTATAATGGCCGTGAGGATTTGGCAGAATCCAGCCGACAGGCTCGGATGCACCAAAAGGTGGCCCTCCAAACCCAAGCTCTTGTAGCCGCCCTGAGGCCGGCCATCTCCCATGGATCACAGCATCCATGGGGGCCGCAAAACGCAACCCCGCCAGGGGCCTGCTTCAAATGCGGAAAAGAAGGCCACTGGGCTCGCCAATGTCCCAATCCCCGACCTCCTTATAAGCCCTGTCCCAGCTGCGGCCTAACGGGCCACTGGAAGAGTGACTGCCCTACGACTGGTCCTCTCTCAGCGTCTCCACGCGGGGGGCAGGCCGACCCAACGGCATTACCACTCGAACTGCTGGGATTGGCTGACGACTGACTGGCGCCCGGACTCGAAGACCACCATCACCCTCGCCGCGCCCAGGGTAACGCTACAGGTAGCGGGTAAGTCCATCTCATTTCTGGTGGACACGGGGGCTACCTATTCAGTCCTGCCTACCTATTCCCGGCCAGTTTCTCCTTCCCAGATCTCGGTCATGGGTATTGATGGCAAACCATCCTTCCCACTCCAGACCGGTCCACTCCCATGTCATATCAAAGGACTCCCTTTTACTCATTCCTTCTTAGTCATACCATCCTGCCCAGTTCCTTTGCTAGGCCGAGATGTCCTTTTCCACTTAGGGGCCTCCTCCAGCTGGTTAGACTTGACCCTAAGTCCCCTCCTCCCAACTCCTGCTTCCTCTTCTCGGCCTGTCTCTAGAACCCTCCCCCTCCTATTCCCCTCTTCTCATCACACCAAACCCAATCAATCCCCAAGTCTGGGATACTTCTAAGCTCATAATAGCAACACACCATTCCCCCGTCCTCATCCGCCTAAAGGATCCCTCCAAATTTCCATCAAGGCCCCCATTTCCCATCTCTGAGACTCACCTTAGGGGCCTACAATCTATTATCACCAGACTCCTAAACCAGGGACTCCTCATCCCCACGGACTCTCCCTGCAACACTCCCATCCTGCCTGTCCGCAAGGCCTCTGGGGATTATCGCCTGGTCCAGGACCTCCGACTAACCAATGAGGCCATAATTTCCACCCAGTAGTCTGGATCCCTAACTTTGCTCTTCTCACTTAAACCCATATATCTAGCCGCTAAAGAAATCCCTCAAGGACCCCTCACCTCTCCTTCCGCCGTTCGACAGGCCTTTCTCACCTTCCGTAACGCTCTTGATATCTTCTCCTCCCCTTTCTCTGCCCAGCCCAAACTGATTTTTTCACCTTTTTGTGGATGAACGGGCCGGAATAGACACTGGACTCCTTGCCCAGCCTGTAGGGCCTTCCTACCGCCCCATGGCTTACCTCTCCAAACAGCTAGACCCAACGATTCGGGGATGGCAACCATGCCTTCGGGCCCTAGCAGCGGCAGCCGAACTGACCAAACACTCAAACTGACTCTGGTCGACCCACTAACCGTGTTTTCCTCCCACTGGCTGGTCGACATCCTAGGCTACAAGTCTCTCTCCCTCCTGGGCTCCTCCCGCATCCAGGAATTCTACCTGCTGTTCATTGAAAACCCTGCTATCTCCCTCGACCTCTTCCCCCGCCTAAACTCGGCCTCCCTCTTGCCTATCTCCGATACTGGGACCTCCCCTTCCCACTCCTGCCCCCAAGTCGTAGAGACTCTCAGCCCGCAGAGAGAGGGACTCTTTGACACCCCTCTTTCAAACCCGGACCGCACCCTCTTCGTAGCATGCTTGCTCCCTGTTTTCTTAGGTTCGTTCGCAGGCGCATGGAGGAAGTCTCTCGGGTGGCCACAAACCAAATGCTCCTCGGCCCTTACACCTTGCTTCCTACAGAATCCCCCACTGGTCTCCCTTAAGCCTCGGACCTCTGGTCGCCCAACTACCCTTTCGACGCCCCCATTCAGCAAGAAGTAGCCAGAGATCAGAACGCTGCCCCATTACACCAAAGATGTCGGGATGTAAGGCCAACTGGCCCGAGGCAGGGGAACGCAATCAGACTCACAGACTCACTGGGTGGACCTGGAGACTTTCCGGACCACCCAGTTCCAGGAACTGACCTGGGGACTTTCCACCCGGCCCAGCCTTTCCGCCTTTCGAGGGGCGGGACTAACGGTCCCCCACGATACCTGAAAAGACCACCATATGAGGAATACCCTGCGCCCTCCCAGATTCACCACACCCTTTTCCCTTCTTCCCCTATAAATTCTGCCCAAACCCTCGCCCAGGCGCGACTTCTCTGGCCTCTTTCTCTCGGACCAGTGAACCTCGCCCGGGTGCATTCCCAAATAAAGCTTGTTTAAGTTGTCCTCCGTTTCTTGGTGCCATTCCTTACAGAGTCCAGCTACACTGAACACAGAGAATGGAAGCACCCTCACCCCTACTAGGTCACATAGCTTTGCCCTTTCCTTATTATTTTCCACTAGAAAGTTCTAACAGGAAGATATAATTGAACATTGATTAAGAGAGCCATTGGTCCAACCAAGAACATCTTGTCTAATTAAAAAATCAGAGTTAAATTAAAAGGCCCCAAGGTTTCTGGTGGCGCAGTGGTTGAGAGTCCGCCTGCCGATGCAGGGGACACGGGTTTGTGCCCCGGTCCGGGAAGATCCCACATGCCACAGAGCGGCTGGGCCCGTGAAAAAGGCCCTGACCCTTTTAAGAGTCCACAAAGCTCCACCCCCAAGCCCATAGAAAATCTAAATATCACATTTGAACCAGCCCAAGACTACAACATGCCATACCCCACCTTCCATCTTTGCATCCAAAACAGCTTTACTTTCTTTTTCTGAGCACTGTAAATACGCTCAAATGTAATATGATACGCCTTGTATTTTTATTGTAAGAACATCCCTTTGATGTTGCCAGACTGCTTCCTAAAGAGGTATTTCCTTTTATGTTGCAGTTTTACCCAAATCCTACCAAGACAGAAAATAATTGTTTTAACACTTAAAGCTGGTTTAGCCGATGAGAAATGCTATTCTATTTTTCATAATTAGCCTTTTTAAATATAGGAATGTATACAGTATTTACTTCAGAAGAATTATCTCAGAATCAAATTATCTAGACACTGAATACAGTCAGTAATTAAGACCAAAAGAAATCAAGATCCCCCAAATTTCCATACCTTTCCATTAAATAATTCTTATACCTCATGCAACTGGAAATTTATCCACATGAAATAATTAAAAGGAAAACGGTGTAAGGGCAAAGAAGGATGATAAATTCCAGCGTATAGTTATTTAGTAAATGCAGTCAAAATGTGAACAAGTCATTCTTCGCTAAGTTCTTTGACATATGACAAGAATTTTAAATTGACTATTTTAGATAGTGGGCAACTGCAGTTATAGCAGGCAGAGATAAGGGAATTGTGTAAATACTATATTTTTGGAATCCAAAATCATGAGAGCAGATGAACTTACACAAAAGATTACACAGATGGAAAGCAGCCCAGGATTAAGCCAGCACTGACAATAGCACAGTGTGGACTTGAGGCAGGAGACAGATGGGCCCCCGGCGCAAAAGGATTTGAGTCCTTTCCTTGCGGAAAGATACTCAGAGATGGGAGTAACAGGATAATTGAGGGAGGAGGCTGGCCCCTGCTCACATGGAAGATAAGAGACCACATATTCCTCATTCTCAAAGTCAGAAGACCTCCCTACTACATATGTGCAGAAAGGCTCCTTGGAGGTCGGAAGGGGAGTGATGTCAACTGATGCTCACTACCCATTGGCCTCTTTGGTAGAATCCATCTTGGCTAAGAGATGCACCCGCACACATGGGAAGTTCCTGAGATACACCAAATATGGACACAACCAAAATGATTGGTCAAAGGAAACACAGAAGAAATGTGCCATAAAAGTAATTAAAACTGCCCTGAGGGCACAACTTTCTCTCTGAGCCTGCCTGGGTCTCTATCCACACATACTGTACTCTTTTCTCCTAATAAATACTTGTTTCACTACTTTCCGTCTTTGTGGGAATTCTTTTTCTGCAAAGCCATAGGGCCAGGGCCTTGTCACTGACCACTGGTCTAGTGGCTAGGGTTCGGTGCTCTCATTGCCACCACCCGACCTCAATCACTGGCCGGGAATCGAAACCCTGCTTCGAGCCTCTGCAGGCCGAGGCCACCTGAGATCAGACTGTATTTTAAAACATGCTAAAAGACCAGAGAAAGGCCTACAAATAAGACCAAGAGAGTATAGGGACTGCTGAGCCCCTGTGGAAGGGGTTTGAGATAAGGTGTGGGGCAGGGAAGAACGCTGAGTGTTAACAGAGAAGTCAAGGGGCTTAAGGAAGAAGAGGAAGATTTTGGACTTGGGTGTGAAGGGAGTGTTATGGTATTTGGAAGGCAGGGGTGGAGAACACAGAATAATGCCTTACCCTGTCCTCAAATAATTGACAATGTTTAGGAAACAAATCAAGGCCATGCCAAGGTCCAGGATTCATGGCACTAAGTGTTCTAAACAGGAAGAGGGGCAGAAGCTCAGTGGGCACATTGGTGTTCAAGGAAGTTGGAAAGTGGGAGTTAGATGTAAATGGGGAGGCAGTGGGGACTGATGGGGTGTCTCTAGACCAGAAGGCAGGGCCCGAGCTCTGGTCCTGTCCTCCTGGTCCCAGTTCTAACAATGTCAGCAACCTCAGACCTCCTGGAAGGAGGAGGGAGGGAACAATTACTAGGATCACCCTACCTCCAGAGATCTGTGTCCTGAGGTCGAAAGAGTTGCATGGGAGGGGAGCTGAAAGGCGGGGATGCCCAAACAAGTACACAAGCTTGTGAATGAACCCCTTTCTTTTTGAAGATGAGATACTAAAGAATAGCTCAAGCTACCACTTAAATTGCTCTGTGTCAGCCACAAGAGTCATAAAACTATACCCACCTTTCACGTCTGCACATCTAGGGCACCAGGTACAAAGACGGTACTGTTGAGAACTGTAAACCAACCAATCCTCTAAACCAGAAGTTGCAAACCAGGGTCCATGCCCAATCCAGCCACCTTATGTTTTTGTAAATAACGTTTCACTGGAACACAGCCACATCCTTTTGTTACATATGGTCTGTGGCTGCTTTCCTGCTACAAAGGCAAAGTAGAATAGTGGCAACAGAAACAGTATAGCCCAAAGAACCAGAACTATTTATTATGTAGCCATTTTCAGGAAAAGCTTTGCAAGCTCAGCACAAAAGCAATAGTTTTCCTTGTGGACTGCACATTGGAATCACATGGGAAACCTTAAAAAAAAATACTGGTGGCTGGGGCCCAACCCCAGAGATTTTATTCAGTTGTTCTGAGGAACTGGCCAGGGCATCAGGGGTTTTAAAAAGGTGTCCCCACCCCCATGATTCTAATGTGCAGCAGGCAGAGTTAAAAATTCATTGCTGTGGGTTCCCTGAGGCAGACCATTTTAGATCTTCAGAAGGCAACATAGCTACATTATATGTGTCCCCTGTGGAAACAAGTTAAAAGCTAGTATTAGTGTTTCTCTCTCTGTTTTCATAAAGAAATGATATCACAAGTGTCCGCTTAGAGAGCATCTCTCTCTCTTTTGAGCAACAAAGGCCAGGCATTGACTATTCTGTTTCTCAATGGCTCTGATGAAAGACGCATTCAATCAAGTCTTTCTAAAATTCAGTGTCAAGGGGGAAAAGTGATTCTTCAGATAAATTTGTAAACTTCCACTTACTGAACAGCTAGAGCTATAAACATCAAAGTCCTTCATGTTTTATCTTGACTGCCAAGAAATGAATGTGGTACTTAATGGAAGGAGCTAGAATCAGTCCAGGTACCAGGTATCTGGCACATCTATATCTTTCATCCTTTTATTGGTTTTGGTTTCAGTTATTTTTCACTGTTCCATTTGTTTTATCATTGATCAATTACTCACATCCTTTAAAAAAAAAAAGACAAAAATTAGTCAATGAAGATGTCTTTCTTTAAAAAGACAAAAATTAGTAAAATATATGTACTTCATAAAAAGAATGTGGTGGTTTCAAAACATGTCTGCAAAATTTTTTGACACTCTTGCCATGGAGAAATGGATCCATGTCCTTCCCCCTTGAATCGGTGGCCAACTTTAATGGCTGGTCTACTAATATGTTCATGAAGCTATGTGACCTCCAAGGCTAAGTCACAAAAGATGATGCCACGTCCACTTCATTTGCTGGAACCACGTTTGAATTCTGAGCCACCATGTAAAGTAGTACTACCACCCTGAGGCTGCCATGTTGTGAGGACACCCAACTAGCCCATGCAGAGAGACCGCATGAAGAGGGAGAGATGTCTGGCCAGCCCCCAGGTATTGTAAGTTCATGTTTATCCAGCTCCATTCCTGCCTGAGGACAACCGCCTGAGATAACCCAAATTAGAAGCCCCCAGCCATGCACTTCCCAAAACCCTGAACTACAGAGACCATATGAGTTAATAAAGCAAGTGTTATTGTTTGAAGTCACTATACTTCGACTGCAGTAGGTAACAGTAAGTCCATCCATATTAACAGTAACATGCATAATGACTTTATGTCTCCTCTTCTCAGTTCCCCTTGTAACGTTGTAACGTATCTATTCTCAGAAAGTATCAGGTGTTAAGAATGTTTATCCATTCACGAAAGACTTGACAATGAATATCAAGATTATTAGGGGAAAGGTTAATGGAAACTGATTAGTACCATCCATAGCTTATTTGCTAACCAAAAATGGGAGTATCTTCCCTTACAATGGAGAGATCTGGCTGTCACCATCTTTAACAGAGTAACCAATGTAGCATCACTAATAGTGGGACAGTCGGCCAGATATTTTGTGCTTTCTGATGTGATGCAATGTGAAGTACATGGCGTCATCATCTGAGAGGTATTGTCAACAAAAAGGTCTAACTTGAATCCAACCTAGCCTTTAAAGTTAACTTGCTTCATATAGGAATTAAAGGGAAGAGAGAAACTAGAGAAACAATACTAAGAGGAAGCCATCAGACAAGTCTAGAATGTAGGGCATTCTACAAAATATCTTGCCTGATTTCACTAAAAAAAAAAAAAAAAAAAAAATAGAGAAAGGAACTGTTCTGGATTGAGAGACCTAAAGGGCATAACAATCCAATGCAGTGTCATCACTGTATCCTGGCTCAAAAACATCTATAAAAGACATCGTAAGGACGACTGGAATATTTCAATATAGGCAGGTTATTAGTGATATGAAGAAAACTGTGTCAATTTGGTTATATGTGATAATGGCACTGTGGGTATGCAGGAAAGCTTACCCCTTTGGAGATGGATGCTGAAGTTTTTAGGGTGATGTGTTATATTATCCATAATTTACTTTAAAATATTTCAGCAACCAAAAAAGAGAGATGAAGCAAATTTGAAAAAAAATGTTAATAATTGTCGAATCTGCTTGGTAGATTGATAATGTTTATTCTATTATTCTTTCTACTTTGCTGTATGTTTGAAATTTTTCACAATGAAAAGTTTTAAAGACTTAAAACCTTGTTGGGAGCATTCAGCTATTCTAACTTACATGACTCCTGCTATGGTTTAAATATACCGTATATCCTCCAGAAAAACAGCTGGGAAGCACGCACTTCACTGTCACCTATTCTATCCAGGCTAATTTGGTTGAAAGAAGCAGAGCCTTCCTTCTCCCTCAAACTTAATCCCGGAAAGTATAAAACATGGGGTTTACTATTGGGTTCAAATGATCTCATGAGGATTCCAGGATAGGAATAGAGAAGACCCAGTGTCAGGGTGGAAAGGGATTAGCTCAAGAGAGCTCAGGTAGAGACTACTTTCAGAATCAATGTGGTTCCAGGGACAGATATTCTCACCATTCTCTGCCAGAAGCATCATTTTTAATCTTTTTCTGGCTCCTTCTCTTTTTTCTCCCCATTCTCCATATTTCAGCTCCTCTTTGTCATCGCAGCCCCTCCGGCCCTCACTCTGCTTGCAGGATCTTTAAGCTGCAGCACCAACACCCGACTGGCAATGATCCTCTGCGCTTCTTGGTTCCAATTCATCAGAGCAAGAACCAGATTGGCCCAGCCCATCACTGTGCACACTTTGATCAGTCCAATCAGCTGTGGCCACGGAGGAACTGGATCAAGTGATTAAAAAAAGTTTTTTTTAATTGCTACTGAGGCATCAAGGGCTTTACATGGGTCATTTCCTTGTATAGTGTTATAAGCAGGGCAGACAATGATAACGTCTCTAAAACATTTTCTTTTCTTGTCCAGTAGAAATCATCCCGAGCTGTATATACATTTTTTCAAGAATCTAAAGAAGATATTCATGGGTTTCTATATCTCCGCACAGAATCATCATGTCCCGTTAGATCATTGTCTTGTTCATTAATATAAAGCAGTGTTGTCTGAGAACACAAGGCTTGTTCTGAATTGAACACTCACCTGAAAATAGGCGAAACAAGGAGATCAATCCTCTTCCTGGGTTTGAACTACACAAATCAATCATGCACTTTCATTGAGATCTAGTATTACCCGGGTGGAAAATATTGATTGAGTGAATGTCTACTGCGTGCACCACACTTTGCTAGGGAAACACAGGAACATACACAGAAGAAGGCAAAGCCTCTGTAGGTAAGGATATGACAGTGTCATCAGGTGAGATGATATATACACTCTAGAAAACGTAAATAACAGTCACTTCACCAGACTAGAGTTGTCATAGGTCAATATATGTTAAGTGTAAAGTGAGTGCTATGAGTGCAGAGAGAGGTCAGGTAAGCTGGAAAACTCAGATAAAAAGCTTTCTGGAAGGATGTTGGTCTGGAAGGACACATTTCAAGGTGGGGAGAACAATAAGAAAAATGGAAGGAATGTGTCAGGCAAGTCTGGAAAACAGTAAATAAACCTGGTTAGAGAAAAGGATTTAATTGTAGGCAAGTGGAAGGTGCTTTTGAAAAGGTAGATGGAGACTAGGTTACAGAGGAAGGACCCTGGATGTCAGGATAATGAGCTTCATCTTATCAGTAAGGCTTTGAAGTCAAGAAGGGACAGGATGAGATCAGTGTTTTAGGAAGTACTGGTGTCAGGGGTGGGTTGAGCGGCCAGAGATCTTTGCAATTTATAAAATATTTTCGCAGATGAGTCATCTAATTCTCTCCTGGCAAATGGTTTCTTACAAGGCTTTTAGAGACTGGTGCAGGGCAACTTTCAGAAGTCTACACGACTAGAGTTACAGCAATTAAAAAAAGTAAGTTACTGGCGCCAGAATGGTCAGACAGATCAATGAAGCAGAATGGAACATCTGGAAAGAGACCCAAATATTTATATTTGTATTTATAGATAAACTTAATATTTTATTGTGGTGGCCTTTTAAATCAGTGAAGGAAAGAGGACAATTTAATAAACAATTTTAAGACAATTGCTAAGTACTTAGGGAAAATATATAGGTGAGATTTCTGCCTTACAACTTACATCAAAAAATCTTTTTGAATGGATAAAGCTATAGATCTCAAATGTTGGCATATATTTAATTACCTGGAGAATTTGGTATAAAGGGAGATTCCCAGAGATTCTGATTCAGTAGTTCTTAGGGGGCCCAGAGACTGACGTCTATAAGCTATCCTTTGACAAACACTTGCTTAAAGATTTACATGTAAAAGATAAAACAATAAAAGCACTAAAAAATAGATTAATATTTATATAATTTTTAGGAGGTACAATGACATCAAAAGCAAAAAAAAAAACAGGCACAAAAAAACAAAAACAAAACACAGAAACCTAACTCCAAAAAAGTAAACACTTTTTAAATGTTAATATGATATACATATACATAATAAGATATACAAATACATATTAACACCAGTAAAGAGACCTCTGCCTCTGAAAAGATGGAGTAGACATACATTCACTATTCCTCCCCTTAAGTACAGCTAAAAACTCTGGCATTATACTTAAAACAAATGTAGGAAGACTCTGAAAGATGGAGAGAAGAAGGCACACTGGCTAGAAACCTCAAGACATAAGGTGAGTTCCCCAGGTTTTCTTTTTGACTCATGAATTCCACACTGGGTGTTGACAGAGAAGCTTGCAACCCAGAAAGGCCAATGAGTGCAGACAAAAAAGTCAGAACAAGAGCCTGCTCACTCCAGCCAAAGAACAAAGAAAAGGGCAGCCTAGCAAAACAGAAACTTTTAGGCAATAACCCATCTACTCTTGTGAAACACCACAAAAGAAGCTGCAGCCCCTACCCCTGCCAGCAAAGGCCAAGTGGACAGCCTAGATTTCCACCCCGAGCTGAGGGAAACAAGGTCCCCTTTCCCTCCCTGTTGTGTAGGGTCAGAAATGGCCTAATGGAAAGTCTTAATGAGTTGTAATGAGTTATCCCACCATAATGTCTTTGGAGGACATGAAAAGAGCAGTAACAAGACACCTCTGACTCTCCCAGCTACGATGGAATCAGAAGGCTGAGTGGGGACCATGAATTCCTGCCCCAGCCAGAAGTAACAAGGAGTCTCTCACTCTAGGTGTCAAAGAAGGCCAGTGGGGAACCTGGACTTCTAACTGCACCTGGCAGTAATGAGGCAGTGCTCCTCTTTCCCTGCCAGAGCAGAGTTCAAAACACCGTGCTACAACAGAAGATTTAAATAAGGTCCAGAGTCTCATAACACAAGATCCTAAACATCCAAATTTCAACTGAAAATCGCTCATCATCCCAAGAACTGGGAAGATCTCAACTTGAATGAGAAAAGAAAATCAGAGCAAGATGGAGGAAAAGAAATTCCAAGACCTCACCCCTTCCACAGAAACACTAATCTAACAACCATCCATAGATGAAAATACCTTCATGAGAGCTCCAGAGTCCAAGTGAGAGGTGTGTCACCCCAGCAGAGCACAAAATCCAAGAGCAGCTGCAATGAAAAGAACAAAAAGCACAGTTGCACTTTACCTACATTATCCCTCCCCTAAGCCAGCACTACTCAGGACCAAGACAGACCCCCTGGACCCACAGTTTCTCCTATGGGGGAAAGAGCAAAGTGAGTACCTGGCTTCCCCAGCCTTTCAGGGTGCTGCCCAAGAGGCCCAGTCCTGTCTCACCTCACCCATTTTACTGTGAATCAGCACGGCCACATTGTGTGGGGGCAGCTAAGAACAAAGAAACCAGCTCACAGAGCTCAACAACTGGCACACCCCTGCTGGAATACACATTCCTCTCAAGCATATAAGGAACATTCTCCAGGATAGAGCACATGCTAAATTACAAAACAAGACTTAACAAATTTTAAAAGGTTGAAGTCATGTCAAGTATCTCTTTCAACCACAATAGATTAAAACCAGAAATCAATAACATAAGGAAAATGGGAAAATTCATAAACATATGGAAATTCAATAGCACACTCAAGCAAATATTGGGTCAAAGAAAAAATCAAAAGAGAATTTTTAAAATACCTTTAGATAAACAAAAAGTGAAAACACAACATATCAAAACCTATGGGACACAGCAAAAGCAGTATCAAGTGGGAAGTTTATAGCAATAAAGACCTACAATACAAAAGAAGAAAGGTCTTAAATGATCTAACTTTATACCTCAAGGAACTAGAAAAAGAAGAAACTAAACCCAAAGTTAGCAGAAGGAAAGAAATAATAAGGATTAGAGCAGAAATAAATTTAATAGAAAATAGAAAGACAATAGAAAAAAATCAATGAAACTAAAATTTGGTTTATGAAAAGATAAACAAAACTGACAAACCCTTACCCAGACTAATGAAGAAAAAAAAAAGAGAAGACTCAAACAAATAAAATGAGAAATGGAAGAAGAGATATTACAACTCTCGGTGGCATAATATATGCCACAGAAGTAAAAAAGACCATAAGAGTATATTGTGAACAATTATACATCAACAAAATGGACAATCTAGGAGAAATGGATAAATTCCTAGAAACATACAACCTACTAAGAATGAATCCAGAAGACACAGAAAGCTTGAACAGACCAATAACAAATTAGGAGATTGAATCAGTAATCAAAAATCTTCCAGTAAAGAAAATCCCAGGACTAGATGCCTTCACAGGTGAATTCTATCAAACATTTATATAACTAATACCAATAATATTTTCTTAAACTTTTCCAAAAAAAAAAAATAGAAGAGGAAACACTTCCAAACTCATTTTACAGGGCCAGCATCACCCTGATACTAAAGCCAGACAAAGATTGATTAGGTCCCATTTGTTTATTTTTGTTTTTATTTCCATTTTTCTAGGAGGTGGGTAAGAAAGGATCTTGCTGTGACTTATGTCATGGAGTGTTCTGCCTATGTTTTCCTCTAAGAGTTTGATAGTGTCTGGCCTTACATTTAGGTCTTTAATCTATTTTGAGTTTATTTTTGTGTATGGTGTTAAGGAGTGTTCTAATTTCATACTTTTACATGTAACTGTCCAGTTTTCCCAGCATCACTTATTGAAGAGGCTGTCTTTTCTCCACTGTATATTCTTGCCTCCTTTATCAAAGATAAGGTGACCATAGGTGCGTGGGTTTATCTCTGCATTTTCTATCCTGTTCCATTGATCTATATTTCTGTTTTTGTGCCAGTACCATACTGTCTTGATTACTGTAGCTGTATTGTAGTATAGTCTGAAGTCAGGGTACCTGATTCCTCCAGCTCCATTTTTCTTTCTCAAGATTGCTTTGGCTTTTCGGGGTCTTTTGTGTTTCCATACAAATTGTGATTTTTTTTGTTCTAGTTCTGTGAAAAATGCCATTGGTAGTTTGATAGGGATTCCACTGAATCTGTAGATTGCTTTGGGTAGTATAGTCATTTTCACAATGTTGATTCTTCCAATCCAAGAACATGGTATATCTCTCCATCTGTTTGTATCATCTTTAATTTCTTTCATCAGTGTCTTATAATTTTCTGCATATAGGTCTTTTGTCTCCTTAGGTAGGTTTATTCCTAGATATTTTATTCTTTTTGTTGCAATGGCAAATGGGAGTGTTTTCTTGATTTCACTTTCAGATTTTTCATCATTAGTGTATAGGAATGCCAGAGATTTCTGTGAATTAATTTTGTATCCTGCTACTTTACCAAATTCATTGATTAGCTCTAGTAGTTTTCTGGTAGCATCTTTAGGATTCTCTATGTATAGTATCATGTCATCTGCAAACAGTGACAGCTTTACTTCTTTTCCGATTTGGATTCCTTTTATTTCTTTTTCTTCTCTGATTGCTGTGGCTAAAAATTCCAAAACTATGTTGAACAATAGTGGTGAGAGTGGGCAACCTTGTCTTGTTCCTGATCTTAGTGGAAATGGTTTCAGTTTTTCACCATTGAAGACAATGTTGGCTGTGGGTTTGTCATATATGGCCTTTATTATGTTGAGGAAAGTTCCCTCTATGTCTACTTCCTGCAGGGTTGGAAACCATAAACAAGACCAAAAGACAACCCTCAGAATGGGAGAAAATATTTGCAAATGAAGCAACTGACAAAGGATTCATCTCCAAAATTTACAAGAAGCTCATGCAGCTCAATAACAAAGAAACAAACAACCCAATCCAAAAATGGGCAGAAGACCTAAATAGACTTTTCTCCAAAGAAGATATACAGATTGCCAACAAACACAGGAAAGGATGCTCAACATCATTAATCATTAGAGAAATGCAAATCTAAATTACAATGAGATATCATCTCACACCAGTCAGAATGGCCACCATCAAAAAATCTAGAAACAATAAATGCTGGAGAGGGTGTGGAGAAAAGGGAACACACTTGCACTGTTGGTGGGAATGTAAATTAATACAGCCACTATGGAGGTTCCTTAAAAATCTAAAAATAGAATTACCATATGACCCAGCAATCCCACTACTGGGCATATACCCTGAGAAAACCATAATTCAAAAAAAGTCATGTACCACAATGTTCATTGCAGCTCTATTTACAATAGCCAGGACATGGCAGCAACCTAAGTGTCCATCAACAGATGAATGGATAAAGAAGATGTGGCACATGGAGTATTACTCAGCCATAAAAAGAAACGAAATTGAGTTATTTGTAGTGAGGTGGATGGACCTAGAGTCTGTCATACAGAGTGAAGTAAGTCAGAAAGAGAAAGACAAATACCATATGCTAACACATATATATGGAATCTAAGAAAAAAAAAAGGTCATGAAGAACCTAGGGGTGAGATGGGAATAAAGACACAGACCTACTAGAGAACGGACTTGAGGATATGGGGAGGGGAAAGGGTAAGCTGTGACAAAGTGAGAGAGTGGCATGGACATATATACACTACCAAACGTAAAATGGATAGCTAGTGGGAAGCAGCCGCATAGCTGCTTTTGTGACCACCTAGAGGGGTGGGATAGGGAGGGTGGGAGGGAAGGAGGGCGACGCAAGAGGGAAGAGATATGGGAACATGTGTATATGTATAACTGATTCACTTTGTTATAAAGCAGAAACTAACACACCATTGTAAAGCAATTATACTCCAATAAAGATGTTAAAAAAAAAATAAAGCCAGACAAAAACATCACAAGAAAAGAAAACTATAGGCCAATATCCCAATGAACATAGATGAAAGAATCCTCAACAAAATATTAGCAAACCAAATTCAACAGTACATTAAAAAGAACATAAACCATGATAAAGTGGAATTTATCACTGGGATGCAAAAATGGTTCAACATCCCCAAATCAGTACTTGTGACACACCACATTAACAGAATGAGATAATATTACATTATTTCAATAGATGCATAAAAAAAACTTGTTAAAATTTAAAATTCTTTCACAATTAAAAAAAAATCCTTTCAAAAAACTTAGGTATAGTAGGAACTTCCCTCAACACAACATGAACACATGTGAAAAGCCTGTAGCTAACATAGTGAAAAAACTGAAAACTTTTCCTCTAAAATCTGAAACAAGTCAGGGATGCTCTCTCTCACCACTTCTACTTAACATAGGTCTAGAAGTCCTAGCCAGCAATTAAGAAAGAAAAAGAAATAAAAGTTGTCCAAGTTGGAAAGGAAGAAGTATAATTATTTCTGTGCATATGACATGATCTTATACCTAGAAAATTCTGGAGACTACACACACACATACAGACACACAAACACACACACATCTTGTAAAACTAATAAATGAATCCAGAAAAGTGGCAGGATACAAAATCAACATACAAAAATTAGTTGCATTTCTATACACTAACAATGAACTAATTCAAAAAAAAATAAACAGTCTCATTTACAATAAATAGAATTAAAAAGAATAAAATGCCTTGAGATAAATTTAACAAGGAGGTAAAAGACCTGTACACTGGAAACTAAAACACCAATGAAAGAAATTTTAAAAGACACACATAAATGGAAAGACATTCCATGTTCATGATCTGGAAGAATCAATATTGTTAAAATGCCAATACTACTCAAAGCAATCTGCAGATTCAATGCAATCTCTATCAAAATCCCAATACCATTTTTCACAGAAATAAAGAAACAATCCAAAAATTCATATGGAACCACAAAGGACCCCAAATAGCCAAATCAATCTTGAGCAAGGAGAGCAAAGCTGGAGACATCACACTTCTTGATTTCAAAATATATACAAAGCTACAGTAATCAAAACAGTATGGTACTGGCATAAAAACAGACACTTAGACCAATGGAACAGAACTGAGAGCCCAGAAATAAACCCATGCATATACATTTAACTGATCTTTGACTAGGGGGCCAAGAGCACAAAATGAAGATTAGTCTTATCAGTAAACGGTGTTGGGGGCTTCCCTGGTGGCCCCGTGGTTAAGAATCTGCCTGCCAATGCAGGGTACATGGGTTCGAGCCCTGGTCTGGGAAGATCCCACATGCCACAGAGTAACTAAACCCGTGCACCACAACTACAGAGCCTGTGCTCTAGAGCCCATGAGCCATAGCTACTGAGCCTGCACACCACAACTACTGATGCCTGTGTGTCTAGAGCCCATGCTCCATAATAAGAGAAGCCACCGCAATGAGAAGCCTGTGCACCGCAATGAAGAGTAGCCCCCACTCACTGCAACTAGAGAAAGCCCACGCACAGCAATGAAGACCCAATGCAGCCAAAAAAAATAATAAGTAAAATTAAATTAAAAAAAAAAGTGAACTCACAGAAAAAGAGATCAGACTTGTAATTATCAGAGGGGGAAATGGAGGAAGGTGTTCAAAAAATACAAACTTCCAATTGTAAGTACTAGGGATGTAACATACAACATGACGACTACTGCTAACACTGCTGTACAATATATAAGAAAGTTAAGAGAGGTCTCATCACAAGGAGAAAATTTTTTCTTCTTTCCTTTCTTCTTATTGTATCTATATGAGAAGATGAATGAATAGCTGAACCTATTGTGATAATCATTTCAGAATATATGTAAGTCAAACCATCATGCTGTATACTTTACACTTCTATAGTAATATATGTTAATTATTTTTCAATAAAACTTGAAAAATTTTGCTAAGAGGGTAGTTCTTATATATATTGTGTTATTTTTAAATAAATAAATAAAGACAGTGGGAGGAAACTTTTGGAGGTGATGGATATGTTTATGTCATTGATTGTGGTGTTGGTTTCACAGATGTATGCTTATCTCCAAACTCATCAAGTTGTATATATTAAATAGTACAGCTTTTTACATGTCAATCACACCTCAATAAAGTGGTTTAAATAAAACTGACATTGCAGTAGGTGAATGGTGCCCCCCCAAAAAGATATATTCACATCCTTATATCTTATTTTCCACACAAGATAACCTTGTGAACGTCACCTTATTTGGAAAAGGAGTCCTTGCAGATGTAATTAATGGTCTTCAGATGAGACCACCCTGGACTACCCAGGTGGGTCCTACATCCAGTGACAGTATTCTTATAAGAGACAGAAAAGAGGAAATGAACACAGAGAAGGAGAAGGCCATGTGAAGACACAGGCAGAGACTTGAGTTATAGAGGAACATGACAAGGAATGCCTGGAGTCACCAGATACTGGAAGAGGCAAGGATAGACTCACCCCTAGAGGCTTCAAAGGGAGCACGGCCTTGCCGACAACTTGATTTCAGATTTCTGACCTCCAAATTGTGAGAGAATAAATTTACATTGTCTGAAGCCACCAAGTTTGTGGTAATTTGTTACAACAGCCCTAAGAAGCTAATAGACTGATGTCAACACAGAAATGACACAGCTGTTAGAATGATCTAACAAGGAGAATAAAGAAGCCATCATATAAATGTTTCAACAAGCAATCACAAATATGCTTCAAACACAGGAAAATATACAAAGGGTCAACAAAGAAACGGAAGATATAAAAAGAAACCAAATGGAAATTTTAGAAATGAAGACTATAGTAACCCAAATAGAAAGAACCCAGTGGATGAGCTTAACAGCAGAATGGAGATGACAAAGGAAAGAATGAGCGAGCTTGAAAATAGAATGATAGAAATGACCCAATATGAACAACAGAGAAAAAATAGATTGAAAAAGAATGAACAGAGACCCAGGGACCTGTGGTTCTACTATAAAAGAGCTAGTACTTGTGTCATCGGCATCCCAGAAAGAGAGGAGAAAGAAGGTGGGGCTAAATACAATTAAATATTGAAAGAAAAACAAGGAATAATATTTTCTACATATTATAGACAAAAAGTTACCATCCCTGTGCAAGATCTATTTTAGGATCCTTCTCCACCCACATTTCCTTCTAGGGGATCTTTCCTGCCCACAGGATCTCTTCTTAAGTGAATTACAACTGGACAGGGATGGTCACCTGGTCCCAGGTTAGCTTATTCATAGGCTACCAGTGGCCCATGACAAAGCTCTCTGGGAAAAAAAGGGTAGGTGACAGCTATCTGCTGAGCCAATCGGCTTCTCTTTGAACTGCTGCTGTAAACTATAGCTCTTAAAAGTATAAGCTATCCTATGGAGCTGGGGAAGATGAGCATAATGATTGCATTATGATAAAACTTGCACACTGGGCTTCCCTGGTGGCGCAGTGGTTGCGAGTCCGCCTGACAATGCACGGGACGCGGGTTCGTGCCCCAGTCCGGGAAGATCCCACATGCCGTGGAGCGGCTGGGCCTGTGAGCCATGGCCGCTGAGCCTGCGCGTCCGGAGCCTGTGCTCTGCAACGGGAGAGGCCACAGCAGTGAGAGGCCCGCGTACCGCAAAATAAAAAAAGCAAGTGGAGCAGAGAATTATATCTTTAGGGTTGTCTAAGAAATGGAGGCTGGGATTAATTTAAAGATTGTGAGATAGAGAGAGCCCAGAGCGAGCCCAGTGTCATCGTAAAGGTCCTTACAAGAGGGAGGCAGGGGCTTCCCTGGTGGCGCAGTGGTTGAGAGTCCGCCTGCCGATGCAAGGGACACGGGTTCATGCCCCGGTCCGGGAAGATCCACATGCCGCGGAGCGGCTGGGCCCGTGAGCCGTGGCCGCTGGGCCTGCACGTCCGGAGCCTGTGCTCCACAACAGGAATGGCCACAACAGTGAGAGGCCCGTGTACAACAACAACAAAAAAAAACTTGCACACTAATTGATAAGAAATTGTGTTAACAATATAGTGCTAAATATGAAAAAGAAGGTATTAAAAACAGAATGTTCCGGAGCCTGGGCTCCGCAACGGGAGAGGCCGCAACAGTGAGAGGCCTGCGTACGCAAAACAAACAAACAAACAAACAAACAAAAAAACAGAATGTATAGTATAATCCCATTTGGGGTAATACAAATGTGTATGTATATATATATATATATACATACATACACCTATGTATATACATATGTGTATATATATTTGTGTGTGTGTGTATATATCTCAAAAACATGAAGAATGAAAGGAAGAAATTACCAGAGATTCTCTATCTTATCTTTTCTTTTGCTAATTTTCACCCTTTTTCTAACCACAATATGGATTACTTGTATAATTATTTAAGTAAAAATAACTTGAAAACTTGGAATGATTTCTGTTTTGCTCTGTTTGAGTTTGGTTTTCACTTCAAATTCACATAACCTATAAATTCTAGTCTGGTGTAAGCTGAGACTAAGCTCCTATACTAGCCAGAAACACTTTCCCGACACACACGAAGTGAGGCTGATTAGGGTGAAGCACTCTTTTTCTTAAGCTACATGTCTTTCATCAAAGTATTGCTACCAGAACACATTATAAACAGTGAGCAAAATAAAGGAAAACATGCTCGAAAGAATATTTGCTGGTGAAAAAAACATGAAGTTTATTACAAATTTTTTCTTTGAGTACACCCAAATAACAAATTATGATTAAACAGGAAGAGCAGAGTTGACCCATGTGTGCCACATGTGTGCGCACACACAGATACACACCCCCCTAGAGGCCGCAGTAAAATAGCAAGTATAACATACATGTATCCCCAGAATATGATCCCCGCCCCCAGAGCAATACTCATGTAGCTCATGTAGACTTGTGTAGGTAAATTAAAGCAGATGAATCTTTAAGAGTCAAGCTGTAGCTTCTACGTGAGTTTTATGGAGGCTCTCCAGGAACATTTACAACCTAAAAAAATCTCTTGCTCACCTGGAGCAAAGTTGCAATTGGAAGCCTTTAAGATGACAAAAGAGTTATTAGAAATGTCATCACCACCATGTAAAGTGACAGACCTGGTCATTCATATTCAAACCCCACTTGGCCCTCAATAGTAGGCATTGGCCCAAATTACTCAGATAAATACACCAGCCCTTCCATTCATCTGGAACTCAAAGCATACTCCGTGTTATAAGAGAGAAAGGAAATGGACACTGGCCCCGGGCATGGGCGGTGGTGTTCAGCATGTGGCTGGAGTTTCCTCCTGTAGGCTCATTTAATCCTCACTTTCACCCTTCGAGTTCTCTGTTATTTCCATTACACAAAAGGTGACCAAAGCCAAAGTAAAAGAAGTTTGGAGAACAGATTTTAATTTAATTCAGTTGCACAGAAGAGGGGCTCTCAGAAAAGCAATGACATTCAAAGAAGTCTTCAATAGAAGCAGCTTCCATGTCCCCCTGGGGATGGCTTTCCTGAGCTGATGGTACTGTGTCCCAGCCCCCATCAACCCCACCTTAAGCTCCGGATACAGTTGAGCAATCTTTCTCTCCACCCTCCTTGAAACCTGCTCCCAAGCAAGCCTGCTGCATTTGGGTCTTTAAACTTTAGCAGGCATTTAAACTACCACTCTCTTTCCTAGGGGAATTTGCACTTTAATCCTTAACTCCTTTGGTTTGGGAAGCAAAAGGAAAGCAGGAAGTGCTTTGAAGCAAACAGCCCTTTTTGTCCTTGTGCAATCCCATCAGTAGGGGGCTTCCGATGGGTTGTGGGATAAAAGAGATGTTAGGAAACCCCACTCTCGGCATAGGCTACATAATTTTCAGGGTCCAGTACAAAATTAAAATGCAAGGTTTGCTCAGAAATTGTTAAGAATTTCAAGACTGTGTCAGCACAGCATAAAACTGAGCACAGGTCGCAGCCCATGAAGCCAGCCCTGCCCACGCTGGGCTTTTTTTTTTTTTTTTTTTTGCAGTACACGGGCCTCTCACTGTTGTGGCCTCTCCCGTTGCGCAGCACAGGCCCCGGACGCGCAGGCTCGGCGGCCATGGCTCACGGGCTTAGCCGCTCCGCGGCATGTGGGATCTTCCCGGACCGGGGCACGAACTCGTGTCCCCTGCATCGGCAGGCGGACTCTCAACCACTGTGCAACCAGGGAAGCCCCACGCTGGGCTTTTTACCACCGTGGCCTGGGCCCCCTGCTTAGGCCCAGAGCTGCACCGCTGCCCTCCCTTCCCTGGAGCTACAGGCTCACATCCACCCCTGTCTTCCCTCTGCCGGTGGCCACCCACCCACCCACTCGACTCCCCATCTTCTCCCACGGTCCTGTCTACGCACAAGGAGGCACCTTCCTCTCCTGCCCCCCAAGAACAAGCACACAAGCCCTTTTCATGGTAAGGATTTCACTCTTAACTTCTGTGCTGCAACAGACAGGGGACAACAAAGATAGCAGACCAACGGAATATATGGAACTTACTGAGTTCTCACGAGGGGTCCCTGGTCCCCAGGTTCAGATTCCCTTCTCAGACGTCTCAACAGAGACGCCTTCAGCTCATATGTATTCCTGGAAGTGGAGCTCACAAAGCAGCCCCACCCTGGGGGAAGGCCACCTAAGGCAGAGTGGCAAACTGATTATGACACAGGACCCAGAGCGAGGGGAACCTGGCTGCAAACGCTGGTTAGGACCTACCTGACTCTGGGCAGGTTACTTCCTTAAACTTCCCCAGGCCTCAGTTTCCCAATCTGTGACATGGGGATAAGAGCACACTGAGCTAGACGGGGCAGACTAAAGTCGTCCTCTGAGGAGGACACAGCTAAAACCACAGACCCTGGCAGACTCAACCTCTTGAAACTTGCCCACCCAGGAGTCTCTCCAGAATTTCCACAGTGCCCAGTAAATAAGATAAAAGGTGATGAGCAAAAAACATGATTTCAGGATCACCATTTAGGGGTTGCCATTGGAGACCACCACATACACAGCCCCCTGTGTCAGACATCTGGGCTGGGGCTGGGGCTGGGACTGGGGTGGAGGGGCTCAAAGAGGGTAGTGAATACAAACTTCTGAACTGAGGGTCAAACACTACGGTCCTGCAAGTCCCCCTGGCACCAGCTGCTGCAATATTTGGGTAAAAGCCAATAGTGGGTTTCTCGCAGTGAGAAAGCCGCTGTGAGTCCTTCCTGTTAGGAGCCAGAGCACAGGCAGTCGCCAATGGGTGCGGCAGTAGCAGCAGCAAAGAGGGCCACGCGGCTTTAGGGGCTCCCATGACATTCGTCCAGCCTGTGCTCCCCACCACCGCCCCACCGCCCAGAGCAGAGCCTGAGACAAAGGCTTGCCTGCAGAGCGTTCATTTGGAAAATGATCCCAGGGAGTGGGATCCCAGGGAGTGGGAGCTGCCAGGGTTCCCGCGTGGCCGAGCTGCCAGGGTTACAGGTGACAGATGCTCACCCCACTGAAACCTTCTGCGGCTTGTGAAGAAGGGTCTGCCTGGTGACAGAAGGGGGAAGCATTTATCCATTGACTCTTCTTCCTATGGGTCGAGGGTGGTCATGTGAACATGAACTCCTGCATTTCCAGTTTGAGCTTCGCATCCCAAGCCCAGGTATCAGAGAAGCCTCAAGGTGGGAAGAGAGAGGTATGAGGCTCAGGCCAAAGTGGGGCTCCCTCTCTGCACCTACACAAAGCTCATCGAAGCCTGCTTGGAAGCAGCCACTGCGACAGGGGCTGATAAAAGACATGGGGCCCAGAGGATTTGCAGTGTCATGCATCCAAGAGGGTTACTGTGAAAATGAAAAGGGAAAAGGGAAGAGTCAGCTCCCTTAGCTCTGAGCCTGGCACACAGCAAGTGCACAGAGAATCCCGGCTGGTATTGCTATAAGTGGTGTTATTATTTGGACCCTTTCCTCCTTAAGTCTGAAGATATGTCCTGGCAGAACATCAGGGGTCCTTTTTCCCCTCTACTAGACCCTTTACATCTTGGAGCAGCTTCAGATTTGGTGACATCCAAGACCCCTGGACTTCTAACTGCTCTGAAATGACACCCCTGGGCATGTCCCTGAAAGGATGGTCATTCCCACTGTTATTTCCCCATGGAAAGCCCTACTTAAAAATAATCAAATGAGCACAAAACCCATGTGTACTTGAAGGGCTGGCTCAGAAGTGTTTGGATCTTTTTACCTCTTTCTTTCCTCTCTTAAGAAGAAGTCTATTCAAACAAGAGGTCATAATTACACAAAGATTTCTCAGGTCTAAATACAAAGTAAAATAAATAACCCTCTGACTTAGGAACCAAAATGGTATCGGGCAAAATAACAAGAATGCCGACCAGCCCAATAGGACCAAGAAAATCTGCCAATACACAGCTTGAAACCCACAGGAGGCAAAGGGGTCATTCTCAGTGCTGCCAGTCTGATGTGAAGAACTCAAGTGCGGCATTTGATTTGAATTCAAAGCCAATAAAAAATTTCAAGTACAAAGAGAGAGTCCCCATCTTAACCAGATCATTTATCATTAAAAACCCTTGGGATAGGGGCTTCCCTGGTGGTGCAGTGGTTGAGAGTCCACCTGCCGATGCAGGGGACACGGGTTCGTGCCCCGGTCCGGGAGGATCCCACATGCCGTGGAGTGGTTGGGCCTGTGAACCGTGGCTGCTGGGCCTGTGAACCATGGCTGCTGGGCCCGTGAACCATGGCGCTGGGTCCGTGAGCCATGGCCGCTGAGCCTGCGTGTCCAGAGCCTGCGCGTCCGGCGCCTGTGGTCCGCAACGGGAGAGGCCACAACAGTGAGAGGCCCACGTACCGCAAAAAAAAAAAAAAAAAAAAAAACCTTGGGATGCTCAGACTTTGCATTTGTTCATTCTCTTTCCCCAGAGCAATCCCCTGTTTTCTCTCCCGTGGCAACAGTAAAACAGCAATTAATAGGAGCATATGGAGAATGGAGTGTTCTAGTTAATTGAATTTTCTAGTTAAAGAAAGGCTAGTTCCCTAACAACCTCTTCTGTCCAGTGAAGTTTCCAAATCATCTGAGACAACTTCCCTACTTTACGAAGTGGATGCTAGGGGACAGAACAGAATCTTTGTTTTAGAACTCAGCCTCATCTAAACTTTAGGCCTTCTTCATGCTGTACACGAAATAGAACAGCGAATAGGAGATGGCACTGTTTGAGAGTCAGACTTATATTCAAATCCCCAGCTGTCCCTTACTAGCTAAGTGACATTACACAAATTACTACCTTCTCTGAGCCTCTTTTTCTGATTATTTTTGAAATGGGAGCGATGAAATCTGCATCATAGAGGTTCCGTGTGTCTGATACACGTGAGACACTCAGTAAATGGCGGCATCATGACTGTCCTTGGGGCTCGCAGTTTAAAGCTGTCGAAGAAGATAGAGAAGGTGTAGGAGATGGTGCTGAGACGTACTGTTGCCAGCAGGCCCTCTAAGAGTTTCTTTACCGCCAAAAAATTATTCTGTATCTACCTGTTTTTTCTTACTTGCCTCTTTCTCCAAAAAGAGAACAGAGAGAACTATAATCTGCCTAGCTGGTCTCGCGAATTCATGAGTTTAAATGTCTTAAGTGTCTCTCTGCTCACCCTCTGTCTAGTACACATTACACGTGAAGGACCAGCACAGCTCTTATGGTTATAGAACCAGAAGGGAGCTTCAGGACCAATGTGGCTTATGAGACACCACGAGGACCTACCTGCTCAAATATACCCTCCCCAAAACCTGCCACATGACTTAAATTTCTTCCATCCAAGTTGTCCCTTCGGGTTAAGGCATTTCTCCAGAGGGCTCCATTGGTTGACAAGGAAAGAAATCTCTTCTTTCAAGAGATTTGATCAAATATTAGTTTATCAGATCAACTAGTTCCTATTCAGGAGAAGCCTTGGTTGTCTGGTCTCTCTTCATCCTTCACTCTGTGTTAAGGCATCCTCATTCCTGCCCACGGGTTGGATCACCAACCTCTAACTCCAGCCCAAATCATTCCTCAAAACGTCACACCCAGACATTCAATGGCCTGTAACATCTCCATTCGGATGCCTTAAAAGCACTCCATAATAATTCCACACCCACCCTGCTCCAGGGTTTCCTGTCTCAATGATTTGCACTACTTACCAGCCAACCATGTAAGCTGGAGACCTAAGACGCATCCTTTATTAATACCTCTCCTTCACTGCCAAAGCACTAAGTGCTGTTGATTTTAACCTACTAAAGATCTTCTGAATCCATCTGCCTCTCTAAATCGTCACTGCCATTCCTTAATCCAATCTGATATCATGTCCCCTCTAGACCTTCACTGTCTAAATGATATCCCCTCAAAACCATTCTCCACGTTGGAGCCAAATCTCATCCTTATAAAAAATGACATTAATTCATGCTTCTCCTCCATCCAGATCATTTTATGATTTCTCACAATCATTAGGATAAGGTCCAAAATCTTTAACATGGTATGTCCCCTGCAGTATGGGGACTCCACCTGTCTCTCCAGCCATGTATCTCCCCACTCCTCCCTCCTTTCCCTCAGCCACTCTGGACATCTTTCATTTTTCCCACACACATTACGCTTTCCCACTTACAGAGCTTTGATAAAAGCTGTTCTCATTGCTTGAACTGTTGTCCTCAATCTCATTTCTCTTCATGTAATTAACTCCTAATCAAGCTCCTAATTTTAGTTCAAACAGTAACTTTCTTAGAAAGTCTTCCATGATCCCCAAAGATAATCAGTGATTTGGTGAGAGGCTGGGCTACAAAACCATTGGAGGATAGATTAGAATCGACTGGAGAGTTTTTCTAAACATATTTTCAAAATATATGTGCCTTTCTGGGGCTTCCCTGGTGGTGCAGTGGTTGGGAGTCCGCCTGCCGATGCAGGGGACACGGGTTCGTGCCCCGGTCCAGGAAGATCCCGCATGTCGCAGAGCGGCTGGGCCTGTGAGCCATGGCCGCTGAGCCTGCGCGTCCGGAGCCTATGCTCCGCAACAGGAGAGGCCACAACAGTGAGAGGCCCGCGTACCAAAAAAAAAAAAAAAAAAAAAAAAAATTAAACAAAAAAAAAACAAGTAAAATTGCAATGAAAGAAAGCAATTTCCAAAAACAGAATATAATTGAAAAAATTAATGGTTCAAGTAATAAGACATATGATGTCATTGTGCCTTGGGAGGTTTGCATGGAGGAGAGATGTGGGTTGAGCCCTAACCCCGTCCCCACCCCAGTTTGCTGTGTGACACCCAGCTCGACTGTGGACATTTCACTGCTATTCCACACTGAATATGACCCACTTGCCAAAGTTAAATACAGATAGTTGTACTTCAAGGTTCTCTGATTTTATTTGCAAAGTTTCTCTTTTGTCCTGTGGGTCTGTGATTAAATAGGAGAAAACTAGTGTGCTAATAGGATCTTAAAGTTTTGATTCTGCAAATACCAATTTCTCTGAGCTGCACCTACTACCTCTTTAAAATTGACATGATCTTAAAATTAACTTCTTGGCATCCCAGGTCTGACGAATTCCTAACAAAATTAATTAAAGCTCTTTAAAGCTCTTTGTAAAGACTATACACACACACAAACACACACACACACACACACACACACACACACACAAACACACAGAGGGAGGGAGAGAGGAAATAAGAACTTGAACTTATGCAACATCTTCAAAAAGGGTGCCTCTTTTATATATCAAAAGAGAGAATGAGAAGAAAAAATAAACTTCCTCTTTAAAATTGGCATAGCCTAGAGCTTCCCTGGTGGCGCAGTGGTTGAGAGTCCGCCTGCCGATGCAGGGGACACTGGTTTGTGCCCCGGTCCGGGAAGATCCCACATGACCTGGAGCGGCTGGGCCCGTGAGCCATGGCCGCTGAGCCTGCGCGTCCGGAGCCTGTGCTCCGCAACGGGAGAGGTCACAACAGTGAGAGGCCCGCGTACCGCAAAAAAAAAAAATTGGCATAGCCTAAACCTTAAACTTCTTGGCATCCCAGGTCTGACGAATTCCTAATAAAATTAATTAATGCTCTTTGTAAATAAAAATATATATGTATGATGAGACTAAGACCTTGAATTTATGCAACAACTTCTAAAAGGGTGCCTCATTTATCTATCGAGAGAGAGAACAAGAGAAATAAAAACTCACTTTGAGTAACAAATGGATAAATATTAATAGTATTATTATCCTTGCCTATAGAATGAATACAAGAAGCAAAAAAAACGATCAGGCAACTTGCCCAAGGTCACTCTGGAAGTCAGTCACGGAGATGAGAATAGAACCCAGGTTTCCAGTCTCCTGGCCCAAAGCATTTCTTTCAGGGACATAAATTACAAGACTGTTTAGGTCTTTAGATTCTCCAGATGTTGCCATCTCCTCAACGTCCTTGGGCCGCCACCCAATGCTTTCACATTTTTTATGAAGTTAGATGAAAGTCTCCCTCCTCCTGACAGCTTTATTACCCCCAGAAACAATTATCTCCCTCTAACTCAGAAAGTTATACTCAATTGTTGGTGCAGTAACCAAACAGGAGTCAAAGACATTTCTATGATTGATGCACCCTTCAGTGGAAAACAGCTGAAAATATTACTGCTTTGATATTCCCATTTTTTTCCAGGCCTAAAGGTTAATCAGTTGAAAATGTTACATAGAAAGTCGTTTTTAAAAGTCCAACAACAAAGAGACTGTGTACGTTGACAAACTCTTCCCCAGGCCAGGAAGAGCTGTTAACACCCAGAAGAAAAGTATGAACAAACGGGGGCAATGTAAGAATTTTCAAGATTGTGGGATGGTTTGGTGCCACTCTGTGCAAGGGCAGGGCACCAAGAGGGGCTAAAATTCCTTATGAGTGTGACTGTCAGTCCCAAGGGAAGGAAAAAGAAAACATATACAAAAATATAGAGAAAATGAAGACAAAAGACAGAAGAGAAATATAAAAAGGAAAGGGTAAAGAATGAAGTATCTGTTAATAATAACTAATATGACATTTAGAGCTTATAAACGGTTTCATGTAATGTCAAAACTCCTGCACAGTAGACATCATCCCAACTTGACCAACGAGGCCCATATGCCAAACATCCGACCGTTAGGCCATAGAAGGTAGATTCAGATAGCATCCTTTCACCACCTCCACCAAGGACCCAAGGAAGCATCTACTGGGTCAACGGTGGCCCCCAGGGACTATGTGGGGACCCTCAGCAGTGTAAGGTAGTGTCAAGAGCCTCAGAAGCCCTCACTCGAGACTCTGCACAAGTCCTATACCTACTCCAGCAACAGCGAAGATGAGAAGATTGCTTCTTCAAAAGTGAACAGTAAACGGCAGAAACAGTCACAGGTGTAGACAACAAACTTATGGTTACCATAAGGGGGGAAAGGGGGAGGGAGGCATAAACTGGGAGATTGGGACTGACACATACACACTGCTATATACAAAACAGATAACTAATAAGGACCTACTGTGTAGCACAGGGAACTCTACTCAATACACTGTAATGACCTATATGGGAAAAGAATCTAAAAAAAGAGTGGATGTGTGTCTATGGAGAACTGATTCACTTTGCTGTACACCTGAAACTAACACAACATTGTAAATCAACTCTACTCCAATGAAATTTTTTTTAATTTTAAAAAATAAATAAATTTCAGGGATGACTTAAAAAAAATGGAATGGAATACAGCACAGCCATGTAAAGAGCTATTGTTGCATACACAGACATAAATGAAGCTTGCATACAGAACACTTGAGCACAAAGGGCCAGGTACAAAAGTGTACATTCTATATAATTTCATTTATATGAAGTTCAAGGATGGGCAAAATTAATCTGTGGTGATAGAAGTCGGAATAGGGCTACCCTGGAGGAGGTGTATTGAATGGAAGGGGTCATGAGCGAGCCTGCTGAGGGCTGGAAATGTCCTACATTGTGATCCGAGCTTACACAGGGCTGAACAGCTAAGATTTGTACCTTTTCTCTATGTAAGTTACATCTCAATATTAAAAAAAATAAATAAAATAAAAGGATACCTTCAACAGAAATGGTTTACATTTCCAAGTTGATTCAACGACTAGCTGAAATCAGATGCAGTATATGAATGAAAGCTCTGATTGGAAAGGAAAAGAAATGAACAATCTGGGGGTAGGAGAGAGGATGTCTTAGGTTTTGGAGGGACAAGCACAAAAAAATGCCATTGTGGGAGTTGGGGCGAGGTAGGGAGAAAGTGCAGAAAAGTAGATGAGGGGGTTACCGCTCAGTTCAATAACATCCAGTCCATAAATAATTATTGAGCACTTTCTCAGTGCCAAAGACAATGCAAAGTTCTAGGGCAGTTTCTCAAAGTGGGCCCGCCTCAACCGCATCCGAATCATGTACGTTGTTTATTTAAAGGGCTGGTTCTTGGGTTCTGCCCCTGATCTACTGATTCAGAAACTTAGTGGGCTGGGCCCAGGAATCTCATTTTCAACAGACATCCCAGGTGACTGTACAAAGATGAATAGTATATACTTTGCTCTGCACTAACCTCTCTGTCCTCAAGGGGATTAGGGGATGGAAACCGAGATATACAAACAGATAATTTCCATGTAATGTGGAAGCTACAATGACAGATATGCCGAGACTGCTAAAACCATCTGAGGGTGGAGGAGGGAAGGTAGGTCAAATCAGGCAAAGCCATGCCTGTGCTCAATCAAAAAGGCTGTATACCAATTAGCAGAGCAAATGTGGGTGAAGGAGAAGGTAGAAAGGTAATTGGTTTGCAAAATGTGGTTCCCAGAGCACAGAATTAGCATCACCTGGAAACTTGCTAGAAATGCAAATTCTCAAGACACCACCCCAGACTCACTGCATCAGAATTTCTGGGGGTGGGCCCAGCAATCTGTGTTTTCAAGCCCTGGAGGACTCTGAGGCGCACTCAAGTTAGACAACCAGAACTGTCAGGTAGGCCGCTTCAGAGCCAGCTGCCTGGGTCTAAATCCAAGGCTCTGCAGTTTACTGGCTGAGTGACCATAAATGACTTACTTAATCTCTTTGGGTCCCAGTTTCTTCATCTCTATAATAATAGTACTTAATTCATAATTATTGCATATAACATGCCTGGCACATAATAAGCGCTGCATACGTGTCTGTTTTTATTAGTAGGAGTGTAGACAAAGGGACCAGCGGGAGCTCATGCAGGGCTGTTTCACAGGTAGCTGGTCTTTGAGCATCAGGCATGAATCAGGGTGTGACAAAAGTGCTGGCAACGTTGGCAGGAGACAGACTATGGCATTTCATGTTTTAAAAAAAGACATCTGGGGGGGACCTTGAAGATGGCGGAAGAGTAAGACGCGGAGATCGCCTTCCTCCCCACGGATACACCAGAAATACATCCACACGTGGAACAACTCCTACAGAACTCCTACTGAAGGCTGGCAGAAGACCTCAGACCTCCCAAAAGGCAAGAAACTCCCCACGTAACTGGGTAGGGCAAAAGAAAAAACAGAGACAAAAGAATAAGGACGGCACCTGCACCAGTGGGAGGGAGCTGTGAAGGAGGAAAAGTTTCCACACACTAGGAAGCCCCTCCGCGGGCGGAGACTGCGGGAGGCGGAGGGGGGAGTTTTGGGACCGCGGAGTGGTGCACAGCGACGGGTGCGGAGGGCAAAGCGGGGAGATTCCTGCACAGACGATCGGTGCTGACCGGCACTCACCAGCCCGAGTGGCTTGTCTGCTCACCCGCCGGGGCGGGCGGGGCTGCGAGCTGAGGCTCGGGTTTTGGTTTTGGACGGAGCTCAGGGAGAGGACTGGGGTTGGCGGCTTGAACATAGCCTGAAGGGGTTAGTGCACCACGACTAGCCGGGAGGGAGTTCGGGGAAAAGCCTGCACCGGCCGAAGAGGCAAGAGACTTTTTCTTCCCTCTTTGTTTCCTGGTGCGCGAGGAGAGGGGTTTAAGAGCGCTGCTTAAAGGAACTCCAGAGACGGGCGCGAGCCGCGGCTAAAAGCGCGAACCCCAGAGACGGGCGCGAGCCGCGGCTGAGGGCGCGAGCCCCCGAGACGGGCGCGAGCCGCGGCTGAAAGCGCAAACCCCAGAGACGGGCGCGAGCCGCGGCTAAAACCGCGGACCCCAGAGACGGGCGGGAGACGCTAAGGCTGCTGCTGCCGCCACCGAGGGGCCTGTGTGCGAGCACAGGTCACTCTCCACACCCCTCTTCCGCGGAGCCTGTGCAGCCCGCCACTGCCAGGTTCCCGGGATCCAGGGACAACTTCCCCGGGAGTACGCACGGCGGGTCTCAGGCTGGTGCAACATCACGCCGGCCTCTGCCGCAACGTCACGCTGCCTCTGCAGCTGCAGGCCCGCCCCGCACGTAGTGCCCCTCCTACCCCCATCCCCCAACCCCCGGCCTGAGTGAGCCGGAGGCCCCGAATCAGCGGCTCCTTTAACCCCGTCCTGTCTGAGCGAAAAAACAGACGCCCTCCAGCGACCTACACGCAGAGGCAGGGCCAAATCCAAAGCTGAGCTCCTGTGAGCTGTGAGAACAAAGAAGAGAAAGGGAAATCTCTCCCAGCAGCCACAGAAGCAGCGGATTAAAGCTCCACAATCAACTTGATATTCCCTGCATCTGTGGAATACCTGAACAGACAAGGAATGATCCCAAATTGAAGAGGTGGAATTTAGGAGCGAGATCTATGATTTTTTTCCCTTTTCCTCTTTTTGTGAATGTGTACGTGTATGCTTCTGTGTGAGATCCTGTCTGTATACTCTTGCTTCCACCATTTGTCCTAGGGCTCTATCCGTCCATGACTTTTTTTAAAAAAATTCTTTTTCTTAATAATTAAGTTTAATTGTGATAACTTTATTATACTTTACCTTCGTTCTTTCTTTCTTTCCTTCCTTCCTTCCCTCCTTTAGACAACGAATCACCCCAAATTGAGGAGGTGGTCTCAGGGAGCAGGATTTATGATTTTTCCCCCTTTACCTCTTTTTGTGAAGGTGTATGTGTATGCTTCTGTGTAAGATTTTCTCTGTATAGCTTTGCTTCCAACATTTGTCCTAAGGTTCTATCCGTCCCTTTTTTTTTTACTAAATATTTTTTAATTCAATAACTATATTATACTTTATTTTATTTTTACTGTATCATCTTTCTTTCTGTCTTTTTTCCTTCTTTCCCTCCTTCCTTCCTTCCTCCCTCCCTCCCTCCCTCCCTCCTTTCTTTCCTTCTTTGCTTCTTTCTTCCTTCCTTCCTTTCCTCCTTTCCTTCTTTCTTTACTCATACTTCTACTAATTCTCCCTACTTTTTCTCCCTTTTATTCTGAGCTGTGTGGATGAAAGGCTCTTGGCGCTCCAGCCAGGAGTCAGGGCTCTGCCTCTGAGGTAGGAGAGCCAACTTCAGGACACTGGTCAACAAGAGACCTCCCAGCTCCACATAATATTAAACGGTGGAAATATCCCAGAGACCTCCATCTTAACACCAGCACCCAGCTTCACTCAACGACCAGCAAGCCACAGTGCTGGACAACCTATGCCAAACAACTAGCAAAACAGGAACACAACCCCACCCATTAGCAGAGAGGCTGCCTAAAATCATAATAAGGCCACAGACACCCCAAAACACACCACCAGACGTGAACCTGCCCACTAGAGAGACAAGATCCAGCCTCATCCAGCACAACACAGGCACTAGTCCCCTCCACCAGGAAGCCTACACCACCCACTGAAACAACCTTAGCCACTGGAGACAGACATCAAAAACAACGGGAACTACGAAAGTGCAGCCTGCAAAAAGGAGACCCCAAACACAGTAAGATAAGCAAAATGAGAAGACAGAAAAACACACAGCAGATGAAGGAGCAAGATAAAAACCCACCAGACCTAACAAATGAAGAGGAAATAGGCAATCTACCTGAAAAAGAATTCAGAATAATGATAGTAAGGATGATCCGAAATCTTGGAAGTAGAATGGACAAAATGCAAGAAACAGTTAACAAGGACCTACAAGAACTAAAGATGAAACAAGCAACGATGAACAATGCAATAAATGAAATTAAAATCACTCTAGATAGGATCAATAGCAGAATAACTGAGGCAGAAGAACGGATAAGTGACCTGGAAGATAAAGTAGTGGAAATAACTACTGCAGAGCAGAATAAAGAAAAAAGAATGAAAAGAACTGAGGACAGTCTCAGAGACCTCTGGGACAACATGAAACGCACCAACATTCGAATTATAGGGGTTCCAGAAGAAGAAGAAAGAAAGAAAGGGACTGAGAAAATATTTGAAGAGATTATAGTTGAAAACTTCCCTAATATGGGAAAGGAAATAGTTAATCAAGTCCAGGAAGCACAGAGGGTCCCATACAGGATAAATACAAGGAGAAACACGCCAAGACACATATTAATCAAACTGTCAAAAATTAAATACAAAGAAAGCATATTAAAAGCAGCAAGGGAAAAACAACAAATAACACACAAGGGAACCCCCATAAGGTTAACAGCTGATCTCTCAGCAGAAACCCTACAAGCCAGAAGGGAGTGGCAGGACATACTGAAAGTGATGAAGGAGAATAGCCTGCAACCAAGACTACTCTACCCAGCAAGGATCTCATTCACATTTGATGGAGAAATTAAAACCTTTACAGACAAGCAAAAGCTGAGAGAGTTCAGCACCACCAAACCAGCTTTACAACAAATGCTAAAGGAACTTCTCTAGACACGAAACACAAGAGAAGGAAATGACCTATAGTAGCGAACCCAAAACAATATATAAAATGGAAATAGGAACATACATATCGATAATTACCTTAAATGTAAATGGACTAAATGCTCCCACCAAAAGACACAGATTGGCTGAATGGATACAAAAACAAGACCCTTATATATGCTGTCTACAAGAGACCCACTTCAGAACTAGAGACACATACCGACTGAAAGTAAGGGGATGGAAAAAGATATTCCATGCAAATGGAAACCAAAAGAAAGCTGGAGTAGCAATTCTCATATCAGACAAAATAGACTTTAAAATAAGGACTATTAAAAGGGACAAAGAAGGACACTACATAATGATCAAGGGATCGATCCAAGAAGAAGATATAACAATTGTAAATATTTATGCACCCAACATAGGAGCACCTCAATACATAAGGCAAATACTAACAACCATAAAAGGGGAGATCAACAGTAACACATTCATAGTAGGGGACTTTAACACCCCACTTTCACCCATGGACAGATCATCCAAAATGAAAATAAATAAGGAAACACAAGCTTTAAATGATACATTAAACAAGATGGACTTAATTGATATTTATAGGACACTCCATCCAAAAACAACAGAATACACATTTTTCTCAAGTGCTCATGGAACATTCTCCAGGATAGATCATATCTTGGGTCACAAATCAAGCCTTGGTAAATTTAAGAAAACTGAAATTGTATCAAGTATCTTTTCCGACCACAACGCCATGAGACTAGATATCAATTACAGGAAAAGATCTTTAAAAAATACAAACACATGGAGGCTAAACAATACACTACTTAATAATGAAGTGATCACTGAAGAAATCAAAGGGGAAATCAAAAAATACCTAGAAACAAATGACAATGGAGACACAACGACCCAAAACCTATGGGATGCAGCAAAAGCAGTTCTAAGGGGGAAGTTTATAGCAATACAAGCCCACCTTAAGAAGCAGGAAACATCTCGAATAAACAGCCTAACCTTGCACCTCAAGCAATTAGAGAAAGAAGAACAAAAAAACCCCAAAGCTAGCAGAAGGAAAGAAATCATAAAAATCAGATCAGAAATAAATGAAAAAGAAATGAAGGAAACAATAGCAAAGATCAATAAAACTAAGAGCTGGTTCTTTGAGAAGATAAACAAAATAGATAAACCACTAGCCAGACTCATCAAGAAAAAAAGGGAGAAGACTCAAATCAATAGAATTAGAAATGAAAAAGGAGAAGTAACAACTGACACTGCAGAAATAAAAAAAATCATGAGAGATTACTACAAGCAACTCTATGCCAATAAAATGGACAATCTGGAAGAAATGGACAAATTCTTAGAAATGCACAACCTACCAAGACTGAATCAGGAAGAAATAGAAAATATGAACAGACCAATCACAAGCACTGAAATTGAAACTGTGATTAAAAACCTTCCAACAAACAAAAGCCCAGGACCAGATGGCTTCACAGGTGAATTCTATCAAACGTTTAGAGAAGAGCTAACACCTATCCTTCTCAAACTCTTCCAAAATATAGCAGAGGGAGGAACACTCCCAAATTCCTTCTACGAAGCCACCATCACCTTGATACCAAAACCAGACAAGGATGTCACAAAGAAAGAAAACTACAGGCCAATATCACTGATGAACATAGATGCAAAAATCCTCAACAAAATACTAGCAAACAGAATCCAACAGCACATTAAAAGGATCATACACCATGATCAAGTGGGGTTTATTCCAGGAATGCAAGGATTCTTCAATATACGCAAATCTATCAATGTGATAAACCATATTAACAAATTGAAGGAGAAAAACCATATGATCATCTCAATAGATGCAGAGAAAGCTTTTGACAAAATTCAACACCCATTTATGATAAAAACCCTCCAGAAAGTAGGCATAGAGGGAACTTTCCTAAACATAATAAAAGCCATATATGACAAGCCCACAGCAAACATCATCCTCAATGGTGAAAAACTGAAAGCATTTCCACTAAGATCAGGAACAAGACAAGGTTGCCCACTCTCACCACTCTTATTCAACATAGTTTTGGAAGTTTTAGCCACAGCAATCAGAGAAGAAAAGGAAATAAAAGGAATCCAAATCGGAAAAGAAGAAGTAAAGCTGTCACTGTTTGCAGATGACATGATACTATACATAGAGAATCCTAAAGATGCTACCAGAAAACTACTAGAGCTAATCAATGAATTTGGTAAAGTAGCAGGATACAAAATTAATGCACAGAAATCTCTGGCATTCCTATATACTAATGATGAAAAATCTGAAAGTGAAATCAAGAAAACACTCCCATTTACCATTGCAACAAAAAGAATAAAATATCTAGGAATAAACCTACCTAAGGATACGAAAGACCTGTATGCAGAAAATTATAAGACACTGATGAAAGAAATTAAAGATGATACAAATAGATGGGGAGATATACCATGTTCTTGGATGGGAAGAATCAACATTGTGAAAATGACTCTACTACCCAAAGCAATCTACAGATTCAATGCAATCCCTATCAAACTACCACTGGCATTTTTCACAGAACTAGAACAAAAAATTTCGCAATTTGTATGGAAACACAAAAGACCCCGAATAGCCAAAGCAATCTTGAGAACGAGAAAAGGAGCTGGAGGAATAAGGCTCCCTGACTTCAGACTATATTACAAAGCAACAGTAATCAAGACAGTATGGTACTGGCACAAAAACAGAAAGATAGATCAGTGGAACAGGATAGAAAGCCCAGAGATAAACCCACGCACATATGGACACCTTATCTTTGATAAAGGAGGCAGGAATGTACAGTGGAGAAAGGACAGCCTCTTCAATAAATGGTGCTGGGAAAACTGGACAGGTACATGTAAAAGTATGAGATTAGATCACTCCCTAACACCACACACAAAAATAAGCTCAAAATGGATTAAAGATCTAAATGTAAGGCCAGAAACTATCAAACTCTTAGAAGAAAACATAGGAAGAACACTCTATGACATAAATCACAGCAAGATCCTTTCTGACCCACCTCCTAGAGTAATGGAAATAAAAACAAAAATAAACAAATGGGACCTAATGAAACTTCAAAGCTTTTGCACAGCAAAGGAAACCATAACCAAGACCAAAAGACAACCCTCAGAATGGGAGAAAACATTTGCAAATGAAGCAACTGACAAAGGATTAATCTCCAAAATTTACAAGCAGCTCAATAACAAAAAAACAAACAACCCCATCCAAAAATGGGCAGAAGACCTAAATAGACATTTCTCCAAAGAAGATATACAGAATGCCAACAAACACATGAAAGAATGCTCAACATCATTAATCATTAGAGAAATGCAAATCAAAACTACAATGAGATATCATCTCACACCAGTCAGAATGGCCATCATCAAAAAATCTAGAAACAATAAATGCTGGAGAGGGTGTGGAGAAAAGGGGACACTCTTGCACTGCTGGTGGGAATGTGAATTGGTTCAGCCACTGTGGAGAACAGTATGGAGGTTCCTTAAAAAACTACAAATAGAATTACCATATGACCCAGCAATCCCACTACTTGGCATATACCCTGAGAAAACCAAAATTCAAAAAGAGTCATGTACCAAAATGTTCATTGCAGCTCTATTTACAATAGCCAGGACATGGAAACAACCTAAGCGCCCATCATCGGATGAATGGATAAAGAAGATGTGGCACATATACACAATGGAATATTACTCAGCCTTAAAAAGAAATGAAATTGAGCTATTTGTAATGAGATGGATAGACCTAGAGTCCGTCATACAGAGTGAAGTAAGTCAGAAAGAAAAAGACAAATACCGTATGCTAACACATATATATGGAATTTAAGGGAAAAAAATGTCATGAAGAACCTAGGGGTAAGATAGGAATAAAGACGCAGACCTACTGGAGAACGGACTTGAGGGTATGGGGAGGGGGAGGGGTGAGTTTTGACAGGGCGAGAGAGAGTCATGGACATATACACACTAACAAACGTAGTAAGGTAGATAGCTGGGGGGAAGCAGCCACAAGGCACAGGGATATTAGCTCGGTGCTTTGTGACAGCCTGGAAGGGTGGGATGGGGAGAGTGGGAGGGAGGGAGACGCAAGAGGGAAGACATATGGGAACATATGTATATGTATAGCTGATTCACTTTGTTATAAAGCAGAAACTAACACACCATTGTAAAGCAATTATACCCCAATAAAGATGTTAAAAAAAAAAAAAAAAAAAAAAAAAAAAAAAAAAAAAAGACATCTGGGGACTTCCACTTCCAAAAAGACGGACTCCTTATACTTTTTCCTATTTCTCCTGCTAAGTACAATGAAAACCCTGGACATTAAAAATAAGATGCTGAGAAGTGGAGAGAAAAGAGCAGACCAGAGAGAGACCTCAGGACCTGAGGAATGACACAGGGATGAGTTAACTGGATTTTTTCTGGTTTTGGCTTTACATGTCCCAGACTTGGAGCTTAAGTACCTGGCACCCCAGAAACGCCATGGACAGCAAACAAAAGAAGCCCAGCAAAAGCCTGCTCTCTCCTGCCAAAGGACCAGGAAAGGGGCAGCCTAGAAAGGCAAGACTTTTAGATGATAACTTCTCTACTCCAGCCAAACACCTGAAAAAACAGCTGTGGCTCCACCTTTCCACCCGTGCCCCCAAAGACTGAGTGAGGACCCTAGATTCCCCCCTGCCAGGCTGTAGCCAGGTGCCCCAACCCCTGCACCAGGGAGGGGTCAGAGAGGCCAGGTAGGGATCTGGGACTTCATTGCCCATCAAGCAATAACAAACCACCCCTTCCTGGTGTCAATGGAGACTTTGGGGAGGCCAGAGCTCCCACCCCCACGCAGCAGTAAGGAGAAACACCCACCCTTCTTCTGCCAAGGACCCCACCCCTTCTGAAGGATCTCAGCATCTGATTTGTGATCTGGTACTCTAATTTTGCAAGAGTTACTGTTAGGGGAAACTTGGGAAAGGGTGCACAGGCTCTGGATGAATTATGTCTTAAAACTGAGTGTGCGTCTACAGTGATCTCAAAATTTCAAAATTTAATTAAAAAAAAAAGAAAACTGAACCAAATCATATGGCAAAGAAGAGCTATGGGTTTTAAGCGAAGAGTGACAGATTAGATTTGTACCATAATCAACTTTCGCTGAGTGCAATTTCCAGAGAGCTCGAGCCATGACAACCTCCGAACATCACTGAAATTCATCTGAGAGAGCCTTGGGCACACACACTACAGGAGGCCTGCTCTGGAGAAAGAATCTTCCATTTGGCATCATCAGAGCCCATGGCTGGCCTCCCTTCACCTATCAATTGTAGGAGAGGTCAGTGGAACCCAAAGGACAGTTTGAAGTTTCCTGGTTGCTAGGGTTAGGAGCCTAACGCTGGTAGGAAGCCTTGGAGGGCAATGGATGGAATTGCCTATGGAGAGCAAGATCTTGATTTGAGAGGCTCTTGTTTCTGACAAATATTCTGTAAACCAACTCTGTTAACTCCAGCAAGGATCAGAAACTCTGAAAGGGTAAACACAAATCAATGTGACCAGTGACCAGAGGAGGCTGCGGGACACTTTTTTAACAAGAGAGACTTTTGAAAATAAAAACTGTAACTCAATTCCTGTACAATCAATTTATTTCCACTTGTACAGCTCTGGTTCCTTCACTTCAAGCCCTGCCCTGGGGGGGATGGAGTTGCCCTGGCCAGCAACAGCTGGAGGGGGGAGGGAGAAGAAGAGAGCAGTCTGATGATTAACAAGCACTTGTGGAAACCCTGCAATGAAAGCAAACAGTACTTGATGGGGCGTACTGAAGGGAAGATAAGTCAGAGAGTGCTTGAGCTCAAAGAAGAGGGAGAGGTCAAGGTGGGCTTCTAGGAGGAGATGAGGCTTTTGCTGAGTCCTGAGAACAGATAGTACCCAGATAGAATCTGACACACATGGGGCCTGAGGGACAGAGGAAGGGACCTGGGGTGAAACAGGAATTCACTCTTAGGCAAGGAGTTTTGAACACAGGGCCATTGTCAAACTGGGGCTCATTGGCTGAGTTAGCATAAATGTGAAACTAATAAGGATAGAAGGGCAACATGAATCTCTCTGAGGTGATTTGTGCAAATAGTAATAACAATAAAATACACAGGAAATAAGAGGTTTCCTCTTGGTGTTGAGGAAATTGCAACATTTTTGTACAAAGGGTCTAGAACAATGTGATTATGTATTTATTCTGATTTAAAATGTAGGGTTTTTAAATTCAGGTATGGTGAGGCCAACAGATCAGGAGACGACTGCCACTGGAGACACAATTTGTCACAATTCCCAAGAGGAGGGGGCATCACATGCAGAGTCACATGGGGAAGTACCAGGGTCAGTCAGGAGGCAGAAAGGGCAAAAGGAGAATGTGGGCAAGCACCCTTAATGTGGTTTCCACAGGAAGGGACAGGTGAGGCAGGCTAGCAGGCTTAGGATTGACTTGTTTCAATAACATCAGCAGGTGGACCTTCAAGATGGCGGAAGAGTGAGACGCAGAGATCACCTTCCTCCCCACAAGTACATCAGAAATACATCTGCATGTGGAACAACTCCTACGGAACACCTACTGGACGTTGGCAGAAGACCTCAGACTTCCCAAAAGGCAAGAAACTCCCCACGTACCTGGGTAGGGCAAAAGAAAAAAGGAAAAACAGAGACAAAAGGATAGGGATGGGACCTGCACCAGTGGGAGGGAGCCGTGAAGGAGGAAAAATTTCCACACACTAGGAAGCCCCTTAGCGGGCAGAGACTGCGGGTGGCGGAGGGGGAAAGCTTCGGAGCCACGGAGGAGAGCGCAGCAACAGGGGTGCGGAGGGCAAAGCAGGGAGATTCCTGCACAGAGGATCGGTGCCGACCCGCACTCACCAGCTCGAGAACCTTGTCTGCTCACCTGCCAGGGCGGGTGGGGGCTGGGAGCTAAGCCTCGGGCTTCGGTTGGATCCCAGGGAGAGGACTGGGGTTGGCTGCGTGAACACAGCCTGCAGGGGGTTAGTGCACCACGGCTAGCCGGGAGGGAGTCCGGGGAAAAGTCTGGAACTGCCTAAGAGGCAAGAAACCATTGTTGCGGGGTGCGCGAAGAGAGGGGATTCAGAGCACAGCCTAAACGAGCTCTAGAGACGGGCACGAGCCGCAGCTATCAGTGCGGACCCCAGAGACGGGCACAAGATGCTAAGGCTGCTGCTGCCGCCACCAAGAAGCCTGTGTGCAAGCACAGGTCACTATCCACACCTCCCCTCCCAGGAGCCTGTGCAGCCCGCCACTGCCAGGGTCCCGGGATCCAGGGTCCCAGGATCCAGGGACAACTTCCCCGGGAGAACGCATGGCACGCCTCAGGCGCAACGTCACGCTGGCCTCTGCCGCCACAGGCTCGCCCCACATTCTGTACCCCTCCCTCCCCCCACCTGAGTGAGCCAGAGCCCCTGAATCAGGGGCTCCTTTAACCCCGTCCTGTCTGAGCGAAGAACAGACGCCCTCCGGCGACCTGCAAGCAGAGGCGGGGCCAAGTCCAAAGCTGAACCCCGGGTGCTGTGCGAACAAAGAAGAGAAAGGGAAATCTCTCCCAGCAGCCTCAGGAGCAGAGGATTAAATCTCCACAATCAACTCGATGTACCTGCATCTGTGGAATACATGAATAGACAATGAATCATCCCAAACTGAGGAGGTGGACTTTGGGAGCAATTATATATATACTTTTTTCCTTTTACTCTTTTTGTGAGTGTGTATGTGTATGCTTCTGTGTGTGATTTTGTCTGTATAGCTTTGCTTTTACCATTTGTCTAGGGTGCTCTCTGTCCATATTTTTTGTCTTTTCTTTTTTTTTTAGTATACTTTTTAGCACTTGTCATCACTGCTGGATTTGTTTTTTGGTTTCATTGCTCTCTTCTTTCTTTTTCTTTTTTTATTACTTTTTAATTTTTTTATTTTTAATAATTATTTTTATATAATTTCTTTTTTTCTTTCCTTTTTTCTCCCTTTTCTTCTGAGCCGTGTGGCTGACAGGGTCTTGGTGCTCTGGCCAGGTGTCAGGCCTGTGCCTCAGAGGTGGGAGAGCCGAGTTCAGGAAATTGGTCCACCAGAGACCTCCCAGCTCCACGTAATATCAAATGGCAAAAGCTCTCCCAGAGATCTCCATCTCAATGCTGAGACCCAGCTCCAACCAATGACCAGCCAGCCACAGTGCTGGACACCCTATGCCAAACACCTAGAAAGACAGGAACACAACCCCACCCATGAGCAGAGAGGCTGCCTAAAATCATAATAAGGTCACAGACACCCCAAAACACACCACCGGACATGGACCTGCCCACCAGAAAGACAAGATCCAGCCTCATCCACCAGAACACAGGCACTAGTCCCCTCCACGAGGAAGCCTACACAAACCACTGAACCAACCTTAGGCAACCTTTGGAAGTTTTAGCCACAGCAACTGTAGAAGGAAAAGAAATAAAAGGAATCCAAATCAGAAAAGAAGAAGTAAAGCTGTCACTCTTTGCAGATGACATGATACTATACATAGAGAATCCTAAAGATGCTACCAGAAAACTACTAGAACTAATCAATGAATTTGTTAAAGTAGCAGGATACAAAATTAATGCACAGAAATCTTTTGCATCCCTATACACTAATGATGAAATATCTGAAACAGAAATTAAGGAAACACTCCCATTTACCATTGCAACAAAAAGAATAAAATACCTAGGAATAAACCTACCTGAGGAGACAAAAGACCTGTATGCAGAAAACTATAAGACACTGAGGAAAGAAATTAAAGATGATACAAACAGATGGAGTGATATACTATGTTCTTGGATTGGAAGAATCAACATTGTGAAAATGACTATACTACCAAAAGCAATCTACAGATTCAATGCAATCCCTATCAAACTACCACTGGCATTTTTCACAGAACTAGAACAAAAAATTTTCACAATTTGTATGGAAACACAAAAGACCCCAAATAGCCAAAGCAATCTTGAGAAAGAAAAACAGAGCTGTAGGAATCAGGCTCCCTGACTTCAGACTATACTACAAAGCTACAGTAATCAAGACAGTATGGTACTGGTACAAAAACAGAAATATAGATCAATGGAACAGGATAGAAAGCCCAGAGATAAACCCACGCACATATGGTCATCCCACTTTTGATAAAGGAGGCAAGAATATACAATGGAGAAAAGACAGCCTCTTTAATAGGTGGTGATGGGAAAACTGGATAGCTACATGTAAAGGAATGAAATTAGAACACTCCCTAACACCATACACAAAAATAAACTCAAAAGGGGTTAAAGACCTAAATGTAAGGCCAGACACTATCAAACTCTTAGAGGAAAACATAGGCAGAACACTCCATGACATAAATCACAGCAAGATCCTTTTTGACCCACTTCCTAGAGAAATGGAAATAAAAACAAAAATAAGCAAATGGGATGTAATGAAACTTAAAAGCTTTTGCACAGCAAAGGAAACCATAAACAAGACCAAAAGACAACCCTCAGAATGGGAGAAAATATTTGCAAATGAAGCAACTGACAAAGGATTAATCTCCAAAATTTACAAGCAGCTCATGCAGCTCAATATCAAAGAAACAAACAACCCAATCCAAAAATGGGCAGAAGACCTAAATAGACATTTCTCCAAAGAAGATATACAGATTGCCAACAAACACATGAAAGAATGTTCAACATCATTAATTATTAGAGGAATGAAAATCAAAACTACAGTGAGGTATCACCTCACTCCAGTCAGAATGGCCATCATCAACAACTCTAGAAACAATAAATGCTGGAGAGGGTGTGGAGAAAAGGGAACCCTCTTGCACTGTTGGTGGGAATGTAAATGGATATAGCCAGTATGGAGAACAGTATGGAGGTTCCTTAAAAAACTAAAAATAGAACTACCATATGACACAACAATCCCACTACTGGGCATATACCCTGAGAAAAACATAATTCAAAAAGAGGCATGCATCACAATGTTCATTGCAGCTCTATTTACAATAGCCAGGATATGAAAGCAACCTAAGTGTCCACTGACAGATGAATCAATAAAGAAGATGTGGCACATGGAATATTACTCAGCCATAAAAAGAAACGAAATTGAGTTATTTGTAGTGAGGTGGATGGATCTAGAGTCTGTCATACAGGGTGAAGTAAGTCAGAAAGAGAAAAACAAATACCATATGTTAACACATATATATGGAATTTTTAAAAAAAATGGTTATGAAGAACTTAGGGGCAGGACAGGAATAAGGATGCAGATGTAGAGAATGGACTTGAGGACACAGGGAGGGGGAAGGGTTAGCTGGGACGAAGTGAGAGAGTAGCTTGGACTTATATATACGACCAAATGTAAAATAGATAGCTAGTGGGAAGCAGCCGCATAGCACAGGGAGATCAGCTCGGTGCTTTGTGACCACCTAGAGGGGTGGGATAGGGAGGGTGGGAGGGAGACGCAAGAGGGAGGGTATATGGGGATATATGTATATGTATAGCGGATTCACTTTGTTATAAAGCAGAAACTAACACACCACTTTAAAGCAATTATACTCCAAGAAAGATGTGAAAAAAAAGAAAAAACTATTTCCGCAGGCTCTGGGGCATAGGGGCTGTCCCTCAGTGCCCTGTACCTGGCCGAGGGGTGATTAGAGCAGGTGGATACTGGTCCAGAGTGTAACAGCACTGTAGGAGGTGGGGGGTGGGAGGATGTCAACCCTGGATTGTTTGTTTACCTTACATATGGAAGGCGTGCTGAAGGTGAGTTGTTTGCTATCTGTAGGGACCGGCAATAGGGAAAGGCTGTCCTCCAGGGTCAGCAAGGCTCCAGATGTCAAAGCATCAGACACAGAAAGTAAAAAGGCACGATTAATACATTCCCCAAGTATTTGTTGGCCATCTTCCATGTGCGCAGCACTGCCATGGGACCTGTGGATTCTCAGAAAACTCGTACACATGTCCTTCATTGATGCTGAGAGAGCTCCACCTTCTTTTGAGGTGTAAACTCATACAGATGAAGTAACAACTCAAGAGCTAGTAATTCAAAAAATGTACAACATGAATATTGCAAATCGGTGTTTCTCAAACCTAATAATGTGTGGATTCCTTTTCAAGAAAAATATTTTCCACAGATTCTCAGTGTTGACTTATGTTTTATTTTAATGTCACTCTACATGAAATGTGTAGTAAATGAGATCTGTACAACATGAAATTCGTTATAAACGTCTTATGCTTACAGGTGTTACGGTAAAATCAAAACAAAATTTTAAATTACAAATAAGAATATAAAACCAAAGAAATTTAAAATAGCATTAACTTAATGTGATAATTGATGATTTACTTCAACTTGCTTGACACTATTGGGCACAGTTGTGGAAAAATATATTTGAGCATTTCCTATTTTACTTGTTATCAACATGAATCTTCTGATTTTGAACATGACAAGTCATCATTTGAGCCATTACCATCGAGTTCACGGCCATCATCACTGTGCTTTATTTCAATGACCTCACTTTTAACCACTGATGCATAAGAGAGACCAATCAATTAATGGAGAATGCAAAACTGAAAAATATCTACTAGCAGTGAAGTGTTATAAGAAGGTACATAGAAAGAAAGAAACCACAGAATAAATTTGCTTACAAGGCCAGCATGGTGTTTCCTTCTGCTGTTCAATCTCATATGTTATGCACCCTCTGATCATTTCATTCCCCTCCACTCTTTTCTGGTCAAACTTCTTCAAAACCTTTGCTTATATGGCTCACCTGGACATCATTTAGCCTTCAACTGGCCCCACCAAGGCACTGAAATCTTAAAACGAAACTCAAGCAGGTGCATCCAGATGATAGCCTAAGCTTATTCTACTTTAAAATTTACCATTAAAACTAAAACATCCTTGAAAATTTTGAAGATACCTCCCCAAGGATAAATCTGGGGGTCTCCATAGGTCCAAGGACCCCAGTTGGAAGGAGGGAGCACAGTTGGGATGAAAGAGGGAGATGAATAAAGCTGCTGAGGTCATAGAAGGCTTTGGGGTGAGGATGTAGGTGGAGCTGGAAGAGAAGGTGGGAAGGACTTAGAAAACCAAGGAGGAAGGAGAATGACCCTCCCGGTAGTAGGTATGGATCTCTAGGAACCAGACACCATCTGACGCCACTCTCCTGCTGGTATCCTGCCCCACCGGTCTTCTTTCAGTTGTTAGAACAGACAGACCTGTCTCTTTTAAGGTTTTTCCTGGCCTTGTTTCCCTGGATGCAGCTGTCAATACCCCACTCTTTTCCTAAGGCTGGCTTCTTCTCCTCCATGAGCTCTTCACCAAAATATTGGTTTTTCAGGAAGGTCTTCTCTGACCACCTAATCTTATAGTAAGGTTCCTCACATTATTCTTTTCACACACCCACTCTTTAGCTTTGAGGCTGTGTTAGTTTCCTATTGCTGCTGTCATCAATTACCACAAGCTTAGTGATTAAACAATACAAATGTATCCTCTTACAGTTCTGGAGGTCAGACATCCTAAAAGCAAGGTGTTGTGTTCCTTCTGGAGGCTCCAGGGAAGAACCTGTGTTCTTCCTTTTTCTAGCTCCTAGAGGCCACCTGCATTCCTCGGCCCATGGCCTCTTCCGTCATCAAGGCCAGCAGCAGAGCATCCTCTAATCTCTGTTTATGCGTCCGTGGTCACGTCACCTTCTCTGAGTCTAACCCTCCTGCTTCCCTCTTGTAAGGTCCCTGGGGATGACATTGGACCCACCCAGATAATCCAGGATAATCTCGCCATCTGAAGAGCCTTAACTAATCACATTTGCAAAGTCCCTTTTGCCATGTAAGGTAACATATTCACAGGTTCTGAGGATTAGGACATAGACATCTTGCGGGGGTGGGGGGGGCCTTTATTCAGCCTACAACAAGGCTCTTATCACAACTCATAATCCTGTGTCACTTTTTAATTGTCCATCACACATGTCTATACACAGCAGAGGTGGTTCCATGGATGAAAGAACTTAAGACTGCATTACGATGCCAGGTACATAGCGAATGGTGATTAAATATTTAATAAATGAATAAAGAAAAAAAGAACAGTAGGATATGTGAGGATGGAGGGCATGACCAAGATATCTTCCAAGGAAGGTGGACATGGCTATTCTGTGTATGGCAGATTTCTCTAAAATGTTGTCGAAAGCAAGCCAGCCTTGCTCAAGGTGCCTTCCTTTCACAGCTCTAGAGTATATATCAACCCTAGAGAAGCACTCTAAGTGGTCCCCACCTGACCAATCCACATGGCCGTGAGAATAAGATGATGTGATTGTCAGAACCATCGGAACCACCAGGCTGGACTTGAGGAGGACATTTTCAAAAAAAGGTGGTGGGGTTGCTGTTGCCAGGCCAGGGGGAAGGAATCTGGGGCAGAGAGTAGAACGAACCCCTGCCCAACAGCTTCCAGCACTTATTACTAGTAAACGGTATCACTAAATCGTCTCAAATCTTTCAACCCTCTTTCTTCTTCTTCCATATGTAACTACCATTTCTGTTTCTGTCCTTGCTCCGTCCTCTATCTGTACCTCTTTTTTTCTCTCCTCCAAAGTACATGGCTGATGTATAAAACTGAACTATTTATTTAAATGTGTTATACCTGGCAAGTAAAGCTTTGTATTCCTAGCTCTTATTTTTAAAGCAAATGAGTTGGAACATTCAGTACTTAAGGCTGCAGTGAAGAGAGCCCTTGGCTAGAAGCTTGGGATGTTGAGATTTGGAACTAATCCTCTAACTAGCTGTGTGAAGTAGATAAGTTACCTGCCAAGACTTGGCTTTACATTTCTTTCTGGTCTAAACTTCTATGATTGTAAACATCTCTAAAATTCTGTTACACAAAGGTAAAAAGTAACTAAAATGAGAGGAAGGGTGTTCATAATCAGGAAAGTGGGTTGCATATAATCCTGGGGGTTATTCTGTTTTTTGTTTTTAGGAATCACTGCCCCTCAACGATGATAGTGATAATAATAATAGCTTACATTTATTGAGTGATTACTGTGTCCTAGGCCCTGACCGTTTTAAGCAGTTTACGTTTATCATCTCACCTAATTCCCACTTGGGGATAACTAAAGCACAGTCGACCAGAAGCCTGGTCCCTGCATTACAGTTTCCTGACAATTGTCTCTACCCATAAGAGTAGATCCTCAAATCAGGGAGGAGAAATATAGCTGTTTATTGACCTGCTCTAAATGCTACATTTGCATCCACCTCATTTAATCCTCACAACAACCTACAGGATAAGCTTTAAAGTATTTCTCCCCTTGGTTGACAATCAGTAAATTTTTAAAAGAAGATATGATAGGCTAAAGATGGCTACAAATTATTTGCTGCTCTCCCCGTCAAGAAGTGGGAACTACTTCCCTTTCCCTGGAGTCTGAGTTGACCCCACGACTTATTCTGACCAATCAAGGGTGACAGAAGTTACACAGGACCAGTTTTAGGCTTAGCCTTGTCCTAGCAGCCTCTCCCTTTGCATTCTGAGAACCCAGCTGCCATGCTGTAAGGAAGTCCAAGCTATCTTGTTGCGGACGAAGATCATGTGGAGAGGCCCTACAGGATGAGACACCAGAGAGAGAGAGAAAAAAGGGGAGAGACAGAGAGAACTGAGCCATGTAGAGGAACGTTCCTGCCGACAATCAGTACCCAGGCCCCAGACAGCTGAGAAAGGCCTTCTTAAATCTTCCAACCAATTAATCCACCACCTGAATGCACCCACATGGAACACCCCAAAGGAGACCAGACCAAAGGAGAACTTCTAGTCAGTCCTCAAACTCATGGATAAGTAAATAATAAATCATTGCTCTTTTAAGGCACTCGTTTTGGGGTGGTTTGTTACACAGAATTATATGTGTAAAACATATGTGTAAAACATATGTGAACTTTCTCTCCTCCTCTCTGTTACACAGGTGCTTTGACCCAGTGAGAGCAATAAATGTCAGGGTTACTTAATTTAAGGGATATAATATACAAGGGAAACTGTTCTCCCGCAGAGTACGGGAGTGTTCAGCCTGGAGTCAAATGGCACTGACTTGACGTCTTACCTATACCTGCAAACCAGACAGACAGCAATTAAGATGAGTGGACGGATTTGGCCATCCTCAACCATGGAAGCAGACTGACACACCATCAGTCTGGCTGCTGCAGTCGGCATCACAAAGCGGGAAGAGCAAGCTGGTTTGTCTCAGTTACCTGTCGTCTGCATCCTTCTCTTCCATAAGGACCTTGGGGGTCCAGCATCCTTGGCCCACGTGACTCTGGGTGACAGACAGTGACCCCCACAGTCACCCACACACAGTGCTTTAGGGTCCACCTAGGTACTGCCATCTTCTGGAATTGATCTCAACACCTCAAACCCCTAGATTTAGATCTTTTTGTCTACTCTGACCTACATTGTGTGCGTGAGTTTTCCTGACTTCTAGATTTTTGCACCTGTTCTGATCCCATCCATCTGACCTTTCAGGTTTAACAAGAATATTCAGGCCTCTGGTTCAGGCCTGCTTAGGGGATGGTCCTTTGTCAAGCCTATGGCTACCCTTGCCCTTGCATGGCTCAATTATCCCACAAGCATCCTCCAAGCATCGACTAAGCACACCAAAGATAAAAAAAAGCATTAGGCTTGGCCCCTGTCCCACTACCAGGAGCTGCCAAATTGAAAACGTCCTGTTCTCCATCTCTCCCAAAAGACTGTTGGGCTCCACTTAATAAATAACCTGGTAAATGGAAAGTTATATCCCATACAAGGACATCCAATTTGCAGTGAATCAGAAAACCATAAAATACACCTGACGCTGCAATTGTTCTGCACAGAAGTCAATCACTCTTTGAGAATTCATGAGCCCCTTTAGGATCTTGCAGGGCCTCTGGAATATCATTATGAATATCAGCTTGCAAAGCAGAGAAACACCAATTAGCAGAGATTTCCTACTGACAGAGAGCCAGCGAAACTAGCTCTCACTTGGGGAGAAAGAGAGACAGACATTAGCAAAATAGAGAAAATTAGCAGAAATTAAAATAGGGGAGAAAGCTTGCATTTTTTACCAATGCATACTTTGAACGTTTCAGTGCCCAACCTTGTGATGAGGCAAGGGCAGACAGTGGTTGGTGTTTCCAGTAAGTGATGTGTCCTCACCAGACTTATCTTTCAGTTTCAGAACTGGAGTCGGGCTGGGGGTGGATTCCCTTACTTTCTTCTTTTGGAGCAAAGGCTGTGTGTTGTTAGGAAAAGATGAAATCTTTCTCCCATCCTAAAAGGAGATCTGGGGAAGGTAATTACTGAAAGGAGATTTACACCTCGATGTTAGCAATACAGAAGCCACTCCAAAGAGGGGTTTACAGATCACAATGAGACCAGAATCGTCACACTGAGTTGTTAACAACACCCAGCTGAGTTCTGGAAACACGTTTCAGACTAATGTCCAAAATCCAGAGTGAGCAATTAGTCTTCCCACAGAATTATTTCAGGCCTCTAATTTGTTGAGAAAGGAATTCCTGGCTCAAGACTTCACAAGGCTGCAGTAATTAAACTAACAAATTATAAGTACATTTATCTGGATAAAAGATATTCATCACCCAGAGGGTGTGACTGCCATAGCCCACGTGCTCAGAGTTCACAATTCTTCCCATCAGGCACTTATTTGCTCCATGCTGTGGGAACAGTTTGCTTAGAAAGGAAGGATTTCACCCGCAACGCCCCTCACTCAGGTCCTGTGTCTTTCCCAGCCCTGAATGACAGCTGCACAGAAGCCTTCAGGTTGCAGGGGAGAGGGAAGGAGAGAAGGAGGTTCTATACATTTTAATGCCTACAGCAGCAGGAAATGAAATCTCTGCAGTGTAAAGCTCTGTGGCCAGCATAAGATATTAGAAGAAATACCTAAGTGTTGTCATAAATGAGAAAGGTCAAAGAATTATTTTTCTTCTTCATCTTTATGCAATTTATGGGGAAACCGGCATATCATTATTCAAAGAGATAGAAATGAGACCATTACTGTTTCTTTGATTTCACTGGCTGAGTCAAACTTTGCATTTCAGAGCAGTTCCTCATGGCAGGGGTGAGGGCATTTATGCTGCCAGGCTTATCCAAAGGTGGGAATAAAAATGATGACGTTTGGGCCCTTGTCTGCATTCCCAGTTAATGATTCACATGTTTTTTAATGATGTCCACAATGTCACCGGCAAACTAGACAGGCTCACTTGTTGTCCATGATCTCAATCATTAAGAAAATATTAAATAAGAGTTTCTACTTAATGTGTCTTTCAGGTTGACCCAGAGTGTTGAAAAGCTTCTTAGGTTTAAACTTTGTCATTGGTTCCCTGACTCACGGCAGGGTGTTCTGGGGCCTAATCTCTTTGGAACTAAGAATAGGGAACAGAACCCAAGGTCCAGCATTGTAATGGTCAACATTTGCTTACTCAGTCCTGGGTTAGCTGATTAATCTTAACTCTGGGCTTCAATGAAGATGTCCAGTTCCTCCACCTGAGCTCTCCTGCCCTGTGATTGCAGCCATTCCCCACCACTGCTACACACAGGTGCCTGCCCACACATGGACACCATCAGTTGGTTGGTTGGTATTATGGGCTGAATATCCTCCCAAAGTGTATATGTTGAAGTCTTAACCCCCAGTGTCTTAGAAAGTGATTGCATTTGCAGATAGGGACTTGGAGGTAAAATGAGGTCATTAGGGTGGGCCCTACTCCAGTATGACTGGTGTCCTTATAAGAAGAGGAGATGAAGACACAGACACACACAGGAAAAGCCATGTGAAGCTACCAGTGGAAGACAGCTATCCACAAACCAAAAAGAGAGGCCTTAGAAGAATCCAACCCTGCCAGAACCTTGATCTTGGGCTTCCAGCCTTCAAAACTGTGAGAAAATAAATTGTTGTTTAAGCCAGCCAGTTTGTGGTACTTTGTTATGGAAGCCCAAGCAAACTAATACAGTTGGTCTATCCTTCAACATGCCTGGATGAGTTTATATTCCCTGGCATACAAACTAAGTGAGACGGTCATTCCTGGTTCCTGGCTCTGAAGGGCAAGCAGATTCAATCAAAGTGGACCGGAGAGAACCAGAACTGGAGTGACATTCCAAGGTGATTAAGGAACCTGGATCATCAGCTTCTTCTGCATGTCAGCACCTGCTGGGCTGCTGGAGGGTGTACAAGAGAGTCAGCAGAACTGAGAGATGTAACGTGATTGGATCCCCTAACTGAGCACCTCAAACCATACACAATGGCTAAAGGACAGAGCAAAGTATACCGGATAATGTTTGCTAATTGACTGTTTTAAAAACTTACAGTACTCATCAATATATACAATGACATGGTTATCAAAACATTATAATGAAATCTTGGGCTAAATTAATAAATGTATAGTGTATGAAACTAGGGAGGTGAAACAAAGTCACATCACCTCAAAAATATTTTGCTCAGCTCAGTTCCAAGGGCTTTGTTTCAACCAGATCATGAAAAACTAGAGAACAAGCACGTCAAAGTGTTTGGAAAACACACCATGTGAGAGGCAGTTTTTGGAAATGAGTGTTTAGCCTGAAAGTAGAATGTTGCAAATGATATAAGACAGCTGCCTTTAACGCCTGAGAGGGCTGTCTTGCAGTCGTAGGATTAGACTATTTGTACAATACCCAAGGAATAAACCAAGACCAAAAGGAAGACATTACCGAGAGGGACTTCCAAAAGTTTTAACAATAATATCCAGAATCCTGGGGTTGAGTTAGCTTTTAAGTATGAGTGGATTTTCTCCAAATTAAAAATTCTGAAGGTAAAATTCAAACATTCAATCAAGAAATATTTATCAAGCATCAAGTATATGCAGAGTTCTGGGCTGACATATGGGGAGGACTTCTGTGGGTTTTGTCTGCTCACCACCCTTATTTGGGGGTGAGAATTGCCCCACCATTATTTTCCCTGGTCATGGTGAGGTTTTCAGATAACAGTGCCCTAGCTCAAACCTACGTATAGTCACAAAGTAGAGCAAATGACCCAGGCTGAGCCATTCATGGTACCTCACACCCATGGCAAAAATGAATGCCAAGAAGAATGAATAATCCAAGCAGGTCCAATCAAGCCTTCCCTGAATTAGCTTGCAGATGTGGGGAAACATATGTGTGTATGTTAGATGTGCACTCACCCACGTGTACTTTTTCCTAAAAGGTTTGCTAAGATGTGAAAATGTAGCTTTGAGTAGCCATTCTTCTATCAGAAAGACTGGTAAGGGAAGAAAAAGACAGTCTGACAATACAGTTTGAGTTCCTAAATCCCACCAATGATTTCCTCCTCATGCATTTTTTTCCTTTTTTCTGTTTTCTTTTTTCATCTTATCTTGAACTGGATTTCTTTTACTTTTAACCAGAAACACAAGTTGATATCTGTTGAATGAATAAATTGCTTTAGAGGAATCTGAGTAGTATAAGATGTGGTCCCCACATCAGAGATTCTATAAAACTGACTCAATAAATCCTTGAAAAATGAATAGACCGATGGATAAATATATAGACGGGCAGTTGGAGTATAAGCAGTAAGTGTAATAAAAGTTCAGAGAAAAGAGAAATCTCTATAAGCTGTAGCTATTAGGGATGGTTTCAGGGAAGACGAAGAATTTTAAGATCCCTAAGGAGACACAGGAGCCAAAGAGGCCAGAGGTGAAGTTGGGCGAAAGGAGAAGGGTACTCACCCCAGGCAAGGGGAATAGGACAAAGATTCAAGAAAACGCATAGAACATTTGCAGCTCAGAGAATAGACCGGGTTCCTCTGGATTTGAGAATTCCTACATCAGATAAATAGAAAACAGTATTGGAAAGGGAAATTGAACCAGATGCTGGAATTCATCAAACGCTAGATTAGGTGTTTGAATAGTTTCAAGTCACATAAGATGCTTGAACAGGGAGTGGTGTGATGAAGATACAAAGTGAAGATGATAAAATTGTGTGGTATGAATTTGGAAACAGTTGGGGACAGGAAGAGTGCTCAGTCCCAGGAAATGATTCTGAAGTCTCTGATGGTGGGATTGAAGGCCTGAGGGGACAGAGGTCCAAGCGCAGAACAAAAGAAGAGGACTTAAACCAGAGCTCAGTCTCACGTTGCCTCTTAAAGACACAATGCTTTTGATGATACACAGAAACCCAAAGGACACACAAGGTGAATTGAGTTCTAGCTTCTTCTGCCCAAGAACAGATTGAATTTGGCTCATTTAAGTTGCTCTAGCAGTTGTGCAACCAGCAGGACACAGCTTCCCAGATGTGTTAACATTTTTAATCAGGAAAGGTCTATAAAGTATGTTGGCCTCATTATGATGGATTACATGTGCCTCTTCTGAGCAAATACCCAGTAATCTTCCTTGGGACTGTGGGAAGAAAACTTAAATATCACTTTGGAATCACTATCTGAGAATGACAAGTAAATAACCATTATCAGCCAAAATCCAGAGAAAATACTGTCTGGATATGACTCCAGCGCTAGGGAGCTGATTCAGAAAGAAGTGCTTCTGCATTCAACCATTTAATACGAAAACATTTGCTGAAGATTTACAGTGAGTTACACTAAAATACTATGAAAATTTATAGAGTAAAATACAGCTTGAAAAACCCATTCATATATTTCACCTGATTTTACCCTTTCAATAGTATTACTTCAGTGTTTCGGTGGGGAAAATGTGAGGCTCTGAGAAATGAAATGATTTACCCAAAGACTCTCAGTAGGTACTGAACCTAGGCTTGGAATTGAGTGTTTTGACTCCAAGTCAAGAGGATTTGAAGTTACAGCACAACATACAGGAAGGGGGGTCAGGGCCCACTCCCTGCACATACGGCAGGGCTGGGACATATCCTCTGTGCATAGAGAATGGAAAGAGTAACCGTGAATTAGATAAAGTCAAGTCCTAGCTCTGCCACAAACCAGCTGTGTGACCTGGGGCAAGTCACTTCCTCTCTCTAGCACCAGTTCTTCATATGGAAGAGTATATAATAGCCCAAGAGTAACAGAATGGAGGACACAGCCTGGCAAACTCTGCTCCACAAGTCTATTGGAGGAGCAGGGCTAGTGGAACTATGGTGTCCACCTGAGAACCACAGCACTGTTCACCCTAAAATCACCACGGAGCCCCATGGGTAATAACATCCTGAAACAAGAGAGCTGGGGTGCTGAGGAAAGGATTGGAGGGAAATGTTGATTTAGAGTGTCACACAGTGTCTGTCTTGGAGCTAGTCTGCAAGCCAAGCTTAGCCTCCTCCAACTCATGCCTGAGTCTAAGGAGACGATAATAAATAATAACAACAACGAGGAAGAAGAGAAAGAAGAGGAACAGGAGGTGAGTTGAATAAAAACTAGAATTATTTTATTCAAATTTCTGTAAAACAGTGAATGTACGGGTTGACATTGGACAAGCCACTCACCTCCATTTTCTCAGTGTAAAATGGGCAGCTATACTATGTGCCTCTTAGGATTGCTGTAGGATTAAATGTGGGATACATAAAGCACTTGGAAGTGCCTGGTACGTGATTCCTATCTTTTATGATGTTGCTGTTACTAACATGGCTTCATTGCTTTGTAGCCTGGTAACAAACTACAGCACAATTGGTCCCTATTTGGGGTTTCTAGAGGACAGTTTTTATTTTGGCCTAGCCAGTATCCCTTTTTCTAAGTACAGAACCTCTCTTTCCTGTGAGAAACTCATTGTGGTGGTTGGACGGGACCAGCACAACCACCTTCAACTGCAGGGAAGGCATATAACCACACCTGGCCAGTGAGAGCATCCTACTCCCCTGGCCCCAGCGGTAGGTTCTGGTATGGGCAGGTGACCACAGCAAAGCCAGTTCAGTGCCCTTCATGCAACTTGATATATGGATTCTGGGATAGAAAAAAGGTCTTTCTTTTTCTGGGACTGGGAGCTGAAATTATAAAATGGGCTTGGAGCAGCTCTGAGAGAAAAGCTTTGTGAGAAATAAGCCAGGGAGAGGTCAAACACAGCCAAAAGGAGAAGAGCTCAGCCTTGATGAACCCCAAGGTCCGGCTGCATAGGAATCTGGATCCGCTCTTTGGACTTCTCAGTTAGGTGAGCCAATAAATTCTCTGTTGGGCTAAAAGCAGTTAAAGTTGGTTTCTGTCACTTGCAACCAAGAGTCCTAACTAATTCAGCCTGTTGCTGGGGTAGGTTGGAAATCAGAACAGACCTGGCAGCCTGAGGACCAAGGCAGACCCCCTTCCATTTGAAACAGAGAAGGCATGGTGGAGGACCAAGAACGGCTCAGCATCCCAGCTGTATCTTGGCCAACTCCATAGCACATGTCTCCATAGCGAACAAAAGTAGAAGAGGAGGAATTAGGCAGAGTCCAGGTGTCATTTGAAAGGACTATCTACTAGGAGCCAAATTAAAAGTAATTGGGTTTCTTTTATTGTGTTTTTCCCATGAAATGCATCTTACTCTACCCTAATTTTCTTTCCACATTAGAGGATGCCATTTGATCCAGCCTTGGACTGGGATTTGGTGTTAACGCTAAAGGAATGAATGAAAGCATTTTTCCTCCCTCCCTTCCCTCGCACTCACCATGTGGATGTTCAGTTATCAAAAACTGAACCTTTCTTAGGAGGAAGAAGAAACAAATTTTGTGTCTGATGATTTAGAGCTCTGTCTATTGAGCCATTATGCTCTTCTACACATCATCAAGAATCATGTGATAGATCTTACAATTTATAAATGTATCAAATCAACACACTGTACACCATAAACTTATCCAGTGTTATATGTCAATTATACCTCAATAAGCTGGAAGAAGGAAGGAAGGAAGGGAAGGACGGAGGGAGGGAGGGAGGGAGGGAGGAAATCTTGTGATAGAAAAGAAAGAGGGATTTTGCATGTTGAGAGAATAAAGAAGATTTGGGCTAGAGCCAACTAGAGTAGGGAGGGGACAAAGAGAAGAGGCAGTGGGTCAAAAATCCAGTGCCTTTGCCCGTGTTTATAGGTGTCTACCCTGGAAAGTCAGAATTAGCAGACAGGGAGAGAAACTGCTGGGAGGGACACTACCCAAATGCCTAAAACCAAGCTAAGCCTGTGACCTGACTCTGGCCACTTAGGCCAGGGACATTCAGCAGTTTACCATTCTCGGGTGGAGAGAGCATTGCTTAGCTTGCAGGAGGTCACCCACTGCCCAGGTCTAATGTGAGATGCAGCCAAGCACTGCCTGCACCTCGAGTCTGCAGAGGCTACGTAATTTGACTGCTTTGAAGACCCTTCCCACAATGCCTCAGCCAAGGAAACCACTAGACACCTCTCTGAGGGGAGGGTATTATGGAAAGGAGTTCCTGTAACTCTATCTTCAGATCATGCTGGGTACCCTAGGGTCGCCAGAGCAAGGAGACAGAGTGAACTAATAATCATCGCATAAGTATTCCGTGGAAAAACCCTCGCAGGACACCCAAAGGGCAATCTACAGGGCGTCTGCATATTTATTTCAACTTCTCATGATTTAATGAAGTAGACTGCAAAATTTTCTTATTGAAAACCCATTTGGTAAAAGTTTTGAACGTACACTCCCCAATTACGTATATATATATTTATCTATTTATGGATTATGTTCATGTACCATGGTTCTAATAGTATGTATATTATCAAACATACTACCTAAAAAAGTATTTTTAAAAATACAATAAAAAAGCAGATAATATTACTACCAATATCTTGCTGAGTATATTATCGGCCAACATACGGTTAAGGTAAGGTTTGACATTAGTAACAGTGATATAAATTTATATTTTAAACAATATTCATTTCAATTTTGGGGGACGATCTCCTGTTGGATGATTACACTATGACTATCTTTACCTCATATTGTGTTTCACAAAGAATTTGTGCTAAAAGTAGAAACGGTATCTCCACCATCTGCCCATCCTCTGCTTGCAGTTTGCATTATTCATGCCACCTTAAGCCCATAGTTTCATTTCGGAGCTCTTGGAGCCATGCATCTATTTTGTGCATGGTAAATAAGATATAAACAAGAAAAACCATCTGTAAATCCACTTAATCAGGTAAGTAAACAAAAAAATACACTGGAAACAAGCAAAGGAGTGCAGTTCCCACTGTCAACACCAGCACCTGGGAGAGCCTCCACGCAAGCTTCAGGACCCTCAAGTCCTGGGAGGCATGTAGCCGCACACCATACACTCCAAGTGAGATCAGGAGGTAGTGTCACGTTCCATGGATAAATGCCAGGAAATGTCTTATTTGCTTTTGAGATTATAAAGAAATAAAATAGAAGTTCTACCACTTTCCCACTGGCTCAGTGGGTCATTTACCACAGGCGCACCCACTTCACCAACGTCATCATGCAGAGGATTAACCTAGACTCTGGAGGTGGCTATGTCCCTCTCCAACACCTCTCCCCCTTCTCACCCACCTTGCACCTAAAGAAACATAGCTCCCATCACCAAATCCTTCCATAACACCTAGCAGATAAAGTCCAGACTTCCCAGCATGGCACAGAAACTTTTGTGCCAAATCGCCATACCTTTCCAGTTTTATCCCTTCCTCTTTCTTCCACGTGAACTCAATGGCTCACACCAGCAGTCAATTCCCTAACAAAACAGATTTAGATCTTTGCAATTGCTCTTTTCTCTGCCAGGAATGTCTAATTTTACCTTCTACAAATCTCCAACTCATCCTTCCAATTCCAAGTCATATGTTATCCACTCTGGAACCCATGGAATAGTCTTCATCAACTCAAGATAAAGTACAGTCACATCTTTATTCTTTTTCCAGTACATTATTTAAGCACTCTTGGGACTTCCCCACATCAATTTTATTTTTTTCTGATAAATCAACAGGGCTTACTTCATCCTAGAAGGGTCAATCCACTGCCAAAGCCCTACAGAGAGAATTAGAGTCCTATCCCCACCACTACTGCCACCTCTCCTTGCCTCTCCTTCGAAACCTTGGGCACTTGTTCACTCTGTACGTATCTCACAATCACTTGTCCCCTGAACCCAGCCCCATGGACACTTGTCCACTCTGTCGTGATGCTCCAGCTGGTCCAATCCCTTCACAGGCCCTGCACTCGGACTCCAAAGCATCTTCTTCAGGTCCACACCCAACCACTGCTCCCAAAGCTCAAATCCTTTAAATGTGGTGGGTCCTGAAAAGCTTCCAGCTTCAGTAACACCCTGGGCCAAACCAAAACCCCATCAAAAACACTTGGCCCTTTGGGTTAAGCTTAATCACAAGTGTAGACAACTCCTGTCTTCAAAATAATTTTATTTCGGGGGCTGTTACCCATTCCTGCGTCTGTCACTGGTTTCCTGTCTACCTTTAGCAAGCTGATCATTGCCTCCTTGGCCACCAGTTCTGCAAACCAAGTGGTGAGGCAGCTTCTAAGCCACTCAGAAAAGCATGGGTCTCGCTACACTTTTACTTTGGAGCACCTAGGAAACAAAGCAGAGCCCTCGATGTCTGTCTTTAGTTCTACCTGTACCGAAAACAGCTGGTGGCTTATCAGACTAAAGAAAAAGAAAAGCTAATCTCCAAGAGCCCACCAATCCCCACCTCATACATGTAGTCTTCCCTGATGCTCCTCAACATGCAGCCACAAGGAGTCAGATACTGCATCTTCCCTGTGGCCATTGCCTTTGCTTCATAGGTCATGTTATGCGCTGAATCGTGCCCCCAAAATCGCATCTGCTGAAGTCTTAATCCCAATACCTCAGAATGTGACCATATATGGAGACAGAGTCTTTACAGATATGATTAAGTTAAAATGAGGTCACGAGGGTGGGCCCTAGTGCAATATGACTAGCGTCCTAATAAGAAGTGTAGACACAGACACAGAGGGAGAAGATAGCCATCTACGAGCCAAGGAAAAAGGTCTCAGAAAAAAACAACACTGCAAACACCTTGGTCTCTGATTTCTAGCCACCCGACTGTGAGGAAAAAATTTCTGTTGTTTAAGCCACCCAGTCTGTGGCACCTTGTTACTGCAACCCTAGCAAACTAATATAGATCGATTTCTCTATTAGGGAGTAAATGCCTCATTCCTGGGTCTTGTTCATCCTTGTAATTTACAGGGCCTTGCACAGTTCCTGGCCTGTTTCAAGCACTCCTAGCATGTTCATTGATGAGAGGAAGGAAGGATCGGGGAGGGGCAGGGAAGGTGGGATGATGGTGGCCTGAGTCCTGGAAATTGCCACTTTACAGTCTAACTTCTGAGTTTTTTAAGCTGTGTTCTACTCGTGCCAAGAGGAATCACTTGGCAATTTATGTTAGAATTTTCCCTCTTCTTTGGCTTCTAACCATGCTTATATAAATCATGGGTGAGTCAGGACATGTGGAGGGCTCACTGTGGGCAGAGAACTGTGGTCAGAACAACAACAGGGTCTAGCCGTGCTGTCCAAGAGGAATACAATGTGTGCCACATACACAATTTTAAAATTTTCTAATAGCTATATTAAAAAACATAAAAGAAATAAGTAAAATTAATTTTAATACATTTTAATTTAATCCGATATGTCCAAAACACAATCAGCTCAACATGTAGTCAATATTGTTAAATATTGATGAGATATTTTACATTCTTTTTTGTAAAAGATTTTTGTAAAATCTCATTTTGTAACAAATGAGATATTTTACATTCTTTTTTGTCTGTCTTCAAAATCTAGTATGGGGCTTCCCTGGTGGCGCAGTGGTTGAGAGTCTGCCTGTCGATGCAGGGGACGCGGGTTCGTGCCCCGGTCCGGGAAGATCCCACATGCCATGGAGCGGCTGGGCCCATGAGCCATGGCCGCTGAGCCTGCACGTCCGGAGCCTGTGCTCCGCAACGGGAGAGGCCACAACAGTGAGAGGCCCACATACCGCAAAAAAAAAAAAAAAAAAAATTAAAAAAAAAATCTAGTATGTATTTTACACTCCCAGCAAACTCTGTGCTGTGATTCTAACTACATTTCAAGTGCTCATTACCCACACGTGGCTCGTGGCTACTGAACTGAACAGCAGTAGAGAGTTGATGGTTAATGAAACAGACTTTGGAGACAGATGGACATGGGTTTGCATCCTGAGCCATCACTGACTAACCGGACCTCTCCATGCCTCAGTTTCTGCATCTCTCAAATGGGAGCCGATATGGATCTAATGAAGTAATCCAATAAAACCCTCAGCACAGTATCTAACATAGCAGCATCCTGGTCACCATGTGCCAGGCTCATGCTATGTAATCTACATGGTTATTTCACAATGAACTGCAGTGGTTATTATTCTCAATGATTAGTGCTAAGGTGATGAGAGCCTATTTCTCCATCAGATGTCAAATGAATAAACCAGCTCCAGCTCGTTTTCCAACCTCTAAAATGGGAATAACGGATGAATCTACCACTAAAAATAAAAATGACCTCCCTGTTTAAATAGCATGACACCTCAAAATATTCATGTTAGTTTGGGAGTCTTCAGCTTACAACACTAGATCACAGCAATAAAGACAAAAGTTATAGACTTCTCCTCTTTACATGTGCTTTCTCATTAGTTCACTTCAATACACCCCTAGGCAGAGAAATTGTTCTAGTCATTCAAATCCCTGAGTTGCTCTGAGTTCTCTGGTGCTCATTTTTTTTGAGAGAGAGAACTTATCCAAATTCCACTCAGCCACTATTTCTAAATTATGAGTGCATAAAAAGAGCTACACCTTTTTTTTGTGAGGTCTCATAACTCACCCTAACATAACACAGGTGATAAATGCAAGCAGGCGGCTCCCTTTAAAATATGTGTAATAGATATATTACTGTATCTACTGTATATTTTCATTTTGGCAGACAATGAGCTCTCCTTCACCTTCCCATAATAAATTATATAACCTCAGCAATAAAATAACATTAAATAACAGGACACAAATAAATTCTCATAATGATACTTCGTGCTTTGTAAATATTTTCAATTTTAGATCTCAAAGCCCTTTATAAACACAAATTAATTAGCTTTAACACAACATGGGATGAGATTTTTCCATCTCATACAGTGGTTCTTGACAAATAAAAATTGTATATATTTAAGGTGTATAACATGATGCTTGAATATATGTATACATTGTGAAATGATTACCACAATCAAGCTAATTAATATATCCATCATCTCACATAGTTATGTTTTGGTTTTTTATTTTTTTGCAGTAAGAACACTTAGATCTACTTTCTTAGCAAATTTCAAATATATAAAATGACATTATCGGTTACAGTCACCATGCTGTATATTACTTCACCAGAATTTATTCAACCCACATAACTAAACCTTTGTATCCTTTAATAAATATCTCCCATTTCCTCCACCCTCCTGACCCAGGCAACTACCATTCTACTCTCTGCTTTTATAAATTTGACTATTTTACATTCTACATATAAGTTAGTTCATACAGTATTTGTCTTTCTGTGTCTGACTTATTTAACTTAGCATAATGCCCTCCAGGTTCATCCATGGTTTCACAAATGGCAGGGTTTCCTTCTTTTTAAAAGCTGAATAATATTCCTCTGTCTGTGTATGTGATTTTTTTTTAAATCTATTCATCCGTTGAAGGACACTTAATGTTGTTTCCATATCTTGGTCTTTGTGCCCTAAAGCTAAAACAAGTCTCTTGTAAATATTGCTGAATCTTCTTTTCTTACCCATTCAGTCACTCTGTGTCTTTTGATTGGTGAATGTAATCCATTTACATTTAAAATCATTATTGATAGATAAGGACTTACTCTCCCCATTTTGTTAATTGATTTCTCACTGTTTTGTAGTTATTTTTTTCCTTTCTTCCTCTCTTACTGTCTTCCTTTGTGATTTGATTTTTTTTTTGTAGTGATATCCTCTGATTCATTTGTCTTTACATCTTGCATATCTTCTAGAGATTTTTCCTTGTGATTACAATAAGGCTTACACAAAACCTCTTATAGCAGTCAATTTTAAGCTGATAACAACTTAACTTCAATTGCCTACAAAAATTCTACATTTTTCCTATTCCCTGCCCAATTTTCTGTTACTAATGTCACAATTTACATCATTTTATATGGTGTATTCATTAACAATATGGTACCTATACCTATTTTTAATATTTCTGTCTTTTAACTTTTATACTTGAGTTAAAAGTGATTTATGCACCACCATTACAGTATTAGATTTTTCTGAATTTGACTATATACTTATTTTTTTTTTGTTTTGTTTTTGTTTTTGTTTTTTTTTTGCGGTACGCGGGCCTCTCACTGTTGTGGCCTCTCCCGTTGCGGAGCACAGGCTCCGGACGCGCAGGCTCAGCGGCCATGGCTCACGGGCCCAGCCGCTCTGCGGCATGTGGGATCTTCCCGGACCGGGCCACGATCCCGTGTCCCCTGCATCGGCAGGCGGACTCTCAACCACTGCGCCACCAGGGAAGCCCTATACTTATTTTTTTTTTAAACATCTTTATTGGGGTATAATTGCTTTAAAATGGTGTGTTAGTTTCTGCTTTATAACAAAGTGAATCAGTTATACATATACATATGTTCCCATATGTCTTCCCTCTTGCGTCTCCCTCCCTCCCACCCTCCCTATCCCACCCCTCCAGACTGTCACAAAGCACCGAGCTGATCTCCCTGTGCCATGCGGCTGCTTCCCACTAGCTATCTACCTTACGTTTGTTAGTGTGTATATGTCCATGCCTCTCTCTTGCCCTGTCACGGCTCACCCTTCCCCCTCCCCAAATCCTCAAGTCCGTTCTCCAGTAGGTCTGCGTCTTTATTCCTGTCTTACACCTAGGTTCTTCATGACATTTTTTTCTTAAATTCCATATATATGTGTTAGCATACGGTATTTGTCTTTTTCTTTCTGACTTACTTCACTCTGTATGACAGACTCTAGGTCTATCCACCTCATTACAAATAGCTCAATTTCATTTCTTTTTATGGCTGAGTAATATTCCATTGTATATATGTGCCACATCTTCTTTATCCATTCATCTGATGATAGACGTTTAGGTTGTTTCCATCTCGGGGCTATTGTAAATAGAGCTGCAATGAACATTTTGGTACATGACTCTTTTTGAATTTTGGTTTTCTCAGGGTATATGCCCAGTAGTGGGATTGCTGGGTCATATGGTAATTCTATTTGTAGTTTTTTAAGGAACCTCCATACTGTTCTCCATAGTGGCTGAACCAATTCACATTCCCACCAGCAGTGCAAGAGTGTTCCCTTTTCTCCACACCCTCTCCAGCATTTATTGTTTCTAGATTTGTTGATGATGGCCATTGTGACTGGTGTGAGATGATATCTCATTGTAGTTTTGATTTGCATTTCTCTAATGATTAATGATGTTGAGCATTCTTTCATGTGTTTGTTGGCAATCTGTATATCTTCTTTGGAGAAATGTCTATTTAGGTCTTCTGCCCATTTTTGGATTGGGTTGTTTGTTTTTTTGTTATTGAGCTGCATGAGCTGCTTGTAAATTTTGGAGATTAATCCTTTGTCAGTTGCTTCATTTGCAAATATTTTCTCCCATTCTGAGGGTTGTCTTTTGGTCTTGTTTATGGTTTCCTTTGCTGTGCAAAAGCTTTGAAGTTTCATTAGGTCCCATTTGTTTATTTTTGTTTTTATTTCCATTTCTCTAGGAGGTGGGTCAGAAAGGATCTTGCTGTGATTTATGTCATAGAGTGTTCTGCCTATGTTTTCCTCTAGGAGTTTGATAGTTTCTGGCCTTACATTTAGGTCTTTAATCCATTTTGAGCTTATTTTTGTGTATGGTGTTAGGGAGTGATCTAATCTCATACTTTTACATGTAGCTGTCCAGTTTTCCCAGCACCACTTATTGAAGAGGTTGTCCTTTCTCCACTTATATACTTAATTTTAACCAGTGTTTTATGTTTTCATATGTTTTCATGTTACTGATCATTGTCCTTTTATTTCAACTTGAAGAACTCCCTTTAGCATTTCTTATAAGGCAGGTCTAGTTTATTTGTCTGTGAAAATCTATCTCTCCTTCATTTGTGAAGGACAGCTAACATGGTCTCCAGCAGGCTGCTCTGTAGAAAACTTCCACTTTTGCTCTGCAGAAGACTCCAGTAGCCTTTGCGATCTCATTAGCTCTTAGTGCTGCCATGGTTACCCTGGATCTTTCACTATTGAGGACCCCACAGCATTTGCCATCACAAACACTAGCAGCCTGCTCCATAAAAGACCCCAGTAGTTCATCGCAGCCACTAATGAGCCCCACAGCTTTCACCACTGAGGGTGCCACAGTTTTTCCCTTTGTGAACTACAGCTGCCTGAGCCACCACTCATCCCACCCACTGGAAGCCACCCCAGTCAGAGATACTACAGTGCCCCAGCCCTGAGATCCAGCAACCACTTTGCAGGTGTCCATAACCAGCCCTGACCCCTGCTGCCACACAAATGCTCACTTCTAGCCTTTACAACCATGCACATGCTTACACATGGCCAGACACAGGCCCCACTGCTGGCCCCCATCACTGCATACCACAAAACTCCAGCCCCAGCCCTTCCACCACCTGCCCTGGCCATGCCTACCCAGGCACACTTGTCACTGGATCCAGAAGTACTGCTGAGGACAGCCATCACAGTCACCATGAACCCACCACAGCTTTTGCTACCAAGAGCCACATGGAGCCTTCTTCAAATGGAACCCAAAACACAAACAGCAACATGAAAGCACATGGAAGTATAAATCTCACCAGTAAAGGTAAATATACAGTGAAATACAGAATAATATAGTACTCTAATAGTGGTACACAAGTTAGCCATAACCCTAATACGAAAATTAAAAGACAAAAGTATTAAGAATAATTATAACTAGAAAAATTTGACAACAGACTCAACATAAAAAAAGGAAACTCTGACTTCAAGAGCACAAAGTATGAGGGGAATAAAACTGTAGAGGTTTTATATGCGATTGAACTTGAGCTGTTATTAAACTAAAATAGATGTTCATAAATACAAGATGTATATGAACCTCATGGTAACCACAAAGAAAAAACTTGGTAGATACACAAAAGAGAAAGGAATGAAACTAAATCACTATTTTTAAAAAACAGCAAATAAAAAGATAGGAAGAGAAGAAGAGAGGAACAAATGAACTTCAAGACAGATAGAAAACAATTAACAAAATGGCAATAGTACTGTAAATGTAAATGAATTAAACTCTCCAATCAAAAACATAGTAAAATGACACAGAGTGGCTGAATGGATTAACACCAACAAGTTCCAGTGTTATGCCGTCAACAAGAGACTCCCTTTAAATATAAAGACACACATAGGCTCAAAGTGAAGATATAAAAAAAGACATTCCATGAAAGTGGTAACCAAAGGAGAGCAGGGGAGGCTCTACTTGTAAGAGGAAAAATAGACTTTAAGTCAAAAACTGTCACTAGAAACAAAGAAAGTCATTATATAATGATAAAAGGGTCAATTCAACAGGAAGATATAATAATCATCAATATATATGCACCCAACCTCAGAGCACCTAAAAATATAAAACAAATATTGACAGATATTAAGGGAAAAATTGACAGCAAGACTATAATAGGAGATTTCAATAATCCCCTTTCAAAATGGACAGAACATCCAGACAGAAAATTAATAAGGAAACAACTGACTTCCACAACACTATAGACCAAATGGACCTAGCAGAAATACACAGAACTTTCCAACCAACAGTAGCAGAATATACGTTCACCTCAAGCACAAACAGAATATTCCCCAGGATAGATCACATGTTAGGTAACAAAACAAGACTTAACAAATTTAAGAAGATTGAATTCATACCAAGTGAATTCCATACCATTTTCTCAGGCCACAGTGGGATGAAACAAGAAATTAACAACAAAAAGAAAACAGGAAAATTTACAAACACATGGAAACTAAAAAACACACTCTTGAACAACCACTGGTGAAAAAAAAATATCAAAAGGGAATTTTAAAATACCTTAAGGCGAACAAAAACAAAAATACAACTTACCAAAACTTATGGGATGTAGCAAAGCAGTACAGAGAGGGAAGTTTATAGCAATAAATGTCTACATTAAAAAAACAAGAGAGATCTCAAATAAGCAACCTAATCTATGAATCAAAGAACTAGAAATAGAACAAACTAAACCTGAAATTAGCAGAAGAAAATAATAAAGATTAGAAAAGAAACAGAGAAATAAAAACAGAAAAAAAAATCAACAAAACTAAGATAAACAAAGCTTTAGTTAGACTAAGAAGAGAGAGAGAGAGACCCACGTAAATAAAAAATGAAGAAGACATTACAATGGATAACACAGAAATTTAAAGGATCATAAAGGGCTATTATGCACAATTATATGCCAACAAATTGGATAACCTAGAAGAAATGGGTAAATTTCTAGAAACATACAACCTACCAAGAATGAATCAAGAAGAAATAGAGGGGGCTTCCCTGGTGGCGCAGTGGTTGAGAGTCTGCCTGCTAGTGCAGGGGACACGGGTTCGGGCCCTGGTCTGGGAGGTTCCCACATGCCGTGGAGCAATTGGCCCCGTGAGCCACAACTACTGAGCCTGCGCGTCTGGAGCCTGTGCTCCGCAACAGGAGAGGCCGCGATAGTGAGGGGCCCGCAGGCTGCGATGAGGAGTGGCCCCCGCTCAACACAACTAGAGAGGGCCCTCGCACAGAAGCGAAGACCCGGCACAGCCAAAAATAAATAAATAAAATTAAAAAAAAAAAAAAAAAAAAAAAAAAGAAGAAATAGAAAGCATGAATAGACCAGTAACAAACTAGAAGATTAAAACAGTAATCAAAAACATTCCAACAGACAAAAATGGCTTCACAGGTGAATTCTATCAAAAATTCAAAAAAGAACCAATATCAGCCCCTCTTAAACTTTCCCAAAAAATAAAAGAGGGAATACATCCGAACTCATTTTACAATGCCAGTAGCACCCGATTCTACAACCAGACAAAGGCAACACAATAAAAGAAATATATAAGTAATATCCCTGATAAACACAAGTGCAAAAATCCTCAATAAAATACTAGGAAATCAAATTCAACAGCACATTAAAGAGACCATAAACTAGGACCAAGTGGAATTTATCCCTGTGATGCAAAGATGTACCAACATGTGAAAAGCAATCAATGTGCCACACCACATTAACAGAATCAAAGACAAAAACCACATCAACATTTCAATAAATGCAGAACAGGCATTTGACAAAAGTCAGCATCCTTACACAATAAAAACTCTTAACAAAATAGGTATGGAAGGAATATACCTCAGCACAACAAAGGCCATATATGAAAAACCCACAGCTAACAATGTTATCAATGAGGGAAAACTGAAAGCTTTTCCTCTAAGATTTGGAACAAGGTAAAAATGCCCACTCTCACCACTGCTATTCAACATCATACTGGAAGTCCTAGTCAGAGCAATCAAACAAGAAAAAGAAATAAAAGGCATCCAACTTGGAAGGGAAGAAGTAAAATTTTCTGTTTGTAGATGACATTCATTTACATAGAAAACCCTAAAGACTACACACACACACACACACACACACACACACACACACACACGTTAGAACTAATAAATTTGGTGAAGTTTCAAGATCAAATTAAACATATACAAATCAATGGCATTACTATATACTAACAACAAACTGTCCAAAAGAGAAATTAACAAAACAATATCACTTACAAAAGAATGAAATACTTAGGAACTAACTTAACCAAAGAGGTCAAAGACTTGTACTGAAAATTATAAAAGTGATGAAAGAAATTTTAAAATACACAAATAAATGGAAAGATTCCATGTTTATGGATTAGAAGAACTAATTATTGTTTAAATGTCCATTTAATGCAATCTCTATCAAAATTTCCCAAAGAAATTTTTTTACATAATTAGAAAAAACAATCCTAAAATTCATATGGGAATCAGAGAAGACCCCAAATTGCCAAAGCAATCTTAAGCAAGAAGAACAAAGCTGGAGGCATCACACTTTCAGGTTTCAAATTATGTTACAAAGATATAGTCAACAAAACATATGATACTGACATAAAAACAGACATACAGACCAATGAAACAGAAATAGAAAACCCAGAAATAAACCCATGCATTTATCAACAACTAATCTTTGACAAGGGTGCCAAGAGCCCACAATAAGGAAAAGATAGTCTCTTCAACAAATGGTGATGGGACAACTGGAAGTCTACATGCAAAAGAATGAAATTGGATCCTTATCTCATACCATATACAAAAATCAACTCAAAATGGATTAAGGACTTAAAGGTAAGACTCAAAACCATGAAACTCTTAGAAGAAAACATAAGAGAAAACCTTATTGACGTTGGCTTTGGCAATAATTTTTTTGGCTATGACAACGCCAAAAGCACAGGAAACAAAAGCAAAAATAGACAAGAGAGACTGGATCAAACTAAAACTAAACTTCTGCACAGCAAAGGAAACAGTCAACAAAGTGAAAAGTCAACCTACGAAATGGGAGAAAATATTTGCAAACTGTATAATTAATGCAGGATTAATATCCAAAATATATAAGAAATTCACACAATTTGATTCCAAAAATATAAATAACCTAATTTTATAAATGGACAAAGATGTAAACAGGCACTTCTCAAAAGAATAAATTCAAATTGTTAACAGATATCTGAAAAAATATTCAGCAACTCTAATCATCAGGGAAATGCTAGTTAAAACCACAATAAGATATCATGTCACACCTGTTAGGATGACTATTATGAAAAAGAGAAAAGATAACAAATGCTGGTGAGGATGTGGAGAAAAGGGAATCCTTGTACATTGCTGATGGGAATGTGTGTTAGTACAGCCATTATGGAAAACTATATGGAGCTTCCTCAAAACATTAAAAATACAGCTATCATATGATTCAGCAATCCCACTTCTGGCTATATAGCTAAAGGAAATGAAATCTCTATCTCAAAGAGATATCTGCACTCCTATATTCATTTCCAGCATAATTCACAATAGCTAAGATATGGAAACAACCTAAATGTTCTTCAACAGATGAATAAAGAAAATGTTATATAGAGAGAATATTATTCAGCCTTTAAAAAGGAAATCGTGTCATCTGCAACAATACGAATGAATCTAGAGGACATTATGCTAAGCAAAATAAGCCAGACAGAGAAAGACAAATACTGCACAATCTCATTTATATGTGGAATATAAAGTAGTCAAACTCATTGAAGCAAAGCGTAGAATGGTGGTTGCCAGGGGCTGGGGATGGGGAGAAATGGGTGCTGTTCATCAAGGGATACAAAGTTTTAGTTATAGAAGATGAATAGTTCTAGAGATCCAATGTACAGCATGGTGATAATAGTTAACAATAGTGTATTATATACTTGAAATTTGCTATGATAGATCTTAAATCTTCTCAACATATACACACAAACACACAAAAACTGTAACTATGTAGAGGTGATAGATGTGTTAACTATCTTGACTGTGACAATCTTTTCACAATTTATACATATATCAAAACATCAGGTTGTATATCTTAAAAATATACAGTATTTATATGTCAAAGATATCTCAATAAAGGTGTTTATAAAAAGAACCGTTACAACTTAGTAGTAAAAAGACGATCCAATTTTTTTTAAATGGACAAAGAATTTTAACAGACATTTCTCCAAGGATATATAAATGGGCAATAAGTCCATGAAAAGATGCTCAACATCATAAACCATCAGAAAATGCAATTCAAAACCACGAGATACCATTTCACGCTAACTAGGATAACTAAACTCAAAAAAGATGGATAATAACAAGTGTTTAGCAAAGATGTGGAGAAATTGGAATCCTCATGCACTGTGGGTGGGAATGTAAAATGGTGCAGCCACTTTGAAAAACAGTCTAGCAATTCCTCAAAACGTTAGACATAGTGTTACCATATGGCCCAGAAACTCCATTCCTACGTATGTGCCCAAGAAAATAATACAATTTCATTCTACAACATGAATGACCCTTGAACACATGATGCTAAGTTAAAGAAGCCAGTCCCAACCGACCACATGATGTATGATTCCATTTATATGAAAAGTCCAGAACAGGAAAATCTATAGAGACAGAAAGTAGATTAGTGGTTGCCTAGGCTGAGAGAGGTGATGTCAGGGAATGGGACATGATTTTTAATAGGAAGTGTTTATTTTTGGCACGATGAAAATTGGCACAATCAATATTGTAAAATTGATTTTGAATATATTAAAAGTCATTGATCAAATTAGTGAATTGTATGGTATGTGAATGATATCTCAATAAAGCGGTTTGTTTTTTTATTTTTTTAAAGAGGAGGTTAAATGCAATGAGCTTTATCCCAAAAGAGAAGGGAAACATTAGTGGAAAAATTGGTACAATCTGAAAAAAGTCTGTAGTTTTATTAATAGTAATATGACAATATTGGTTTCTTAGTTTAACAAATGTACCATGGTAATATAAATTGGTAGCAGCAGGAGAAACTGGGAAAGGGGTATACAAGAACTCTCTGTACTATCTTTATGAACTTCGTGTAAATCCAAAATTATTCCAAAAATTTTAAATTACTTTTAAAATGTTAAGCAAAACACATACACAATGATAATTTCATTATAATAGTATTCAAATAACACATACAAACATGGGAAACTACAATATATTGTTTGGTGACACAAGTGTGTAGCAGGATATGAAAATACTCATGGGCATGATAAACACTCAATTCAGGACAGCGATTACCTCTGGGCAGGAAGAGAGTGGAACAGAAACTGAAGATGTCTTAACACTTTCTTTTTTTAATGAAAAAATCTAAAGCAAATATGACAAAATATTAACATAAGTTAAATTTGATGAGGTGGTATGTATCCAGCATTTGTCATATTATTCTTTATACATTTTGATATGCTTAAAATGTTTTCTTTTAGACAGTTTGAATCAGGCGAAGGTTGAAGACACCTCATGCATCAACTAGTAATGTTTGTAGAGAAGAAAAGTGTGATAAATGATCCTGTATGATCAGGATTTGGGTAGGTAAAAAAGCACATCAGTGCTAAAAATTGCTATTTCTTCACAAGCAGAGCAGAAAAATTTGTCCTAATAGACCACTTGGTTTTGTGGTTAGGACACTCACTGCCCCAAATTATATATGCTATGACCCTGGACAAGCCATCTAACCTCTTCATCTCCGGGGTTTCTCCCTGGTCACGTGGTGATAATAACACTGTCTCTCACACTATGTTGGGAGGATTAAATGGCATAATTCTTGTAGGCATTTGGCAATATCTGGAGATATTTTTGGTTGCCACAAATTGGGGGGTAGGGTGCTACCAGCATCTAATGAGCAGAGACCAGGAATGCTGTTGAACAACCTACAATGCAGAGGACAGCCACCCAGAACAAAGAATTATCCTGCCCAAATGTCATTTGTGCCAAGGCGGAGAAACTCTAACGTACAACAACCTACCACAGGGCCTGGTGCATGGCCTACATCCTATGCTGTTAGCTGCCATATGATCATGATTGTTACTGCTGTAATGTAACACCAGAATAGACTTCAGCACGTTGCTACCTGGATATATCTTCTTTTGCCTTTTTAATAGGTGTTTAAATTGGCACAGACCCAGTATGTCCTGCAGCTGGGATGACTAGCTTTGCCGATCGTGCCTTTAGACTATAAGAGGTGTTATCTTTTTTCCTTTGCTAACAGCTCTGAGCTGCTCTTCCCTTCCCCTCCACCATCATTTGTTATTTCTACTTTTTAGCTGCTTTAATTAACCCTGGGAAGGGTTTAGGGTGCCCTCTGATAGAAAGGACGTTTGACTTCAAAGATAAAACTGTATCATTATCTAGCCTCCACTGCACACACAGGAAAGCAGCCTTCGGAAAGAGCCACTCTGGGCAATGGGTGGCAAATTATCCACTGTTAACCTTGGGCTGCCTTTTAAAAGAAAGCATTTTGAAAGGAAAGAAAAGAAAAGATGAAACTAACAGTAGCCAGGTAAGTTTGAGACCCACTAGCAGGACCCAAATTTAACCTGCTGAGTTAATACACAATAGGTCAATCAACAACCACATTGAAATGGGGCGGAAGTGTGGACACCTAATCAATTTGCCAAAGTCTCAAAAAAAGGGCATTTTGTGTGATAAACCATAGTAACAAATTGAAGAGGAAAAACCATATGATCATCTCAATAGATGCAGAAAAAGCTTTCGACAAAATTCAACACCCATTTATGATAACAACCCTGCAGAAAGCAGGCATACAGGGAACTTACCTCAACATAATACAGGCCATATATGACAAACCCACAACCAACATCGTTCTCAATGGTGAAAAACTGAAACCATTCCCTCTAAGGTCAGGAACAAGACAAGGTCGTCCACTCTCACCACTATTATTCAACATAGTTTTTGAAGTTTTAACCACAGCAGTCAGAGAAGAAAAAGTAATGAAAGGAATCCAAATTTGAAAAGAAGAAGTAAAGCTGTCACTGTTTGCAGATGACATGAGACTATACATAGAGAATCCTAAAGATGTTACCAGAAAACTACTAGAGCTAATCAATGAATTTGGTAAAGTTGCAGGATACAAAATTAATGCACAGAAATCTCTTACATTCCTATACACTAATGATGAAAAATCTGAAAGAGAAATTAAGGAAACACTTCCATTTACCACTGCAACAAAAAGAATAAAATACCTAGAAATAAACCTACCTAAGGAGACAAAAGACCAGTATGCAGAAAACTATAAGACATGGATGAAAGAAATTAAACATGATACAAACAGATGGAGAGATATACCACGTTCTTGGATTGGAACAATCAATGTTGTGAAAATGACTATACTACCCAAAGCAAGCTACAGATTCAATGCAATCCCTATCAAACTACCAATGGTATTTTTCACAGAACTAGAATAAAAAATTTTCACAATTTGTATGGAAACACAAAAGACCCCAAATAGCCAAAGCAATCTTGAGAAAGAAAAACGGAGCTGGAGGAATCAGGCTCCCTGACTTCAGACTATACTACAAAGCTACAGTAATCAAGACAGTATGGTACTGGCACAAAAACAGAAATATAGGTCAATGGAACAGGATAGAAAGCCCAGAGATAAACCCACACACATATGGTCACCTTATTTTTGATAAAGGAGGAAAGAATATACAATGGAGGAAAGACAGCCTCTTCAATAAGTGGTGCTGGGAAAACTGGACAGCTACATGTAAAAGAATGAAATTAGAACACTCCATAACACCGTACACAAAAATAAACTCAAAATTGATTAAAGACCTAAATGTAAGGCCAGACACTATCGAACTCCTAGAGGAAAACATAGGCAGAACACTCTATGACATAAATCACAGCAAGATCCTTTCTGACCCACCTCCTAGAGAAATGGAAATAAAAACAAAAATAAACAAATGGGACCTAATGAAACTTCAAAGCTTTTGCACAGCAAAGGAAACCATAAACAAGACCAAAAGACAACCCTCAGAATGGGAGAAAATATTTGCAAATGAAGCAACTGACAAAGGATTAATCTCCAAAATTTATAAACAGCTCGTGCAGCTCAATATCACAGAAACAAACAACCCAACCCAAAAATTGGCAGAAGACCTAAATAGACATTTCTCCAAAGAAGATATACAGATTGCCAACAAACACATGAAAGAATGCTCAACATCATTAATCATTAGAGAAATGCAAATCAAACTACAATGAGATATCATCTCACACTGGTCAGAATGGCCATCATCAAAAAATCTACAAACAATGAATGTTCGAGAGGGTGTGGAGAAAAGGGAACCCTCTTGCACTGTTGGTGGGAATGTAAATGGATACAGCCAGTATGGAGAACAGTATGGAGGTTCCTTAAAAAAATAAAAATAGAATTACCATATGATCCAGCAATCCCACTACTGGGCATATACCTGGAGAAAACCATAATTCAAAAAGAGTCATGTGGACTTCCCTGGTGGTGCAGTGGTTGAGAGTCCACCTGCTGATGCAGGGAACATGGGTTCATGCCCCGGTCCAGGAAGATCTCACATGCCGCGGAGCGGCTGGGCCTGTGAGCCATGGCCGCTAAGCCCGCACGTCCGGAGCCTGTGCTCCGCAACAAGAGAGGCCACAACAGTGAGAGGCCCGCGTACGGTAAAAAAAAAAAAAAAAAAAGAGTCACGTACCAAAATGTTCATTGCAGCTCTATTCACAATAGCCAGGACATGGAAGCAACCTAAGTGTCCATCGACAGATGAATGGATAAAGAAGATGTGGCACATATATACAATGGAATATTACTCAGCCATAAAAAGAAATGAAACTGAATTATTTGTAGTGAGGTCGATGAACCTAGAGACTGTCATACAGAGTGAAATAAGTCAGAAAGAGAAAAACAAATACTGTATGCTAACACATATATATGGAATCTTAATTTAAAAAAAATGGTTCTGAAGAACCGGACCAGATAGGAATAAAGACGCAGACGTAGAGAATGGACTTGAGGACATGGGGAGGGGGAAGGGTAAGCTGGGACGAAGTGAGAGAGTGGCATGGACATATATACACTACCACATGTAAAATAGATAGCTAGTGGGAAGCAGCCGCATAGCACAGGGAGATCAGCTCGGTGCTTTGTGACCACCTAGAGGGGTGGGATAGGGAGGGTGGGAGGGAGGGAGACGCAAGAGGGAGGAGATATGGAGATATATGTACATGTATAGCTGATTCACTTTGTGATACAGCAGAAACTAACACACCATTGGAAAGCAATTATACTCCAATAAAAATGTTTAGAAAAAAGAGCATTTTGGACAATAAATATAAATGAAGACCTTTATCCTGCAAAGAATATTTCTGTCTCTTATTCTCTGCTTTCTTTTCTCACAAACCACAACAAAAAGCAGCCTGCAGGACTGGTACCTGTGAATTTTGATTAGATAATTTTCCACTGAGACAGAGAGAAGCAGTCACGTATCCTGGGTTTTAAAGACAAGCCATGGGCTCACTTGAGTGCCAGCAACACTTTTAATTCTGCAACAAATGGCTTTTCTACAGGGAGGCTTGCCACATCTGTCATCCTTTATCGTTTCTAGGGCTAGGTGTTAGCAGAGGGTCTTTAGAAAGAGGCCAACTCCACCACTAATCACTAGGAGAAAATAATTTCCTGGAAGTATTCCTATTTTTTTCCCAGGGGACATATCTGACAAACGTGGTAAGAGGAGCCCAGAAATTCGAGTCCTGATTGGAAAACATAAAGAGGGAGTAGGGGCGGTATCTGAAAGACGGTGAGGCCAATCCCAAGGTGGGACATTATCTCTTTAATTGCAAGGTCTGCACATGTGCTTTCCCATCAGAGCTAAAGGAACCCTAGTGACAGAGGATGGGATTCAGTCAAGATGGTGACCAAAGAGAGCTAATAAATCAACCTGTTTCAGGAACGAGAATAGAATAGAACTCCACACAGTAGGATCATGTGGTACCTGCATCCCTCATCTCTCCCCATATTCTCAGCCTTCCTTTCCTCTGTCCCATTCTGATTCCTCATTCCTGGCTCACAGCAAACCTCCTATGACAACCTCGGCCAAGATGATTGAGCTCTGCCTCTCCCCAGCATCCAGGACATTATTCCCATTGATTATACTGGAATTTCATTATGTTTGATTTAGCAGCTGTTGTATACTAACCAGTATTGTTCTCTGATTCTTTTTTGTCAGTAAAACTTGTCTTCCCACACATTTCCAGGTCAAAGATTATCTCTTAACTTTTTACTTTTTGTTCTCTAGAGTATAGCTCAAGCTAAAACACTCAGTATTTGATAAACTGGACTGAAGTAAGTAACTCAGGGATTACATGACCTAGATTTGTCCTTCATCGTTCACTTATACCTGGCACGTGTGTGAGCGTCAGTATGCACAGATATGCTTTGTGGGCACAAAGGAGGAGACACAGACAATTTTCCAGCTGGTGCCACAAGCCCAGAAACTGTCAGATTTCTATACCAAGAAGCTCTGCCATGAAGCCCCCTTCTCTAGAAATGAAGAGATACTGATTATCAAAGGGAGACAAAGGACCCAGGAGAGAGGAAGAGGGAATTAAAGCAAGTAGCCTCCCCTTCTTCATCTCTTTCTTGAAAGACAGAGGAAGGAAGGAAGGAAGGAAGGAAGGAAGAAAGGAAGGAAGGGAGGGAGGGAGGGAGGGAGGGAGGGAGGGAGAAACGGAGGAAGGAAGGAAGGGAAGGAGGAAAGAAAATAACAAATATTAGCACGGATGTAGAGAAATTGGAATCCCTAAATACTGTTGGTAAAAGTGTAAAATAGTGCAGCCATTATGGAAAACAGTAAGGCACTTCCTCAAAAAATTAAAAACAGAATTACTGTATGATCCAGCAAGTCCACTTCTGGGTATATGCCCCCAAAAATTAAAAGCAAGGACCTGAAGACATGTTTGTCCACCCATATTCATAGCAGCATTATTCGCACCAACCAAAGGTAAAAGCAACCCAGTGTCCATCAACATGAATGAATAAACAAAATGTGGCCTGTACATACAGTGGAAGAGTGTTTGGCCTTAAAAGGAAGGAAATTCTCACACATGCTTATGCTGAGTGAAATAAGCCAACCATGAAAAGACAAATACTGTATGATTCCATTCACACGAGGTACTGAAAACAGTCAAATTCATAAAGACAAAGTAGAATGGTGGCTGTCAGGAACTAGGGGCAGAGAAGTTTGGGGAGTTAGTGTTTAACGGGTACAGAGTTTCTGTTTTACAAGATGAAAAGAGTTCTGTAGATGGATGGTGGTGACAATAGCACAAAAATGTGGATGTACTTAATGCCACAGAATTGTACACTTAAAAATGGTTAAGATGGGGCTTCCCTGGTGGTGCAGTGGTTGAGAGTCCGCCTGCCGATGCTGGGGACACAGGTTCGTGCCCCGGTCTGGGAAGATCCCACATGCCGCGGAGCGGCTGGGCCCATGAGCCATGGCCGCTGAGCCTGCGCGTCCGGAGCCTGTGCTCCACAACGGGAGAGGTCACAGCAGTGAGAGGCCCGCGTACCGCAAAAAAAAAAAAAAAAAATGGTTAAGATGGTAATTTCTACATTATGCATATTTTACCACAACTAAAAATAAATTTTAGTGTAGACCACAAGAAAGGGCTAAATAAATGCTAGTTGCCTGGAGGTGGGAGGGAGGAGAAATATTAGGGGTGAGTTTTCCCTTCCCTCAGAATGATGCAAAGTGTGACTGAACCCCAATCACACTGCTGCCCTCACGTCACCATCACACCTACTGATGGGGATAGACCTCCCTCCATGTTTCCTGTCACTCCCTTCAGTTCTATGTTTGTGAGTTATCTTCATTCATAAGAAATATATACTCCATACGTGTGCCTGTGTGTTGGGGAAGAGGAGGAAAGAGACACAGCTGACCCTCACTAGGCCTGTATCCTTCAAAAGTGTTACACTGGATGGAACCATACCCCGCCTTCTCAAACCCAGACACTGCCTTTATCAGTGAGCACCCAGGTGTGGCCACATACTCCCCTCCCCCCAGTTATTAATTAACCTCTTAGCCCACCCAAGAGGCAAATTTATTTAGACTCAAAGTAGACAGTGATATGTCTGTTTAATTAGACGTTTTATCCCTGTTGGAAAGCACTGTTAATTCAATCACTGTCTCCCCATCACAACCCAGCAAGGACTTCAGTTGCTGTAGACACTTAAGCCCACAGGAGAAGAGAAAAAAAATCTATAAATCTATGATAGCCAATCCTGAGTGAGGTTGGTTAGCAAAGAAGGTCTAGGACTCAAATAAATTAGGCAACAGGGCTTCCCTGGCGGTGCAGTGGTCAAGAATCGCCTGCTAATGCAGTGGACATGGGTTCAGGCCCTGGTCCGGGAAGATGCCGCACAGCAACTAAGCCCGTGCACCACAACTACTGAGCCCTCGTGCCACAACTACTGAAGCCCACACGCCTAGAGCCCATGCTCCGCAACAAGAGAAGCCACTGCAATGAGAAGCCTGAGCACCACAATGAAGAGTAGCCCCCCGCTCGCCGCAACTAGAGAAAGCAGCGCACAGCAACAAAGAACCAAAGCAACCAAAAGTAGATAAATAAGCTAAACAAATTTATTAAACAAATAAATTAGGCAACAGATTAATAAAGTTGAGATGATGCTGACCATCTGGGTGGCAGGAAGACCCAACTGGGTTTTGTTACCATTTGCTGGATGGCTCTCTGTTTCTTGGCCTCGGAAGTCCATCCCTTGCTCCTTTATTTCCTTTTGGTTTCTAGCACTGGAGACAATGCCCAGAGCCTTCTTAAACATCAGTCTCCCACAGCTGGAAGAGCCCCAAAAGATCATCTTAGAGATGAGGAAAGTAAGGTCCAGAGACAGTGAGCAACCTGCCAAAAAGCTGGGTACACTCAGTGACAGGGCAGGGGCGGAATTCAAGCCCGAAGGTCCTCCCACTGCACTGCTCCACCTCCTTTCCACACATCACACGTCACCTGCGTAAACATACAGTATCATACACCTCATCCCCCCGCAAATCAGTCAGGAGCTCGCCATGGAGGCAGTCATTCATCAACCATTTTCCGTGAGTGTATTCACACGCCTCGGTCTGGCTGTGTGTTTCTGGGTGTTTCCAGCAGAGACTCACAGGCCATCTTTGAGGAAAGGCAGATGTGGCTCTTTGGTTCCAGATTCACCTTAGGAACCAGACTTCACAAAGGGAGACCTTTCTTCTAAGAACACAGAAACAAGGATTTATTTTCCCACTTTGCCCCGGAGAAAGAAGTTTGCATGAATATAATGCCCTGTGCTGAGGTTAAATACTAACCCGTAAGGCAGGGAGCACCACCAGAACCCTCAGGGCCCAGCATCACGGAGTGGCAGCAGCCATGGCATCTCCGTGGGCAGCAGGGCAGGCGTGTCCTCACACTCTCCACCCATCAGCACCAAGTAACTGCTTTCTAAGCTTCATTTCAAAAGAGTCAATTTCCTTAGATAGCGAATAGTCTGAGAAATCCACTATGCCAGGAATAGAAAAGAGGGGAGGGAGAGAGAGAGAGAGGATCAAGGTGGCAGTTAAGGTTCTAAAATGCCCATGCTTAACGCTAACTCACTGGCCTGAACCAAATGCCGGTAATCAAAGGGAATGCCATTAACGTGTGCTAAGCTCACAGAGTTAATCAGAAATGTAGAACCTGAGGTCTGCATAATAGCCTTCACTCACCACACATTTCATGCTGCATTTTCAATTACCCCTTAGGAAATTAACTGTGCAGCTTAAATGAAATGTGTGGAATTCAGGAGAGATTAAACCTAATACAGTCCACTAGCAAAGCTTCGGCATTCAGAAGTTTAATGAGGTGTTGATGGGAAAGAAACTGCCCTAACCCTTGCTAACCCAGACTGCTGTACACAACGCACGCAGAATCACAGAGCGGCCAGGTCCCCCGCATGCTTTTAGAAAGGCTGGGGCACTGAATCTTCTAGAAGCAGCCTGTTCAACTTGTTCTTGTCCCTTCCTACTCTGACATCCAGGTTTCCCAGACCCTCCCAGGAATGACAGGAAAATGTCACACTCCACGAATCTTAATGTTTGGTTTTCTGGTTGTTTTGGTTGAGCCACTCACACAAAGATTGCTTCTTCCTCTCCCAAATTGTTCAACTTTTTCTTAACTGTGATTTTTTTCTAAATTAACAAACAAATGTCCTTAATGAAACAATTAATTTTTTTATAAAGTGCACCATTTGTGAATTACATTTAAGCAAAACGGGCTTCTTGAAACAGAATACAGCGTAGATGTCAACGATATGGATTCTCTTCCTACTCGGTCCATCGAACAAGCTGGATGATCTTGCAAAAGTCACTTCACTGTTGTGTTTCAATCCAGCAGTCATTCACACAACAAATATTTACTACACACCCACCATGGCGGAGAAGGCTGCGCTGGGTATCAGTTGGGAGGCACAGAGACGTTATAGAATAGGGCCCTAGTCCCCATGGAGATCAAAGTATCGGTGTGAAACTCAGCATCTGCTAAGTGCTCAATGTCGAGCATGAGAATTCAGAGAGAAATCGCTTTGGCAGGAGGAGATCCGGAAAGGCTTAGTGGAGACAGCCACACCCAAGTTGGACTTTGAAGGATAAGTGAGATTCAACAGGCAGAAAAGGGGGAAGAAGATTAAGAGAACCTGAGCAGGACAGTAAAATAAAAAAGTGCGTTCAGAAAGTAGGGGTCCAGGTCGGCTGAGCTGGTAGCAAGGGAGAGTAAGACCAAAGAGTCAGAGCCTATGAAGGTCAGGCTGAGGAACTGAGACCCCATGCTCCATCAAGCCTTGTGTTTTGGGTAGAATAAAGCAAAGGAGAGAAGACAGGAGACTAGTTTGCCAGCTGATGGGTGAGGTCAGATGTACACTAACAAGACACGAGCTAGCATGAGCACAGCGGAAACAGAAAAAAATAGACTGAAGCAAGAAATATAACAAGAAATTTCATTCCAGTTCCAGAGTTCATCTTGGGGATAAGGAGAATACTCAAGCTGCCTGAGGTTTCCAGGAAGGTGTTGAGGATAACGATGGCAATGACATTAAGAATTTAAGCTTGGAATCTGAAAAAGTGTGTGTGTGTGTGTGTGTGTGTGTACATATATACACATATGTATACATATATATAACTGAATCACTTTGTTGAACACCCGAAACTAACACAATATTGTAAATCAGCTATACTTCAATAAAAATAAAATAGTAAATAAAAAAATATTTTAAGCTGGTTGGAAAGAACATTTTTCCATTTTAGAATGTTTGAGATTTAGGTGTTGGCTAAACCCGCAGGGGGAGGCCAACAAGAATGTAAATGAAGGACCGTAGTTTGGGAGAAATCCATCTCCAATGCCTCATCTGTAAACTGAATTTAGACAAGATCAGTAAGTTCTCAACCCTGGATATGCATTAGAACCTGCTGGGACTTTCTGAAAGTATGGATGTCCAGGCCGTACCCCAGACCAATTAAGGCAGAATTGCTGGGGGGAGGAGGGTGGGTCTTGGCAGGCAGCACCAGTAGTATGATGGCACACAAGGAAACTTCCAGCCCTTTGACAATTCTCTTCTTCACCTTATTCTGAGCAAAACTGTGGGTGGAAGGCAGTTCAATGACATTCAAATTGCCAGATATATAAAAATATTTACCTTTGATCAAGAATCCTGCACATTCAATGAAATATTCCAAAGTGAGGGCTGGTCTCTATGTTCCATAGATAGGCATAGATTGTTGACTGGCAACATTTTTGTCCCCCCAGGAGAGAGCTACAGAAAACAAAGGGCTGAAAGGGAAAGAAGCCAGAGAAAGTCAGTGGGTTGGGTTTGGGGACCGGGTGGGGGAGGGTTGGCCACAAATCTGAAATCGTGGCGTGGCTGCAAGTCGGGGCAGGTTGGGATCTGTGCTGCCTGGACACATTTCTCCACTATGGCCTTACTAATGATCCCACACACATTCTTTATTCGTTATAGCCTGGAAATCTTTTCCCATCTATTTTCTCATTTGATCTACAACCACCCTGTGAGCTAGACAGAACTAGCATTAACGATGATCTTTCTACAGATGGGGAAACAGAGGCCTGGCGATGGGAAGTGGCCCTTGCCCAAGTGCCCCGGCAAGCAAAGCCAGGATTGGAAAGGACACAGGGCCCAGGCCAGGATTCTTCCCACCATAGTCTGCTGCCTCCAGAGAACGGGGAATCTAGAGAACTCAACGGAGATGTGGGCGAGGCTTCAGAAGCAAAGTGCTCTTAATTAAACATCCTCTTGGTTGGTCTATAAACCTTGTCCTCCACCAAGTTTAGAACTAGAACTCAAAGTATGGAGCAAGACAGGCTGGTTTTGTTTATTTTTTCCCCACATATCTTCTGCTCTTTCTTCTATCCAGTGGCCGAAGTGCCCAGGAGCAGTGAACTTGGAAAATGCAGTCAGAGCAGGAAGACCGAGAAGCAAGCAGTATGTATTCTCCAGAAGCTGGCTGATCATAACGACTAATCACCACTTAGTTCTGAAGAAAAGGCTGATGAAAACTCGGCTGGGGGTAGTACTGATGCATCCAGTCTTATGCTTCCCTTGGGCATATGGCAGGTACTCAAATATTTGCCAAACAAGAACTGGAGATTCTACTCTGGGGACTTCATACTCTCTTGCCATGGAAAACACAACTTCACTTCGACCAAAAAAAAAACAAAAAAAACCCCTCAACTTTACATTGTATTCCATTTACATCAATTAACATGACACATATAAGCCAACATAAACTCCCATACTCAGAGAGAATCATAGGGTTACATCCATGCTCTCAGGAATCAATGGGTTTTGAGATCCACTCATGCAAAAGAGGAGTGTGTTGTAGGATACACAGAAATTCCGACACTAAAGACAGACCTCATTCCACATCTCAGGAGCTATGTGTTCTTTCCCAGCTCTTTCTCTTTCGAGGATTCCTCTGCATTATATCCACAAGCCTGTGTCTATTAGGCCTTTCAGGATTCTGTTTCCTGGTTCAAATTCTCAAAATAGAGAACCTGATTGGGTGCTGGTCAGCCATGTCCAATTAGGGGAGGGGAGGGTGCCTGGTGTCAGCATGGCTCCCTGGTTCCACCCCTCCTTCAACTGAGGCTATAGGTAGGGGAGAAGCAATTATGAAAAGGAGGCTGTGGGTAGGACAAGCATCCAAAAACATATCTATTAGGATAATTGTCCTATATAATTGTGCTGAGAAGTTGTTTTAGCTAAATTAGCTGAAATAAAGACCAAGTTTGTGGGTCCCTATACCTCCATGAATCTGCATACTACCTATCTGGGCATGAATCTTATGCTCTATCTCCCAGTACAAATTAGGAGATGAACCCCCTTTTAAAACTGTTATGTGTTTCAGGTGAGTTGGACCTTGAGTGTTGATTGCAGTAGTGGCTTTAAATTTTCAATATTCTTTCTTTGAAATAAATCTGTTTATACTCACTATGTTAATTGATGTAAATGATACACAATTTAGAGATTTGCTTTTCTGTCCAAAAACAGAAAAGTGGAATCAAAAGAAGAAAACCTAAGTCTTGTCTGGCAAATATTTGGTTACCTACCATGTGCCAGCACCATGCTAACCTGGATATGACATCACTTCATCCTCATACCTCCCCTCCAAGGAAGGTGTCATGATCTCCACTGAGCAAACAAGGAATCTTTTCTTTACTCAGAGAGTTTAAGCAATAGCTCTGTAAGAGGAAAGAAAAAATGTGACTCCTGACTGCAAGGAGTTTACACTTTAAAGAGTTTAGTGTAGTGTGAATCCTAGAGCCAGACTCTCTGGGACTGCGTTACTTTGGACAAGTAACTAATATCTCTCTGCCTCAGTTTCCTAAACCTGTAACAAAGTGGTAATATTAGTCTCTATCTCATACAGTAGTTGCTCTAAGAATCGAACAAGTCACTAAATGAAAGACACTTAGAAGAGAGCCTGGAGTATAGTAAATGCTCAAAAATGCAACCAGTTATTATTATTATTACTAAATGTGCAAATATTTAAGTGCTAAATTGAAAGGAGGGTGACATGGGTGGGAGCTAATCAGCCTGGAAAGGCTTCATGGGAAAGTTGGGACTTGAGGAAAATTAGGTCTTAAAAGATGGGAGAGATGCAGGTAGGTGGAGAGAAGAGGGTGGGCAGCTCACCCTGAAGTCAGTGAGGTGCAGCATATGGGCAGAGGCAAGGTAGGGCTGACCGGAACCAATCGTCCTCTGAGGATCTCCGTGTGTGCCTGGGTGTCTGGGAAGGAGCAAGGCATACCAAATGGATGGGTGGGATGGGGCCAGATGGACAGTCAAAAGAAGAGGTTAAGCTTCCAGAGAGCCACCAGAAATTCTAGAACAAATGAGAGGCTTGATGAAGGAGATGTTTGAGAGAGAAGCAGAGCGCAGAGTTAATCAGAATGAAAGGAAGCACAGCCTTCCTGCTTCTGATATGGTTTCATGGGTTAAACAGAGAAGCCCACTCCAAGACTATGCAAACCCAAAGGCAGTAGACCTCCTTTCCTTACACAGATAAGTCAGTTCCCCATTCTGGGCCACAGTTTTCTCATCTATAAAATGTGGAGATGGAGACAGAGCAGGGGTGTACAGCAAGATCTGGTGAGTTATGAGAAGTGGTATATTACTCTCTTCCTCTTTCTTACCACCTTTCACCCAGTCTCGGAATCCACCTTGGCGAGAGTACATAGCACAGCTCAAGTTGGCAAAATAGTCTGAAGGCCTTACATAGTTGGAAGACTGTAGAGATAAAATGACCTTTCTCTCCTCAGTGTCTGCCATCATTTCTGTAACTTCTAGGTATTTTTCAGAAGTCCTGGCTCCTTCACTTAGCAACCTGAGGAGTGTGAGCTTGTCCTGATGCCTCTGGGCTTCAGTGTTGTCAACCATAAAGTGGGATAATAATTCCTGAGCTGCTACTCTCCAGAGGGCTGTGAGGAGCACATGAAACTAAGGAATTCTGAAAACAAGCGCACTAACATTTGCATTAAAGGGTTCCCAGAAGAAGAGAGAGCAAAAGGAACAAAGCAGATCTGGAAAAAAGTAACAGCTGAAAACTTCCCTAACTTGGGAAAGGAAATAGACCTCCAGGTCCAGGAAACACAGAGAGTCCCAAACAAGATAAACTCAAAGAGGGCCACACCAATGCACATTACAATTAAAATGGCAAAAATTAAAGACAAAGAGGGAATCTTAAAAGCAGCGAGGAAAAAGCAACTAGTTACAATACATGTAAGTGAACTTCCATAAGACTGTCAGCTGACTTTTCAGCAGAAATTTGCAGGCCAGAAGAGAGCGGCACAGTATATTCAAAGTAATGAAAAAACCTACTCCAAGAATATTCTACCAGGCTTTCATTCTGATTTGAAAGAGAGAGAAAGAGTTTTACAAACAAACAAAAGCTAAAAGAGTTTAACACCACTAAACCAGCTTTGTAAGAACTTTTAAAGGGGCTTCTCTAAACTGAAAAGACCAAAACTAGAAATATGAAAAATTTGAAAGGAAAAATCTCATTGATAAAGGCAAACATACAGTAAAGGTAGTAAGTCTAATTAGTACAGGCAAACATACTCTTATAAAGCTAGTAGGAAGGTTAAAAGGCAAAAGTAGTAAAATCATCTATATCCATAATAAGTAAAGAGATACACAAAACAAAATGATGTAAAGCATAAGGTCAAAAACAGTACACTTTTCTGGGGGAGGGGAAGTAAAAATGCAGGGTTGTTAGAATGTATTGAAACTTATCAATAACTTAAAATAATCATATATTTGTGTGTGTGTTTGTTATATATGAACTTCACAGTAACCAAACCAAAAACCTGTAACAGATACACATACAGAAAAAGCAAAAAAAAAAAAAAGGAAGGAACAAAAAGGAACTACAAAAACACCCAGAAAACAATTAACAAGATGGCAATAATTACTTTAACTGTGAATTGACTAAAGGCACTAATCAAGAGACATAGAGTAGCTGAATTGCTACAAAAACAAGGCTCATCTATACGCTGCCTCTAAGAGACTCACTTCAGATCTAAAGACACACACAGATTGAAAACGAAGGGATGGAAAAACGTATTACATGCAAATAGAAGTGAAAGAAAGCTTGGGTTCCATTACTTATATCAGACAAAATAGACTTTAAAAACAAAGACTGCTACAAGAGACAAAGAAGGACATTACATAATGAAAAAGGGATCAATTCAACAAGATATAACACTTGTAAATGTAGATGCACCCAACATAGGGACACCTAAATACATAAAACAAATATTAGCAAACATAAAGAGAGAAATGGACAATAACACAGAAATAGTAGGTGACTTTAACACCCCACTTACATCAATGAACAGATCATCCAGACAGAAAACCAATCAGGAAACAATGGCCTTAAATGACACATTAGACCAAATGGATTTAAGTGATATATATATATAACATTCCATCCAAAAGCAACAACATAAACATTCTTTTCAAATGCACATGGAACATTCTCCAGGACGGATCATGCTAGGCCACAAAACAAGTCACAATAAATTTAAGATTGAACTCATATCAAACCCCAATGTAATAAAAGCCATTTCTGACAAACCTACAGCCAACATTATATTCAATGGGGAAAAGCTGAAAGCATTTCCTCTAAGCTCAGGAACAAGACAGGGATGCCCATTCTTGACACTTTTATTCAACATCTTATTGGAAGTCCCAGCCACAGAAAGCAGACAAGAAAAAATAAAAGGAATCCAAATAAGGAAGAAAGAAGTAAAACTGTCACTGTTTTAAGATGACATGATACTATATATAGAAAATCCTAAAGACACCACCAAAAAAACCATTAAAATAAATGAATTCAGTAAAGTTGCAGGATACAAAATTAATATCCTGACATTTGTTCCATTTCTATATGCTAACAATGAACTATCAGAAGGAGAAATTAAGAAGACAATCCCATTTACAACTGCATCAAAAAGAATAAAATACCTAGGAATAAACCTAACTAAAGAAGTTAAAAACTTTTACCTTGAAAACTATAAGACATTTGCAAAAGAAATCAAAGACAACACAAATAGAAAAATATACCGTGCTCATAGATTAGAAGAACTAATATTGTTAAAATAACCATACTACCCAAGGCAATCTACAAATTGAATGAAATCCCTTTCAGAATACCAATGGCATTTTTCACAGAACTAGAACAAATAATTCTAAAAGTTGTATGGAAACATAAAAGATCTTGATTAGTCAAAGCAATCTCAAGAAAGAACAAAGTTGGAAGTATGATGCTCCCTGATTTCAAATTATACGGCAAACTACAGTCATCAAAACAGTATGATGCTTATTTACCTCTCTGAGCCTCTTTACTTCATGTATAAAATGGAGATAACAATACCTATGTTATCTGTCTTATATATGTCATATCTTATTAATGGTGACATCTACCAAAAAAAGCTGTGTGACCTTGAATAAGACACTATTATGCCTCAGTTTTCTCACCTGTAAAATGGAGAAAATACCTAAATCATAAGGCTATTTGACTTTTCAAGAGGGAGAACCACATTTAAGATGGTTTCTAATTAAATGTGGAGTCTGACTGTAAAGCTTTAGCAGTATTCATTCTTTAAAAGTTCAAGTTGAAAAAAATATCTGAATTAGGATTCTCAGAGAATCTTGGAATGCAACTGCAACTTATTAATGCTCCAAAAATTCAAATGGAAAAAATATACTTGATTTTGGATTCAGAGAGAATCTCAGAATGTGGATAAAATGGAACCTTTTTTTTTTTACATCTTTATTGGATTATAATTGCTTTACAATGTTGTGTTAGTTTCTTCTGTACAACAAAGTGAATCAGCTATATGTGTACATATATCCTCTCCTTTTTGAGCCTCCCTCCCACCCACCCCATCCCACCCCTCTAGGTCATCACAAAGCACCGAGTTGATCTCCCTGTGCTATACAGCAGCTTCCCACTAGCTATCTGTTTTACACGTGGTAGCGTATACATGTCAGTGTGATGTGGTTGGACCTAGAGTCTGCCATACAGAGTGAAGTAAGTCAGAAAAAGAAAAAGAAATACCATACATTAATGTATATATATGGAATCTAGAAAAATGCTATCGATGAACTTAGTGACAGGGCAGGAATAGAGATGCAGACGTAGAGACGCTGGGTTGAATTGAGAGATAAAATGGAATCTGGATTTCTTGGGCTGTGTCAGTAGTTTTTCTGCCCAGCTTGTGAGCTGGGTAGTAGAAAAACAGCTCAGGAAGAGAAAAAAGTCTGTCGAGAAGTTGGGCTTGGAGCTGTATGGGGCCTGGCAGCTGCCAAGGGCACATGCCTCAAGGTAACCTAAACCCACAGGTGAAGAAGCAGCCACACATAGTGCTCAGGAGGGTGGCTGTCATCAGAGGTCTGGGTTGGTATGCACACCACATGGCTTTATGAAGAGCTTTAATGAGCTAATCCCTGCAAAAGCCTTAGCACAGTGCCTGGATCAGAGGAAGCATTCAATACACACTAGCTATTGATACTGGTTTAGTTCAATAAACACATTGAGCACTGTGCCAGGAACTGGATAAAAAGCTGAATAAATCCAGTCCTGGCCCTTGAGAAAACATGCAGAGAAAGTGTTAAAGAATCCACCCAGGCACAAACCTACTCACAACCTTCTGGGTTTTGGCCAACAGCCATAATGAGAGCTGTCAGGTCATCATGAGTAGAATGCTTACCTCCTATAGATGTACTTGTATAAAGATGTACTTATCTCCTATAGATGTACTTGTATAAAGGTAAGTTTCATTCCTGGAGAGCCCTTTACACCAGAGAAATACCATATATACTTTATGCAACTGCAGGTATGTGCTTTTTTAGATATCTGCTAAGTATTAAATGCAAATATTAAATCTAAATACTTAACATTAATCTTTAAAATGTTATTTTGGGAGAATTTTTCAACATGGACTGGACTGACTGAAGTATTTTAAAATAAGAATGCAATGAAGTTTAGACAAGAGATGACAGCTCTTCCTGGTAAATCTCCCAAAAGCAAGAGGAAGCATTTATTTTTTTCATCGGTCCCTAGGTTTTCAAACTGCATTCAAAATCATGAGTCACGTGTCTCAAAAACTTTTCCTTGCCCATTTGATGCTCACAAATACCACTAAGAGTGTGTAAGCTGTAAACGTAAGCTGGGGAAGGGGCAGTTTCTCTGGAAAACTTTTTCAGTGATCTTTCACAGATGTTAAATGATGTCTCTATCCTCTGGATGATTCTAGTTCTTTTGGGTCTTTTTTACTATTAACTCACTTGCCTCAGTTAAGCAACCTGCTAGTTCACACAGCTGAGTACTTACACCTCTGAGTCTCCATTTCTTTGTCTGTAAAATGGGGATAATTAATAGAAACTACATCCAAGGACAATAAAGTTATTACATATAAAGTTATAGAACAGAGCTATTACATATAAAGATTTTAGAACATTACCTTGATAATAAATGCTTAGTAAGTATTAGCTGTTACCATAACTACATTACTATTGTAAATTCTTCAGAGCTTCTTTTTATATCTGTACATGCTGTTTCCGTCAAATACTCCAAATAGGCCATGAGCTTTGTTGCTTAGGTAAACAAACCACCCTTTCTTTGCTTCTGTGGAAAATGTGTTTCTTTGATGTCTTATCAATCTCCTCGTAAGCATTTTAAAGGGAAATTGTATCTTTATGCCAAAGTGTTTGCTTAGTAAAAAGGCATATGAAATTTTCTCCCTCATGAAGCAACTCATTGCATTTTTTTTGGAGATTACATTTTATTTTTTTATTTTATATTCAAAAATTTTTAAACTTTTTATTTTATATTGGAGTATAGTTGATTAACAATGTTATGTTAGTTTCAGGTGTACAGCAGAGTGATTCAGTTATACTGACACATGTATCTCTTCTTTTGCAAATTATTTTTCCATTTAGGTTGTTATATAACACTGAGCAGAGCTTCCTGTGCTATACAGTATGTCCTTGTTGGTTATCCATTTAAATAGAGCATTGTATACTTCTCAATCCCAAACTCCCTAACTATCCCTCCCCCTGCCACCCTTCCCCTCTGGTAACCGTAAGAACAAAGCATGCAAATGCCAAGATGTTCTCTAAGTCTGTGAGTCTGTTTCTGTTTTGTAAATAAGTTCATTTGTATTTTTTTTTTAGATTCCACATATAAGTGATATCATATGATATCCATCTTTCTGTGTCTGACTTACTTCACTCAGTATGACAATCTCTAGGTCCATTCATGTTGCTGCAAATGACATTATTTCATTCTTTTTAATGGCTGAGTAATATTCCATTATATACATGTACCACATCTTCTTTATCTATTCTTTATTCATTTTATATTCAAATTTCTTTTTATTAAATTTTTACTGGAGTAGTTTTATCACTGAGGGTTGCACTGAAAATCTGAGGAAATCTTATTATGGTAAGAAATGTCAGAAATCAGAAGGCAGGACACAGAAGGATGGAGCAGCTACAGAAGAGTGATGGCTGAGAGGCCTGGAAGGGTCCTACAGAAGGGGTGCTGCCAGCCTGGGGGCACTTCAGAATCATTTGCACCAGACCCTCCCTACTCAAAGTGCAGTCTGTGGACCAGTAGCACTGGTAACATCTGAAATGTAGAATCTCAGGCTCTATGAGACCTACTGAATCAAAATCTGCATTTCAAAAATATACCAAGGGGATTTGTGGACACAGTAAAGTTTGAGAAGCACCAACTTAGGCAACTTTTAAAAAATACCAATGCCCAGACATCTGTCCCCACATAAATAAAATCAGATTCCCTGAGGGTGTGGCCTGGGTTTCAGTATTTTTTTAAAAACCTCCCCCCCGGGTGATTCTAATGTGCAGCTAGGGTTGGAAACCCTACAGAAGAGGAAAGCTGAACTGGGTATGGCAATATGGCCAGGCATCAACCTGGTGGAAATGGAAAGAACACCATTCTAAGCAGAAGGATGAGTGGAGCGCACGTGCAGAGGGACGGTGAAGCCAGATGTCACGGGGTTTGTTGTAGCTAAAACAGAAGACAGAGTCATGGGAGAGGAGGCTAGACTGTCAGAGGACAGGTCATGAAAGGTGTTTAATAAGGACTTTAGAACATAACCTGCTCAGGGAGCCTTTGAAGTGTTTACTGAGCACTAGATTTTGTGTATCAGAAAGATCACTCCATCTGCTGTAGAGAATGGATTTGACAGGAACAAGACACAGGACAGGAAGGCCAGTTACAAAGATGATGGATCAGGGACTTCCCTGGTGGCACAGTGGTTAAGAATCCACCTGCCAATGCAGGGGACATGGGTTTGGTCCCTGGTCTGGGAAGATCCCACATGCCGCAGAGCAACTAAGCCCGTGAGCCACAACTACTGAGCCCGTGCGCCACAACTACTGAGCCTGTTCTCTAGAGCCCGTGAGCCACAACTACTGAAGCCCACATGCCCAGAGCCCATGCTCTGCAACAAGAGAAGCCACCGCAATAAGTGGCTTGCGCACCACAACGAAGAGTAGCTCACTGCACTAGAGAAAGCCCGCGCGAAGCAACAAAGACCCAATGCAGCCAAAAATTAATTCATTCATTCATTTTCTTTGAAAAGATAATGGATCATTCCTGATAAAGACGAAGAGCCTGGATCAGGCTAATTGTACTGAAGTTAGAGAAAGGGGGACGGGCTCCAGAACTAGCAGAGGAGGCAAACTAGGCAGGACTTTATGTGGGAAGAAAGGAACTTCACTAAGAAAACTTAAGAACAGGAATAATCAGTTACAGGGGAAAAGTCTAGCATCCCAAGGAGGTGGTTACATGGGGAAAAATTTATAAGGGGGAGGGGGAGCAGAGAAGGGATTTTAGAGTCAGTGTAGCAAGACCTAAAGTTTGCCAGGGAATTCAGGGGGAGAAGGGGCCCCTGGGAACGGATCTGGCTCAGCTTAGGGGACACAGCTATCTAGCTCCCTGTATTCTACCTTGGTATTTGCATGCTTTTGTCCCAGTGGGTCGTCAGCTGCTGAAGGGCCAGGGCTTGTCCTTTCGTGCTTGTGTCCCAGAGCCGAGCCTGGTACCTAGCACATGGCAAACGCTCAACCATTGTCTACAGGATGAAGAGAGGGAGGGGAGAGACACCCCCAGAGAGAAGTTGAGAGAGCCAGGCTCTCCAAACCCAATGCAGTGCCAAGCCGTCTACTTCTCACACTGCAGTCCGAGTAGCCTCTTCCTGAAGCCCTGATCCCAATGAGTGAATGAGACCGGTCCTTCTCAAACTTCCACATGCGTCCAAATCATCTGCGGGTTGGGGGAGTGGGGGGAGGATCTTGGTAAAATGAAGATTCTGACTCCGTAGGGATGGGGTAGGGCTGAGATTCTGCATTTTGCTAATGATTTGCACTTTAAGTCTCAAAGAACTACTTAAAAGAAACAGACCTGGAACCTGTAGATCAGGCAGCAGCAGCTAAGGTAACCTGGAAATTTTCCCCAAAATGGTATCTCTATTCCTCTGGCTCATTTTTAAGAGAATAAAGATCAGACCTATGAGCAGATGAAGAGATGGTGCCCCACCTTCGGGCTCTGAAAGGCATGGAGGTGGGAAGTAAGACTCATGTGTCTAAGAGGGAAAAATATCAAGGATTCACTGGGCTGCAGGAACAGCAGAAGGTGGGTGTGAGATCTCCGCCCGAGGCCAGACTCTGACTCAAGAGGGAGGGTGTGGGGTAGGCCTATTTCTAAAACCCCCTCCCCCTGGGTCCTGCCTTCAACAACAGATTTTCTTATCTCTCTGCACTCTGAATTCCTTTCTATCTGCTGAAATCAGGATGATTACAGCCTTTATCCCTGCCATTTCTGGAATCTCTAATCTTGTAATGCATTTAAAATGCATTCGTGTAACTGCCTTCATCTGGCTTGCTGCAGCTGGAGATGGGTCTGATAAGAGAGCTCCCCTAACTGCCTGCAGATAGGAAAGGGAATTTGGGGCGAGCACAAAGCATGAAGGGAGCTACATGGAGCATCACGCTCCCCCCGCAGTTCTCTGAGTGACGTTCTTCTGGCAGCATATCCAGGTGGGCTTCTGGCCAATCTCTTCTCTATCAAGGCTTACAACAGACCAGTACATTTTCCTGCTTGCACTTGCGGAAAAGTAAATTAATCTTTTACCTTTGAAACTCCTCGGTTGAACTTTCAAGGTCCTCCCTCATTGTGTAACCTCACCAGCCACTGCACAGGCAGGGCAAGCTCATTGCTCTCACCACTGTTCTTTTGCTTGTTTGTTCTTGCTGAGGATGCCCTCCCTCTGCCTATTCACTCTTCAAGGTGCAGCTCAAGGCCTGCCCTCTCCAGGAAGCTCCCCTCACCATCCTCTCTAGAGTCCTGGTTCCCTCCTGCCTCCTGCCCTGAGCCAGCAGCACAGAACTTCAGAGAGCCCTGTAATCTGAGAACTTCTGTCTCTAAGTTTCTCTACTCCAACCAGACTACAGATTGCCTGAAGGCGGGGACCAAGTCTTTTTCTTTTGCATTCTGCTCAGAACCTGGTTGAGTGACAGGCCTGCATCGGTGGCCAGTAAGCATTTCCTCTTTATTCCATTATGCATCACTGACCACCTATTTTTAGGTGGTGAATTTGGTGCAGTGGATTTTTAAGTGGCACGCAGAGTTTATGGTTTGCAAGGACCACAAGATTCATAGGCCAAAATTTAAGGATTTGGAGCTGAACACAAACTCATTTGAGAATTTTATGTCTTCCTGCCATATTCCTCTCCTTCATCCTTATACCCTAAATAATAGTGGAATTCGCACATAGCAGTAGTAATAGTAGTAGTGGTGGTGGTGGTAGTGGTAGTAGTGGTGATAGTAGTAGTGGATCCTACCCAGTCTGTCACCCCTTGTTACCTTCCTGACCTCTCTTATCCCCCCATCCTCTGCATTCCAGACAACTGATCTCCCTTTTGTTCCTTGAACACGCCAGGCATGCTTCCACCTCAAGGCCTTTGAACTTGCTCTTCCCCAATTAGGCACATGGCTCACTCACTCACCTCCTTCAGGACTTTTCTCAGAGGGAGACTTCTTAGTGAGGCTTTCTGGACCATGCTATTTATAATTACAAACTCTCCTATACTGTTGGTAGGAATGGAAATTGGTGCAGCCACTATGGAGAACAGTATGGAGGCTCCTTAAAAAACTAAAAATAGAGGTACCATATGATCCTGCAATCCCACTCCTGGGCATACATCCAGAGAAAACCATAATTCAAAAAGATACATGCACCCCAATGTTCATTGCAGCACTATTTACAATAGCCAAGACATGGAAGCAACCTAAATGTCCATGGACAGATGAATGGATAAAGATGTGGTACGTGTATACAATGGAATATTAGCAATAAAAAGAATGAAATAATGCCATTTGCAGCAACATGGATGGACCTAGAGATTATCATACTAAGTGAAGTAAGTTAGAGAAAGACAAATATCATACCATAGCACTTATATGTGGAATCTAAAATATGACACAAATGAACTTATTTACAAAACAGAAATAGACTCACAGACATAGAAAACACACATGGTTACCAAAGGGGAAAGGGGGAGGGGGGAGGGAGGGGGGATAAATTAGGAGTTTGGGATTAGCAGATACACAATACTGTATCTAAAATAGATAAACAACAAGGACCTACTGTATAGCACAGGGAACTATACTCAATATCTGGTAATAAATCATAATGGAAAAGAATCTGAAAAAGAATATGTATATATGTGTGTATGACTGAATCACTTTGCTGTACACCTGAAACTAACACAACATTGTAAATCAACTATACTTCAATTAAAAAAACACATATCACCACCTTATGTACAAAAAAATGGATTTCTGGGCTTCCCTGGTGGCGCAGTGGTTGAGAGTCCGCCTGCCAATGGAGGGGACACGGGTTCGTGCCCCGGTCCGGGAAGATCCCACATGCCGCGGAGTGGCTGGGCCCGTGAGCCATGGCTGCTGAGCCTGCGCGTCCGGAGCCTGTGCTCCGCAACGGAAGAGGCCACAACAGTGAAGGGCCCGCGTACCGCAAAAAAAAAAAAAAAAAAAAAAGGATTTCTTTATTGTTTGTTATCTGTCCCTCCTGGTGGAATGTAAGCTACATGATGGCAGGAAATTTTTGTTTTCTTTTGGTTTTTTTTGCCATACGCGGGCCCCTCACTGTTGTGGCCTCTCCCGTTGCGGAGCACAGGCTCCGGACGCGCAGGCTCAGCGGCCACGGCTCACGGGCCCAGCCGCTCGGCGGCATGTGGGATCTTCCCGGACCGGGGCACGAACCCGACTCTCAACCACTGCGCCACCAGGGAAGCCCTGGCAGGAAGTTTTGTAGGTGGAATTCACGGCTGTACCACCATTGCCTAGAACAGTGCCAATTACACAGTAGGTGTGCAAAAGCATTTATTAAATGAATTAAAAAAACAGAACTTCCCACAGTGTATTATGTGAACCATGGGGTGATACTCGAGATGATGTTAGGGAGCCTATGGACCAATTATTTTATAGTCACATATTTAATAATATGTTTAAAAAATTGAACTAGAACATCAAAAACAATTCCATGGATATAGTTGCTTAGTATGAGCTTAAGTTTTTTAAAGTGAATAAATTTTAAACTGTAATGGTAAATTGTAAGTGATTGTTCAAATAATTAAAATATAAGGTAAATAGTAAAGAAAAATATTAGATAAATAGAAATATAAGTTCCACCCAGATGTTACAAAATCATGACAGTGGTCAGCAAAAGACTGAAATTTGACTCCTACTGGGTTAGTGATAGGTCGGTAATTTGATGGTGTTGATACTGTGAATTTTTCAAAAACTCTAATCTCTGTGTTAATCATAATGCTGTTTGGTTTTCAGTATCTCTGAGATGTGCCAGAGTAGCATTTCTATCCATTGAATATGTTGGGCTCAGAATTTATTTCAATTTGGTGTTCTGTACAAACCTAGTATCTGGTTAGCAATGAAATAATGAATGGCAATAATAATAGGTAATATTTATTTACAATAATGATAAGTAACATTTATTGCTAAGACTTTTAGATTCATTATTGCATTCACCTCTCACAACCTTATGAAATAAGCACTATTATAATCTCACTTGACAAATGAGAAAACTAAGGGTTAGAATTCCATGAATTTGCTCAAGATATCACAACTAGCAAATCAGCTAGAATTCAAAGCTAGGGAGTCTGAATTCAAATCCAATCTTTTAATCATGATGGTTTTGCTTTTCAAACTATGATATTTATCATTTTATTTATGAATTTTTGAACTACACAGTAAAAAAAAAATCAAGCTTCTCTATTTTTTAGGAAACCTATGAATGAAGATGAAATTAATATATTTCCTCCTACCATCTTTCCCTCCTATTACCCAATTTTGGTTGTTAACATTCTTTTCTGCTATTTTTTAAATTTTATACCTTTATATGTATTGATATCCTGTTACTTGATTTGCAGATTTAAACAATATCTTTGGACCCACCACAAGAAATGAGAAAATTCATAAATACTTACATTGCCCACCTTATCATTCTCTCTACCATGTGATATTTTTAATTATTTTTGTACATTACCTTTCTTCATAATGTTCACATTGTGTTCTGAGCCGTAATTGCCACTGCTGTTAGTTTTATTGCTGCATTTAGATAGATTCAATCCCTACTGCTAGTCCTTTCTGCTCTAGCTCCCCCACTGACCTTTTATACAACTAAACATCCTTTAGTAGTTTTTCAAGGTCTTGTGAGGACTATATTTAGCACTGCTACATACATCTGTGCAGGTTGTGCATAAGGCATATTTCCAGGGAGCACCATTCATATTACAGTCTACGGAATGCCATATATACATATGACACATGTGGCAGCCTTGACTACATTCTTTTTTATTATTTATTTTTATTGAAGTATAGTTGATTTACAATGTTATGTTAGTTTCTGGTGTACAGTAAAGTGATTTAGTTCTGTGTATATATATAGAGAGAGATATATAGATATAGATATATAGAGAGAGAATATATATATTCTTTTCCATTACGGTTTATTACAGAGTACTGAATATAGTTCCCTATGCCATATAGTAGGACTTTGTTGTTTATCTGTTTTATATATAGTAGTTTGTTAATCCCAAGCTCCTAAATGACTGCCTTCTTCAAGTTCTGTCATATTTGAAAATGTCTGTCATTGTTTATTTACTTTCGCACAGTTTATCTGCGTGTAACATTTTTTTTCTTTCCCTGAGGACTTTCTAATCATTGCTCTAATCATTACTGAAATGCTTTCTAACATTAACTAATACCATGGAGAAGTGCGATATGTGAAGCTGGCCTGTGTGCCAAACTTGATTTTATGGATTCTTAAAAGTTAGATGATTAGGGTTTTGCTGCTCTGATGGGTTAGAAATAACATCTTATTAGTAGTAGTATTGATGGACGTGTCCCTTATTATTCCTTTTATTATTTTATTATATGTGTATATATTAATATTATATAATACATGTTATATATAATTATATATTATGTGTAATTAATATATTATATTTTATATATTTGCTTGCTATTAAAAACAAAGTTGGACATCTTTTCATGAGTTAAACTCTTTTAATTTGCTTTTCTGTGAGCTGGTTGTTCATGACCTTTGTCCATTTTTCTACTGGTTTGTAGGTCTTTCTCTTGATGATTTCTAGAAGTTCTATTAGAGAGATTAGGCCCTTGCAGATCAAGACATGCCTCCTCCAGCAAACTTCACTTGAGTTATATACTAAGAGACACTAAGAGTGCCAGCAAAGTAGCAGACGCAAAAGGGGTTCAACGTGGGGGACACGACGTGAGATAAACTACAGCAAAGGAAGGAAAGGGTTAGCCATCCATATGCTTAGTACTTCTTATTTGGGATCTGTGAAGACTTTAGCTTGTGAGGGCAGAATTCACTATGTGTCCTGAACATGGTGCTCTGAGCCTGCCAGTTCCATAGCCCCCTTAAGAGGGAGAGGCCAAAGCAATCATTTGCCTCTAAAGCCAGGTAACACCCTCCACTCCCTACAAAACTGGGCACCTGACTCCAAAAGCAGCCCTCTAGGGACTTCCCTGGTGGTCCAGTGGGTAAGACTCCGCACTCCCAATGCAGGGGGCCCGGGTTCAATCCCTAGTCGGGGAGCTAAATCCCGCATGCATGCCACAACTAAGAGTTCACATGCCACAACTGAGATACCTTGAGCCACAACTGAGATCTGGCACAGACAAAATCAATAAATAAATTTTTAAAAACAAAACAAACAAAAAAACAGCCCTCTTTACTCAACAGAGATGGCTGATACTGGCTGGTGACTAACTGAACCAATTAGATTCTTTCATAATGAGGCTGTTCATGATACACACAAAGAGGGAGATAGACACAGAGCAGAAGTAGAGAAGCATATGGTGAGAAGGACAGCAGAAGCAAATAGAAGCAGAGAGAGACAGAGAGTATAGCTGAGATGTGAGTATGGTATTGATGTTAGGTGTAGGAACAGCCAAATGACCAGACCCACACAGGCAGTCACTGAGCCCCGTGGTCAGGAGAGCTGCTCTGCACCCTGAACTGTGTTCCCAGTCTGTGGAGTCAGGCTAAGTGACAGGTACTTGTCAAAACATATCAAATGGTAAATTTAAGATTTATGCATTTCATTGTATATAAATTTTACCTCAAAAGGGAACAAAAGAACCATAAACAAATATTAAACTCTAATAATATTCAGCTGAAGTTTTTGGGCTGATGGGTTCTGCCATTTAATTCTAAATGCATCCAAAAGAAGATGGTGTGACAGACGGTAAAATAGGAACAGGTAGGGGGACAGGTACGTGGTAAAGGTACTGCACTAAAATGTAAATGGTCGAATCTGAGTGGTAGGTATATGGATGCTCACTATAAGATTCTGCAAACTTTTTTGTATTTTGAAAATGTTTGTCATAAAATCTTATAGACAAAAGCTTTGGGGAATGGCTAACTCACGGAAAATAAATAGTCAATTACGTCGAAATGAATCAACAGAGGAAGAAAAGAAAACATCACAGAAATTAAGTGAAAGAGAGAGCCAAAAAAAAAAAAGTGTTGGGTTCAGAGTGAATAGGCCTCAATTTTAAAAGAACAAAGATTGGGACCCATGAGGAGAGAGCAATCAAAGGAAATGTGTAGGTCTTAATAAAATTACATCTATACAGAAAAAGCACAATTTAGAAATACATAAAAGTAATAAAATGAAAAACATTAAAGTCACAGTTGGTATGGCCCTGAGAGAGAAGAAACTGGATGCGATTTTAGTACAAGAAATAAAGCTTAATACCTAGAGAGAATTTTATTATACCTAAAGGGAATGGGTTTTAGGCATCTTTCCACAAGTCAGTAATAGGGAAAGGGAATCATGTAGAGGTAGAAGCTCATTTAATATACAAAATGAGGATGTTTGGAAGAAAGAGAATCTCAGTTGCCAGATGTATATTTATAATGCTGCATATGAATGGGAGCCTGGGAAATAATAAAATGTGTAACTGCTTCCCAAAAGTCATCTTTCCTCCATACAAGAATATTTCAATTGCATGTTTAAAAAAGGCAGACACATGAGAAGCCATCAGAAGTCAATCTGTAATAAACAGGGTCTCTGGGCAGAGTTTGGGAAGGCTAATTGAAGAATTCATGACAACTGGGCTACCCATCGAGTCAGAAACTGAACACATTTCTGCTGTTTACTAATGACATATTCAATAAATATTTGGGCAGAAAGGGCACCTATGAAGCTACAAATATAATTAGAAATCTTCTAAGGCTTCGTGTCCTGATCTGTAAAATGGAAACAATTCTCAAGTGTCTGACTCATTATAAGTCCTCGATAAGTGTTCCTACTGATTCGTGAGAATACATGAATAAAGATGTTTACTTACATACACATGCCTGGAACACCAGAGAAGGAAGTAGATTGGTAGAATTTTCTGGATTGTGAAAGAGAAAGAAAGAAATATTAGAGACTATGGGCTTCCCCGGTGGCGCAGTGGTTGAGAGTCTGCCTGCCGATGCAGGGGACATGGGTTCGTGCCCCAGGGTCCGGGAGGATCCCACATGCCGTGGAGCGGCTGGGCCCGTGAGCCATGGCCGCTGAGCCTGCGCGTCCGGAGCCTGTGCTCCGCAACGGGAGAGGCCACAGCAGCGAGAGGCCCGCGTACCGCAAAAAATAAATAAATAATAAAGATTAGAGACTATAAAGTATAAGGTGTAGGATAAAGTTTTTTTGAACATTCCATAGTAATTGCTGAAAATTATTCAATATTTAGTAAATTTGGTAGAATTTAGACTGAGCTAGATTTTATTAAATCAAGAAGGAATTTTTTTGGTGACCAAAAGAATGATGGAGGGAAGAGAGCTCCAAATGTCCTTGAAGATTTGGAAGAGTTGTGATACATGTTAAAATGGGCACAACTGATGGAAAGAATAAAGTCACACGTTTGCTTGCTAGTTATAAAGAGTGGCATAGGCTCGTTGTTAAAAATTCAAATAATACCAAAATGTATAAGGCAGAAAGCCAAGGTCTCCACCTTCAATTAGATAAATGAGAATTTTAAAATAAAAGTAAATACTCCTCCTCCAACTCCTGGGACAGCTTTTAATCCATGAATTGGTCACTCCAATTTTAATCCATGAAATAGATGTACCAATTCAATCAGATTTCTGGGCTGGGGCCCAAGCATCAGTAGTTAAATCTTCCCAGTTGATTCCAATGTGTAGCAATTGGAGAACCAGGTTTTTTGTTTTTTTGGGTTTTTTTGCGGTACGCGGGCCTCTCACCTCTGTGGCCTCTCCCATCACGGAGCACAGGCTCCGGACGCGCAGGCTCAGCGGCCATGGCTCACGGTCCCAGCCGCTCCGCGGCATGTGGGATCCTCCCGGACGGGGGCACGGACCCGTGTCCCCTGCACCGGCAGGCGGACTCTCAACCACTGCGCCACCAGGGAAGCCTGAGAACCAGGTTTTGAGAGCTATGGTTCTCCAAGGGTAAGCCTCAAATCAGCAGCATCAGCAACACCCGCAACTTGTTAGAAATGCAAATTTTGGGCCCCCAGGCCCACTATAACAGGTGTTCTGAGACCAGTTTCCAGAATTGGGTGGGGAAGGTAAGCGTTCCCCCCATACCAACAAGGAGCCATTCTCCAGACAACTGTTGGGCATCCTAGCCTTCAACTCAATCTGACACCATCTACCCAAAGACAGCACCAGATTCTACAGGTTCAGGGCCCAGTCCCACAAGACTGAGCACCCTACCACCACCACCACTTCAGACACCCAGTTGCAAGACCAGTTTGTTACCCGTACTTCTGACCAACTGGTTATACATCAGAGGTTCCCACGACCCCCTCGTTAGCTTTGATTAATTTGCTAGAGCAACTCACAGAACTGAGAGAAACATTTTACTTACTGGTTTATCATAAAAGAATGTAACTCAGGAACATCCAGATGGAAGAGGCGCACAGGGCAAGGTATGTGAGAAGCATCACCCTCCGTAAGTCACGTATTCACCAACTAGGACAGTCTCCAAACCCTCTCCCCTTTGGGTTTTTAATAGAGGCTTCATTACACAGGCATGCTTGATTAAGTCATTGGCCAATAGCGATTGATTCAACCTCCAGCCCCTCCCCACTCCCCGAAGGTCAGGGGTTGGGAGTGAAGGTTCCAACCCTCCAATCACAGGGTTAGCTCTGCAGGCAACCAGCCCCCATCCTCAGGTTACCTGGGGTCATTCCAAAAGTCACCTTGTTAACATAACAAAAGACATTTTACCACTCTCATCACTTGGGGGATTCCAAGGATTTCTGGAGCTTTGTGCCAGAAAAGACCAAATATATATTTCTTGCTATAAATCACAATACCACACACTAAATAAAAACTCCAAACGGGACCCAGCGATTTGTGCTTTAACAAGCCCTCCAGGCAATTCGACACAGCTCAAGGTTTAGAACCCCAGTCTTAGTAGGCGGAGAGGTTATGATAAAGGGTGTATTGAACAGTCACTAAGATTTGCATATTTACAGTTTAAGGGTATAACCTGTATGATAAGGAAGCATCATTTGTGATATAATTAAAACACAACTTTATCTTTCACTTTCCCTTTAAAATGTAGGAGTACATTTCACCTGTTCCTAGATGGGAATATGGTCAGATCCTCTGACTCTTCTGCTCCCCTTGAGGCAAAATCTCCCAATTCAGAAATTATAAGACACCTTCAAGGTGAGACTTCCCCGTTACCCTCCCAGACCCATGGGAGGTGGCATGATGTCCCCCATGGACTGCCACATGGGGAGAGAAGAGGAGAAGGGGTAAGGAGGGGCAAGAAGTTTTCCTTGTGACTGAGAGCTTCCGCTCTCCTGGTCGGTAGGTGGAAGTTTAGAGCCACTTCTTCCCTCACAGGTGCTTTCTTGGACCCACTGGAGGCCACTCTGCCGGCCCCTCTGGCCACACTCCCACGACATGGGCCCCGCCTTCTGCTCCTCTGGGCACTGTTCCCCATCACCCATGGCCCTGTGTGGTCCACTCCACACGACTCCATCAGGGCTTCTTCACTCTCTCCTTACCTTCTCCAGGGACAGGGCAGGAAGATAAATAGCATGAGGTCAACAAACCTCTGACCCCCCAGGAAGTCTTCATGCCCCCTCAGTCCCCTAAGTCCCCAGGAGTGCAGGCAGTCCACCTACACTGCTGTTCCTGGCCCTCTGTGGCTTCCTCAGGCATAAATCAGGTCCCCCCAAGTCAGCTCTTCCCCAACTGCAGGGACACATATCAAGCTCTCTGAATGGTCCCCTGGGAGTCACCTGCCCCCACTGGACCTCCAAGGGTGTGGAGATTCACATCATGGCAACAGTCGTCACTCAAGAAAATTCTCCTAAAACTGACACAACATTGTAAATTAACTATACTTCGATTTTTTTTAAGTAATAAATTCCCTCACACATTCTCTGTCCTCTTGCCTCTCCACTCTTTTTATTATCTTAAAACTGGTGAGGAGTTCAAGACATCTTGAACCAGGTTGGGGACATTTTCTTTGTAAACTGTCCATGTGGTGATTTGGTTTTGGAATATAACATGTATCATGGCTTGAGGACTGTATAGAAACTTCCATTTTAACATCCTGTTACATAAGGAGGTTCTCATGTGATACAAAATAACCCGGTGAGGTGTGTGTCATGATTGTCGTTATCGTCCAAGGTCACACATCAAAAAGAAGCAAGGAAGAGACGTGGACTCAGATCTTCCAGCTCCAAACGGTGCTCTTTCAACTACCCCAGGAGATGGGCCAAATTTGCTGAAATAGAAGCTAGAGATGAGACATGAATATGTGTAAATATCATTTATTAAGGCTGAGGTCCAGCTTGAACTGACAGCCCCATGAGTACAGAACCGGAACGAGAGTACTCCTCAAACATATTCAAGAACCAGAAAATGTAAATAAAATGGCATCTTAGTTAAACTTCCTTTGACCAGAAATAGTAAAGGCCAACACTTGAAATAAATGGATATGTTCACTACCTTGCTCGTGGTGATGGTTTATGCATATGTCGAAACTTAGTAAGTTATCACTTTTAAATATATACAGTTTATTATTGTATGTCAACTTTACTTCAATGAAATTGTTTTTTAAAACTCAAACAGCGGGGCTTCCCTGTGGCGCAGTGGATGAGAGTCCGCCTGCCGATGCAGGGGACACGGGTTCGTGCCCCAGTCCGGGAAGATCCCACATACCGCGGAGTGGCTGGGCCCGTGAGCCATGGCCGCTAAGCCTGCGCGTCCGGAGCCTGTGCTCTGCAGCGGGAGAGACCACAGCAGTGAGAGGCCCACGTACCGCAAAAAAAAACTCAAACAGCAAAAACAAAGTGGGTTAGCATGGGACTTCAAAGATACAATATTGGGGGTAAAGACACTCTGGGGTAACAGAAATGTGAAAAGGTCAGGGGGAGAGTTAGAAGTACAAAATGCATGTTACAAAACAGGATCACGAGGCAAGAGAAAGGAGAAAGTGAAAATGTGGGGTTTAGTGTTCCTAAGATATTGATATTCAGTGTCTGTGGAAGCTTTATTGCCTTTGTTAGGTGGTAGGAAAAGAGTTGTCAATATTTAAATATATAATATGAAACATATTTTAAAACTCTTTTAAAGATCCAATGAGATCAAGTATATATTAGCACCTTGAAAGGTATAACTGGCTAGACAAATGTAAGTGGTTATTAATAATATAAAATATGAATAGTTAATTCAGCGTTTCCCCAGCAGACACCTTCTCTTTTCGTGTGTAATTAAATATCCTGCACATATTTCAGGATGTGAGAATTTTTCAAAACAGTCTTGAGTCCCAGATATGGATGTATGTCTATATTGCCATAAGCCTCTTTAAGCCTGGCCTCTCCGCCAGCTGACTCCCTGTGTCCATCAGCAGCAAGATTCCTGACTGATGCAGAAGCAGGGGGGCATCTCGTGCCACAGCTGTGTGGAGTTGATTTAACTTGTCCAGCCATCTGTAACAGGGAAAACAAGCTTACCACATGTGTATGAAGTCAACACATGGAGGGATGGGGATGGCTTCCGTCCCTTCAGGGAGATGCAGGGCCTGCAGCTTCCCTCTCAGAGCAAACTTTCAAAAGGTTTGCAGACTGTTGGAACACATTTCCAGAAACCTCTTTAACCCTTCACAAGCCACGAGCACACATCCCTTGCCTGGCTACTTCCAAGCAGGTGATGCTCAGTGGAGAGCCACGATTCTTATGTGGTATCTGCTGGCCACACTTAGCATCTTGCTCAACAGAGGAGGGGTCAACGTCGGCCTATGTCCCTAAGTGTCTAGGACATTTTCTGATACAGACTGGGGACTCAAGAAGCATTTGTGGAAGGAAGGAAGGGCGGGAGGGAGGGAGGGAGGGAGGGAGGAAGGAAGGAAAGAAGGGAGGGAGGAAGACAGAAGGCAGAAGTGAATAACTCTCCTTGGAGGAAGCCGGAAACCCTGCAGAAATGCCCGTATGCAAACATGTGACAGCACTCTGGGGAATGTGGGAGTTTTGCAAGATGTTCTTCACCAATAGAGATTGAGTACCTTGTGGATATATGGACAAAAGGAAGGCTCCATGATTCAGGCACACTGCCCTTTCCCCCAGATTACACCTGACCTGAAGGGAGGGCCAATAAGATGTAAGTAGAAGCCTACAGCATGGAGCTTCTGGGAAAATTTGTTTCCTCATTTAAACAAAAGAAAACCTTTCCCTTTTTACTGTTCTTTGTTCTCCCCTTCTTCTTGCCTGGAATGAAATATGATTTCTTAGATGAAAGAGTCATGTTGCTCTCCTGAGAACAAAAGCCACCCACTAGGGATGGCAAAGCGTGAAGAATCATGAGGAAGACTGAGTCCCTGATAGTACTGTGGATACTTTGCATCGGTTCTAGACTGCCTTCCTTCAGACTTCTTTTTATATGAGAAAAGCAAAACTTCTACCTGGTTTGTCACAATCAGGTTTGTATTATAAGCTGTTAGATGTAATTATAATTGGTGAATCAGAAGCACAACATGGACACAAGCTCTCCTGGAAGCCAACCAATTTGGAGGAGAATCACAACGATGCACCCCCATGGGTCCATTCCCATGAGTTACAGTTATTGTTGTAAATTATGTACTCTCAGACTCATAAGTAAGGGGACTAAAGAAAGAACCAGACGAGGTGCTGGAAGACCCCACTAAGGTTGGCCCAACAAGGTTATCATAGAGTCAGTCAATGACCTGCCTGAAGGCAGGATTGGCTCTACTGATGGGGGATGGAGCTGGTGGGATATAGATGCAGTAGGAAGACAGCTTTTCAAGGAGACACTGAGAAAGGGGGGAACAAGTGTTGGGGCCACTGGTCAGACTGTCTGCAGATTGGCACCAATGATTCACATTGGTTCTGGCCAACACGGCAAGATGATAAGAGATGATGGCAGAAGATGGTGTGTCATGGGCAAGAAACAAGACCTCCATATTCCAGCAACAGCTTACAAGCTAGAGAAGAAACAAGCTGAGATAGATAAGTGGGATTGGTTGGACTTTTAGGCGTAACTGTCAATGGCCCTGATCAGCTACTTGGAGACCAAGACACCAGGGAAATATGGCAGGTGCTCTTGGCTGCCTATACGACATGCATCCCCATAACCCTTCTTCCTCACTGCAGAGGTGAAAATGCCATTCACTCACTTTCTCAGCTTCCCCAGCAGCTGGGGAACGAGCATTTGACCCAACCATGGAACCTGAGCAGAAGTCCACTGAGGGGCTTCTCAGCAAGCTTTTCCTCCTAACTAATGCATTCTTCTTCACTTGACGTAGGTTGGGATTGAGGCTGGGATTCAAATTAGTCTTGAATTGGGTTAAACGTGAGTTAGCAGGTGAATATAGTTTTGCTATCAGGACTCCGTCCATCTGTCAATCATCAACAGAAACTTTTTTTAAGTCACCATTTTGTAAGAAGACAGGCTCCTCTGGTGTCTGGAAAGCAAGAAACATTCTAAAAACCCTCCCAGGTGCACCCAGGGGGTTCTGGCAGTCAGGGTAGGACAAAGGAGAGCAGCAAAGTGACTCCACGGCAGAACAAGCAGGATTCATTTTACTTCTGGAAGTTGAAGGGCAGCAGATGCGACTTCCTAACTGTCTGGAGTGAGCATTCCTGCTGACAGTACGCTCTCCAGGGGCTGAGGGAATGGCGTTAGGGACTGCCACCTTCTCCCCTGGGACTCCTCAGATGATTTCCATGTTCTGTTACTCCTTTCAAGTGCCTGGGACCCACCCCCTATGGATAAGCCTTGATCCTTTAATTGCTGTCCTCAGCAGCCACAGGGATGTTCTGGAGAGAGAGGGGAGGGGCTTCCTCTGACCTGCAGGCCAGGCTCTCTCCTGTCATTCATTTGCAGCACTCCTCATGGCTCCTCTCCAGGGTTTCCATCTCCCTGACCTCGGAGCTGTCACCACTGTCAGCTCTTCACGCACTGAGGGAGTTAAGTCAGGGGACCACTAATGCACATCCATGTCAGAACCAGATTTTGACAAGACCCCAAGTAGTACAGCCAGCTTGCCTTGTTGCTGGCTTGGTAGTCACACTTTTATAAGCCTGAGAGGGATTTAACTAGAAAGGACCCATCAGCAAAAATGGTTCACTACACTGTGTGGATCCTAAAAGCAGTAAGTTAGACATCATTTTCAGCAGGTGGGCAGCCTCCCAGGCAAGAAGCATGTCGGAATGCAAGTGAGTTTGAGTTATTTTATCACATGCATATCCCTGAATCCGTTCCAATAAATAAAAAGGGAAGGATTTGTAAGCTAAGTTTAACTATTGTGAGTACAAGGTTACTCAAAACACCCCTCACATCTCTATTAAGAACGGTTTTAGAGGAGGACGCTCTTTAAACAGGCCACCTGCAAACCTTCCTCGAGACTGTTCCTGTGAGGGAAGGAGTATTCCCTACGGATGACTTATTGACTTCGTGTGTGTCAACTCAAGTCCTGCAGACTCATTGGACATCTCCCCTCTGCTCAGCACTGAGAAATATGCTGGGGGGAACTTCATAAGAAGGTTTGCCCCCATGAACCTGAAGCTCCTTTCATGACAAGACTTTAAGCAGAGAAGGGTAAAAGAATGACTATAGACAGCACCCGAGGTCCAGATGTAAAATGATAAGTGTGAGCGTCTGCCGACCCCCCTTGTCCCCCAGCAAGTTGACCATCACCCACAATGAAGCCACTCCCTTTTTGTCACTGATGCTGCCCCCTCAGCACAGTGTGGCCTTCCCCCCGCCCCGCCTCTGTCCATAGGACCCACCTCTTCAAAGGCCACCTCCTCCATGACGTTCCCAGATGCCCCAGTCAGAATGAAGGGCTCTGTCCACCAGACTCTCACTGCGGGCCACTTACACCTCAAACCAGGAGCCCCTTACTACAGTTTAGTGCGCAGAAGAAGGAGAAATCAGAGGTGAATCTTTCCCAGAGCTCAGTATTCTTTTTTTTTTTGATTACACAAGTAATATATGTCTTTATTGTAAAGAAGAAAAAGAGAAACAGAGAGAGGGAGGAGGGAGGGAGGAATGAAGAAGAGAGAGGGAGGGAGAGAAAGAAAGAAAGAAAGAAAGAAAGAAAGAAAGAAAGAAAAAGGAAGGGAAGGAGGGAAGGAGGGTGGGAGGGAGGAAGGAAGGAAGGAAACAAAACCCTTAAACACAAATAAAACTTTCTGCATTTCCAACCCCAGAAATAACAGATGTCAATATTTTGGTAAGCCTTCTTTCTAGATGTTTTCCTACATATATATAGATAAAGATAGAGGTGGAGATGTAAGTATAAATATGGAAAGAGATAAGGCTTCTATGAAAAAGAATGAAATAAGACTGCGCTATGCAGTTTTGTGAACTGCTTACTTCCTTTAGCAAGGGATATTGAGCCTCTTTCCATGTCAAGAAATATCCTTTTAATGTCAGGCAGGTCAGCAATTCAGCCTAATGTCCGTGCCATTTTCTCCATCGATTAGATACAGAAAAAGAAGCCACCAAACATAAAGATCAGACTCCCTCCCGAGCTGTGCCCTCCCGGGAGAGGCTGGTCATGCAGCATCGTACACAGGCAGTCTGCCAGCTCAGCACCTGTGCACAGGCCCAGCCCCCAAAATGTGGCCTTGGAGGCTTCAAAACCAGTCCCACTCTTTTTTTTTTTTTTTTTTTTTTTTTTTTTTGCGGTACGCGGGCCTCTCACTGTTGTGGCCTCTCCCGCTGTGGAGCACAGACTCCGGACGCGCAGGCTCAGCGGCCATGGCTCACGGGCCCAGCCGCTCCACGGCGTGTGGGATCTTCCCGGACCGGGGCACGAACCCGCGTCCCCTGCATCGGCAGGCGGATTCTCAACCACTGCGCCACCAGGGAAGCCCCCCAGTCCCACTCTTAACTTGCACTCACTCTGGCCTCAGCAAGGTTTGAATCAAGCAACCATGGGACGGTCTCAAAGGTCAAGGGATCTGTGCCTCATTTCTGGGCACTGCACAGAAGTGTCTGCTGGGGACACTGCAACATCTACACCAACCAGCCCTGAATCAGGGAGCAGAGTTTTAAGGAAAGCTGCCCCAAATCTTCAACATAATATTTACTGACTTCAGAGAATTCTGTGGTAAAAATATGTATATTTGTCTGTTTATTATTGTTTATTTACCCAAATCCTGTTATACATTAGGATGTGTCTTTATTATTATTATTATTTAAAATGAATCATTGTGAGCACATTTGCCAGACTTTGTGCACTGTCATAGATATTTTCTAAAGATAAATTTCTAGAGGTAGAATTGCTGGATCAAAGAGGATCCAATTTTTAAGGCTTTTAAAATAGCCAGATTGGCCAAGGTTATATCAATTTTAGATCTGTGTTTCAAAAAGCTCAAAAGGAATGGCCTCTACCATATCCTCACCTTCGCCACCACTTGACAAAAATAAAAGACAGGGAGGGGCGACCAACCCGCCTGTTGTCTTAATTCATAGTTCTGTAAATGGTGTTCTTGACCTTTGCCCCGGTCCCCTTCACATCCCACCATGAGGACACAGGATAAGACAAAGGAAACCTGGTTTTCTCTGCTCTGAAGGCTTTGCAAGAGTCAGAAGACAAGTTCTCCAGTCCTCAGGGGTCCCCTCCACCCCAGCCCACACCCCTAGCCTACTACCCAAATTTGATGACAGAGGCACAGAAATATGGCTCTGGTCTGATGAAAAAGTGTTGGCCTTTTTAGTCTCAAGCTCCAGGACTCTGAAGCCACTTCACCGGAAGACAAGTCTACTTCAGTGGGAAGGCCCCTCCCAGCCACCTGCTTGCCCCTCCTCTGCCCTCTGCACCAGGGCTTAGCCTCAGCTTCCCCTAATCACGACACCTTCACTCCTTCCACCCTAAAGTTCCCAGATACTGGGAGACCAAGACTGAAGTTGTATGTGTGTGTGTGCACACGTGTGTGTGTATGCCTGTATCCGTGTGTCTGTGTGTGTGTGCCCGTGTCTGTATCTGTGTATCTGTGTTTGTGTGTGCGCATGTGTGTGTCTGTATCTGTGTGTCTGTGTGTGTGCATGGGTGTGTGTGTCTGTATCTGTGTGTGTGTGTGTGTGTGTTTGTATTCAGCAGGTGCTCACTGAGGATGCAGAGCCCTGTACCCAGTGTTCTTATAGACACAGAGATTTTTAAAAAGAGAAGAAGGCATGGTCTTTGCCTTCAAGGAACTGACAGTCGAGCAAAGGAGACGGCCTATGTTCAGATCATAAATAATAATGACAAATATCGGCATTTTGTAGATCCCACGAGAGGTGAGGCCAATGTGCCGCGGGAGGCCAGCTTCAGGTCTGGAAAACTGAGGAGGGTTTCACAGAGGAAGTGGAATTTCAGCCCAGCGGAGATGGGGAAAGTCAGGCCAGGACGAAACAACAGCCAAAGGCATAGCGGTGGGAAAGCACTTCTAGGAGCTGCTGAGTTCTGTTTAGTGGAGGGTTGACAGCCTGAGGAAGAGGAACAGAAGATAAAGACGGGCAGGAGGGCTGAGGGTAAACTCTGAGGGCCCGAATGCCAGGCCAAGGAGCAGGGATTTTATCAACCACATCTGGGCAAGGAAGACATAGTCAGATGTGATCGTCTATAAATTGCCCACAGCTATGTTTATTCAGAGATTATACAACTAACCAAGAAAGATGTAAATTGCCTATTGTGTTTGAAAAAATAACACTAATTCTTACCATCCATGTAGGCAGACTTCTGTTGGTCTATGTATCGTACAGCATAATAATGGATAGGCGTATGGTCCCACACGTGTCGTTTTAATGTGGGGATATTATTCGCTTACAACCCAGAAAGCTTTACGTGTGCTCCATCTTTGTAGTTTATTGGTATAATTCTGTGAGCTGCTCTCCTCCAAGATTTCCAGGCAGAAGGAAAAGTAGGTGTTCCTTCCGCACCCAGGTCCTCAAATGCATCTGGGGAGCTTCTGCCCTCACTTCCATCCCATTTTCAACCCCACAGGTGAGTCAAGACAAAGCCCCCTCCTCCCTTCTCTATCTCCTGAGCCCCTCCTCCCAGCCAAAGAAGGGTCCTACTGCCTTCCTGTGTAATGAGAAAACCACTTTATATCACATCCTACCTTGTTCCCTCTTCTATTGTTCACCTGTATAAACTCTAAACTCTAGACCCCCAGTGTTGACTCTCAGGGAACCCACAAACCCCACTTTTCTCAAAGGAGCTGGCTCGGCACATAAACATCTTGCAAATGAAAATCACAACTGGTGTCTCTGAAGTGCACTTAGAGACCCTATCTTGGAAGCCAGGAACTGAAACTGGTTTCTACTCTTCAGCTAGATTCTGCAAAGCTAACTGTGTCGTAAAGGATTGAATTTTGCCCAAAGAGAGGTCTGACCTTTACCCTTGGCCCCTGGGGAGTTCATCTCTAAGCCCTTGGAAAGTTCTGCCTTATAGGAATGTCCTTGCTTACCTAGGAAAGCCTAGGTAGCAAGGAAAGATTTATATCAGCTTGCCAAACTGGTGTAGCATTTAGAAGTCTGGGGAGGAAAGGCTACCATGAAAAATTAGGGAATTATTAGCCTTGAAAGATTCCTGATGTTACTTACCTCCCTGAACTCCCTCATTAGCTGATCACTGTAAAAATATTTTCAAAATGTCAACAGTCACCTTGCTAATTTGGAATACAGAGGCAAGGGTCCTATTCTTGATTCTTCTTTGATCTTTTCCACATGCTAAATATACATATGAAAGAGCAAACTGGCCATGAAAAAACAAAAGGTGTCAGTGAAGACCTCAGTGGTATCAACACACACAAGAGAGCACTGGCAGTTAAGAAGGCTGCTGGGGGCTTCCCTGGTGGCGCAGTGGTTGAGAGTCCGCCTGCCGATTCAAGGGACGTGGGTTCGTGCCCCCGTCCGGGAGGATCCCGCGTGCCGCGGAGTGGCTGGGCCTGTGAGCCATGGCCGCTGAGCCTGCGCGTCCGGAGCCTGTGCTCCGCTTACCCTCGTGGGTAGGGAAAAGCTTCAAGGCTGCAGGTCTAATAAGAGATTGCTGACTCTGATAAGAGGAATTACAAAACATGGACACTCATACTGAAGGCCATACCATAATTAAGGCTAAAGGACCACACACACACACACACACACACACACACACACACCAGGTGGCAATTAGAGCTATTGAACAGTGTAACTTCATGAAGGCACAGACACCAATGACAGCAGAGACCTGTTGTTTAGAGGAGGTAATCAGAAGACAAAAAAATCGGGAGCAAGGAGGATCATAGCTTCTCTCTTCAGTTCAGCCTAGCGCTGAGAGCAACCATCAACCAGGGGGCTCAGTGGCACAAGAATTCAGAAGCAATAAACCTGAACTTCTCAGTATTCCCACCTGTCTTAGTCAGTTCAATTGATAGAGCACCCTAGACTGGGTGGCTTATAAACAATAGAAATTTATTTCTCAAAGTTCTGGAGGCTTGGAAGTCCAAGGTCAAGTGCTGTCAGATTCCATGTCTGGTAAGAGACCTCTTCTTGGTTCATTGACGGATTTCTTCTCACTGTGTGCTCACATGGCAGAAGGGGCGAGAGAGCTCTCTAGGGTCTCTTTAATAAGGATATGAATCCCATTCGTGAGAGCTCTGCTCTCATGACCTAATCACTTCTCAAAGGCCCCACCTCTTAAAACCATCACATTGAGGGTTAGGATTTGAACATATGAATTTTGAGGGGACATGAACATTCAGTGCATTGCACCACCCCGCCTTGATATCTGGACCATTTGCCATCTGTTTACTCAAAAACACTATAGAAAATAGAATTTTCCCTTTCAACATGGCTCGTAACATTTTTAGGGAGATCATGAACACCCCTTTGAGAATTTGATAAAAATCCTTAACTCTCACCCCAGAAACACACACACACACACACTCACACACACACAGAGTTTGTGCAAAACTCCAGACATCCTGAAACCCATCTCTGAAACCCTGCTGCTTTCCAGAACCAAAATGTGACCTGCTACTCAATGTAGAAAGTACATCCTAATTAACACTTAGCACTTACCTCTGTCAGGAGCTTTTTTTTTTTTTTTTTTTTTTTATTTATTTATTTTTGGCTGCGTTGGGTCTTCATTGCTGCACGCGGGCTTTCTCTAGTTGCGGCAAGCGGGGGCTACTCTTCTTTGTGGTGCGCGAACTTCTCGTTGCGGTGACTTCTCTTGTGGCGCACGGGCTCTAGGAGCACAGGCTTCAGTAGTTGTGGCACGCGGGCTTAGTTGCTCTGTGGCATGTGGGATCTTCCCGGACCAGGGCTCGAACCCATGTCCTCTGCGTTGGCAGGCGGATTCTTAACCACTGCACCACCAGGGAAGCCCTGGCAGGAGCTTTTGAATTTTAACTATGGCATAGCGTCAGTGTGGTAATTTACTTTAAAAAGACTTTGAAAAGTATGAGCTATGTAACGCGTTATAGGTGATTAGTTAGCATATGAAAAGCCCTGAGCAAGAATCCACAGTTCAGAGGTGGCTACTAAGCCCCTCAGATATTGTTACTTAAATCTGCTCCACAGGTTTGTTAAATAGCATAAAGGATGTTAGGAATAACTTATTTTGGTGAAATACGTGGTATTCAAGAAATATGGTTGCTATAAAAATTATCCAGGCTCCTTGAAGACATTAATGCTAATTGAAATAAGCCAGATACAAAAGGACAAATACTGTGTGATTCCATGTATTCGGTACGTAGAGCAGTCAGACTCGTAGAAACAGAAAGTAGAATCATGGTTGCCATGGGCTGGGGGATTGGGGGAGAATGTTGAGTGTTTAATGGGGTCAGAGTTTCAGTTTCAGATGATGAAAAAGCTCTGGAGAAGGATGGTGGTGATGGTCACACAACAATGTGAATGTACTTAACGCCACACAACTGTGGCACTTAAAAATTGTGAAAATAGTAATATTTTATGTTATGTATATTCTACTAAAATTTTTTTAAAAAATTATCCAGGCCCTTCCATGCCTACATGAATGAAGTATAAGGATCAGGTAAGCCCAGGACCTAATACCTTTGGGAAAATCTTTAGAGAAGTCCCTGTGCTCTAAGGGACTCCAACAAGTACCTGTGTGAAAACGTTAATTCAATGTGGATGCAATGATTTATGATGGCAAGGACAGGCAACTCTGGACTCTGAGTTTGACTTGACTTCCAAAGTCATCAGAAATCATGGCATTCGCCTTGAAGTAACACTCTCGTGAAGTCAATGAGAGGAGCCTCCTCTGAGTTTCCAAGAGCAGGTTGCATGTCTGCTTTTATGCTTGTGTATGTGGCAGAATTTTGTCAAAGATTTGCTTTCATTGTAACATCCCACCACTAGCCCACTCGAGGGGGAATATATTCCGCTCTAATCACCCGAAGCTGCTAGTCTTTTACCCAAAGAACCTGACAATTGCCGAACAGGCCAGATTTGCCTAAGCCGCTCCCCAAGTTCAGAACAAACTCAGGGCTTGACCTCCAGCCAAGAATGCAGCAAAACAAACAGTAGCTCAGGCCTCCACCCTGGCCCCAGTAATGCAGACAGCTGCCCAAGGGCTTCTGCTAGGAGGGGAGAAAAACCACAGAATGAATAAAGTCCAATCCTTGTCTCCACCCAGAGTCAATAAGAGAAATTATAGCCACATCAAAACATTTTGGGAACAGCTGTAGTATTTTACCAGCTGTTGGGGATTATAAAAAGAAAAGGAAAAATAATATCTATTTAATTAAGGAGTTTACCCAGTTATTCATCAGGAAAGATAAATGCATGCTGCAATATAAAAGATAGATATACTGTAGATATTAAATGTTGGACAGTACCATAACTAAGGTAAAACTCAAAAATATCAGAAAATTGTTCATTCTCGAAATTCAGAAGTATTGTGTTCTAAAAGAACAAGGAGTGAAATGGCAGTTAGCAATAATTTGCTCCAGATAGCAATTAATTTGCTTTCGGTTACCAGCAAATATTTATTGAGCTTGTGCAATATACCGGACAGTTCTGAGATAACACGCAAAGATGAGGATGGCATGGTCCCTTTTTTTTTTTTTTTCTTTCCCCATAGGAGTTCATGGTTATTAAAGGGGAAGCAGAAACATAAAAAAATAATTTAGCAGTTGAAGAGTTTTTTTCCCCCTGACAACACTTCTGACACCACACGTAGTGGTTTTCCACATCAGCGATCATCCTCTGACACCAACTGGGCGTCCTACAATTTGATTCAATTCTGACGCTAACCCCTTAGAGCTAGCATCAGACTCCGCAGGTTGAAAGGCTCAGTCCCACAAGACCTCCCCTGCTTCAGATGCCACTCACAAGTGTCTGGTCTCCACACCTCTGACCAACTTGGCTACAAAGTCAAAGCTTTGGACAGCCCCTCCCAGATCTGATAATTTGCTAGATTGGCTCACAGAACTCAGGAAAGTGCTTAACTTACATTCACTGGTTTACTATAAAGGATACAACTCAGGAACAGCCAAATGGAACAGCCTAGGGCAAGGTATGGGGGAAGGGATGTGACACTTTTGTGCCCTCTCTTGTATGCCACCTTCTCAGCACCTAGATTTGTTCACCAACCCAGAAACTCCCTGAATCTCCTCATTCAATAAATTTTATGAAACTCACTCTCCAGCCCCCTTCCCCTTCCAAGAGGTGAGTGAGTGGGGCTGAAAGTTCCAATACTGTAATCATGGGGCCTCTTGGGTGACCAGCTCCATCCTAGAGACCCCTCCCTAAGTTACCTTATTAGCATAAGTTCAGGTGTGATGAAAGGGGTTCATCATGAAGAACAAAAGACACTCCTACCGCTCGGGAAGTGTCAGGGTTTTAGTTCCTCTTTGCCAGGAACCAGGAACAAAGTCCAAATATATTTCTGTATTATACCACAGCGGTAAAATAAAATATTCAAAGTGGGTTCCCTGTGGGCACTGAGAAGGACCTGGACAATTTTACTGGAGGAAACGAGTCAGAAAAAACCTCAGAAGGGAGGCTGTGGTTGCATCTTCAAAGATGGCAGGTGTTCACAGGATAGACAGTAGAAGAAATGACCAAGGAAACCAGGGACTAGGAATGTCCCAGCACTGCACATGGGGACAGAGGAGGCTCGCAGGACCTACTGCAGGAGCTCTCCACTGGTCTCCTGATTCCTCTGTGGCCCACATTCTCCACCCAAAAGCCACAGGAATCTTTTTAAAACATGCATCAAATCTTATCACTATTCTGTTTTCAATCCTCCAAGGACTTTCCATCCCACCTTAAATAAAATCCAATCCCCTTGCCCTGGTCAGCAAAGCCCTACACGCTCTGGCCCCACCTGCTCCTCTGTCCTGAGGTAACAACATTCTCCCACTTTGTTGGCTCCATTCTAGCCTGACTAGCCCTGTACACTGCGTTGATTTCCATGTGAGATGGCAAATTTATATGTCAACTTGACTGGCCACGGGTGCCCCGATTATACTCTCTTTCTGGGTGTGTCTGTGAGGTGTTTCCAGGTGAGACTGGCATTAGAACCGGGAGGCTCAGCGAAGAGGACTGCCCTCCCCTGTGTAGTGGGCATGATCCCATCCACGGCGGGCCTGAATAGCAAAAAAGATGGAGGAAGGAGGAATCGTCTTCTTCCTGCCTCACTGCTGAGCTGGGACATTTCGTCTCATCTCCTGCCCTTGGGCTGGGATTTACACCGTTGGCTCCCCAGGTCTCAGGCCTTGGGACCTGGACTGCATGACACCCCTGGCTTTCCTGGGTCTCCAGCTCATAGACACCAGATCATGGGACTTCTCAGCCTCCATAATCACGTGAGCCCATTCATCATAATAAATCTCCTTTTATATATAAATTAATAAAATACATAAATATATACATACACAAAAAATAGATGATTATAGATGATATAGATCCTACTAGTTCTGTTCCTCTGGAGAACCCTGACTAACACACTATCTCGGCACCTTTGTGGTTGTGGTACCCCTTGTGGGCAGCGGAGAACTTGTCAATAATGCTAAGAAAGAAGGTCAAAGGTAGAGTAAAGAAATGGCTCACAGCACAGCCTCTGATGTCAGATTGCCCTGGTTTAAGACCTCCTTCTTCCCTTGTTAGCTGTGTGAAATTACTTAAGTACGCTGTGCCTTTCTTTCCTCATCTGTAGAATGAATTCCCTGAACAAAAATAGTGCCAATAGTACATGACAGTTACTGAAAGAATTAAATGAGTTAATTCTTGCAAGGCATTTAATATAGTACCCACCACATACCATAAGTGTTAGATTTCTTATTCTCCTATAAATGAAGGTGGAAGGCATTGAAGAATTTTGAGCAAGAGAGTAATAAAATCAAGTTTCCACTTTATCATTATCAGTCTGACTGTGGTTGAGGGTGGAGGAGGTAGATTTCACCAGCTAGGTGACTTTTACATTCCTTTATTCGGTAAACTTTGATTTTAGACAGGCAATGTGCTAGATACTGGGAGAGTTACCATTATCACCATATGGCTTTGGATTCAGCATCAAGCCCCTAGCCTAAACGTTTCCCAACACTTGCTAAGATGGCCATTTTGAAATCTTCCCCTGCAAATGGATTGGCTCAATTCTAGATGTGGGTCTTTTTTTTTTTTTCTGAATATAGTCACAATTTACAATATTATATTAGTTTCACGTGTATAGATCTGAGTCTTTCTTAATTACAAGGCAAAGGAAAAGACATTGAACTGGAAGTTGAGACTAAACTCTGGTCTTCATCTGAAAACAGGGGCAGTCACTTCTACCCTGAGGACCTCACAGAATTGCTGTATACACAAAATAATTGACAGGGACGGCTGAGGAAAGACAAACTCCTACTCTGGTTTGGGTGGGCTGTTGTTTTATATTTTTAATAAAAATATTATATCCATATGGACTAAAATTCAAATAGTACAATAAGGTATGAAATTAGAAATGAAAGTCTTCTGCTCTCTCCACCCTCAACCTATATTCCCTCTCCACAAAAGGTAGTCATTGTTAACACCTTTCCATTTATCCTCTCTGAAAAAAATTTTTGCATGTATCTGCATTTTACATGTATACACTTTTAAGATTTTACCCAAATGGGATCATGGAGGTTTTAAAACATTAACACTAAATTCTTTGACATTCATCCCATCCAAAAGGAGAATATATTTCCCCTCCCTTTGAATCTGGGCTCCTTGACTGCTTGACCAATAGAATATGGTAGAAGTGATGCTGTGCCAGGTTCTTGGCCCAGGACTTAAGAAACTGGAAGCTTCCACTTCCTATGTCTTGAGATGTTTGTTCTTGGAACCCAGCCCCATGCTGTGAGGAAGCCAAGAAACCACATAGGGAGGCTAAGTGTAGGTGTTCCAGGCAACAGTCAACATCAACTGCTAGAAGTGTGAATGAGAAAACCTTCAGATGATTCCAGCTCCCAAATATCAGGTCACCCCCGGTCTTTAAGCCATGCCAGCTGACTCTGGGTAGAGCAGAAACAAGCTGTCACTGTCAAACTCTAACTACTAGCAGATTTGTGAGCAAATTTAATGGTTGTTGTCGTTTGAAGCCAGTAAGTTTGGGATGATTTTTATGCAGTAACAGAAAACTGGAGCACGGATCATACTTTACCCATTGTTATGAAATTCCTTTTTCGCTTTTAATAAAATATCTTGGAGATCTTTCAACAACAATACATACGTTGTTTATTTTAATGATCTAACACTTCGTTGTATGGATGTTGTGTATTAAATCAATCAATTTCCTATTGATGGACATTTAGGTTGTTTCCAGCCTTTTGCCATTTAAAACAACACTGCAATGAGCATTTTAGTATACTTTTTTGGTATATCTGCAGGAAATTTTTCAAACAGTTAAGTATTGGATCAAAAGGAATCAGCATTTGAAATTTTGATAGATAGCAACAAATTCCACATCTCCTCCCTAAAATAATAAAGGCTGCATCAGTTTACACTCCTACCCAAATAAAACTGGGGTTCTCTGAGGAAAGAAGAAGAGGAGAAGCTTTAAGCGTTCCTCTGGGGCCATCCTACGTTCATAAAGCCTCAGGTGGTATACAGTTATTTTTCCAAAATTAACTAAAACTGAATTTAGTTCAAACATTTTCAAGGACTATAAACTAGAATGCTCTCAATCTGAATTAAAAGAATGCAAACAAAAGAATAAATTTTACAATACTTATTCACTTAAAACAACATTAAAAAATTTTGAATACTTATTCACTTAAACCATTACATGCTAACACATTTTTATGAAAAAACAAAAAATAGTGAAAATAGAGACATTGTTTTTATTTTTGCAAATTAATGTCTGGCTTAATAGAAGACAGCTGGATTCTCATCTGTTCTTCTGCACTCAATCTGATAAATCGTAAAAATCCAGCCTCACACAGATCTGTAGATAGTAAAGGAGTATTTTTATAGCTTCTCCCAAGAATTGTGGATATTCTTCTCTAATATTACACTGAAACTTGACAAGTGATATATACCTAAATGTTAGCCGCCATGTTGAATTTGTAATCAACTCACTAAACTTTTCATACTCCGTTACATTAAAATCCACAGATGTATCTTGAATTTTGAATGGCTCTTTTACCCACACATGATTTTGTAGCATCATGCATTCATCATTTGAGACATTGGTTTACTAAGCTAAGCAGATCTTCTACATGTTGACGTGTTTCATTATACAATACCAAAAAAAAAATCACTCATTTATATCACTACCACTCCCATCATAAAAGTCCTTAGTGATTGGGAAGTTGTCAAGATCACAGTGCCCAGGTAAAAGTTTTTTGAAATTCTAACTTCTGCTTGAGATTCTAATTTTATCATTGGTGGTAAATATTGTCAGTTGTTTTCCTTAAAGTAAAAGACTCACTTTGTTCATTTTCAAGAAAATATCTGCCAAAAACCCATGTCTGAATAGCCATAGTTTGTCTGATAGTTGTTCTTTCAAGTAAAAATGATGTTCCGTTGTGTGTGGGGGACACTAGCTCAGCTTGTAACACAACACCAAAAGTGCTTTTCGGACTTTCCTGGTGGCGCAGTGGTTGAGAGTTCGCCTGCCGATGCAGGGGACACGGGTTCGTGCCCCGGTCCGCGAAGATCCCACATGCCGCGGAGGGGCTGGGCCCGTGAGCCATGGCCACTGGGCTTGCGCGTCTGGAGCCTGTGCTCCGCAATGGGAGAGGCCACAAGAGTGAGAGGGCCGCGTACCACCACCACAACAACAAAAAAGTGCTTTTCTTTGAGACAATCATCATACTTTTGCTTGCACAAAATATTTTAAATATGTGTGCTTAATAAAATTCAGAGTTTCTCCCACCTTACCAAGTAATTCTTAGGTGCAACTGGCTTTTTTTAACTACTAACATAATTTGATGTCATTACCATAATTCATGCTAAAGTACCAGGAGTTTTATCCATCCACCACTGATTTTGCATCACCACCACTGGAAAAGTCAACACAGTAGAAAAGACAAATAACATCTTGTTATTATTATGAAAATAGTTTTGAACTTGCAGACCCCCTATAATGATCTCAGGATCCATAGAGATATGCAGACCACACTTTGAGAACCTCTAGCCTAAGCAAATCACAGTAAATCCATTTGCCTTGCTGTTGATTGGTGCACTTCCAGCCAATGAGATATGAGGACTCATTGGGGGATTCTGCCAAAGTTCTCCTTGCTCTTAAAAGGGGCCCCAAGACTGGAAGAGATATTTGCACATCCATGTTCATAGCAACATTATTCACAATAGCCAAGAGGTGGAAAAAAACCAAATGTCTGTTGATGGCTGAATGGATAAACAAAATATGGTATATAGACACAATAGAATATTATTCAGCCTTAAAAAGGAAAGAAATTCTGTCACATGTTACAACATGAATGCATCTTGAAGACATTATGTGAAATGAAATAAGCCAGATATAAAAACAAATGCCGTAAGGTTTCACTTACATGAATTATGTAAAATCGTCAGTTTTACGGAGACAGAAAGTAGAATGGTGGTTGCCAGGAGCTGGAGGGAGGGGAAAATGGAGGACTTTTGTTTAACAGGTATTGAGTTTTAGCTTTGCAAGATAAGTAAGTTCTCGAGATTAGTTGCACAACAATGTGAGCTTAACACTACTGAACTGTGCACATAAAAATAGTTAAGATGTAAAGTTACTGTTGTGTGTGTTTTACCACAATTAAAATTTTTTAATTTTAAAATCAAATAAAATTTTTAAGAAGAGTCCCTAGAATGGGGGAGAGGATTTCTTTTCTAGCCTTTGGTTGATGATGTATAGAGAAGTGATACTTAAGCCATATTGCAATTCTGAGAGGTTAAACTCCAACATTTTGATAAGAGCAGAGCAGAAGGATTTAATAATGGAAGAGCCTAAATCCTTGATCACATGATAGAGACTGTAAATTAACCAACCTTGGAAACTCTTACTTGCCAACCAATTTTTCTTTTTGCCTGAGAAATGTTCAAACTAATATTTCTGTCACTTGTAGATAAAAGCATCCTTAGCAGTACCAAAATGAAAGTACCAGAAAGGCACAGAATGAGCATGGCCATTCCTCTGCCCCTCACCCATAGTGTAATCTGGGAAAAATCATTTTATTGCTCCCTTCTGTCACAGTAGGAAGTTGGATTAGATAATAACAAATGACTTTCCTAGTACTTTTAACAGATTTGCTTACATATGCTAGAACTTTGGCGTATCTTTAAAGTTGCTTATCCAAGTTGGTCTTTTATGCCAAAGTCAATAATAAGATTTGTTCCTGTTAGAAATAAGTACTTTCTCATGGAAGCAACCTAAATGTCCATTGACGGATGAATGGATAAAGAAGACATGGAACATATATACAATGGAATATTACTCAGTCATAAAAAAGAATGAAATAATGACATTTGCAGCAACATGGATGGGCATAGAGATTATCATACTGAGTGAAGTAAGTCAGACAGAGAAAGACAAATATCATATGATATTGTTTATATGTGGAATCTAAAAAAATGGTACAAATGAACTTATTTACAAAACAGAAATAGAGTCATGGATGTAGAAAACAAACTTATGGTTACCAAGGGGGGAAAGGGGTGAGGGGTAAATTGGGAGATTGGGATTGACATATACACAGTACTATATTAAAAACGTAGCTAGGGGCTTCCCTGGTGGCACAGTGGTTGAGAGTCCGCCTGCCGATGCAGGGGACGCGGGTTCGTGCCCCGGTCCGGGAAGATCCCACATGCCGCGGAGCGGCTGGGCCCGTGAGCCATGGCCGCTGAGCCTGCGCGTCCGGAGCCTGTGCTCCGCAACAGGAGAGGCCACAACAGTGAGAGGCCCGCGTACCGCAAAAAAAAAAAAAAAAAAAAAAAAAAAAAAAAAAAAAAAAAACGTAGCTAATTAGAACCTACTGTATAGCACAGGGAACTCTACTCAATACTCTGTCATGACCTATATGGGAAAAGAATCTAAAAAAGAGTGGATATATGTATATGTATAACTGAATCACTTTGCTGTACACCTGAAACTAACACAACATTGTAAATCAACTATACTCCCATAAAAATTCATTAATTTTAAAGAAAGAAAGAAGTACATTCTCTTCCTGCCGCTGACTTTCCTTGAAACCCCTCTGAGGACTGACCTGTTTTAGGAAGCTTGAGATGACAGGTGTGGCTACCTTGTGTCAGAGTGCAAGATATGTTACTAACAGGCCTGCTACGTGGGCAGAAGTAATGACGGTCTCTTCTCCACAAGAAATCTCAGAACTTGTGTGAGTTATAGCCCTTTATCTCCCTACTCCCCGAGTTCTCAGGCCTAAGTGTTGAGGGCTGTAACAAGTAGAGTGCTGGAAATGTGTGTTTAGGGAGGTCTGTGTGGGGTTAGACAGCAGTAAGACAGTTAAAGGCTGTGTAGAACTTAAAGAAAACAGTCCTTTATTGCTAGATCAGACGACTCTGGCCAACTTCACCCTAAATCATTGTTGTTTTTCAGTGGGAAATAAAGTCACTTAGCAGCGACTGCCTTTGGTTATTGTTATTATGAAGCATATATTTTTTACCTCTCAAGCAGGTGAGACCAGGGGAATTTCCAAATTGAATACTGAATTGCAGAAAATAGTGTCTTCATGGAACACTGGCCAAGGCCACTGAAATTCCACAGGAGGATACCTGATTGAGAGCACTATTAAGAAGTGAGATTGTTCAAACAATCGCAATATTGTAAGTGTTTGATGGTTGACAAGTTTAGCATATAGTCAAGTTTTGCTAAGAAATTCTCCCAGCAAACCAGAAAGGTGTTGACTCTTACAGCTCTAGACATAGGGGTTGATTCTCAAAGTCCAGGAAGAGTTGATTAAGAGCTTTTCTCTATCAGAGAATCCTTGGAATTTCCCTAATCTCCCCTTACTGGCAGGACTCTTTGTCTGAGTAGATGCTCAATGTATTCTTGAGCTTCCTCCGCCCCATTCCCTCCACCTCACGCCTAGAGCAGTAGGGTAACTAATTATCTTTGTCATGGCTGGAGTCAGAAGGAATAAAGGTGGTTCTCATTTTCCTGGTAGCTCCCAGCTCCTTTGGAAGTACCTAAGAAACTTTTTTTAAATTTCTTGCCGTTGCATTACTCTAATAGAATAAGGTCTTGAAAGCTGATGCCTATTATAATTCTATGCTTATGCATCTCCTCCACCATAATGAGTTACTAGAGAAGGGAAACTATCTTCTGTTTCTATGTCTGACAGTATTTGGTCCTAACAGAGAATCATTAGGTATTTTTGGAATAAACGATTTAGTGTCTGAATGAATTAATGAAAAATCAAACCAATTCCTTCTTATAGGGGCATCTGTTGTTTCCTTGTGCTCAGCATTTTCCCCCTTATTTCAGTAATGTCAACCTTCTTTCTTTCTTCCATGTGGTTCTGGCGGGGCTGCCACTCATAATATCCCCACCCCCCATCCAAGCTCGCCAATCGTGCTATTCTTTATCACTCACCACAGGGACTGGTCCAAGCAACAAACATGTGACTCAAGCGGGACCAATCAATTCCCTGGCATTTGGGTACTAGGAGACAGGTTTTATCTCTTGTTACTGAGGCTACTAGATTATGTATCCCTGGGGATACCAGTAGTCATCTATTCTTTGACACGGAAGTAGCCTTGTTACAGCAGAAGAAAATACGGAAAACACAAAGAGAATCAACGAGGTGAGGAGAAGGAGATGAGAATAAGACAGAAAGAATGAGGTGGAACGTGACCTATTATATTTCTTTTAACCTTGATCCTATATTACAAACTCCCCACTCCATCTTTCCCGTATTTTTGCCCCACTTTTCCCCTGCTAGTAGAGTGTATTGGAGTCCTGACTAATGTACTCCCAAGAAGCAATTACATCCACCCTTTACCAAAGCAACAGGAGTTTCTCTCTAAAAGAAATAGACCATACCCCAGAGCTATTATGGGCTGGCTCTACCCTGAATCATAGCAGAGATCAATGAACGCAGAGCGCAGTCCTTAGCTTTCATTCGTTAGACTTTTGTAGATCCCACGCTCCTTTTCAATAGCAACACGCCCAAATCATCTTTCATATAAACTGTGAGCCACGTCAGGATAACACAGTCTGCCAGTCAATGGTTTCATATCTGAACACCTCCATCTATGTCTATACAGCAGTATTTCAGCACTTGTTTGGATTTTCTTTTTTACCTTTGTGATTTTTCTATAACTTGAGTAAGACAAAGTTCGAATCCTAACATTAAATAGATTTCATGAAGAATATAATCCAAATATGGGAATTGTTAGATGTGCTTAAAAGAATATAAATAAAAGAAAAACTGTATATTCAGTTAACAGGAAAAAAGAACAAAATTAAAGAGCATCCATCTTGCATTCCTCAAAGCCTGGGTTGAGCACCGTGGTACCAGTAAAGACACAGGTGAGTACAAACAGACCTAGCTCCTGTCCTCATGTTGCTTGCAATGTAGTGGGAGAGACTGATATTAATGAAATAACCACACTATGGCAGATGTTACAAAGGAAAGGACCATGGTGCTGCGAATGCTAATAATTAGGGCACTTGACCTCCTCAGGAAGGTCTGGAGAGGCTTCCTGACAGAGTGATGTTGGAACTGAGATCTGAGAATGGGTAGGAATTAAGCAGGTGAAGAAGGGCACATCATGGTGTAGCAGACGATGTCAGTGCGCAGCCCAAGTGCTTTCTCTGGCCATAGGGTAGTCTCAGCCCACACACAAGGCAAGCCAGGAGTACCAGAAAGCTGACACTCCCAGGAATAGCCCTCAAACAGTGACCAATGGGAATTAGTATACAAATGTCTCAACTTCCTCAGCCCTCAGGCTGGACAACTCCAAGGCATGTTCTACACCACCTTCTAGAAGTCCCCAGTGAAACAGCCTCACTGTCCTCACCAGGAACCTCATCATTGCATCTGCTGTTGGCTTCCTTTCATTCCTAGCTCATCTCCCTTCCCCCACTCCCTTACCAGTGCTTTCTGGATCACCTCTCACACAAACTATACAAACTCAAGTCCCAGTCTCAGTGTCTGCTTCTTGGAGAGCCCAACCTGAGACAGAAGTTGGAGTGAGGGAGAAGTGAATGGGAAGAAACGCTTGTGCAAAGGCCCTGCGGTAGGAAGGTGCATGAAGAGCTCAGGGACTGAAAGATGTGGCCACTGTCACTAGAGTAGAAAATAATGAGGAAAAAGCAGGGGAGAGACGTGTCCAGAGAAGTGGTTGGCAGCAGAGGGCAGAGAGCAGGGAGGCCCCGTAAATGAGCTCTACCTTTGCCCTCAGCAGGGTAGGAAGCCATTGAAGGGTTTTTCGATGGAGGTAGATGTGATCTCGTTTGTGTTTTGAGATGGTGGATCGTGTTTCAATGTGAAGAAAAGACTGGAGGGGACGAGGAAGGATGTGTTTTTGGAGGGGTCAAGAGCAGCTGGCTGTGGTCCAGGATGAGGTGATAGGAACTTGTCCTGGAGTTATTGACAGAGGAGGCATTAAGTGGTGGATTTGGAGGATATTTAGGAGGCAAAATCGATAGAACTTGAAGATGGATTTAGTCTGAGAGCTGAGAGAGAGGGAATTCTCAAAGATAACACCTAGGTTCTGGCTTGTGTGTTTGAATAGCTAATGTGTTTCTAGCATAGAAGACATGCCAGAGATCACTAAGGATGGCGTCTTAAAAGCAAGGTGTATACAAGGGATGTCTTTGGTTCTCTGGACTAAATCCACATAGACAGGTATACCTATTATTCTGCTTTTACACATTAAAGTTCTGTTTAAGACAGTGCCCATCAGGATAGGAAAACATGAAGAGCAAAATCTAACAGCGGCTGAAAACCAAACATCATCTTATTTTGATACTAAACTGTAGTGCACACTCCAGTTTACATAACTGGGCAGGTGGGGCGGGGGCAGGGGGTGTCACACGTGGACTCAAAGCATGAGAAAGAAGCTGTGTGACAGCAAAGGCCTAGGCTAATCAGATGTCTTCCTCCCTCAAGCCAGCCTGATGCCACCCAGAGTTTAAACTCTGTCCAAATGAAAACACCTCTTAATCCCACCCCAGATTATGATGAAACGGTGAAGGAAAGGAAAGCAAATGAAAGCTTGGGAAGGACAAGTGTATGAAAGGAGAAGAGAGAGATTAGATAAATTCTCCTACTTTACACTTGTGTTTTAGGCCCCAACCAATGAGAGAGTGAAGGGAAGAATTGAAGAGATGGAAAGAGTCATGGCATTTTAGAGATGGTAGATATCAGCTGGCCCAGGATTTCTCGACCTCAGCACTATTGACATTTGGGGCTGAATAATTCTTTGGTGGGAAGGGAGAAGGCCTCTACTTAGTAGATGCCAGTAGAATCCCTCCCCAGGTGTGACAATCAAAAATGTCCTCAGACATTGCCAAATGTTCACCGAAGGGAAAAATGGCCCTCAATGAGGACCATTGATCTAGTCTCACCTCTCCATTTTACAGATGAGGAAACTGAGGCCCACAGTGGGAAGAAGTCTTCCCAAGATGTGCAGAGTCGGGACAAGAATCTAGATTGTCCCAAAATTGTCTGCTCGTTCAATTAAAAAGGCCATGTTTGTAGACAAAGACTTCTGTTTTGTGTAAACCTAACTCTAATGAAAAATAGTTTAAAAAAAATAATCATGCAGTATTGGGAATACATCAGAGGTAAAGAGAACCATCCTTATATGTGAGTGAGTACTAGGCCAACCTGCCCCAAAATGTTTGCATTGGTGAGGGTACCATGAACTACCCGCAGGAGCAGAAAAGTGTGTTGAGACAAAATATGTGTTTAATTTTATTTGTATAAAACTCAGGAAAAAAGTCTCGTTTAGAATACAAGTCAAGGAATATTACACTGCCTTTAAAAAGAAGGAAGTTCTGTCACATACTACAACACGATGAACTTTATGGACATTATGCTAAGTGAAATCAGCCAATCACAGAAGAACAAATATGTACAATCCCACTGATACGAAATATCTAAACTCATAGAAGCAGAGAGTAGAATGGTGGTTGCCAGGGGCTGGGGGGAAGAATGGGGATGGGGAATTGCTGTGCAATGAGTGTAGAGGTTCAATCATGTCAGATGAAAAAGTTCTGGAGATCTGCGTTACAGCGAGAGTTAATAATACTGTACTGTAACTTAAACATTAGTTAACAGGGTAGATTTATGTTGTGTGTCTTTACCACAATTAAAAAACAATACACACACACAAATCAAGGACTGTTACTATTCTATATCCCTATATCTTTCAGAGTCAGCTCCTATCTGGAAAAGATTCCAGGGTTTGATGGATGACAACCTGGGAAATGCTGGTCCCAAATCCCAGCCCTCATTTAAAAAGCTCAAGTAACCACAAAGTTGTAGAATATAAAACGACTTTTAAATCCAGCGCTAATTATCTCCAAAGTCCCATATTTCCAAATACAAGTGCAAATCTCACTTCTGAAATAAAGCTGTTTTTTATAAACAGCACAGAATGTTAATGCCTAGGGATCATATTGGTCCACTCCTTCTTTTTAGAGATAAGGGCCCAAAGGCGTCAGGAACTTGGGATTTTGCCCAAGGTCACCCAGCTAGTTAGTGATAAAGTCCTGCACCCAAACCCAGGCTCCTGAATCCTAGTCCAAGACTTCCTCTCCTTTATCAAATTGCTCTCCTGTTACTCTGAGGACCCCAAATCTAACCCCCCCTACATTAATATGAGATATTCATTGCAGAGAGGAATGAATGTAAGACCTAAAAAAGGAAACCATGGAGGGATGTCAAAGAAGAGAGATGTGATGAAAAATAAATGAAAACTGCAAAATAAAAACAGGAAAGAAAGAAAATTTAAAACACTAGAAAAGAAAAATACCAGAGAATGAGAAACAGGCCCCAAAAAAGACATTCACAAAGATAAGCTTCTAGTTATTCTTGGTGCCCTGAGGAGTGTTCGAACTGCTACAAAAATTGCTTCTGACCTAAATGGAGAATAAAAACTATTTGCTTTATCTATTGAGAGTAAAATCAAATTTCACGTTAGGAAGCATTGGTTTGGATGAGGCAAGTTGAAATTTTGAGAAATAGGGTGTTATAAGCCACCCCTAGCCTACCTCGGGCACTCGAGAAATGTTTATTGTTAAAAAGAATACCTAGATTTTAATAATCCATATTGGGGTAACACTGTACGAATTCATTATTTTAATATGTGTATAAAAGAAATGTCCTCCTCTCTCCTGCATTCTCCCATGGGTACACATTCACCCTGTGCTTCCTTTAGCTTTGTGCTTTAACACGAACACAAACATGCGTGCACACACACACACACTGACTCTTAACTCCTCCTTTCTCTCTCATTCCTTCATACACTCCCCACGTTGAAATAAACTGTAGAAAAACCGTGTCCACCCCGACATCTACTTACTTAGCTGGTATATATATTATAGTGCTCTTGGCTACAAGGAAGTGCAAACCCAAATAAAAGTAGCTTTGAACAATAAACACACTTCTTTTTCCCCATAACAAGAAGTCCTGAGGTAGCACCACAAAGCACAATAAATATTTGTTGACCTGAACTGCCCTGCAGCACGTACTCTGCAGAGAATTAATAACATACGTAAACTGTGGTCCCGGGGGCTTATCGTCCAGTAGGGAGACACTTGTTCCCAACCCCAGAACAAGGCAGTGTGACACACACCAGCTGATTGGTGTGAACTATACATACTCCTGCAAGTGCTGAAAGAGAGGAGAGCTCTGAGACCGGAACGGACAAGCACTGCCTCGCAGGTGACACACATGTGGCTGAGGTTTTCCAGGATGGGACGGATTTTGATAAGCGGAGATGTTGACATGGAGGAGCACTCAAGGTGGAGGAAATTGTTGGAAGCAGCAGAAAAGTGGATTTTTGGAAGTGTGCAAGTAAACTGGTTTGATTGGAGTAAAGCGTTTGTTCCTCCCAACTTAGAGAGAGGTGAGAGGTGGTAATGTCCACTTCCAATCATGAAGACCAGGGTCAAAACAAGTGAGAAACCCTCAGTCCAGTGGAATTTGGAAGGCCATCCCCTCAAGTGGTCCAAGGAGGCCCAGTTGAGTGGAGTGGCAGAATATCCCAAAGAGGAAGCTGAATTCCTTACTGGGGAGACCCTGGCTCCATCAAATCTGAATTGCTAGGTTGAGGGATCAGGCTGAAGTGGACACCTAAGGGACTCCTGAAGGCATTGGTAGACTATCCCTCAACCTGGAAACATTTAACTACATTGTTCAGGAATAACCATTGTGTGTGTACTTGGCAAAGAGTTGGGAAACTAGATTGTAGGCCCCACTTTTCCATTAACTGGCCACAGCACCTGAGATGGTCACTACCCACCCACACCCCCAGCCTCAGTTTTCCTCATCTCTAAAATGGGATCACTGGACTAAACGTACTCTGCACCCCTCCCTCCTCCAACAATCCAAGAATGGCTCTTTGTTAGGATGTTTACTTAGACAAATGTTGTCCACCAACCTTACAAGCAAGGAAGTGGGGTGGATCAGGGCTGCATCCTTCCCTGCAGTGCCACCAGCTGAGTGGTGCCGAGTTTTTTCTCCCAAACATCTGTTCCATCATTAGTAATGTCTATACTTCCAACTACAATGGGGTTTATTATCATTAATGGTAATTATTATTGTTGAAGAACCAGAGAACTTTCATCTCATGCCGATATTTTGTTTCTGCCTCACATCAAATCTCTTCTTCCCAACACATTTCTGTTTTTTTTAGAATGTAGAAGGAAGAGCACAACTGAGGGTAGGGATATTTGAGTACTCCGTTCAATTCTCTGTGATATTAGGTAAGTCCCTTCCCCTCTGTCACTTCAGAGTGGGGAGAAGAATAGATTGAGTGAGGTCAGTGGTTCTTAAACATGGGTGAGCCTCAGAATCATATACGACTTTCCCAAAAGGCAGATCCACGAACCCCAGTCCAGACCTAGAGAATTTGTATGTCTGGGTTAGATTTGGCAATGTATATTTTGAAAACTCTATGCAGGAAATTCTGATGGGCTCCCTAAATTCTCTTTATTAATTTGGTCAATAGATATTTATTTAGGACCTACTCAATAAATAGGGCTATTTGTTAATACATTTTGGGCTAACACTAAAAGGTCTAAAGCATATAGAGATACAAGATTTTATTTTTATCTTGAAGGAGTTCAGCAAATGGTGAGAAAAGATAAACATGAAAACAGACACAGACTAAATAAGATAAGCCTTCAAAGGCAGAGCACTGATGTTATAGGAGCATATGTGAGGGGCTCCAACTCAGCCTAAGGTGGTAGGAAGTCTTCCCGGTGGAGGTAGCCTTGAATTAAGCTTTAAAGGACAATCAGAAGTTTGAAGAAGTGGGGAGAGGGATGCTATAGGAATGATCCAGAGTTCAGAACAGTAGTTCTTACAAGTAACGTACAAAGACTGGGTGGGGGGCAGATGGGGGAATAAAAACTACAGAAATTCCCCGCTTCTAACACTCCTAGCATCCATGTCTGCAGACACCACACCCCCATCTCCACTTGACCTGCAGTGTCAGCGCTGGGGAATAACAAACAGGACTGGCTGCTGGTCTGGGGTGGGAATTTGGGGGAGGAGGAAGAGTTACTACTGCAGGATCAGATGTATGGGGACCGGGTGGTACTGTGAGCTTTTGCTGAAAATACATGAGGCCCCCTCTAGAGAATCAGCAACTGCAAGGGAAAGAGCAGGACTGGGCTTTGCAGCCAAATCCAGTATCTTCCCCACCAGCCTCCTTGACTCACTTCTCAGGCTGCACTCGACCTTGGCATGCAGTCTCCTCTCAGCCCTTTCTCCCTCAAGGCTGACCCTGGAAATGCAGCCTGATCACAGATCTCTTAACAGGTGCACTGATTGCAGGGATGGGGGTCAATCCTGCAATTTACCTGCATCCCATGAGAGTGGCGTTTCTTGTGAGCCCCTCAGAAGCTGGATCTGTTCAGGCTGCGCTGGGTGATGTTCTTTTCTGAGGAGCAAATTGATTCAACCAGCCTCAATTCCCCCTCGCTCGTAGGTCTGTCCTCTGCAGTGACCTAGCTCTGTGGGTTAGTTTCATTGGCTTCTGTTGTCGGACACAGTTCAAAATCTTGCTACTCCATCCATAACGCTCTCTGACCAGCCTCACCGAGCACACAGGCCCCTTCAAGGGAAGGCTCGCCTACCTTGTCACAAGCAGCCGACAGCAAAGATTCGAGGTTTTAGAGTTTAGACTAAGATAGGCTTCCTGTAGTCAATTTACAGTTTCCTTGTCTCTCCAAAAAAAAGTTTAGAGGAAACATATTTGCTGTGGACCAACATCCACCTCTTCCAGAGCTTCAAAACACTCATTAGACACCACTGTTTGCCAGGTACCCAGTGTAAAGATGTTTAAGACCAGAGAAAATAGCAGAGAAATGGAAATGAGCTCACAGTTGTTAAAACTGCTATGGTCTGTGTCCACAGCCCTCAGATTACAGCCCACAGAGGGAGAGGGTAGCACCCTTTGTGGTCTACTGTCTGGCTTCCTTGGAAGGAAGATCTTACTCCAGGAAGAAAATCTATACAAGTTGTATAGGGTAGACCAGTGGCTCTCAGCTGGAGGGGATTTTGCCTCAACCCCAGGGGATGTTCGGCAATGTCTCAAAACATTTTTGGTTGTCACAACTAGAGGGCGGGTCCTACTGGTATGGGTCAGGGGTGCTATTAAACATCCTACAATACACAGGAGCACACCCGCCCACCCCGGTGCAACAAAGGATTATCTGGCCCAAAATGTCAATAAGGCCAAGATGGAGAGCCTGTGGTAGACTGCGTAAGGAAAAGATGTGTGCTCTTTCTGTCTGTGGCCAGAAGCTGGGGCCCCTGGTAACTTGCTTTGCTGAAGGCTGACCATGGCTTGCCTCTCCTCACAAGTCCAGAGACCAGCTGGTCCAAGCCCACCCTTTACAGATGATGAGAAAACTTGAGGCTCCGAGAGCAAAGTGACTTCCCTGAAGTCACACAAGTTAGCAGCGTAGAACCTGGGTACTGAGCCCCCAAGGCTATTGCCCCCGCATTGTGTCCATCCACTCAGCTGAATTCTTCCACACGACATCATTTCCAGCCAAACTGCTGGAGTCACAAGTTACAAAGTAAAACTTCTATTGGAAAGGACTTTTTTTTCCCAAAAATCTTGGATCTTTAAAATTTGTGTGTGTGTGTGTGTGTGTGTGTGTCTGAGAAGGGCAGCTAGGAAGGAAGGGTGTGAATCCAGCTATTTGGAATGAGAGAGTGAAGGAGAGGCTGCCCAAGGCAGTGGCCCTGGGATCAGATGGACAATTAAGAAACAGTGTTGGATGGACCTAGAGATTATCATACTAAGTAAAGTAAGTCAGGCAGAGAAAGACAAATATCATATGATATCAGACCACATCATGTGAAATCTAAAAAAATCAACTTATTTACAAAACAGAAACAGACTCACAGACATAGAAAACAAACTTATTTTACCAAAGGGAAAAGGGGAGATGGAGGAATAAATTAGAAGTATGGGATTAATATTATAGTAGTGTATACTATATAGAAAATAGGGGCTTCCCTGGTGGCGCAGTGGTTGAGGGTCCGCCTGCAGATGCAGGGGACACGGGTTCGTGCCCCCGTCCGGGAAGATCCCACATGCCGCGGAGCGGCTGGGCCCGTGAGCCATGGCCGCTGAGCCTGTGCGTCCGGAGCCTGTGCTCCGCAACGGGAGACGCCAGGGCAGTGAGAGGCCCGCGTACTGCCAAAAAAAAAAAAAAAAAAAAAAGAAAATAGAAAATAGATAAACAACAAGGACTTACTGTATAGCACAGGGAGCTATAGTCAATATCTTGTAATAACATACAATGGAAAAGAATCTGAAGCCGTACACCTGAAACTAACACAATATTGTAAATCAACTATAGTTAAATACAAAATAAAATAAAATAAAAAGAAGTGAGGCACAGTGGTACTAAGAGAACAAGGACAGAAATACAGATGAAAGGGAATTCAACTTTAAGAGCCTGTTTGGTCCATTGTCCTTCCTCCAGGCAAGACCAAAGAACAAGGCTTAGAGGAGGGTACAGATTATGTTAACGGATGATCTGATGGAACCACGGTTAAGGCCCAGACATTTCTGTATGTGTAGTTGGCCTTCCTATGTTCAGCACAGAGCGAGCCTCTTGACCACTGCAAGGTTCAGGGGCCCTTAAACAATGGTCTAGGGGACAGCCCCTGACTGCTAGACCCGGAGAACTGCTTGTGGGGGGTCTTTTGAGACCACATGGTATAAGGGATCTACCTATGCATGGATCCGATGCCCTGGGTCTCCTGATAGAAACCAGATTGCAAGGAGGACAAAGAGCCTCCTGAGTAGAAAAATCCCCCTGAGGGAGGCATCTGGGATGGAGGGTTGGGCCAGCCTGGGTAGCAAATGGAAGTGCCGAATGGAGTGATGGGTTCTCTACAATGTGAGGCCCTTAATCGCCCTTCTCCACTCCCTCCCCGGCTCCGTCGCTGCAGCATGTAGGTGTCTTAGGAAGAGAAATCTGAAGGGTAAACCTCAAGACCTGAGTCATTCTGGGCTATAGCTCCTAGGCTAGAGGGCCGCTGTGGTGGTTTCTCCCCTCCCACTCATCTCGCTAAAAACAGACCCGGCCAATTTGAAGAGGAAGGATTTTTTTTTTTTTAATTTATTTATTTTTGGCTGGGTTGGGTCTTCGTTGCTGCACGTGGGCTTTCTCTAGTTGCGGCGAGCGGGGGCTACCCTTTGTTGCAGTGCGCAGGCTTCTCATTGCGGTGGCTTCTCTTGTTGCGGAGCACAGGTTCTAGGCACGCGGGCTTCAGTAGTTGTGGCATGTGGGCTCAGCAGATGTGGCTCACAGGCTCTAGAGCACAGGTTCAGTAGTTGTGGTGCACAGGCTTAGTTGCTCCGCGGCATGTGGGATCTTCCCGGACCAGGGCTTGAACCGTGTCCCCGCATTGGCAGGCAGATTCTTAACCACTGCACCACCAGGGAAGCCCCAAGGAAGGCATTTTTAATAGATTGAGAGAGAGAGAGAAAGGTGTACGTGAGCTGGACAGACGTGGTGGCAAACCCCAGAAAGCAACGAAGAGCGAACCCCAGAAGTCAAGATCTGGTTAGCACCAGCACTGGGGCAATTAACAGCATTCACTTTAGACAGAAAGAGAGAAGGAGTTCTCACTCCTCCAATGCTTCCTCCACTCACTACCTGTCTGGCCTTGGGGAGTTTATGTAACCTCTCTGAGCTTCAGTTTCCTCATCCTTAAAATAAATAGGGTTCTTGTAAAGGCTTAAAGAGAGAATTCCTGCAAAGCACTGAACACTAAGCACAGTCACTATAGACTAAATATTTGTGTCCACCCTACCCCCTCCACTGCCAAAATTCATATGATGAAAGTTAATCTCCAGTGAGCTGGTTTTGGGAGGTCCAGCTAGGTAATAAGGATGGAGCCCTCATAATTGGGATTAGTGCCTTTATAAAAGAGACATCAGGAAAAAAAAAAGGTCATGAAGAACCTAAGGGTAAGACGGGAATAAAGACACAGTCCTACTAGAGCATGGACTTGAGGATATGGGGAGGGGGAAGGGTAAGCTGGGACAAAGTGAGAGAGTGGCATGGGCATATATACACTACCAAATTAGCCATGTCCATCCCTTTCTGTCTTGAAAAAGTTAAGAAGTACCTGTGACATATAGACACTACCAAATGTAAAATAGATAGCTAGTGGGAAGCAGCTGCATAGCACAGGGAGATCAGCTCGGTGCTTTGTGACCACTTAGAGTGGTGGGATAGGGATGGTGGGAGGGAGACACAAGAGGGAGGAGATATGGGGATATATGTATACGTATAGCTGATTCATTTTGTTATACAGCAGCAAATAACACAACAATGTAAAGCAATTATACTCCAATAAAGATGTGAAAAAATATATATATATATAGGGCTTCCCTGGTGGCGCAGTGGTTGAGAGTCCGCCTGCCGATGCAGGGGACACGGGTTCGTGTCCCAGTCCGGGAGGATCCCACATGCCGTGGAGCGGCTGGGCCCGTGAGCCATGGCCGCTGAGCCTGCGTGTCCGGAGCCTGTGCTCCACAACGGGAGAGGCCACAGCAGTGAGAGGCCCGCGTACCGCAAAAAAACAATAACAAAAACAAAAACAAACAAACAAACAAAAAAATATATATATGGTATGTGGGAGAGAAAAGTACTGGTAAGATACAGGAGATACATTAGAGAAAGCAGTAATCAAGATCCAAAAATATCCAATCTATGGAATGCCACCAACTCAGGTGTGTTGGCACAGTGGGAAAGGAAGGGATCTAGCCAATGTTCTGTTTGTGATTACAAATATACTGTCTAGCCTGGTTGAGGATCAAAGTAACAAGAAACATTAAGATGATCAGGCTAATTTTCAGGGATTAGTCCTCAAATGGGAGTCACACTTCCAGGAAACACTCAGCTAATCAATGTAATAAACAGTCATTTAAGGATCTTGAATACCAATATGGAGTCAGGCTATCTGGGAGCAGCACCCTCCTCCATTCTCATTTACAACACTGGTGAGAAATGGGGGCCCTTAAGGAAAAAAATAAACAAAACAGGGAAAGAGAAGAGACGTCATGAACGGCCCTCAGGCTTCAACCTACTGCTTTTCTCTTGCCAACACTTTCCCCCAAAGAATTAGTCCACTGCTATTTTGCTGGTCACTTCTACCCTGTTGACTCCTGTAACCTCAGTCCTGTCTTCTTTCCTAAGCACACACCTGTGGTTGGGAATGTTTCCTGCCATATCAGTAAACAAAGGATACTGCAGCCATCAAGCCAGCAGCCACTGCAGTAGACCCAACTGTGCACCCTGAGGGGATTCAGGATGGAGAAAACAGGATACTTACTGGCCCTAGATAGTTAAGGTGCCTGTCAAAGGAATGATGTCAATGAGCCCAGACTCTGGCATCTTTCCATACATAGAAAAGTGCTAAATTTACTAACTTGAGATATCTGGTTTTTCTTTAATTAACAGTAATCTTTTGGTGTTCCAATTACATGGTTTTTGTCATAAAAACTCCTATGTATCCTGGCTCCCCCCTTACCTCTTCAGAGCAATCCCTCAGAGCTGAGAGGCTGCCTCCCAGGCGTAAGTCCTCAGAAAGCCTGCCAAATATTCCATAAAACATAATTCTCAACTTTTAGGTTGTGCATTTTTTTTTCAGTCAACATGTCGGTCTGCATGGGAGATATTTCTGCATGAATGGCAATGTTACCTTAAAATGAATGTTTTCCTAAAAAAAAACATTATCTTCCTCCAAAGTAGTTTCCTTTCCAACCTTCTTATGTCCATCAGTTTTCATTATTTTCTTCTCCATCTTCTCCCAAACAATTAGGCTTAACATTAGAGTCTGAACAATCGCAATGATCTTCTACACGATTCTCTGCTTCGGTCCCTTCTACCCTCCAGTGTCCTGTATTAGAGGAAAGACTTCCCCTCTACCCTGCTAGTTTCAATAGCTGGGTCTACTAGATAAACTGACCACAGGAAGATTAACAGGAGAAAAGTATACACATTTATTAATTCCTTACTATTATGTGCATGGGGATATCACAGGGGAAAAAAAAGTGAATATCCATAAAGCAGTGAGAGTTTATATCATCTTAATAGCAAAAGGGAATATAGGCAATTTAAAGGAGCATAAATGGCGTTTAAGAAAGGTAAATGGGCCTTTCGAAGAACAGATGGGAGGTATGATAGTTTGTGATAAAGTTTGTCTAGGTGCCGTGTCAGCTTCTAGTTTCCTCTCCTGTGATAAGACTCAGTCCTCCCTGGTGGAGGAAACTCCCCGCAGGGGATCTATCACAACTGAGTTCCTTTTGGAGGATCTGTCTTGAGTAGATAAGGAAAGTTCAGAGAAAACCTCTCCCTGCATTTGATGTTTTTTCAAGTGCCTTCAGCTCAAAATAATCAATATACCAAAGTGGCCTATTTGGGGGTGACATGTCCTGAACTCCTTCAGTTCCCTCCACACAGAGATTAATCCTCCAGAACACAACCTTCACCATCACTCTCTACTCAGAAACCTTCACTGGCTTCCTAATGGCCTGTACAATAAATTCCAAAATACTTGTCACAGCATTAAAGGTATGCGCTAAGGTGCTCAGAACCTCATCCACCTCCAACCTTATTTCTCAGGTTCTTTACAGTAAGGTTTCTCAGTATCAGCATTATTGACATTTTGGACCTGACGGCTTTTGTTTTGGAGGACTGTCCTGTGTATATCCTGGGACTTTTAGCAACATCTCTGGCTTCAACCCACTTGCCCAGTAGCACTGTCTCCTGACCATTGCCAAATGTCCCCAGGGAAGGCAAAATCACCCAACTGAGACCCACCACACAGGAAATTCAGGTCAATTCATTGTTCTCCCATTAAATAAGATGTTTAAGGCATTTATTTACTCATTCATTCATTCATGTATGTGTTTGTTTTGCTATAATGGCTTCCCTGACTCGAATACCTCAAAAGGCTTTAAACACTTGGGGAAGTGGGGCTCTTAAATCTCAGCAAGATAAAGAGCAGATGATCTCTTATTCTGGCCAACAAAGGCCTCCATCATCTAGTCCCAGGCTTATCTGCCTCATTATGTCCCACCAGCTTACACTCACTCCCTTTACTTCAGGCAAACAGTTCCCTTGAATACACTATAGTTTCTCAGTTTCGATTTCCATGGAAAATTCCATGGATTTTCCTGGTCCAGATCACTCAGGGCTCTGAACAACAACTCTGTGTTCTGCTGAACGGCCTGTGGCCCTGTGCACACCTCCATCCACATTCCTAGCACACTATTAGAACTGTACATTTGTTTCTCTGACTCTCCAAACAGACCATGAGCAATTTAAGAGCTAATAATTATCACTGGATATGATATTTATCATTGTTTCTACAAAGCCAGGCACTGTCCCCCTGGTATACAGTCATAACATAGATGGCTAACATGTATTGAGTGCTTACTGCATGCCAGGAGCTGTTGAAAAGCACCTTAAGCATGTTTTTATTAACTCAGTTATTCTTCAAAACAACCATAAAAGATAGATACTATGAACGAAAAATATTGCCTGCCATGTCAGTAAGCAAAGGATGTTGCAGCCATCAAGCCATCACATTACAGCCACCCAATGGCGAGCCCTGACGGAACACAGGTTAGAAACATAATGCCCACCATCAAATCCTCAGACCCTGCAGCCACCCCTGATGGTGCACCCTGAGGAAACTCAAGATGAGAAAACACAGGATACTGGCCCCAGATAGCTGAGGTGCCTATCAAAGGAATGATTTCAATAAGCCCAGACTCTTGCATCTTCCCAGACATAGAAAAGTGCTAAATTCCTAACTTGAGCTATCTGGTTTTCTTTAATTAACAGTAATCTTTTGATGTTCCAACTACCTGGTCTTTGTTACAAAAGCTCCTATATATCCTGGCTCCCCCCTTGCCTCTTCAGAGGAATCTCTCAGAGGTATCTGAGATGCTGTGTCCTGGGCTTAAGTCCTCAGTTTTGCCCGCCGAATAAAACATAACTCTCAGCTTCCAGGTTGTGCATTTTTTTCAGTTGAGAATACCATGATTATCTCCTTTTACAGATAAGAAACTGAAGATCATACTAGAAAATAAACCCTACACAGGCTGGTTTCAAAGCCTACACTCTTGATCCACCATATAAATAGATAGTTAATAAACTTTTTCTGGAATGGATAAAGAAATGAATGAGATTGCATCTCAGTGAAAACAGCTTCTTACCTTAAAGACCAAGTTGAAAGAGGATGAGAATCTTTGGACTTTGTTATTAGCCAGGGTTCTCCAGAGAAATTGACTTAATAGGAGGTATGTATAGGGAGAGAGAGATTCAGTTTAAAGAATTGCTCACATGATTTTGGCGGCTGGTAGGTACAAAATTTATAGGCCAGGCCGGCAGGCTGGAGACCCAGGTAAGAGCTGATATTGCAGTTTTGAGTCTGGAGCCAGTCTGGAGGCAAGATTTCTTCTACTCAGGGAACTCTGGCTTTTCTCTTAAGGCCTTCAACAGATTGGATGAGATTCACCCACATTATAGAGGATAATCTGTTTTACTCAAAGTCCACTGATTTCAATGTTAATCACATCTAAAAAAGACCTTCACAGCAACAGCTAGACTGGTGTTTGACTAAAGAATTGGGTATTATAATCTAGCCAACTTGACGCCTAAAATAATCATCACAGGCTCGAAGATGTGCAAATCTGGGCAAATACAAACTGGTATATTCTACAGCAATCACTACCTCTTCTGCATTCAGTAGTAAAAATTGTCCCATTTGAGACATATTATTCAGTGACTTACTTTATTATTTATCTTTGGTTTCCGTTTGTCTTATCTTCCCAACTAGACTGAAACCTCCTTTGGGCAGTCAGGAACAAGACGGTGCAGGCAGCATGTCTTCTAATTGTTTGTATCTCACAATGCCTTATCCAGACATAAGCACACAGCAGGCGCCCACAATGTGTTAAATAAAGAACTAGTTTAGGAATGATGATAAGAGTAAATAAACTGAGAAATTTCTTGGGCTAGATAAATAATGTGACCTCAATGCACTAAGTGAGCAATTAGCAGTTTGACTAACTACCAGAGGACCCTTGTTTTAGACATACAAGTAAACATCTTCATCTTCTGCCCTCCCAAGAATCAGTTTCTACCACCCTAGAACTGCTGAAGGCTGTGAACATTACCAAAGAGACGGTTCTACCTAGAGGATAGAGAGCAGAAGCCTATAGGATGGAACTGAGACCTCCAAAGTGGTTTGGGACTGTTATTTATCAACAGAAAGGAAGAGTTATGGAGATTATTGTACAGAGAAAACAGTGCCTCTAACCACAGGGTTCTCTAGGCAGAAGCAGCTTCCCCGGAATGAGAATATTTTTAGACACGCATCATTGTTGATAGAACATTTGAGTTAGAGGAATGGCAAGTACCAGCAGAATCCTCCTTTTGGCCCAAGTCCAAGACTGTACAGGTTTTCTTGACCCTTCATTCACATTTACTGACCCCCTTCCACTGTACTTTCTGTCCATTTACATTTGATATGCACCATACATAACAAGTGAATTTAATTTTTAAAATGTTTTAATTTAATTTTTTATTTTATATTCAAGGGATAGATATAATTCATTTTTTTATTGAATTATAAAAATTATACAATTGACATCTAACATTAGATGTACAACATAACAATGATTTGATATCTGTGTACATTGGAAATGATCATCACAATAGGCCTAGTTAACATCTGTCACTATGAAACAGGCTGGGACCTGGGACCTGGGACCCTTTACTGCAGTGCTTGCACCTGGACAAACATCTCCTCACCTCCTCCAGCCACAGAATACAAAGAAACTATAAGGACTAAAAATAATCACATGCATGTCAGTTGGGGCAAGTTATAAACAAGATACAAAAAGGCCAAAACACAACTGCCACTTCTGAGGTGCTGGGAGCGAAAGAAGGGTACAGCCCAAGGACCCTGATCGGTAACAACTACACATAGTTCCAAAGAATTTCTTTTTCTTGTAATGAGACCTTTTAAGGTCTACCCTCTTAGCAAATTTCAAATAACAATACCGTATTAATAACTAGTTGCCATGCTGTACATTACATCCCGTATCTTACTTATTTTCCAGCTGGAAGTTTGTATCTTTTGACCACCTTCACATGCACCCATCTTCATGCTGTATTGTAATTATTTGTTACTTGTCTGAGTCCCTCACTAAGCTGTAACTTTCTAGAAAACAGAGACTGCCTTGTTCATCTTCATATCTCCTAACACCCTGAACAGTGGCTGGCACATACTTGGTATTTAATATTTGCCTTTTGATTCCAAAACACTAACAGAAATGTGGGTGGGGGGATTCTGAATTATTTTTGAAGCTAACATAAGAGTAACAACAAAGCTAAACAAACATGTCATGACATAACTTTATACCAATCTCACTTTTAGTATCAACTCAAAAATCTAAATATAATGAATACAATAGCAAACAAAATCAGGCACCTTATAAAAGAATAATATACCATGACTAAGCTGATTTCAGGAATGCAAAGATATTCTACTATTAGGAGATGTAATATATAATTTACCATGTCTGGGAATGAAAATAGTCATATGATTATTTCCATGGATACTGAAAAGATATTTCATATTTGATAAAAATGTATTGTCTATTCTTAATAAAATCCTTTACTAGGTAGATACCTTCTTTACTTTAATTCAATTAAATATTTATTGAGCACTTGTTATATGCCAGGCACAGTTTTAGGCATTTGGAATATGGCAGTGAATATAATAGGCAAAAATCTCTGCCCTCTTGAGGCTTACATTTTAGTGGTGGAGACAGACAGTAAATAATAAGCATAATGATTAATTACCTAGGATGTTAGAAGGTGATAAGTGGTATGGAAAATTAGGAGAGCTGGGAATGTAAGCAACAGCAATTTTAAATAGAGTAGTCAGGGTAGGCTCAATGAGGTGTTGACATTTGCACAAACCCTTGAGGGAAGTGAGTGAACCATGCAGATATCTGAGCTGAGGGGGTGTTCGGAGCAGAGAGAACATGCCAGTTGAGTTGAAGAAACAGCAGGGAAGTCAGTACGGCTGGAATGTATTTTAGTATAAGAGTGAGGTAAGGTGTGTTGATTAAAGGTGTGACAACCACACCCCTCACAGAACCACCTCAAAAGGCAGAAAGGATAGTATCTCCTACCATGTATCTTTTTATCAGGGAGGAAAGTATGTCCTGAAGCTCTACAGCAGACTTCATAACACTGTCAAATCTCCCTTAAATTAATGTATAAATTTAACATGATCCCATTTTTAAAAAAACAACTTTTTTTAAATGTGCAAGCTGATTCTCAAATTCATCCAGAAGAAAAAACAAGCAAGAATAAACATGAAAATTCCAAAACAGAAGCATAAATAAGGGAAACACACCTTATCAGCTAGTAAGATAACTGGATCATCATCTGCAAGAAAATTAAGTTAGATCCCTACCTCACACATTATACTAAAATAAACCCCAGATTGATCAAAGAGGGAGGAGACTAAGTGGTTAGAGACAGTAATGGATAGGAGACTAAATTTTCACTGTAGACCCCTTGTGTCTTTTAAATTTTGTAGTGCATGCATTGCATATTAACAAAATGTATTAAAAATATACTCAGGTCTTACAAAAGATTAATTAATCATATTTAAAATATACTCAGGTTCTTATGTAAGCAATAGATTAGAGTAGAAAGAACACAGACTTGAGAATCTGGTAGTACTTTCAGGTCCTGATTTTACACTACTAACCTGTAACCTTGGGCAAGTCGTTTCATCTTCACTTTATCTCTAAAGTGTTAGCATTACATTAGATAGATTCCAGTCTCTTTCAATACTAAATTCTATTACACTTAAGTTTAAGCTTATAAGCTGACCTAAGAGTACTTTGATCTTCTATAACTAGTTTTGCCAGCTGCTCTAATATACACCAGATGGTTTAGTGTGGAATTTAGCATTAAACATTATTCAGAGCCTACTCCATTATTCACGCCATTACAATTGAATGAAAACAGCATGCAAAGTGCACATTAGGGCTCAGCCAGGAGATTCTGGGCTGTTAGACATGGAGGTAGTTGGTCTTCCCACGCACCAGACAAATAGATGAGAAAAGGATCACCTCATGGGACTGGATGCCTGGGGTGATGAGGCTGATGACTCATAACCAGAGGCCACCAAAAGTCCACAGCCAATCAGCCGTCCATGATCCAAAGGCCATTGTCTGGTGTGGGGCTTATTTGGATCTTTGATCTTTTCTATGCCCTAACTTTTGGCCATCCTACTAAATACCTCCATCAAAAAAAGAAAAGGGATAAAACATAAATCAGTCTACTCGTAAACAACTTTACTAAGCTAAATGAGCCAGTGGGTAAATCATTTTAGGTTTTTCAAGGAATTTAATAACTAAAGGTGTCTTAGCCAGGATCTAGTCTGAACCACAAATTTTACAGATGAGAAAAGTGAGCCTTAGAGGAGTCAAAGTGACTTGGTTAACGTACACAGCCAGTCCCTGGCAAATTCAAGGTAAAAATTCCAGCATCCCCGCTCTTGGTCTGTAGCTGTTTCCACCTGTTATCTTTCATCCTTAAATTACCATCCACACTATGCTATCATTTACTGCCTTCCAAAAGTGTGTTTTATTTCTAATAATGGTTTGGCTTCATCTGCTCTTTCTGGACACATATTCTTTGGAACTCTGATTTTAAGAGTAGATAGAGCTTCTGAGAAAGAAACTGAGGGAGCGAACTAAACAGACCATCGAAACTCTAGTTTAGATCTGTCCTTGGGAAACTCTTACCCAATCTTCCCTGCCATCACCCATCTCCAGTCACTTCCCCAGGAACACTTGTGTCTAACACTTTTTTTTAAACCTTCAATCCCTTCTTTTCCACTTTTCCTCAGCCAACATGATTCTTAGAGCTCATAAGCTTCTCTCAGACACAGGCCCAACCTAATTCTACCCAGGAAACAGCTGTCAGTGAATCTCCTTGGGGGTTTGTATTTCCCTTTAACTTAAGTAGGTCATTGCTCTAAAGGAAGTATAAAGATGGAATGAATGAAAATAAGCTGCTGAATTCAGCTTGTGTGAGATCTGTGAAAAATGCAGGGAGGGGGGCAAAGCAGCAGGGCTGGGCCAGCAAGGGAAGTCCCCTTACAAGCTTCTGCATGGCTCGGAACTTACAACGTTACCAGCCAGACAGGCAGAGTCAACATTCAAGGGACCTTAATCACAAACACTGTGACTGTACACATTTCTTCTCAGAGAGAGGAGGGCTCAACAGAGTACAAGAGATAAGCTACCTGGGAGTATGGCATTTTGCAAGTTGAAAAGAGGTGCTTGGGGCTAAAAAGATGCAGATGTGTGACCTGAAATACAGAGGTCTGATTAACATGGTTGATTTCCTAACAACAAAAACCAAATGATCTATTTCTAACCCCAACCAAGCTGCCCCATCTCCCTTTGAAGAGCCCATTCAGAGAAGCAAAAGGCTACTGGTCCACAAAATAAGCATCCCCAGTTAGATGCAGGGTCTTGGGTAAGATACCCTGTGAGATTAGGCTGGGAGAACCAGAGTAAAGTGATAAGGATGACATCAGTGGGGAAAAGGAGAGGAGAGTCACAAAAAAGGTAACATGGCCATTGTAGGGAAGGGAGAATGGCTGGCAAGGAGCAGCCCTGGTTTATTCTTATATATGAGTGCCAGGAGACGTTTTGGTTGAGCTGGCTCTCACCTCTCTCAGAACCACCTCGAAGAACCACCAGAACTACCACATGCAGCAAAGTTTATTCCACCACTACCAACACACATACCAGCCCATCACTAGATAAGGTCTACTTTACAGCAGCTACTATGCCTATCACACTGTAGGCATCTTAACTTCCAGGAGGCAGAAACATGTATAGGTCTATTATTGTTGTCCTTAAAACTTTGACTCTTAAGCTACATAGTGATGCAGACTAGAAATCTGTTGCTACTCAAGGTGAGGTGCTCCCTAAGACTACTCTGCTCTTTTGGACTAAACACACTTTTCCATTTGTTCACTCGTGCATTAAATATTTACGGAGCATCTCCTAAGAAGCATCAGGCAGTATGCAAAGGGCAACAAGGGTGACAAAACTGCCCTCTTGAACTTTATACTCTAGTCTGGAGAAGCACTTACCAAGAGAAATAACAATGTGAGTCACATACGGAATTCTAAATGTTTAGTTGCCGTGTTTAGAAAAGGTAAAAAGAAACAAGTGACATTGAGAATCAGAATATATTTGATCTGATTCAATAGATCCAAACATTATCATTTCAATATTTAATCAATATTTTTAAATTATTAATGATACATTTTACATTCTTTTTGTACTAAGTCTTTGAAATCCAGTGTATATTTTATTCTTATAGCCTATCTCTATTCAGACACTAGATTTTCATCAGAAAAATTGTATCTGTATTTAGATTTCATAAATTTTGATAAAGTAGGTCCCCATGCTTAAGCTGTTCCAAATATGCTAAAAGTTTTCTGATAACTTTATTATTAGTTCTTAAATTTAAATTAATCAAAGTTAAACAAAATTTAAAATTCAGTTAGTCAGTCAAGCTAGCTACTTCCAAGTGCTCCATGGCTACATACAGGTAGTGGCCACCATATAGGATAATGCAGTTTTAAAGGAAAGACAAATAATAATCAAATGAACTCATAAACAACTATAAGTGATAAGGAGTATAGATACACAGTGTTATGAGATTGTACAATACCCGACTTCATCTAGGGGAAGGAAAGGCTTGAGGAAGTTCTGTTTAAGAATCTGAAGGTTAATACCGGAAGAGAGCACAGATGGGAAGAAAGGCTTTCCTGGCAAAGGCAGAAGCATGTACCAAGGCCCTGAGGCAGAAGAGAAAATACTGAGGTCCGTATTAGTCAGCATCAGGTGGGGAAAGAGATGGCCCCTTTGAACTAGGTAATTCAAGGAGTGTTTTTTATAGACTATTTAATAAGATGAGGCCAGGGTATAGGGAAAACAGTACAGAATGGTGCAGTACCCTAGGCTAGCAACTGCAGGGAACTCTTAATCATTACCACCAGCCCCCCAGCTTAAAGGCACAGGGGAATAAAGCAGTTATTGGAAGCTAGAACAGGTAGATGTGCAATATGGCCATGTGACAGGAGCTGTGGCCTTTGGTAGAGGGGGTGCAGCCAGCCCACAGAGACCCAACAGGTGGTAGGAAGAGATATAAACAGCCCCACTTCACATTACTTCTCCCCTCCAACCTCCTGGGTGTATCTCCCATTGGTCAAGCCCAAGCAGGGTCAAAAGGTAAGAGATCTCATGGAGGTAGAACATGCAGGTCAGTCTCAAGGCACAGAGCAGCACAAAGGAAGGTGGAGAATAAATCTGGAGGGACAAACCGAAGATATTCAGCTCAGGAGTGTGTGTATTAGTCTATTATTGGTGCTGTAACAAATTATCACAAGTCTAGTGACTTAAAATGAATCAAATTTCTTATTTTACCGTTCTGAAGTCCTAAAACTGAGATGTCAATAGGGTTGTATTCCTTCTGGAAGGAAACTCTAGAGGAGGCTCTGTCTCCTGTCTCTTCCAGTTACCAGAGACCCCTCCTCATATCATTCTGACCTTTGTTTCCACCATCAGATGTTTTTCTCTGCCTTCAATTCCCCTGCTTTGCTCTTATAAAGACTCTTGTGACTATACTGGGACTACCTGGATAATACAGGATAATCTCCCCGTCTCAAGACCCCTAACTTAACCACATCTACAAAGTTCTTTTTGCCACGTAAAGTCACTTTCAGATGTTTTGGTGACAGGATGTGGACATCTCTGGAGGGCCATTATTGTGTCTAGCATGGTGTGTCAAGAAAGTAAAAGAAGGCCACTGCAGTGCCATGCAAAAGGCAAGAGGGGAGTATGGAGAGTCGTGGTGATGAGGATCTAGGGAGGAGTCATATTAGCAAAATTTTGTAGCGCAGGGTAGGGATTTTGGTCTGTATCTTAAGACCAATGGAAAGTCATTGAATTTGCGTTTTGAAAAAATGCGCTCTAAGTGGAAAATCAAAAAATAGATTGAAAGAAGGCAGAAACACACTGAAAGTGAGTTGAGAAGATGTCTAGTAATTAGATGATTGAAGATAATGGCTTGGACTAAGGAGGTGACAGTAAATGTGGAGAGAAGAGGAAGGAGTTGAGAGATATTGAGGAAGTAAAACTCGTAGGACTTGGTGATAGATCAGCTAAGCAATGGGGAGTGAGGGTGAGAGCTGTGTTAAAGATTTCTGACTTACTGAGTTGGAGAGATTCAATTCACCACAACAGAAAACACTGTGCTCTGAACAAGTTTACTTGGGGGACAGGGTATGCGGTTTTGAACATTTTGGTTTGAAGTGACTTGAAGAGAACCAAACGGAAAAGTCAGTGGGCAGCTGGACATAGAAGGATGGAATGCAAAGTTTCCTCAGGGTTTCAGAGGAAATTTCAAATCCTTGGGTTTTAGGTGGTCATTAAAGCCTTGAGTATGAGTGAAATCACCTAAAATAGAGGGAAGAGTGCCTAGGACCTACCCTTGAGAGGCTTGAACATTTAATGGCCAGAGAAAGGAGAGAGTGACAAGATAAAAGAAGGACCAGGAGACTGAAGCATCACAAAAGCCAAGGAAATACATTATTTAGAGAGGATGTGGTCACCAAGGTTGATGGCTCCTGAGAGTTCAGTAAGTGGGTTTCTACCAAAATTAGTGCCAATTCACCTACACTCTCAGTACATCAGATTCTGGAGGAGAAGTTTACACCCTTGAGGCCAGGGGGTGCTTACCATGCCTCCTCATCATGTTCAAGGAAACCAAGGTCATGGTGATTGGTTTATGGGTGGGCACAAAACCACTGAGAGCCAACGAGATCCACTGGCTGGGACCTCTAGGAAAGAGAGTATCACTCGTTCCGCTGTCTTAAAACCTAAGGAGATACAGGGCCTGAGCTGTTGCTACTATCTTGCTACTATGTGAAGCCTAAGACTAAAGGCAACACGTGACAAAAGAGAAAGATGGTGAGAAGCAAAACAGTTATGACATCTCTTTGGCTCTTACTTCACTTGTGCCTGAAACTTGATCTAGCCCTACACTTTCAACTTAGATGAGCCAATAAATTCCTTTCTTACATAAGCCAAGTACAAAACGCCGCTAACAATGGAAAAAATACTAAATTTTATGGGAGGATAAATAAAATGGAAATTATGTCTAAGATCTTTAGAAGAAAAGTGCCTTAGATATCAAGATTGTCAGGGTATTGACTGAAATTCTCATTATACTTGTAATAAAGCCGTGAAGACAGATGAGAGAGAGAATCTTGAAAGCAGAAAAATAAAATATATAGATATACTGGAAGAGTTTCTACGTTCATGAACTCTAATTTAAGGTAAAACACTCAAAAATAAATAAGAATATATACAAAGAGAAAAATTATAATCCCAGACTCTTAAAGTAACCTGTTTTGTTTGTTTGTTTTTTGGGGTTTTTTTTTTTTTTTTTTTTTTTTGGCCACAACATGCGCCATGCAGGATCTTAGTTCCCCAACCAGGGATGGAATCTGTGCTCTCTGAAGTGGGAGCGCAGAGTCCTAACCATGGACTGCCGGGGAATTCCAGTAACTTCTTTATTATGAACAGAAATCTAGTTCAAAAGTTTTCTTGTTCTCCTTTGCCTTGAGCTTGTATCTTTCATGAGTCTTGAAATGGCAATTTTACAGATGTATGAATTATAATATTCATGATTTCCATAGCATTGTAATTGTACTTAGTAATTATAATTTTCATTGACATAAAAGTTACAGAATCCTGGAACTTGCTCAGTAGAACTTAGGACTGTTGCTAGGCACCTCACAAAAGTGATCATCCCCTCTGTGGGAATTGAGGAATTTGACCTCAAATAACTTTTACATTTGGAAATTTAAATTTACTGGTCTTGTCTTCTTTGAACCCTTCTATCGAAAATTCACCAAAATGTGGGGCTGTCATAACTCAAGAGGATGGATCCAGCAGAAGGAAATAGACAAACATGTGCTGAGTACCCACCATACACAAGACAACGAGCTAGGTGCACTCAGAGGCTTAAAGCTTGGTCTTTGTCCTCACAGAGCTTAAAATCTTATGACAAGGGCTTCCCTGGTGGCGCAGTGGTTGAGAGTCCGCCTGCCGATGCAGGGGACACGGATTCGTGCTCCGGTCCGGGAAGACCCCACGTGCCGCGGAGCGGCTGGGCCCGTGAGCCATGGCCGCTGAGCCTGTGCGTCCGGAGCCTGTGCTCCGCAAAGGGAGAGGCCACAACAGTGAGAGGCCCGTGTACCGCAACAACAGCAACAAAAAATCTTATGACAGAGATAGGACATACTCATGAAGAATCAAATATCAATATAAAGCAATATGTGATAAGTGATAAAAAGAGTTGTGCAAACAATAAGATGCGATGCTGGAAGCGCAAGAAATCAGTGTGGATTAGAATACCTTGAGGGTAGGTTCAAGTGAATGGACAGAAAAGAAGTGAAGGGCTCTGTAGGCAGAAAGATCTGTGCAAACAAGCCACCATCAGGGAAAGACTTGCAGGTAACTGTATTATGGAACGGTCTGGCTGAAGCAGTGATTCTTCTTATGGAGTTTTAGCTGTGGTGGAAGCGGGAGTGGAAGGGATAGAGTTAAAAAGGTAGGGACGGCAATGAATGACAACCTGCAAAATTTCGGCTTCCTCTTGTAGGAAATGAAGTGTTGACAACTATGTTAAAGATTGAATCAATGGAAACGGGCCACCTCTCTTTCTCATTATCAAATCTGTCGTAGCTACCGACACAAGTGCCTGGACTTGGTTTGTGTGTGAAATAATAAGCTTTTGTTGATCAATGCAGGGAGAAATTAGAGAGGATAGGGTCAGGGGAAAGCTAGGCATTGTACTAATAAATCTAGGTTTGCGTTTCAGATATCTTATATAGTTGCCACGGGGAGGATGGATTTACCAAGGATGAAACTAGAAGGAGCCCAAGTAGAAGGCCACTGCAAAACCCCAGGCAAAAGTTCACGAGGGCCTGTACTAAGGTAGTGACAGTAGAAATGGGGGAAAGGAGATGAATTCAAGGGATATTTAGAGGCAACCTCATTAGGTCTTGGTGATTATCATTAACTATCAGGGGTAATGGGAAGGAAGGATTCTGGAATGACTTCCAGAGGTTTCTGACCTGAGGAACAAGACTGTGAGTAGAACTGTTAACTAAGAGACAGGAAGAGACGCAGCTTTGGTACAGGAAGATGGATGGGTTCAGTGTTGAACATCGTGTAAACCAGGACTCTGGCTGAAAGTCATGGAAACCCATGTCAAACTACCCTAGGCAACAGCAAAGGTTCATAAAACCAGATGATGAAAAGGTAGGGGTGGCAAAGACCTCACAACTAAATTCTAAAATCATCAGGATTTACTCTCTGTCCTGCCCTGTTTCTCTTCCCTCTGTATTGCTCTCCCCCTCATTTGGCTTCTGGCTGTAGTTTGAGCTCATTCTCTCAAGGCCCTCCAAGTGGCAACGGACATGTCTGCCAGCAGTTCTGGAATCTAAGAAGCAAGAGAGCTACTGTTTCCACCACCATTTTGAAAAATTCCAGGAAAGAGACCCCACAGGAATTTTTTTTTTAATTAAAAAAATTTTTTTAATGAATGAGATATAAGTCCCTGCTTTTGAGGAATTACAGTCATAAAGGCACAGAAACTTGAGGTCATCTCCAGGACTTCCAGAGGGCTGACCAAGGTCTTGGAACATAATATGAGCTCAACAGATGTTTGTTAAATCAAAGGATGATAAATGGCCCTTTTCATGAGTAACAGCATTTGGCATTTATGAAGTACTTTGGTTGCATACATTTTTGTCTATTATAGTCCACCTAGACTAGAGCAAGCTAGTCTGCGGTTTCTGCCCTCCACCGCCAACTCATACACCAAGATGTAACACGTAGGCTGAATTTTTTGGATAGACGGGCCAATTTCTGCAGCCATACTCCACTCCCAGCACCTGGAACTGCTCCTTCCAGCTACAGGAGTTAATGGCTAGAATACGCATTACACCTCTCATCAAAAATCCCTTCCTACCCAGCATCACCACCACCACTGCAACCTTCACTATTGAGATTTTGCCATCGAGTCGTCCTCCACCTTATTACCCACCACACACTCAGTTAGGAGAGAAGGCTCAGAGCCCCAGCAGACCACTTTTAAAGACCATAAAACAAATGTTAAACTGTCACAGTAAAGGCTGGTTTCTCTTCCTAATTCTATTCAGTTCCTCTGAAGGCAAAGACTGGACGGGCACACTCAACGGTTATGATAATAAACAATGAAGGCTAAAGTCAGCTTCCAAACCTACACCATGTGTCTTCAGTATTGCAGCAGTAATACTGCGGTATACAGCAGTAATACTTTTGCCTTTTGTCTGAACCTCAAAATATTTAGTTTTATGTATTAATTCTATTTTATTTAGTTTTGTCTAGGCTGTCAGTAACACTTACTAAGGGCTGCTTTACTATGCATGGCACTCTGCTAAACACCAAGGGGAATATAAAAGCAGCCAGGTTTGCCCAGGACACAATCAAGAGTCACCAGGTCAGTAAGTACTTGCTAAACCTAGATCAGACCCTTCCATCTCAATCCCTGGATCCCAGTGCCCCTGGACCTCTTCCTTCTGATCCTATGGGGCCCCACACAGGTTCATAAATGACCATGATCATTCTTCCTCCTACCTTATGGTGGCTCCAAATCTTTCATCATTTCATAAGGGTTCCTGCTTTCCCTGCTGCTACTGTCACACCTCCTGTCATCACCAGGTTGGGGTGGGCTTGATTGTAGCTACAAATTTATCATGTTCCAACTGAACAGCGGAATGCCACACACACACACACACACACACACACACACACACACGCACGCACCTGTAATATACTGTATTTCTAGGCCTCAAGATAACTCTATCCCAGCCTCCATTTCTTAGACACCTCTAAAGATATAATTCTCTGCTCCACTTGCCTTTTTTTGTTTTTGTTTTTGTTTTTTGCGGTACACGGGCCTCTCACTGTTGTGGCCTCTCCCGTTGTGGAGCACAGGCTCCGGACGTGCAAGCTCAGCAGCCATGGCTCATGGGCCCAGCCGCTCCGTGGCATGTGGGATCTTCCCAGACCCGGGCACGAACCCGCGTCCCCTGCATCGGCAGGCGGACTCTCAACCACTGCGCCACCAGGGAAGCCCGCCACTTGCTTTTTTATGACAACCCTCCCACCAGTGACTCTGGCACAAGTCAATAGAAACTAACTTAACAATATAACACTGTTACTGTCTCTAGACGCTGGTCCAAAAGACCTTGTGGAATCCTTCACCCATACCTTCCCTGAGCTCCTGCCCTTCCTGCCCCAGCTGTGGTCCTTGCACCAAGTTCCTGTGCACCCTCTCCCCACTCAGGTCTGTTGTTTCCCTTTCTGGTGTTCACTCTAAGTTGGCTCCTGGTTTCCCTAGTTGTTCAGAAGTCCTGGGCCTGGAGTCGGGGTAGAGAGGGCTGAGCCCCTCAGAGGGACCCACCCCTGTGTGAATTCACAGAGGGCAAACAACTTAAGCCTCTGCCCCTGAGGCTGCCTCTACACACAAACAGTTTATGGTCAATTGTTTGGAACTCAAAGCCATTTTCCTAAGGAAACAACCTTAAAGTAGTAAGCAGATGCCCAGAAGAATTCACACAAGTCCATTTGACTCACAGACCTCATCTGGAGTACACCTCGGTTTCTATGGTTTCTGCGGTTAAACGAGTTCTGAGTTCCAGCCACGAACATACCTCTGCCTCTGCCATCAGCAGGAGCAACCCGGCTTTCACCTTCCGCAGCCTGCCAACCGTAAGGTAGGGAAATGCCGGAAGTCTAGAGAGTTTTAGTTTTAAGAAAGTGGAGTAGGAAGGGTGTGACTCTGGGAAGTGAAACCAGGCTGTATAGGGAGGAGAGTTCAGAGGGGCTGGGGTACAAGAGCCAAGCTGCCTCCAGGTTTCGGGGTCCTCCAGAGATCAGGCTGCTCCCCTGAACTTCAACCCAGCAGACAGGCCTGGTCTACAGCATTGCTGCTGCTGAGGGCAACAGAGTTGGGGGTTCTAGTAGAAGGGGGGTGGGGTCTAAAGAAAATGTGTCATGGGTTTCAATTTGAGGTCAAATATGGAGTTACAAAAAAAAAACTTTAAAAAATGAAAGTAGATCAGTATTGTGATCAGTGCTACGTTTGTTAATGAGGTCAAATCAAATTTAATACTCTATATCATGGCTTCTGAAATACTCGGCCCACAGAAACATTGTGTGTGTCAGTTCCACTGGACATAGCCGTTTGGTAGATTTGAGAGAAAACTTGACCTTAGTCTATGTCCAATCTCCCTCTCTTTTTTGCACTTTAATTAACCCTTGGCTTGTGTTGAGTCAGGGTAAATTTACCTACAAATAAAATATGTGTGGAGAAAACAAGTAGGAACCTCTTTTTTTTTCCCCTTGTATCTGTTCAAAAAGGTCAAGAGAAAAATGTTTTCCTAGGTGGTCAAGTAGGGAAACAGGTAGAAAAGTTTTCTGTATTTTTAGTAACTATTGTTAGGAGGCTCAAAAAAGTAATTTTAAAATGACAACAGTAATATGAAAGTACGAATTCACTTTAAGTTTCAAATACAAGTACGAATGGATTTAAATAAGGGTTGTTTTCTCTTATCTAAGTTCACTCTCTTACTCTACATTTTAGATATTAGATGTCAAATTACTTTCACATGACCACATACCACACATGAAAAGAAAGAAAGATTTAGAAAGTTTACATCATTCGGGAAAGAAACGAATGGGCTATTTTAAATACCAGGATCATAGTAGTTCTGGTAATGAGTTAACAGATTAGTTTTGTGGTAACTACTTAAATTCAATCAATTCAACAATATTTTCTGAGATGATTATGTGCTAAACAATGTAGTATGTGATATGGGATATACACACAAAAGTATACTGCATGGTCCCATCACTTGTAGAATTTGTAAGTCTTTGGGTAAATTCAATTTATATGTTCAGAAAAGTAAGGAATTCTGTTTAACTTGTAACCAACCTCCAAACCAAGTGCCTCTTGCCTCCTGAAATGAATGAAAGGGTGGGAACTGAGGTGAGCTCCAGGAGACAGTTATAATCTGAATACACTGAAAGGTCAGTTTGGATGTTGGAAATTGACTAGAGCCCAAGAAGGGTTCAGCTTAGCCTACTGTAAAGAAACTGCCCTACTGTAAAGAGACTGTAAAGAAATTGTCCTTGATTGAAGCTGGGGGTTGTTTTGGAACAGTCAGGAAGCAATGGAAGAATCCAAAGAGGAGAACATGTTTAGAGATGATGGTTCCATCAGTGGTGTGGATGTTGACAGGAGGAAAATACATCAATTATCAGGTCACTGCAGTCTTCTAAGGTGGAGGAGGAAGGCTCAGCACTAGCTGGTGGCATGAAAATGAAAAGAGGGAGAGATATAAAGGCATTTCAACAGAAATACAGTTATAACGTGCTCATTAGACTAAGGAGAAGATAATTCATTTCCCTTTTAAAATTTTGATCTTGGTTCTTCTCTTTTCTCTTGAGCCATTTCCTCTCCATCTTTCTTTTATTGATATATGTCTTTTATTATTCTTATAAAAGTGTACGTGTTTTATTTTGGAAAATTTGAAAAATATAGAAACAAATATAAAGAAAGCATTAAAAAGCACCTGTACTCTCACCACTCGGAGATGATTTCAGATAACATTTTGGTGTGGTTTTTTTCCAACATTGATGGATACATTTAGGAGTGATGAGTAAACAGGACAGGCAAGATGGAGCACAAAGATGAAGGGGCTTGACTTTTTTTTCCGACCATTGCCATCCAGTTTGCTTCATCAGTTCTCCATTCTCTTCCCTTAGCCATGATCCAGAAGGAGCCCATAGCTTTCCTTTCACCTTCAGAGAGTAAAACTGTTTTGTGTGCAGGAAGGAAAAAGTCCCATTCGATCTAGATCAAGTCAATGCTTCTCTCTTCCTTGGACCCAGGCCTTTCTGTACTTCGGGGACTTGGAGCACAAAAGGAGGCAATGAATGATCTGGTATTTCATTCTCCTTGTCCCACCCCACTCACCCCATGGAAAAATCCACATACCCTTACCTCAACGGTGAAAGGAAGGCCTGTGTCCCACTGCTACCCCTTCTCTTAGCCTACTATTGCGGACTGCTCCAGCCAACTTCCCACCTTTGGATACCTCCACGGCAGTATCAGGCACAAGGGTCTATGCTGAAAAGCACATTCTGTTCCCCAAAATTCACTTCAAATAATCCTTTCTGAGAAATCTCATAGACTGTGCCTGGTAGGAACAGCGACAACTACACTTTTTCCTTTTTGCTTTTGTTTTTTAATTTAAATACTGTGGGACTGTGTCTAACCCCTTTCTTGAGAATGTAAGGATACTTATCAATTACTCAGCTTTGGGCTTTGGCCAAAAGTTCCAGACAATAGAAAAAGTCCCATTTCACATCCTAAAATATAAATACATATACACATACATAGAATAATAATAATTGGGACCATATCACATTATTTTGCATCCTACTTGATTTCCATTAACATTATACAGTGAGCATTTCCCATGTCAAGGAGTATTTTCCAAAAATGGGATTTATATTGACTCATAATTTTTCATCATATGACTACCCATTCTTCATTATTTATTCAACCATCATGCAATTAGACACAATTAGGCTAGTATAAATATCACAGCAATAAACAACCCTATATATCTTTGTGCACATCTTTGATTATATCCTTAGGATCATTCCTAGAGGAATATTTCAAAGGTTATGAACATTTTTAAGGCTCTTGATACATAAGCAGAAGAGCCCTTAAGAAAACTAGAATGATACAAACACCCACATTGTATCCAAGCATTTTTACCATATTTTTCACCTTGAAATTTGATTGGTGAAGTTGCATACTTTCCTGTTTTGATTTATATTTCTGTGATTGTTATTTAGGCAGGTTCTTTTTTTATTATTATTTTTGGCTGCGTTGGGTCTTTGTTGCTGCTCACGGGCCTTCTCTAGCTGCGGCGAGCGGGGGCTACTCTTTGTGTGGTGCACAGGGTTCTCATGTTGCGGAGCATGGGCTCTAGGCACATTGGCTTCAGTAGTTGTGGCTTGCAGGCTGTAGAGTGCAGGCTCAGTAGTTGCAGAGCACAGGCTTAGTTGCTGTGCAACATGTGGGATCTTCTCCGACCAGGGCTCAAACCCATGTCCCTTGCACTGGCAGGCGGATTCTTAACCACTGTGCCAACCAGGGAAGCCAGAGGTAGATTCTTACTTGTTGACTGTATTTCTTCTTCTGCAAATGGTCTGTTCATGGCCTCTGCTCATTTTTTTCTTGGAATGATAATATTTTCTTATTGATATATAAACTATCTCCATGCAATAAGAATAGTTACGTTTTCTGATGTATTGTATCTGTTGCAAATGTTTCCTAGTTTATTTGACTTGATTTTGTTTATAATATTTTGTCTTGCAGAAACTTTATCATCTATCATTGTTTCTTTTGCATAACCTAGCTTAAACAGAAAGGGATTTGTTAGAATGATCGTAGTTCACAGAAATTTAAAAAGAGATCCTACAGAAATCAGGGCAACTCTGTGGATCTTGGGAAATGAAACTAATATCAACATCACCAAACCTCCAAATCCCGCCTTCTGCTTCTCCTCTAATCTCCTGTGCTCTCCATTTGACTTCATATAATCCTACCATCAGCTCTCTCTAGATACCCTTCTAGCTTCTGCATCCAGAGAGGTCAAGAGTCTTTATCTTCACGTAGAAAACTCCTGGGGAAGGACTCTGACTGGCCCAGCCTTATGACATGCTCACCTCAAGACCAATCACTGTGCCAAGACATTAAAGGGCTCTGATTTGCCAGACAAAGACATGTGTTCAAAGGGAGAAGAGAGCAGCTAACCAAAAGAAAAGAGTAGGATAAGATACTGGGCAGACAAAGCAAAACAAAGCAGAAACAAACCAAATACAAACATCCATTAGAAGTTTTCAAACCTTGATACTTTCTTCTACTAGTTTGATACCTTTGTTTTCATCCCCAAATCAATTTTTCTTCTGGATTTCAGTTTTACATTTGGCTCTATTTTCACCAAATCCTTTCATTTCTCCCTTCTGACAATCACTTCATCATTTCTACCGGCTTTTCCATAGCCAGTATGTCTAGTTAGGACCTTGTGCCTTTGTGTTCGATCTACTAAGCTTGATTTCCTGGCTCCCCTCATCTCCAACACACACATGCTCCCCTTCTTCAGTTCACCGTGCACACCATCACAAAACCAGTATTTCCCAAATGCCACATTCAACCCTTTAATGATGTCATTTTCTTCTTCACAAGCACTTACTGTAGCCTCCCTGCCCCGCCCATTTACTAGGGAGGAGATAACAGCTAATGTGACAATGAAATGTTTTATTTCACACAGCCCTCCCAACTCTGCTTGGTAGACATAATCTCCATTGGATAGAGGGCAAATTGAGGTTCAGAGAAGTTAAATCACTAAGTAACATATTGTTCATATGTGGTGGAGCTGGGACTTAATCTCTATTCTGCCTGAATCCTTACACAAGTAACCAACCTCCCCACAGCAGATGGGCCTCAGAGTAGAGTCTAAATGCCTTTGCCTTTTTCATATTACCAAGTTTTGCTTCCTCTCATTGCCAAAGATCTATCCCTCACTTTAATCAAACTTGTCTACTCACCTCCCAATCCTACCACCACTACTCCCAAGCCTGCAAGCTTCTCTTTTGACTTCATGTGGAGTATTTCTCACCAATATGCTGCCACACCCTCATTTTCACCCCTTGAGAATTCACCTCCCCTGAATCTCTGCCTAATTCCACTTCCTCCATAAAGTCTATTTTGATTATCACAAAAATATTTCCTTTCAAAATGCCTAAAATATGCTTCTCTGATATCCATTTAATTTTTAGATTGTCTTCTCTGCCCATGTACGTTTTAACTTTTGACCATCCTGCCAACTAGATTATGAGCCTCTTGAGGTCAAGTCCATGATTTATGTTTCTTTGTATTTCCCCATGCTTAGTCTAAGGCCTTGTATGAAGAAATTAGTCGGGACTTCCCTGGAGGTCCAGTGGTTAGGACTCTGCGCTTCCACTGCAGGAGGTGCAGGTTCCATCCCTGGTTGGGGAACTAAGATCACACAAGCTGTGCAGCAGCCAATAAAAAATTTTTTAAATAAGTTTTTAAAAAAGAAGAAATTAGTCAATACTTGTTGATCCATGTCTGTCTCCTCCAACCTGCTGTGCTAGGAGATTTAAATAATGATTCTTAAAGAATTTCCCCCTCTTGTCAAAATATCCATTTGACTTTAAAACTTTCAAATCTTTGGACTTTCCTGTTAGGATCAGTGATTTTCAGGAGTGAAGATAGTAGCAATTGTAAAATTCTGAGATAAATATATTGGGTAATTTTCACTAGCATACATGTAGTTTACCTCCTAATAAACATGCAGAGGGAACTTATTACTACATTCCAGCATATGGAAAGTGTTATTGATATAATAATAGCTCATAGCATCTAGAGAGACAGGAAATCAATTTTAGAGGACATTACATTAAACTTTTTATCCATTACTCACCACTTTCTAGTAGATTTTACAATAGTATTTGATATAATAAATCGAAGTTACAGAGAGCAAAATGTTTTTGGAGACTATGCAGAAATCATCTAAAGACTGTATTATTTGGGGGGTTTAGAGCATCTGTTTCAACTGACACTGCTTTGAAAACTGTATGAAACTTTGAGATGATAAATGTTTATAATTTGCATCCACATTGTTACTAACACAATAGCCTGTTAAATCCCTTGCCATGAATATGAACAGACTGTAGGCCATCCACATTATTTATCAAGGGGGAAACAGATATTAGTCACAAATTTTAATTGCTCCTTTGGCACCAATAGGCTGAAAATGAAACATAAAAATGTAGCCTTGGGGAGGTTTTGCTGTGCAATGACTTTAGTGCAAACTTGACCATGGGGACCAATGACTCTATCACAATTACACAGGGACCTGACTAAAATAAGTTCATGGTTTCAACCCAGGTCCTACTGGACAGCTGGCATATTTCAAAATTCATTCTGTCCACTGTAAACTCAACAACTCCTACACATGACCTACAATAAAGAGGTCAGGGATTCGATTGATAGAGAAAGCATATATTTCGTGCTCATCCTTAAGAGGAATATTTCCTGGTCACGGTTCAAATATTCTGCTAAAAACTGGAAGAAGAAATGCTTCCATATTCTCCTTACCTACAGAAATTAACCCTCTAGTACTGCAAAATGAGCATCAAATTCCCTTCTAAAAGTTAAATTATTGTAAAATATAATTTTAAGAAAAAACATTTTTTTAATTAATCTTATGAAAAAAATTTACGGAAAAAATTGAAAGTATTAGTAGGGCTTATTTGATTTTTGGTTTTTTTCCCCCAACTATGAGTCATTCACATCCCTCTAGGACCAGTGTCCGGAGGGAGGATGTTTAGCAGAGAGATTTACAATTAAGCGCTAAAGGAAGAGGAATCAGCCAATAGGCTGCCTGGAAAACTAGGCTGTTCCTCCTCCTTAAAGCTAGGACTTCGAAGGTTGCAAAGCTGAAGAGGAGAACTGGCAGTAAGGATCATGAGAAACATCAAAACATAGAACAGGCCTTTGGACTCAAGCCACAACAGAGGCCACCAAGGTCGGTCAAGATCTCGGAGTCAGCTGGCACCATCTTCAAAAATATGTCCTGAATCCTACAGTTCCTCATGACTCCACTCCTATTCATGCCTCCTACAGTAAAGATTCTCCACACCTTTGAAAATATCACTTCTTTGCTGAAAATTCACCAATGGCTTCTCATTTCACATAGAGTAAAACTAAAGCCTATTATATAAAACAGCCTACAAAGCCCTGCATGATCTGCTCCCAACTTAGACCTCTGCTCTAGATGTGACACTCTTCCTAGAAGGCACTGCTCCCAGATTTCCACTTGGCTAACTGCTTAACCTCTAAGTCTTTGCTCAGACATCACCTTCTCAACTGACCTACCCTGACCACCCTATTTAAAACTGCACTGTGCCCCAGTGGGTTAGAACTTAGTGGTAGAGATGCTGAATTCTGAACTGATGAACCTTGGAAGTTAGAAAAACCACCATTTCAGAATGATTAAATTTTGAAAACAGGTAGATAATCAGAAGCGGAGACTGCAGGAGAGTAAAGAATCCTAAGTTATGTTGATGTCATCCAAAATTAGGGCAGAAATTTAAGAAAAAAGAATGTAATTACTTATGTGTTTATTAATCAAATTTCTTTTTTTTTTTCTTTCTTTCTTTTTTTTTTTTTTTGTGGTACGCGGGCCTCTCACTGTTGTGGCCTCTCCGGTTGCGGAGCACAGGCTCCGGACGCGCAGGCTCAGCGGCCATGGTTCACGGGCCCAGCCGCTCCGCAGCACGTGGGATCCTCCTGGACCGGGGCACAAACCCGTGTCCCCTGCATCGGCAGGCAGACTCTCAACCACTGTGCCACCAGGGAAGCCCTAATCAAATTTCTTTACAGTTTATTATTTATTAAACATGAACTTAAGATGTATTCAAATCATGTTGTTTATTTGCAATGTATTATCAGATTTCCTTTTTAATCTTATAAAGAGATTTTCCTTGGCTTCTCTATCAGCTTTTATTTACTGATTCCAGATTCATTTCATTATTTTTCTCTTTCCCTGTTTTCTACAACTTGTACTTCATTTTCTTCTTTAGTTTTACTTTTTTAATCAATTATTACTGTTTTACATATTTTGTCTGGTATATGCCATAGCTTATCTTTCTGTTTCAGTGGGCTTAACTCTTTATTTAGCCAAGTAGATTTTTTTCTACCTTTCTCAACTTTTTGGCACCTATATGTTGCTTTTCTTTTTTCTTTTTCTTTCTTTTTTTCAGTTCTCTTTTTTTATGTTGCTTTTCTTGACTGTACTTTTTTGTGATAACTACTCCTTTACACTGAGATTTTTAGAATCAGTTCCATATAATTTGGGGGTCAATTCTGGTGATATTTCTCCTTTTACTTTGAAACTTGAAATTTTTCACTGAAATTGCCTTCCAGTGGGGAAGATGGCAGAAGAGTAAGACGTGGAGATCACCTTCCTCCCCACAGATACACCAGAAATACATCGACATGTGGAACAACTCCTACAGGACACCTACTGAACGCTGGAAGAAGACCTCAGACCTCCCAAAAGGCAACAAAGTCCCCACGTACCTGGGTAGGACAAAAGAAAAAAGAATAAACAGAGACAAAAGGATAGGGACGGGACCGGCACCAGTGGGAGGGAGCCATGAAGGAGGAAAGGTTTCCACACACTAGAAGCCCCTTTGTGAGCGAAGACTGTGGGTGGCGGAGGGGGAAAGCTTCAGAACAGCGGAGGAGAGCACAGCAACAGGGGTACGGAGGGCAAAGCAGAGAGATTCCCGCACAGAGGATCGGTGGCGACCGGCATTCACCACCCTGAGAGGCTTGTCTGCTCACCTGCTGGGGTGGGCGGGGCTGGGAGCTGAGGCTCGGGCTTTGGTCGGAGCGCAGGGAGAGGACTGGGGTTGGCGGCATGAACACAGCCTGCAGGGGGTTAGTGCACCACGGCTAGCCAGGAGGGAGTCCGGGGAAAAGTCTGGACCTGCCGAAGAGGCAAGAGACTTTTTCTTCCCTCTTTGTTTCCTGGTGCGTGAGGAGAGGGGATTAAGAGTGCTGCTTAAAGGAGCTCCAGAGACGGGCGCGAGCTGCGGCTAAAAGCGCGGACCCCAGAGACGGGCATGAGAGGCTAAGGTTGCTTCTGCCGCCACCAAGAAGTCTGTGTGCGAGCACACGTCACTATCCACATCCCCTTCCGGGAAGCCTGTGCAGCCCGCCACTGCCGGGGTCCCGGGATCCAGGGACAACTTCCCTGGGACATGGCGTGCCTCAGGCTGGTGCAACTTCATGCCAGCCTCGCCACCGCAGGCTCGCCCCGCGCTCTGTACCCCTCCCTCCCCTCAGCCTGAGTGAGCCAGAGCCCCCGAATCAGCTGCTTCTTTAACCCCATGCTGTCTGAGCAAAGAACAGACGCCCTCAGGCGAACTACACGCAGAGGCGGGGCCAAATCCAAGGCTGAACCCCAGGAATGGTGTGAACAAAGAAGAGAAAGGGAAATCTCTCCCAGCAGCCTCAGAAGCAGTGGATTAAAGCTTTACAATCAACTTGATGTACCTGCATCTGTGGAATACCTGAACAGACAACGAATCATCCCAAATTGAGGAGGTGGACTTTGAGAGCAAGATTTATTATTTTTTCCCCTTTTCCTCTTTTTGTGAGTGTGTATGTGATGCTTCTGTGTGAGATTTTGTCTGTATAGCTTGGTTTCCACCATTTGTCCTAGGGTTCTATCCATCCGGCTTTTTTTTTTTTCCTTTAAAAAATTTTTTTTTCTTAATAATTATTTTTTATTTTAATAACTTCATTTTATTTTATCTTCTTTCTTTCTTTATTTCCTTCCTTCCCTCCTTCCTTCCTTCCTCCCTCCCTCCCTCCTTTCTTTCTTTCATTCTTTATTTCTTTCCTTCTACTTTTTCTCCCTTTTATTCTGAGCCGTGTGGATGAAAGGCTCTTGGTGCTACAGCCAGGAGTCAGTGCTGTGCCTCTGAGGTGGGAGAGCCAACTTCAGGACACTGGTCCACAAGAGACCTCCCAGCTCCACATAATATCAAATGGCAAAAATCTCCCAGAGATCTCCATCTCAACACCAGCACCCAGCTTCACTCAACGACCAGGAAGCTACAGTGCTGGACACCCTATGCCAAACAACTAGTAAGACGGGAACACAACCCCACCCATTAGCAGAGAGGCTGCCTAAAATCATACTAAGTCCACAGACACCCCAAAACACACCACCAGATGTGGACCTGCCCACCAGAAAGACAAGATCCAGCCTCATCCACCAGAACACAGGCACTACTCCCCTCCACCAGGAAGCCTACACAACCCACTGAACCAACTTTAGCCACTGGGAACAGACACCAAAAACAACGGGAACTACGAACCTGCAGCCTGCAAAAAGGAGACCCCGAATACAGTAAGATAAGCAAAATGAGAAGACAGAAAAACACACAGCAGATAAAGGAACAAGATAAAAACCCACCAGACCTAACAAACAAAGAGGGAATAGGCAGTCTACCTGAAAAAGAATTCAGAATAATGATAGTAAAGATGATCCAAAATCTTGGAAATAGAATAGACAAAATGCAAGAAACATTTAACAAGGACCTAGAAGAACTAAAGATGAAACAAGCAATGATGAACAACACAATAAATGAAATTGAAAATACTCTAGATGGGATCAATAACAGAATAACTGAGGCAGAAAAACGGATAAGTGGCCTGGAAGATAAAATAGTGAAAATAACTACTGCAGAGCAGAATAAAGAAAAAAGAATGAAAAGAACTGAGAACAGTCTCAGAGACCTCTGGGACAACATTAAACGCACCAACATTCAAATTATAGGGGTTCCAGAAGAAGAAGAGAAAAAGAAAGGAACTGAGAAAATATTTGAAGAGATTATAGATGAAAACTTCCCTAATATGGGAAAGGAAAGAGTTAATCAAGTCCAGGAAGCACAGAGAGTCCCATACAGGATAAATCCAAGGAGAAATATGCCGAGACACATATTAATCAAACTGTCAAAAATCAAACACAAAGAAAACATATTAAAAGCAGCAAGGGAAAACAAACAAATAACACACAAGGGAATCCCCATAAGGTTAACAGCTGATCTTTCAGCAGAAACTCTGAAAGCCAGAAGGGACTGGCAGGACATATTTAAAGTGATGAAGGAAAAAAACCTGCAACCAAGATTACTCTACCCAGCAAGGATCTCATTCAGATTTGATGGAGAAATTAAAACCTTTACAGACAAGCAAAAGCTGAGAGAGTTCAGCACCACCAAACCAGCTTTATAACAAATGCTAAAGGAACTTCTCTAGGCAAGCAACACAAGAGAAGGAAAAGACCTACAATAACAAACCCAAAACAATTAAGAAAATGGGAATAGGAACATACATATCGATAATTACGTTAAATGTAAATGGACTAAATGCTCCCAGCAAAAGACACAGATAGGCTGAATGGATACAAAAACAAGACCCATATGTATGCTGTCTACAGGAGACCCATTTCAGACCTAGAGACACATACAGACTGAAAGTAAGGGGTTGGAAAAAGATATTTCATGCAAATGGAAACCAAAAGAAAGCTGGAGTAGCAATTCTCATATCAAACAAAATAGACTTTAAAATAAAGACTATTAGAAGAGACAAAGAAGGACACTACATAATGATCAAGGGATCGATCCAAGAAAAGTTATAACAATTGTAAATATTTATGCACCCAACATAGGAGCACCTCAATACATAAGGCAAATACTAACAGCCATAAAAGGGGAAATCGACAGTAACACATTCATAGTTGAGGACTTTAACACTCCACTTTCACCAATGGACAGATTATCCAAAATGAAAATAAATAAGGAAACACAAGCTTTAAATGATACATTAAACAAGATGGACTTAATTGATATTTATAGGCCACTCCATCCAAAAACAACAGAATACACATTTTTCTCAAGTGCTCATGAAACATTCTCCAGGATAGATCATATCCTGGGTCACAAATCAAGCCCTGGTATATTTAAGAAAATTGAAATTTTTTCAAGTATCTTTTCTGACAACAACACTATGAGACTAGATATCAATTACAGAAAAAGATCTGTAAAAAATACAAACACATGGAGGCTAAACAATACACTACTTAATAACGAAGTGATCACTGAAGAAATCAGAGAGGAAATCAAAAAATACCTAGAAACAAATGACAATGGAGACACGACGACCCAAAACCTATGGGATGCAGCAAAAGCAGTTCTAAGAGGGAAGTTTATAGCAATACAATCCTACCTTAAGAAACAGGAAACATCTCGAATAAACAACCTAACCTTGCACCTAAAGTAATTAGAAGAACAAAAAACCCCACAGTTAGCAGAAGGACGGAAATCATAAAAATCAGATCAGAAATAAATGAAAAAGAAATGAAGGAAACAATAGCAAAGATCAATAACACTAAAAGCTGGTTCTTTGAGAAGATAAACAAAATTGATAAACCATTAGCCAGACTCATCAAGAAAAAAAGGGAGAAGACTCAAATCAATAGAATTAGAAATGAAAAGGGAGAAGTAACAACTGACACTGCAGAAATACAAAAGATCATGAGAGATTACTACAAGCAACTCTATGCCACTAAAATGGACAACCTGGAACAAATGGACAAATTCTTAGAAATGCAAAACCTGCCAAGACTGAATCAGGAAGAAATAGAAAATATAAACAGACCAATCACAAGCACTGAAATTGAAACTGTGATTAAAAATCTTCCAACAAACAAAAGCCCAGGACCAGATGGCTTCACAGGTGAAGTCTATCAAACATTTAGAGAAGAGCTAACACCGATCCTTCTTAAACTCTTCCAAAATATAGCAGAGGGAGGAACACTCCCAAACTCATTCTACAAGGCCACCATCACCCTGATACCAAAACCAGACAAGGATGTCACAAAGAAAGAAAACTACAGTCCAATATCACTGATGAACATAGATACAAAAATCCTCATCAAAATACTAGCAAACAGAATCCAACAGCACATTAATAGGATCATACACCATGATCAAGTGGGGTTTATTCCAGGAATGCAAGGATTCTTCAATATACACAAATCAATCAACATAATACACCATATTAACAAACTGAAGGAGAAATACCATACAATCATCTCAACAGATGCAGTGAAAGCTTTTGACAAAATTCAACACCCATTTATGATAACAACCCTGCAGAAAGTAGGCATAGAGGGAACTTTCCTCAACATAATAAAGGCCATATATGACAAACCCACAGCCAACATCGTCCTCAATGGTGAAAAACTGAAAGCATTTCCACTAAGATCAGGAACAAGACAAGGTTGCCCACTCTCACCACTCTTATTCAACATAGTTTTGGAAGTTTTAGCCACAGAAATCAGAGAAGAAAAGGAAATAAAAGGAATCCAAATCAGAAAAGAAGAAGTAAAGCTGTCACTGTTTGCAGATGACATGAGACTATACATAGAGAATCCTAAAGATGCTACCAGAAAACTACTAGAGCTAATCAATGAATTTGGTAAAGTAGCAGGATACAAAATTAACGCACAGAAATCTCTTGCATTCCTATACACTAATGATGAAAAATCTGAAAGTGAAATCAAGAAAACAGTCCCATTTACCATTGCAACAAAAAGAATAAAATATCTAGGAATAAACCTACCTAAGGAAATAAAAGCCCTGTATGCAAAAAATTATAAGACACGGATGAAAGAAATTAAAGATGATACAAATAGATGGAGAGATATACCATGTTCTTGGATTGGAAAAATCAACATTGTGAAAATGACTCTACTACCAAAAGCAATCTACAGATTCAATGCAATCCCTATCAAACTACCACTGGCATTTTTCACAGGACTATAACAAAAAATTTCACAATTTGTATGGAAACACAAAAGACCCCGAATAGCCAAAGCAATCTTGAGAACGAAAAACGGAGCTGTAGGAATCAGGTTCCCTGACTTCAGACTTTACTACAAAGCTACAATAATCAAGACAGTACGGTACTGGCACAAAAACAGAAAGATAGATCAATGGAACAGGATAGAAAGCCCAGAGATAAACCCACGCACATATGGTCACCTTATCTTTGATAAAGGAAGCAGGAATTTACAGTGGAGAAAAGACAGCCTCTTCAATAAGTGGTGGTGGGAAAACTGGACAGGTACATGTAAAAGTATGAGATTAGATCACTCCCTAACACCATACACAAAAATAAGCTCAAAATCGATTAAAGAGCTAAATGTAAGGCCACAAAGTATCAAACTCTTAGGAAAACATAGGCAGAACACTCTATGGCATAAGTCACAGCAAGATCTTTTTTGCCCCACCTCCTAGAGAAATGGAAATAAAAACAAAAATAAACAAATGGGACCTAATGAATCTTCAAAGCTTTTGCACAGCAAAGGAAAACATAAATAAGACCAAAAGACAACCCTCAGAATGGAAGAAAATATTTGCAAATGAAGCAACTGACAAAGGATTAATCTCCGAAATTTATAAGCAGCTCATGCAGCTCAATAACAAAAAAACAAACAACCCAATCCAAAAATGGGCAGAAGACCTAAATAGACATTTCTCCAAAGAAGATACACAGACTGCCAACAAACACATGAAAGAATGCTCAACATCATTAATCATTAGAAAAATTCAAATCAAAACTACAATGAGATATCATCTCACACCGGTCAGAATGGCCATCATCAAAAAATCTAGAAACAATAAATGCTGGAGAGGGTGTGGAGAAAAGGGAACACTCTTGCACTGCTGGTGGGAATGTGAACTGGTACAGCCACTATGGAGAACAGTGTGGAGGTTCCTTAAAAAACTACAAATAGAACTACCATATGACCCAGCAATCCCACTACTGGGCATATACCCTGAGAAAACCAAAATTCAAAAAGAGTCATGTACCAAAATGTTCATTGCAGCTCTATTTACAATAGCCCAGAGATGGAAACAACCTAAACGTCTATCATCGGATGAATGGATAAAGAAGATGTGGCACATATATACAATGGAATATTACTCAACCATAAAAAGAAATGAAATTGAGCTATTGGTAATGAGGTGGATAGACCTAGAGTCTGTCATACAGAGTGAAGTAAGTCAGAAAGAGAAAGACAAATACCATATGCTAACACATATATATGGAATTTAAGGAAAAAAAATGTCATGAAGAACCTAGGGGTAAGAGAGGAATAAAGACAGAGACCTACTAGAGAATGGACTTGAGGATATGGGGAGAGGGAAGGGTAAGCTGTGACAAAGCGAGAGAGAGGCATGGACATATATACACTACCAAACGTAAGGTAGATAGCTAGTGGGAAGCAGCTCCATAGCACAGGGAGATTAGCTTGGTGCTTTGTGACCGCCTGGAGGGGTGGGATAGGGAGGGTGGGAGGGAGGGAGATGCAAGAGGGAAGAGATATGGGAACATATGTATATGTATAACTGATTCAATTTGTTATAAAGCAGAAACTAACACACCATTGTAAAGCATTTATACTCCAATAAAGATGTAAAAAAAAAAAGAAATTGCCTTCCACTGTTTGTTTATATTTGATATTTCAAATATGTAAGTAAATATTATTTCCTTTCCAATCTGTGTATCTCTTATCTCTTCTTCTTGCTTTATTCCTGTAGTTAAAACTCCTAGTACTATGTCAAATAAGAGTGGTAACAGTGAACATCTTTGCCTTGTTCTTGATTTTAGGGGAAAAGTATTCAGTCTTTTACTATTAATTATGATAGTAAAGGCTTTTTGTAGATTTTATCAAGGTGAGGAAGTTCCCCTTTATTCTTCATTTCTGAGAGTTTTTATCATGAATGGGTATGGGATTTTGTGACATGCTTTTCTGCATCAATTGATAGGATAATATTATTTTTCTTTAGACTGTTGATATGGTAGATTATATTGATTGGCTTTTTAATATATAATTAGCATACAATATAATTTACACATTTAAAGTATATAATTCCATGGTTTGTAATACATTTACAAAGTTTCAAACAATCACCATTAACCCCAGAACATTTTAATTACTCCAAAAATAGTTCCATACTCTTCAACACTCACTCCCTTTCTCCTCACTCCCTAGTCCCTGGCAGCCACTAATCTGCTTTTTGATTTTATGTATTTGCCTATTCTGAATATTTATATAAATAGAATTATACAATATGTGGCCTTTTGTGACTTCTTTAAATTAACATAACGTTTTCAAGGTTCATCTGTGTTGTAGCATATCTCAGTACTTGATTCTTTTTGTGGCTGAATAATATTCCATTATATGGATATACCACATTTTGTTTATCCATCAGTTGAGAATATTTGGGTTGTCTCCACTATTTGGCCATTGTGAATAATGCTGCAGTGAAGATTCCTGTCCAAGGTTTTGTGTGAACATATGTTTACCACTGATGGACTATTAAATACTAGAACAGCCTTAAATATATGAAAGAAATGCCACTTGGTGGTGGTGTATGATTCTTATTATGTGTTGCTAGATTTGATTTGATTATATTTTGTTGAGATTTTTGTGTCTGTGTTCATGAGAGATTTTGTCTGTAGGTTTGTTTTCTTTGTATTGTCTTTGTCTGGTTTTAGCATCTTTACTGACCTCATAAAATGATTGCAAAGTATTCCCTCCTCTTCTATTTTCTGGAGGACACTGTATAACACTGGTCTTAAATTCCTCTTTAAATAGTTAGTAGAATTCACCAGTGAATCCATCAGGTCCTGGAGATTTCCTTTTCAGGAGCTTTTCCTTATCTTTTCAGGAGTTCAATTTTCTTAATCATTATGGGACTATTCAGATTGTCTTGGTTGAATTTTGATAGTTTGTGGGTTTTGAAGAATTGGCCCACTTCTTCCAAGTTGTCAAATTTATTAACGTAAAATTGTTTGTAGTATTCTCCTTTTATCCTTTTAATTGCTGCAGGATCTGTAGTGCTATACTCTCTGTTTCATTGCTGATATTGGTGATTTGTGTCTTCTCTCATATTTGTCACTCTTGTTAAAGATTTATCAATTTTATTGATTTTTTTAGAAGAATCAGTTTCTTGCATTGATTTTCTCTACTGTTTTCCTATTTTCAATGTAACTGATTTCTGCTATTTATTAGTTCCTTCCTTCTGCTTTTTTGGGTTTATTTTGCACTTCTTTTTTTTTTTCTTTAAGATAGGAACTTAGATTATTGATTTGAGACCTTTCCTCTTTTCTCTCTTTTTTTTTTACATTTTTATAATGTTTTTATTTATTTATTTTTATTTGGTCATGCCGGGTCTTAGTTGCAGCAGTTGGGCTCCTTAGTTGCAGCTCGTGGGCTCCTTAGATGCAGCTTTCCAGCTCCTTAGTTGAGGCTTTTGAGCTCCTTTTAGTTGCAGCAGTCAGGCTCCTTAGTTGTGGCTTATGGGTTCCTTAGTTGTGACTCACAGGCTCCTTAGTTGCAGCTCGGCGGCTTCTTAGTTGAGGCTTGGAGGCTCCTTAGTTGCGGCTCACTGGCTCCTCAGTTCTGGCATGCAAACTCTTAGTTGTGGCATGCATGTGGGATCTAGTTCCAAGGCCAGGGATCGAAACTGGGCGCCCTGCATTGGGAGCGCAGAGTCTTAACCACTGCACCACCTCTTTTCTAATATAAACATTTAGTGCCATAAATTACTCTCTCAGCTTTGCTTTAGCTGTGTCCCACAAATTTTGGTATGTTGTATTTTCATTTTAATTCAGTTCAATGCATTTTTTTATTTCCCTTGAGACTTCCTCATTGACCCCATGAATTTTTTTTTCTTTCCTTTTTTTTGGCCATGCCCCACAGCATGTGAGATCTTAGTTCCCTGATCAGGGATCAAACCCACACCCCCCACATTAGAAGCGCAGAGTCTGGACCACCAGGGAAGTACCAACCCATGAATTATTTAGAAGTGTTTAATTTCCAGGTATTTAGATACTTTCTTGTTTTATTTCTGCTATTGATTTCTAGTTTGATTCTATTATTGTCAGAGAGCATACTGTATATGATTTCAATTCTTCTAGATCTACTTACAGCCTAGGTGTACGTATGTGAATGCTGCATGGGCACTTGAAAACAATATGTATTGTGCTGTTGTATGCAGCAATCTATAAATATCAATTAGATCCTGTTGGCTGACGCTGTTACTCTGTCCCTCTATGTTTTTGCTGATTTTCTAACAGCTAACAGCTCTATCAATTGCTGGAAAGGGATGTTGAAGGCCCCAACTACAATTGCAAATTTGTCTATTTCTCCTTTCAGCTTTATCAGGTTTTTTGGTTTTGTTTATTCATTTGTTTTCCATATATTTTGAAGCTCTGTTGTTTAGTACATACACATTTAGGATTGCTATTTCACCTTGGTGGATTGACAATAAATACTATCAGGCTCTACGCTACAAATTGGGAGAGTCCCAGGCAGTCTGTGATCAGAGCAAATAAGTAGTACAAACTACATATCATAAATGTGTAAAACATTTATATGTTTTTGTGTATTTTTTTTTCCTAAGTTAGAATTAGTTTTAGGGTCACAGCAAAACTGAGCAAAAAGTACAAAGAGTTCCATACATGCCCTGGCTTCAAATGACATAGCCTCCCCACCATCAACAACCTATACCAGAATGCACATTTGTTACAATCTACAGCCTACATTGATAGACATTAACACCCAAAGCCAATAGTTCATGATAGTCTTCTTTCTTGGTACTGTGTATTTTATGAGTTTTGCCAAAAGTATTGTGACATGTATCCATCATTATAATTGCATACAGAATAGTTTCACTGCCTTGAAAATCCTCAGTGCACCACCTATTTATCTCTCCTTCCCCCTTAACCACTGATCATTTTACTTTTTCCTTACAAACCAGAGGTTTGTTTTTATTTTTTTTTTTTTGCAGTACGCGGGCCTCTCACTGTTGTGGCCTCTCCCGTTGTGGACCACAGGCTCTGGATGCGCAGGCTCAGCGGCCATGGCTCACGGGCCCAGCTGCTCCGTGGCATGTGGGATCTTCCCGGACCGGGGCACGAACCCGTGTCCCCTGCATCGGCAGGTGGACTCTCAACCACTGCGCCACCAGGGAAGCCCCAAACCAGAGGTTTTTAACCCAGCATTTTTTTTTAATTTTTATTTTATATTGGAGTACAGTTGATTAACAATGGTGTGTTAGTTACAGGCGTACAGCAAAGTGATTCAGTTATACCCATACAAGTATCCATTCTTTTTCAGATTCTTTTCCCATTTAGGTTATCACAGAATATTGAGCCAAATTCCCTGTTAACCCAGCATTTTATATTAGTTAAGATATGTTAACTGCTGTAACAAATGTACACAAAAATATATAATACTTCAAACTCAATAAAAATATGTTTTTCTTTCACATAAAGTCTGATAAAACACCTATATCTAATTGGAGGGTACCTTTCTTCCATGTGGTGATGCACCTTTCATCTTGTGGCTCTGCCATTTTTAACATGTGGTCATCATACTCATCTACATCACAGATGGGAAAAGAATGTGGAAGATAATGTGTGAGGGATTTTTCAGGTCTAGGTCTGTAATTGGTATACACTTGGTAAAACTCAGTCTATGGCTGCTCGCAACTGCAATAGTGGCCAGGAAATATAGTCTGGCTGTGTGCTCAGGAAGAAGAGGAAGTGAGTTAGCGAACATCTAGCCAGTCTGAGTCAGAGGTCTATGGAACCCAAAAAGATCCATGGATAGACTTCTAAAGGGAGCTGTTTAAGCATTCAGAAGATATATGCAAAATGTTGCCTTCGTGTGCATTTTCCTGGGGAGAGGGAGGGAAGGACTAGCCCTGATTGTACTGATTAGGAAAATATGTTGAAAGAAGTCAACTTTTTAAGCTACGGCCTTAAAACAGGTAGAGATGGGGAGGGTAGGGATAAAAGGTGAGAGCAACCTGGGCAGAAAAATAGCACAAGAAAAGGCCCAAATATGGGAGACTACAATGCATGTTTGAAAAATGGTCAAAAGCTCAGACCAGTTGAAGTATTAAGTTTATTTGGAAGAATACTGAATTAGTCAGTAAGTACATACTGGCCTCTCTTAACCTGCCAGGGACTATGTAGGTACTGTCTTCATTGGAATGAAAATAGAAGAGAGACAATTAAACAAGGTATGTAGCTTGTGGCTAGGGACATGCAGGATGCAATTGGCTCCTACTACGAGGCCACGTAACCTTACCTAGAAGGTTAGGGAGGACATCCAAGAGGAAGTGATACATAAACTGAGCTCTGAAAGACAAGTAGGAGTTAGCTTAGCTAAGCTAAGAGTGGGCAAAGGAGAGCCATATTCCAAGCCTAGAGGCAGAATAGGAGTATGTAGAATACATGAATGGCTCCTAGAATGTCTCTATGGCTGAGGCCAAGAATGCAAGAGGAAGAATGGCATGAAATGAGGTTAAAGAGGTAAACGGCCCAGATGTAGAAGACCTTCTAAGTGATGTTAAGAAACTGGGATGTTACCCTAAGGACAACAACAAAGGTTTCAAGCAGGGAAGTGGGTGGAGTAAATTTGAATTAAAATAATTCCAGCTGCAGCATGGAAAATGAATTGGAGGAAAGCAAGGCTGGATGTAAGAATATTGTTTGGGGGACTACTGTAATAGATCATGGTCTAAATGATAGTGGCCTAGACCATGGTAATAGTGGTAAAGATGGACAAAGACAAATGGATTTGACAGTTGAGAGGTATGAGTCACAGGATTTGGCCTTGACTGGCTATGGAGGTTGAAGGAAAAGTCAAGAATGGCCACCAGGCTCAAGGCCAGAGGAACTGAATAGATAGTGGTGCTATCTAATACTAAGCGAAAAAGCATTTTAACTGAGATTTCAGTTTGGGAAGTTGAGGTTGAATTTTAATTGCCAAGTGGAGACATCCGTAGAACAGTGGATTTCTGGGTCTGGCGCTCATTGGAGAGATCAGGAATGACAGTATAGGTCTGGAACTTGTCAACAAGGTAGCAGAAATCTTAGGAAAGGATAGGATGTTTAGGTGGAGAGTACGGAGTAAGCAGAAAGCAGGCCCAAGACAAATCCTAGATAAATAACCCAAGAGTGATAGGAACACTAAGCCTGCGAAGGAGACTGAGGCAGGACTATGGAATAGGAAAGAAAGCAGAAGGAAGGCAAAGGAAGACAGTGCTTTGAGGAGCAGTCATTAGTGTCAGTCCTGCCATGCAAAGGTTAAGCGGAATAAGTATAAAAAGTGCTCACTGGATACAAGGCGAGATGAAGATAATTTCAGTGACGCGGCAAGAGCCCGCAGGGGCTCTGCAGTGTGCAGCAAAGGAGAGCAGGCAGCTGTTGGAGAAGTTGATTTGGAGTACAGAAGAGTGGCCTATTGATATATATATTGAGTACAGAAGAGTGGCCTATTGATATATATATATATATATATTGATATATATTGTTAATATAGTGGCCTATATTAACAAAGAGTTCCTATTTGTTAATATAGGAGAGATTTGAGTGTGTTTATGTAACAGTTTCGAGAACTTGGAAGAATGTCCCGGAGTGTGGAAGGCCTGGAATTCCAGGTAGGAAACTTTATTCCTAGACAACTGGGAGCCATTGCAAGCAGGAGGACGACATGTTCATTGAGGAAGACTTATGGAGCTGGGTATTGCTGCTCCCAAGGGACATTCTACCATAAAGAAACCCATCCTGCCTTAAAACAAAGCAGATGTTTCTTTTGGGGTTCTAGGTGAGGGTGTTAGCCAAGTCTTTCACCATGCTTTTGTGGCTGTCTTTACAGCATTGCTTCAAAGTTAGTATCTAAGTTTCTCGGTTTTCTTACTAGGACAAACATCTTTGTTAATATCCGTTTAGTTTGCAAGTGGTCCAACCTTAATATCATTACAGTTCCAGTTTTAAACTAGCCTTAAGGCTAGTTTAGCAGTCAGCCTGCTAGTTGATAAAATGCAGCCACTTCCATAGTTTCCTTTTTGTCTTAAGATCTTCAAAGCAACTGTTCTACAGCAGTGTTATCAATCTATGTCATAACAGCATAGGAATGAAAGAGAAAACTAATTCAGGTGCAAATTAATATGCTGTGTGGTTGGGGGAGGGTGAAGGGGATTACTGTGTTTAATGGATTTAAATGAAAGAATCCCAGTCATATATTTAGAGCAAAAGAAAATCTTAAATTTGCTTCATAAGCAAGATTTAATACAAGACAATAAATTTAGACCCAAACGGGAAGGTCTCCAAGCTTCAATAACTACTAGCTTGTTCATAAATCACAGTATTGATCAAATCTAAATTAATGCATGAATGTATACATTTGTGTATGGGAACTTATGAAACCTCATTTACTATATGAGAATGAAGCAGAAAGCAATTTTTATATTATGAACACATAAATTAAACCACTTGGCATTTTAAAAAATCTTAGCCAAATGGACCTTATCTACAGGAATCTATTCTTTACATCTCTCCCTCTCAAAAGGAAAATGTATGGGGAACTATCACTCCTGCTACAGCTTTTGCTTTGAGTCCTTGGGAAGAGAACATAAGACCAGGGGTGAGCATTAAATGACAACTCATGAAAAGAGGTAGAGAAAGGAACATCTGAGTTTCATTTGTAATTCTGCTATGCATTTCCTCCTGACAAAAATATCCTGGGAGTGCCGCTTTGTGTTTTAGTTTACTTTCTCCCTTGAAATGAGATTTGCTTTGCTAGAGAAATCTACCCTTCAAATAATGATTATTGTTTAAACAGAAATATCAGACGGCAAGCATATTTGCATATTCTATAAGTAAATGTCTAGTTATACAAACTATTCACTGGTAAATATAAAAAAAAATCAGTACCTTTATTAAGCTGCCATGAAACATTATGTCCTTTGGGGTATATCACCAAAGGGGTGTAGATATAGTAAATCAGTGAAAATTGTACCTAATTGGGAAGGTAGGGGGAAAAAAAGATCACTTTTCACTAAATAGCAAGATTACTCCTGTAAACCCCAAAACTCACACCCTGGATCAGTGTTCTCAACTCTGGGTGAGCTTCAGAACAGCCTGTGTAGTTCTCTAAAAACATGTCCAGGTTCCCACTCTAGATCCAGTTAATCCCAACATCCAGGGTTTGCTTCTTCCTGCTCTGCATTTACCATTTTTAAAAGCTCTTCTTGACTTTGTTGTACAGCCAGAGTTGAAATCACTGCTCCAGAGGCTACTGCTACAAATGAGTTGTTAGAGAAGCAACATACAGGGTTATAGAAGGACTAGGGAAACAGTGGAGTAACAGGAAAGGTTAATGTTAGCTAAAATTCTCTATGCCTTTGGAGGGGTGGATAAAATGAAGTAGAATTGTGCACATGGCCATAAGGGCACAAAACTGAGAAATAGAAGGCATAGTTTCAGCCTTCTCTTGGACTCTCTCAGGGTGTCTTTGTAACACCCTAGACAATTTAGAAAAGTCGGTGCTCATTCAAGCTCACACACAAGAAACGATTTTGAGGGAGAAAGATATAATAAATCCAAAATAGAAAGGATCTCAATTTATAATTCAAAAATCAAGGTCTAGAGCTACTAGTACTCAGTACTTGAAATACGGCTAGTGTGAGGCGAACATACATCGAGATATCCTAGTGTAAAATACACACCATTTTCAAAGACTTAGCGCGAAAAAACTATAAAATATATCAAAAATTTTATATCGATTGCATGTTGAAATGATGTTTAATATACTGAGCTCAGTATATTCATTAAAACTGTTTCCTCTTACTTTTTATAATGGGGACACTAGAAACCTTAAAATTACATTATGTTGTTCACATTCTACCTCTGTAAGACAACGCAGGTGATTAAGACTAACCTGGGGAGACCACCTGGTACTAAAGGGGCGGAGGTAAAGGGGAGCGGGGTGGGGCGGGCGGACGGTCAGAGCCTAAGATTAAGTAAGGTAATACGATTTGTTTTTAACACGCCATTTAAAAATAAACTCCTATAAAATGTACCCACTGTGTGGGATCACCCGGACAATACTGTGGGAAGGACGTCTTGGAGGAGGAAAAGATTATTTAATTTCCTTGAAAAGCCCCAAAGAACTCAAGTCCAGCATTTAAGGTTCCTGATGTAACCAACCGGCCTCGTATTGGAAGCCGGGCCAGCTGGGCGTGGGAGGGCCCTGCCCGGCGGGAGGAGCATTCCGGAGTGGTGCAGGGAAGGCCCAGGAGCCACGCGGCTCAGGAAACCACCCCCGCGGCTGGATAGGAGAACACTTCACTGGCCCCTCCTTTGATGACTCTCCCTGGGCCCTTACCCTGCAAGTGGGAAATCACTTCTTCAACAACGCCCTCTGGGCCCATGCCTACGCTACGCTCCAAGGCCGCTCTCACTGTGGGCTAAAAGACCCCACCCAGGTGGGCCAGAGGAATGCGGGGAACCGAGAAAACCCAGATGCCTCCTGCTTCGACTGCACGCGCCTGCGCGAAAACCCCTACTGGCTCCTAGTTTCAGCCTCTGCTGCCTTGCCTTCGTCCCGCCTCCCTTTCCCCGCCTCCACCTTGTACGTCACAAAGAGTGACGTGTAAAGCGAACAATCACAGTCCCTCTCCTCGACAGCCAGTAGGGAAAGGGGAGGGAGGGCTGGGGGGAGGGCAGAGGACGGAAGGAGAAGGCTTGGCGGGGCTGGCTCATCTCGGTCACCCAATCAGAGCTCTGGGGAGGGGCGGGGCGGGGCACGAGAAGAGGGTGGGGGGTGGGGCTAGGGCTAGGAGTTAGAAGGCTGCGGGGAGGAGAGGGCGGGCTCCCAGCAATTAAAAGCGGCCAATCAGGGCGTGCCGGCTTCATTCGGAGAGCGGCGTGGGGCGTCGCTGCCGCCGCCGCGCGCGCCGGGGGCTGGCTAAGGCCATGAAACAAAAGAAACCCTGAGAGGGGAGCCGCTGCCACCTCCACCAGCCCGCCCCGCTGCCGTCCCCACCCACCCACCTAGTTACCTACCTCTGCCACCTTCCCCTGCTCCTCCACCCCGCCCTCTCCGGTCTCCGGGCGGCCCTGGCGCTGCTCGGCCCGGGTCGCCAGCCCCGCCGCCTCCCCAGAGGAAAGGTGTTTGCGCGCTGAGCAGGGCCGGAGCCCTGTCCGCCATGGGGCTCGCCGCCTGCCGCGCCTGACCCGGCCGCCGCCGCCGCCGCCGCCATTGACAGCGCGCCGCCGCGATGCCGAGCGGCAGCTCCGCGGCCCTGGCCCTGGCGGCGGCTCCGGCCCCCCTGCCGCAGCCGCCCCCGCCGCCGCCGCCGCCGCCGCTGCCACCGCCCGCGGGTGGCCCGGAGCTCGAGGGGGACGGGCTCCTGCTGAGGGAGCGCCTGGCCGCGCTAGGCCTCGACGACCCCAGCCCGGCGGAGTCCGGCGCCCCGGCACTCCGGGCTGCGGCGGCGCAGGGCCAGGCCCGGCGGGCGGCGGGGTTGTCTCCGGAGGAGCGGGCTCCTTCTGGCCGGCCTGGGGTCTCGGAGGCGGCCGAGCTGGAGCTGGAGGAGGACGAGGAGGAGGGGGAGGAAGCGGAGCTGGACGGAGACCTGCTGGAGGAGGAGGAGCTGGAGGAGGCAGAGGAGGAGGACCGGCCGTCTCTGCTGCTGCTGTCGCCGCCAGCGGCCGCCGCCTCTCAGACCCAGCCGATCCCGGGCGGGTCCCTGGGGTCGGTCCTGCTGCCCGCCGCCGGCTTCGATGCCCGGGAGGCGGCCGCGGCGGCGGGGGTGCTCTACGGAGGGGACGATGCCCAGGGCATGATGGCGGCGATGCTGTCCCACGCCTACGGCCCAGGCGGCTGCGGGGCGGCGGCGGCCGCCCTGAACGGGGAGCAGGCGGCCTTGCTCCGGAGGAAGAGCGTCAACACCACCGAGTGCGTCCCGGTGCCCAGCTCCGAGCATGTCGCCGAGATTGTCGGTCGCCAGGGTGAGTGCGGGTGTGGGGGGTGTCCAGCTGGGCTTGGCCCCGGGCGTGGGTGGGGAGACGAAAGAAAGGAGCTTGGGGCAGAAAAGGCGAACCCGGAGAGTCCTCCAGGTCCACCGGGAAGGGGTCTGGGAGGAGCTGAGGGTCGACGAGATGAGAAGATGGGTCACCTTGCGAATACCCCACGGTGTTCCTCTCATCTTGCGTGATAAAAGGTGCTAAGTTTCTCGAGCCACCCTATCCGGCGGTGTTCACTTTACTCGGGCTGTATTCCTGGAACACCCGGCTGGCGTGGCACCAAAAACCTCAGTGAGGTGGTAAAAGGTCGGGTCGGTTGTGGATTCGGTGTTGTGCATGGAAAGCTTTGAGATTGCAAGTTTGCGCAGCCGACCGTCTTTGTAAAAGCGCTCAGCTTGCCTTAGGACGGCTTGTTGGGAAGAAGAAATGGAGGTTTGTAGAAAGAGCTTGTTCGAGAGGAAAGGGGATGTTCAAGTGGTCGTTCTTACCGCCCGCCCCTCCGCTGTTCAAAAACTTAGGTTTTTTGCTAACTCTGTTGATCTTACTGTATTCGTTTCGATACATTTTAACTCTCGAAAAGGCACATGGGGTACCTTTTAGAGCACTTTAGGGTGCACGATGAAGAAAAATTGGACAGTAAAGTAATTGGGTTAAGGAACTTCATGCGTTTATACAGTTTTCAGTAAATTCTCTTCACTTGCCAGCACACCAGTACTGCAGACAGACTCCTCCCACATTGCTCAGACAAAGGACCTAGGTCTCAGATTCCAGGAGTAGATTTGTGGAGGTGGGGGAAGGGATGCCCAGAGTACCTCTGTATCCGACATTTTTAGGGAAGGTCTTATGCTCTTTAGTGTAGCTCTTTCCCCCTTTATTGAAGGAGTAAATATTGCCTGCCGCTGCCTTATTACAGTATGATTTAACCTGGTTGATGCATGTCTTTCTCCTGTTAGGTTGAGAGCATTGTCGGGGTCAAATAAAGAGAAGTGATGGCGCTGCTGCTTAAATGATCTCATCTTTCCCAAGTGGTCTAGAGTACACATAAATAAGAGGTCTGTCGAAATGGTGGTTTCAAGTATCAGAGTTGGCTCATCTCTTACCTCTAGGATTTTAATAAGAAAAATCCATCTGAAATCTGGTTAGAGGAAATAGCGTATTTCAGACTGCCTGGTGACTGGTACTTAAAGGCAGTGTTCAAAGCTGATGCCCTTCAATTGAGAGTTTATTTCCGTAGTTTGGTAGATAAATTTTGCATGCCTTTTTTTGTTTTTTGGTTTGTTTGTGTTGTTTCGTTTTTGCAATACTGAAGATACTAATCCAGGAAAGAACTGTTTCACCTCACATAGGATAAAATTGTAACATCTCAAATTATAGACTCAGAATGAGTTGCTTATTCAGATAACAACATCGGGGAATTGCTATGTATCAGGTTTGTATTTTGCCAGGCCTTGAGTTTATGGCAGTTGGGAATGTGAGGTTAATTCAGACTAACTCGACTGCCCTTAAGAAGCTAACAGTCTAATAAACAGCAGAATGGCGCTAATCTGTAGTTAATGGCATTAACTGTAGTGTGTGACAAAGTGGTACGTATAAGAACATCAATCCTGGAGGGCCTTGGAGAACGGATAGGACTTTAACAAATGGAGATGGAAGAAAGAATGAGGGACAGTGTGAGGAAACGTGTGGAGAAATAATCTCTAGGTATGGTTGGAAAGTTGCTGGGGGGGAGGGGAAGTTTTTTTTTTGATACTGAGGGTCTGATACTTATGAGAGTGGTGAAAAGGGGCTGGGAAGGTGTCTGTTCAGGCCCTACTACGGTGACACTTCCTCAGCACAAGTTGCTTCAGTGTGCTTATGGTGACAGTTTAGGATAATGAAGGAAAAGAACACTTACAGGACAGTTTTACTAGGGGACAAGATACTGATATCTTTTGTATATTTAGTTTAATACAAATTTTTGTGTTCTGTATTATACCCTTTAAAGCATGATTAAATGTTCCTTAATTATGCAGACTGTTACCTTTATGCAGATCCATTATTTAAAAGTAAACTGAATTCATTCCAAATTTGTATTTTGTACCAAATTATAGCAATGAAACGGTCTTTAGTTTTTCTTTTTAGGGCTGAGCTTACTGGTTAATAAGGAAATGTGAATCTATTTATGTCTTAGGGCATGGAGACAAATTGCTGACTATTCCTTTTACGCTTAATATTTTCCCAGAGTTGACAGCACTGTTAAAAGTATGTCATCGTCCTCTATCTTATCTTAAGAACAAAAAGTCTTATCCTTATCCTGTTCTGAACCATTCAACTAGTGGATCATTGACTCCCTTTGCCACGAACAGCCCTCAGCAGCACCATGATAAAACCTGTAAAGTTATTTTCACACTCCTGCAGGCAACTTCTAATGTTTGCATCCTTTTACAGTGTGATAATTTCCCCTTTCCTTAAGTGAATAAACAGGGCAAATCATTTAGTTTACTTTTTGCTTTGAATGAACAAAATTTTCCTCCTTAAGAATTATTCCTTCCTGCCATTTTATTCATTACCTGAAGTCGTAATTTTCTGTTTGACATCTCTTAATTGGTTTTGGAAATAATTATGTCACAGATGGAGACATCTGTGACCAGCTCTGAAGCAAAGAGTAGGACAAATGGGATTCTGAGTCATATAGACTAGCAGCTCATGTAGATGGCCTCTAGTTCCATTGTCTTTCAGAAAAACTAACCGCTGCTTTTGATTGTGATGAAAGTTTGCAGAGCGTTGACCTCATATTTATACTCCCCAGCAGCATATGGTCATTTGCAAATGTTCAATTGGCCCCCTTTTTTAAGTGTGCATCTCATTTTGAAACCAACAACACTGTACAACAAAGCCAGGAACTGAAAAGAGGCTAAAGACTTGTAATCCAAGGTTTTATATTACTGTTTAAGATTAATGTACTTCTTTAACTATTTTCATTAGTTATTTACTTGATGGTCTATGTGTGTTCTCTAGCCTCCTAGTCAAGAAGGGCTATTTCTGGCTTTTTTTAATTGTATACTGTCAAAAAACATTTAAACTAATACTCTCAGTATCTGGATATTTATGAATAATACATATGCTGATATACTATACATTATAAAACATGTAAACAATTTTAAAAGGATGAGGTAAAGACGGAAATTGGAGTGTTTTGATTTTTTTTTTTTTTTTCTGCACTCCAGTGAATTTTCTTGCACCCTACTTTGGCTATCACTGAGCTAGACCTTAGAAATTTTTTTCTTCTTTATTGAGCTGCTCTCTCTCCACTGATCCCCAGTGATTGTGTATATTGTCACTTTTTAAACAGTTAATATGTTACATTGCTTGAAGTTGTCTTAAATACATCCTTGTGAAAAAATTTTCCCAGTTTCCTAGGGTGGAACCACTCTTCCAAGTTCTAAAAAGAGAAAGCTTGGTCTTGTACATAAATTCCCTGTTTAAGAAAAAATATACATTTCATGAGGAGAAATAGTTTCAGAATAATGCTAAAGCCCGGTGTCTCTTTTGTGGAAGAGGGGGGATTGTTGGCATTCTCTCTGCCAGTTACTATATTACATGCCATTTAACTCTGCTAGGTGTTTATCCCCATTTTAGACATAGAAACTGAGGTGCTGATAGGTATCTTGCTCAGATAGTGGAACTTGGGGTTAGACCAGTTTGTTTGCTAGTAAAGATGAAGTTCTCACTCTACATTGCTGCCTCAGTATTGAAGCATCTTGCTCAGAAAGGCTAATAATATTTTGGGTTAATTTCTGCCCTAATCATGGGTTGGGGTACTGTATTTCTAATATGCACAACTTAAAATATCATCACTGTCCAAATTAATTTACTTAATAAAATTTTGGTGTCTACTACACAGAAGGCACAGGTCATTCTAACATTCTAGTTCTAATGTGTCTAACTAGAAATTCACTGTCATTTATAATTCAGAAAGTTAATTTGTGTGTATATATATGCTAGCTTTAAAAATTAAATGTTGGGGCTTCCCTGGTGGCGCAGTGGTTGAGAGTCTGCCTGCCAATGCAGGGGACACGGGTTCGAGCCCTGGTCTGGGAAGATCCCACATGCCGCAGAGCAACTGGGCCTGTGAGCCACAATTACTGAGCCTGCGCATCTGGAGCCTATGCTCCGCAACAAGAGGCCGCGATAGTGAGAGGCCTGCGCACCGCGATGAAGAGTGGCCCCCGCTTGCCACAACTAGAGAAAGCCCTCGCACAGAAACAAAGACCCAACACAGCCATAAATAAATAAATTTAAAAAATTAAAAAAAAAAAAAAAAAAATTAAATGTTGTCATTATTCTAGGCTTTAAAATCTAAATAATAGTTTGTATTAGCTCTGGGACCATTGGGGAAGGTTCGAATATTATAATTGTTTTGCAAATGGGTGGGGAATCTACTGCCTTTTCTTCCTGCCTTACTCAGCTAATGAACTATTTGATTCACTAGGGAGGAAATGGAAAATAAAGTGGTAATTCAAGGGTGTATTTTCTGCCCCCTGTTAGAAACGCCAGTGGCCAAAATGATCCAGGGAATCAAGTATTTGAGAACTATTAATCTGTTAGAGATTTCCATTGAGGAAAATTTCCAACAATGTCTGTGGGTTGGAATTCTAGATAGTTCTTACATTTTAAGTTGTCAAGGAAAGGTGGAATGTAGTTATAAGACAGTGCTTAATATTTTATGGATTTGAATGAATTTAATATTTGTACAGATTGAAGAATTTATTGCTTTTGTCTTAAACTGAATACAAAAATGTTTTAGAATGTATGTTTTAATATAAAAATATTTGTTGCAAACTGTCCCAATTTGCCTTTAACAGTCTCTGCTCAGCTGTGATATATTGGAAAGAGCCAGCAATCAGATATGAAAATTCCTAAATTCTGATTACTCTGTGCCAGTAACTCACTTTGTAGTCTTGGACAAATCACTTAAACTTCCTAGGCTTCAGATTCTTCAGCTGGGTATAATCATATCTACAACACCTCTGGGGACTATGAATTGTACATATATGAAACTGTAAGTGATAAGCACATACTACTTCTGTTAAGTTAAATCTGAAATTAATTCGAACCACTCTGTTAATCTCGTTCACCTTTCCTCAGCTTGAGCAGACAGTTTTCACACATTACTATATTCGTCTAAGGTGATAGAACTAGAATGAACTGATGTCTAAATGCCTGATAGGCAAATGGCACCTCTATTCAGATAGGCTTAAAGGATGCTGTGATAACAAAGAACCCCAGCCTCTCAGTATTGAAACAACAGTGGTTTATTTCTTATTCACAGGGGCTGTGCTCATTTTAGTCATTCAGAGTCTTAGACCAGTGAAGCAGCCACCATCTCAAGTGTTAGCTGGTCTTCCCCTGTGTCAGAAGGATGAGAGACAGTGGCACAGCACACCCTGGTCTTTAAATATTAGACCCAGAAGTAATAATGATCACATCCGCTCATATTTCATTAATCAGAGCAAGTCATCTGGACACACCTAACTTCAAGTGGGCGAGTAATTACATTACAATCATGTGCCTACAGGAGAGAGCCAAAATATTCATGATGTTTACCACAGTATTATTTTAAAATCTATGGGATTGTGACAATTTTTTAAATGTAATTTATGCCCTATAGGATTTGTAATTTAAACTCAAAATGAAAAAATTATAGATAAAAGTGGTCTAGAGAATGAACTTGAGGATATGGGGAGGGGGAAGGGTAAGCTGTGACAAAGTGAGAGAGTGGCATGGACATATATACACTATCAAACGTAAAATAGATAGCTAGTGGGAAGCAGCCGCATAGCACAGGGAGATCAGCTCGGTGCTTTGTGACCACCTAGAGGGGTGGGAGGGAGAGAGATGCAAGAGGGAAGAGATATGGGAACATATGTATATGTATAACTGATTCACTTTGTTATAAAGCAGAAACTAACACACCATTGTAAAACAATTATACTCCAATAAAGATGTTTAAAAAAAAAGTGGCCATAAGATACTAAATAGGAAAGTGTATTCGCAGTTTAAAAACTCCTTTAGGGGATTTTCCTGGCAGTCCAGTGGTTAAGACTGCAGGGGGCAAGGTTCGATCCCTGGTCGATCAGGGAGCTAAGATCCCACATGCTGCGCAGCGCAGGCAAAAAGAAAAAAAAAAACTTTAGGAAACTCCAAACAGATTATGGATAATCTGTTTTAAAATCCCATTGATCTTCAGGTGATCCTAAAGTGATATATTTATTAAACTGCATCTTAATCCTTCTCAAATGGCTTATATACCATAATGCATGTTTACTTTTAACTTTTCCCCCGTACTACCATTAGGTACCATATAGACATTTATAAGGATTACATCTGCCATTTAAGCTTTTAAAATGATATTCTAATACTAGTGATACCAAGCCAGACTATGCTAACTTGAATATGCACAGCATAATGTTATTTGAATACTTTGAGGCTTTATTCCATGACTGATTTTGAGAATTTTAAGTTACGCTGCATAATTATAGCACCTCTTTCATGCCAGTGTTCGAGATTTAAGAACAATTCGTGTGGGCATGGTTTGTTGCCTGTGTCCAGTAAGCAAAAACTGCAGTTCATTGTGTGCAGGGGAGCCTGATTTGACCACAAGTAAAGTGGTATCGTGAAATAATAAGACTAGGCCTTAAAATAATAAAATTTTTTCATGAGCTGCAGATGTAGTTGAAGGTAAGCATAAAGTAGTTTCATCTTAAACGTAGTTAGAGGAGAGTGGGGAGGTAATAGTTCCAAACTACTAGAAGGTTACCAGTGTAAAATGTTTGCCCTTTGGGCTGACCTTTTTATTACTGTCCCCCTTTCTATACCACTCTTCCCTCCTCTTTGGCTTATCTTCTACCTTTCCACCAGTACCTGCAGGAAAGGACATTGAACTTGGAGTTAGGAGACTTGTTAGAGAGCTGGCTTTACCATGGACAAATCGCTTAACCTCACTGAGTCTCAGTTTCCTCTAATGGGGGGAAGCTAGTCCATCCAGCTGTTCTTCCCAGCCCTCCCCCACCTGCTCCCCGTTGTGAGGATCAGGTATGAGAAGATGTCATTAGTACAGATTCACTGTACAGTGGAAAGTATAGAGGTAATAAATTATATACGAGGCAGGGTAAAGTTTATAATTTTTTTTACTGCTAGATTTGTACGCTGAGCAAATGCTAGTTGAAACCAAAAATTGTCATTTTAGTAAGTTTTTCATAGGACATATATACCACTAGATATTTTTTAAAGTTTACAATGTCTTAAAATTTTATTTAAAATCAGCACTTTTGAAATGTATTTCCTGGTAAAGACCTAAGCTAGTCTATAGTCTGGAAGAGAATCATTTACGAATGAATCTGATTCCATTATATGATTCCCATACAGAGGTAATTCTCAGCTTTCTATTAACATCCTCCGAAGGGCATGAATCTAATTTTAAAATCCCCAGTTAGGAAAATTGTTCTGCCTTTCATCTCTAATTTACACCCTCTTCTGGGTGTCACAGCTTTTGTGAAAGGCCAAATATGAGCCCTTCTTTTGTTAAGTATGTCGATCCTCTTGTCTAAACTACGTGAGAAAGGAGGGGGTTTTTAAATTTAGTTTAACCTCTGTTTTTAAAAATACCTTTATGTATGCAGGGAATTCTCCACTTCTAAGAATCAACTAGGAAAATAAGATTGAGAGAATGGTGTATTTAGGGAATTGCGGATTTTAGGAATCATTAGTTTATAACTTTGGGCAATTCTCAGCTTCAGTTTTCTTCACATATGAGATTGAACTATATTATCTCTTGTAGCTCTTATATTCTTATTTTTGTCCAAAAAGAGTTCCTAAAATCATGTAAAAGTAAACCAGGTTTCAAATTACCAATTAGATTGACTTCAACATATCTCCTCCCAGTTTCGTAAAGTTTATAATACCTTAACATGGCTTTTCACAATCTAAATATAAGTTTTATCTTCAGGATTTAAATTTTTTTAATGTTTTTAAACTTTCTATAGAAAACTGATTCATCTGATTTAAAAAAATAATAACAAACATTTAAATGTGTCAGGTAGTATATCATCTCATTTGATCCATTCTTATTTCCACCATACAGATAAGGAAACAGATCTATGGGGATACAAATAACTTATCCAGGGTCTCAAGCTAATAGAATTAGAGACTTGAACACTCCAACTCAGTAAATGGTAGAACAAGCAGACAAAGCAGCGAGGATATAAAAGGCTTGAACACCACCAGTAGCCAACAGTATAAGAAAAGAAAATGACAGATCAATATCTGTACTTGAACACATGTAGACACCAAATCCTTTTGGTGCTTGAAGTTTGGTACAAGTCAGTGAGGGCAGAACTGAATCTCAGTCACCTTAAAGTCAGTTAAAGTACCTGAAACATAGCAGATACTTGCTGTTTATTTTATTGAACTGAATAGTTGGATTAGAAACTTGCCATTTTATTATTTATCATTTTAGTTTTCATGTTGTGGTGTTTTCTTCCCTCTTGCCTTTACTTGAGGAGCCAGTCAACCTAAAGTTGTTTGGATCTGTTTGTTTTAGATGCTACTTGATTTAGGGCATTAGATGTCCATATGAATACTGGTAATCAAAACTAAGATCACATAAATGAAGCCGTTTGAAGTGTTGACATAGTGATGTCTAAAGTGAAACAGTATTCTTAACAGAAAATTTCAGAAAATTTTGACTAGAGCTACAAGAAGGGCCCTTGAACCCAGGAAAGGAAAGCTGTTTCTATATTGTACGTTTAGGAATCCATTGCATTGCTAATCTAAACAATTATTTAAATGTTGGATTAAGTTGTGTGCATAAGAAACACTCTCTTACTGGGATTTAGCTGATGTTCATCAGTCTGTGAAGCTCTTAATACTGAAAAATTGAGTCCTTGTAAAATTATAGGTGTTTTGAATAGTCTGTCTAGACTCTTCCAAGAGGAAAGGGCTCTTATTTATATATAAAATCATTAAAGAATATGATCCCCTCATTAATTCTAATATATCATGAAATGTACATATAAAATAACGTGTTTCTCTAATGCTTTTAGAGAAAAATAGTATGGAGTAGCGAGAGAAGTATGGAATTATTAAGGCAACTTGTGTCTGAGATCTGACTTTCCAGCTAGGAGATGTCTCTAAGCTCTCTCAGTTTAGCTCTTTCCTATCCTTCCTAAAGCTATTAAGCCAATCATCACTCTGTTATGATTAAATGAAAATATAGGAGAGTTTGGAAAACTGAAAAGTGCTACGAATTTTACTATTTCAAAGCCAAGCCTATTGGCCCAGTTTACTCACGAAATATTTGAAATGGTGGAGGGGAGGGGGGTTAGGTAGCCTAAAAAAGCTGTCCTTTACTGAACACAGGCATTGTAATAAGTATTTTTAATACATTATTTCATTTAATCCTTGCAACAACCAAATGAGAGAAGTAACTTTAATTATAGTTCCTCACCCATGAAGGGAGAGATAGAGGTTTGGTGGCCTGTTAGAGCTCCCAAAGATGGTTTGTGATGGTCTGTTCAAAGTCTTTATGTTCCCAGCTATAATTCAACCTACTTTTCTTGAGGAAAGGAAGAATAGATGTACGCATGTGGGATATGGTAGTATCTGATTTCCCAAATGCTTTTTAGACTTCAGAAGTGATTTTGTATTTCCTAGGAGAAAAGGGGCTAGGTCAAAAGATAAAAGCATTGGAAAGGAGCTAGAGGTTGAATGACCTAACATTAAAACCACAAGCAAACTCTGGTGGTAGATTAGAACCCAGTCCTGCAGATAATCAGGTTTTTTTCCTTACATTATTTCCTTTAAACTAGACCTCGGAATAGTATTAGTTAGTGGTAGCTGTGATAAAGTCATATCTATATTTGTATTATTCTTGAGTTCATAGAGCCTTTCACACACACAGTCTTCATCTTTTCCAAATGACTGTGTTTATTACTCGGAAGATTTGGGGGGGCGGGGAGGGGAAGTACTAGGAGGGTTTTCCAGGTTATTTAGGGAAATATCTGGGTAGAGATAAGGAAGAGTAAGGCATGTTTAGGAGATGATAAAATCTGGGAGAAGGTAAGTCATGGCCACTTAATTAGGAGATGGATGGGGTGGGAGCTGGGGGTAATTTAAATATCAAGCCCAGAGTTCTAATTTTCTTGAAGGTAAAAAGAACTACTCAAGGAGTTTCACTCCCCCTCTTCATTGTTATTAAAGTGTGTTTCTGTATGTGTGTGTATACTGATTTCCCTTTTAAAATAAAACCTTTTGGAGAGAATTTCTGAAGAAAGATATACCCCAAGGATGACCCAAAGTGAAAATACTCGTAGTTTTGGTGTGTGTTTATAAGGGTTTTAGCTTTCTTAAATCACCTTATATTTGTAGCTGATTGATGAAATGAATGGGAAATACAGTGAATTTAATTTCTGGAAAACAAAATCCTCTGTCGAAAATCTGCAACATTTCACATAACATTTGGGACTTCTTTAAAAAAAACAAAAGTTCTTTGCACCTACAAGATAGACTTTAAACTCCCTTGCCTCATGTTAAAGACTGAATCATCCCCCATCTGACCTGCTCTCCTGCCATTCTACCCTCCAGTCACTTAAAGCTCCCACAACACTGAGCCAGGTGTGGCCATCTTGTGCTCTTGATTCCTGCTTTGGCACTTGCAGTTCCCTCTACTTTCCTTCCCACCTGGCAGAACTACTTTCTTCAAGCTTAAGTTCAAATGCCTTTGAAGTCTTCTTTCATTTTCTGTAAGCAACAAAGCCCTCTCCTTTTCTGTGCTCCCACTGCTTTGTATGCCTATTTTCATTAAAGCAGTTATCTTATATCAGTATTATCTTATATCAGTATTATATCCGTATTGTTCTCATGACTGAGCTCCTTTCCTTTCTATACTGTGAGCTCCTTGAGAGCAGAAATTATGATAGTTCCTGTATATCACCTGGAATTAGCACCAGCACCTTTATAGGGAATTTAATATTTGAATGGGTAAGTTTAAGCATCAGGCTTGTGAATGTTTTGGGCCAAAGAAGGAGTAGTTTAGCTAGGAACACCTAGCCAAATCCCTTAGGACAGGTGGAGGCCAGGTTTTACTTGTGCATCTCTTACCAAATCACTTACGTCTCAACATAAACAGGGTGTCTTTGTCAGCACCCTGGCTTATCTATTTCTTTTCTACCTATTTTGATTTTTATCAATAGTTTATCCCTTCACCCTACTCCAAGTGCCCATGATCCCCAGACTTTTCTTGTATTTATATCTAGCTACTTATATCTGGGAACTGCCCTGGACATTGGGTCTCTCTTCTTGGGTTAGGGTTTAAATTTTTTCTGAACCAAATACTTTCCTTTGTTCAAAAGCCAGGGACCTGGAAGAATGGAGGAAATAATTGGAGAAAGGGGAAAATGGTAACGCGGTAGGCAGAATAAACCCCCTTTCCCTGAAGATGCCTACACCCTACATCCCTGGAAACTCTGAATATGTATATGGAGTATGGACCTTGAGATGGAGAGGTTGTCTGAGATCATCTGGGTGGGCCCAGTGTAAACACAGGAGTCCTTAAAAGCAGAAGAACTTTCCCATCTGGGTCAGATACAAGAAGGGGAGAGATCTTAAGTATGAAAAGGATTCAACCTCCATTGCTGGTTCTGAAGATGGAGAGGCAGGGCCACAAGCCATGTCGGTGGCCTCTAGAAGCTGGGAATGGCCTTCAGCAGACAGTCGGCAAGAAAGCAGGGAGCTCAGTCCTGTGATGGTAAGCAACTGAATTCTGCCAATAACCTGAATGAGCAAGGAAATAGATTCTTCCCTGGAGCTTCCAGAAACACAGCCCTGCAAACACGTTGATTTTAGCCCTGTTGAGACCCATGTCAGACTTATGACCTACAGAATTGTAAACTAAAAAATTTGTGACATTGAAGCCACTATGTGGGGTAACACTAAAAGACTAAAGCAGGTAATAAGCAAAATTAAAGGACAGGGCTTCCCGGTGGCGCAGTGGTTGGGAGTCCGCCTGCTGACGCAGGGGACACGGGTTTGTGCCCCGGTCGGGGAAGATCCCACGTGCCGCAGAGTGGCTGGGCCTGTGAGCCATGGCCGCTGAGCCTGCGCGTCCGGAGCCTGTGCTCCGCAACAGGAGAGGCCACAACAGTGAGAGGCCCGCGTACCGCAAAAAATAAAAAAAAATAAAGGACAGAACAAGATTTCTGGTTTGAGGCCTCCATTTTCCTTCTAGCTCTCAGCTCCTACAGGCCACCTGTAGTTCCTTGCCATGAGGTCTCCATGGGCAGATCAAGCACAGATGGTCTGCTTGCTTCCGGGCTAGCCAGAGCACATCTGACTACTTCTGAAGCCAGCTGGAGAAAACTCTTTTAAAGGACTCGTGATTAGGTCAGGGCCACCCATGTAATCTGGATAATCTTCCTATTTTAAGGTGAATTAATTTGGACTGGAATCATATCTACATTACAGACTGTAATTCTACATCTGGTTCTTCTAACTATGTCATTCCACCTGTTTCATGGAATTAAAAAGTGCCCTTAAAGATCTAGTCTAGTGCTTTTAAGCTTTTCTGACTGTGACCCGTCCCCCCCACCCCCCCACCCCTTGCAAAGGAACATTTTATGTTGCAGCCCATTGTACACATATTTACTGAAACATTTGGAATCTATTCAATTGATATGGCAAACCATGGTTTCAGAAACACTGAAGATATCATTTCAATTCCATTTCTTCAACTCCTCTCCCAGCAACAGAGGACCTCTCCCTCTTAACTGCTCAGGCAGCTGGTTGAAGAGGCTCTCTTTACCCTGGAGAAGCGAGACCCAATCTTTGCTACTCTCCCAGGGAGTGAGAGGACCAGAATTCTGGCTGCAGCTGAAGAGTTTTAAGGTGAAACACAGTCCCAGCCACAGTGATAGAGAAAGGGGAAATGGGTTCCTACAGGAGGGAGGTAAGTTGGAGGCTTTCTCTTGGGAGAATTTACTTCCAAATCAAAATAAAATTGCAGCTATGCAAGTCATTAGTGCTATTCTAGTTCTTAATCTCTACGCAGTCTGGTATAGAGCTTGCCATATGTCGGATTTTATTTGTAGCTGTAGGAAAACAATTATTAGTCCTTACTTCTTGGACTTATTCAGCTTCGAGGTTATGAAATCGTTTACTCTGCTGTTCATAAATTTTTTTTTTAATCTCAGAACTAGCCAAAAGTCTGATTGATATGCTTAGTGTAATAAAATGTATCATTTCTTCATAACTAATTTAAAATTTTTTCTAATTTAATATTTCTTCGGAAAAAAACTAATGCATTTGTATGGTTCAAAATTTGTAAGAAATAAAAGTGTACAAGGAAAATTGTCACCCTCCTACCCTGTCTCCCTAAGTCAACCAGTTTTATGACAGCAGAGTATTCCCTTATATAGCTATATCTAGCTGTATAATACACACTAATACAAACAGTAATATAATGCAAAGGTCATTGGCTCCTGTGCAAGTATTCCTACAGACTCAATTCTATGAGTGGGACTGTAGGGACAAAAGGATACTTGACTTGTAATATTGATGGATATTGCAAACTGCCCTTGAGGAGTTTATACTCTCAGCAGCTAAATAGGGGTTTTTTTCCCCATTCTTACTAGCACTGTTTATTTGTTTTTGATATTTGACAGTCTTATAGATGGAAAATGATACCTCAGTTCACATGAAAATGGGAATTTTCATGTTTGGAGCCATTTATATATTTCCTTTTTTGTGAGCTATTTCTTTCACCTATTTTTTCTGTTGGGTTTTGGTGTTTTGATATATAAGGGTAGGTATATGGGTACCTGTGTAAGAGAGAAATTAGCCATTTGTGATGTGAGTTGTAAATAATTTTTTTACGTTGTATTTGGTGAGTTTTGCCATGCAGCAATTTTTTTTTAAGTGCAGTCTAATTTTTCAGTACCTTTATGGCTTATGAGTTTTGTGACACTCTGAGATTATAAACTTTTCAATGGTTTTTTAAAATATCATTGTACTTTCAAATAGAAACTCAATCTAAAATACTCCAAAAAGTTTTTTTACCTCCTCTACCTGCAAAATAGTAAAACAAATTGGTTTTTTCTCCTTAGTCTGTGCCATCTGTTTAGAGCTCTGCCTATTCAAATTGTCCCAAACTTTATAACGTGTATATATATTCTAGAAACCATGTGTTGGTTGTTGGGAGCTCAGAATATGCATGTTCTCATAGAAACAATGTGATTGATGAGGTTTCCTATAGGTTTCCTGATCTGAGTTAAGGCTACTGTGTTAAAACCGTCTTATAAAATTTAGGAGCGAAAAGAAATACTTCTGTTTCTCTTGGCAGTGGCGTATAAGGGGTTGGCTTTGCTATCTTTCTGTTCCCTCTTTCCCCTGACCTGCAAAACCTAAGCACATGACCCTTTTGGGCAGGGTAGGCCTATCTTACGGCCCTATCTGAGAGATGGTCCACACTCCAACCGTCTGTCTTCTCTGTCTTCCTAATGAGCCATGTATTAAACATCTATTTATTTGTACCATCCATAGGCCCAATAGTGTCTGTGTACCTTTAGGCATATTTTCTTAGTTAATATACCCACTAGGTATTAAAGTATTCTACTAAGGTGCATCTGACAGTTGCTTATAGTCTCAGAAGCATTTAGAGAAGTTTCTTAATGCAGCTTTCTAATGTTCACTACAGTAAGGGTTGAGAGGGGCCAACCCTAGACTCTCAAGCTAACTCTCCCTTTGTCCTTAATAGAAGTGTCCCAGTGTTTTTCTGCAAGATGATCAGGACCCTCTTTGTTAGAAATGTGTGATTCTAGCAGACTGCCTTCTTGTTGAGTTGTAGCTCAGAGAAGAAACTCGTGTGTCCAGGTAATGATAGTAACTCCCATGCATGTGTATTATGAAGAATTAGGCGTTCGTTCCACCCTTTCAGACTTTCTTAGGCATCTCTCCATCAGTCACGTATTGGCCAATGGAAAATGATTGCAGTTCTCAACCTCAAGCAGCACCTACTGTGCTGACTGAGGGAGTTTCCTAGAGATTTAGCCTGTATAAATGATAAGTAGACGTAGAAGTTTTATTGTTCTGGTGTTCCAGTTCACTTGCTTTTGTGGAGCAAAAGCAGATATATTTTCCTATGCTCAGAAGTTACACTATCAAATTAACCTTGTAGTTCATTGTAGATATAAACTTACAGCAGCACTCTATAATAAAAACTTTCATGTTTTACGGTAGTGTAAATTTGACTGATTGCACTCGGCCCTTCTTACCTCCTCCAGTTACTGCACTAAGTGCTTTCTTTGCAATTTTGCTTTTAGCTACACCACCCACCCACCCCCACCCCCTAGTCTTGAATATAACCTTCAGGTTAGAGAAAACCTGACTCTGAAAGTGTTTTCATGATAGGTACCTAAGATCCAGCAGTGAGAAAGCGGCCGTTTCTAAGTTCTGCAATTTGTTGGAAGGAGAAACAGGATCTTCATTTGTGGTTCAGATCCAAAAGTTCAGTGCTAGGTTGAGTAAAGTTGTTATTGAATAACATATTCAGTAGCTTCATAGCATAAAGTTAGCATAATCAACTCCCTTCAGCAGGGTTGGACTAGCATTATGGGGCCAGAATATGAAAGGCCGGGAAAGCTCAACAAAAATGCTTAGATGCAAAGCAATGTGTATAAGAAGGGCCCAGTGTTCTTATATAGAAAAATGATCTTTGTTTCAACAAATGTTATATGGCCACCCCGTGGCATATACTTATAGCCAACCACCCAGTGCTTTGAGAATGCTTAGGGAGCGCACACAAACCAGTCCTGAGGGAGAGGAAGCTCCATAGAGGATGAGGCATCTAAACTAAAATCTGAAGGGCTACCAGGAGTTAAGCAGAGCTGGTAGTAAAGGGGCAAGAATAAAGGAACATTCTGATCATGGAAGCAAGGGAGCATGCATAGGAGCTTAATATGGTGGAAGCACACCCACAGAGTTTAAGAAGTGAGGAGGGGGAAAGGAGAGGGGTACAGAGATAAGGCTAGAGAGAAGTAATCAGGTACCAGGTACAGAGGAACCTTGTGTGTGCCATACTGTTGACTTTATCCTTATGGTAAAAAGAAGCCATTAAAGCACTTTATGCAAAGAAGTGAGCATGTGATAGGTGCTTTGTTTAGAAGGCATCATCTGCCTAAAGTGACTTTAGAGAATGGATGGGAGTGAGGCAAGAATGGAGGCAAGGAGATCTGTTTGGTGGGGGGTGGAGGGTACTTCTGGCAAGCTTCACGTTAAGACCTTTGAAAAGTATAACCCCAGAGTTTTACGCCTTAGTTGTATATTTGACATCTTTGTTACCGTTCAAAACCCTCTAATCTTATGCAGTTGGCACTGGTAATGGGTGATTACTCCAAAAAGTAATCATGGGTAGTTATGCATAGGTGTCTTAGATATTTTACTTATTTAACTTAAACATACTCAGGATTTAGGGCCAAAGCCTTTTATTTGAGAATGGGGCTGCCAACCAGCATAGTCCTTTGATAAAACCACACTCAATGACCATATTCCATACAATTTCCAATATGTTTCTTTTGAATTTAGCAAAGTTATTCTGTGTTAGTTTTTTTACCCCAGGATTTTACAGTTGTCTCACCCATAGTTCAACAACATCTTTTTTTTTTCTTTAAGTTACTCGTCTTTATTGAAATTTTTTAAAATAATCAATTTTCATACAAGTTCAGCATCTTCTCACATTTATATGTTACTGCTTTACGTAATTGTTAATTTAGTTAATGCATGAGTGCAGCTAGTATAAACAGATTGGAATCAAAACAACTGATTCTTAGTGAAGCCTGAAATCCAACTGATGGAACAGAAAAGAGATGATGTACTAACCTTGAGCATTTTGCCATTGTCATCAATTGAGTTTTACAGAGGAAAGAGTAATGTTAAGGTAAAATAATAAGACAGTTA